>NC_083107.1:80545684-81145684 GCF_949774975.1 Lagenorhynchus albirostris | reverse complement strand
GAGATGTTTTGAACCTTCACAAACTGATGTTATTTTGGACAGTAGCCAGAGGCCTCAGAATTATCCCCTTTAAAGGCAGAGCTTATGCACAGAACCCCACGGTCCTCCTGGCCTGAGTTGAAATGCCCTTTGTAAACTTGTCAGCCAGAGCATACGATAAAATAAGTTAGTCTCAGCTTCAGGGTCTCTCCCGCCGAAGAACCTTGCTCCTTAGAAACCAGACGTACCAATGGGCGAGGCAAGGTCACAGGGAAGGCCTTTGTGAGATAGTGAAGTTAAACCAGAAGGGTCACCAGATAGAAAACCTAAATCATCACATTTCTCTGGTATTAACCAACAGTTCTGTTGAGACCAGTTTGAATAGACTTTACAGTATGTAAAGGTCTTTCAAGCACATTCTCTGGATTTTAATAGTTCATGGGAGGTGGTTTTGTCATTGCCTCTATAAAGCCAGCCTTCCCAGAGCCTCAGAGCTGAACCCTGTCATCTCCCAGAAAGGCCCCCTCTGGCTTCAGGCAGCAGGACGCTGACATAGACCACCACGTTTTAGCCGAGTGTCTCCACTCCGTGGCTGCTGGGGCCATAGATTTCACTCACCACCACCCTGGCCTTGCGTGGTGGAGCTCTTGATTTCTCCTCTGCAACTCGTGGGATCAACTCACTTGATTCCTGGAGGGAACTTTGGACTCTGAAGAGGACTCCCAATGCATCCAGTCTCAGGGGTCTGATTGCTTTGAGATTCTGTGACTGGCCAGCCCTGAAGGAGATGCGGACACAGCAAATCATTGCAGGTGCCCGGTCAGCGTAGACAGTTGAATGGGACAGTTCTTGGCCTGTGCCGTAGGACGCAGAGGCTTTAAATGTGCCCCTAAGCGAGTTCAGCCTTCCAGGCTTGTCTGGGCTCAGCTCTACGATGAGTCCACTTGGTCCTCCTGTTGGCATCAAGGTCATCTTGACCCCTGTCAGCAGGAGCTGACAGGGACCTTTGCCCCGTGGACTTCCCTACTGGTGTGGTATAGGATGTGAATGCCTAGTGGCCGATGTGTCACTTGGAGGGACTTTGGTGTAAGATGGGGATGGTCATGGTTTTTTCCTCCCCAGGTTTCTCTGGGAATTGCGTTGGCTGTGGGAAGAAAGGCTTCTGTTACTTCACAGAGTTCTCCAGCCACATGAACCTGAAGGTGACCACCCAGCCCAAGAAGCAGAAACACTTGAAATATTACCTGATCCGCAACGCACAAGGGGCTCTGACCAAAGGGCCTCTCATTTGCTGGAAAGGCTCAGGTGAGCAGGGGGTGGGGTGTGAGAAGGGGACGCCTCCAAGCGAGCCAGGGGCCTGTCGGCACGACTCTGGGCCGAGACTGCTCTGCAGTAGACGCGGTTTCGGGCAACACGTCAGCCCTGTGAAATGTTTTTTGTTTCGAATTTTATTTTTTTATACAGCACGTTCTTATTAGTTATTTTATACATGTTAGTGTATATATGTCGATCCCAGTCTCCCAATTCATCCCATCGCCCCTCCGCCTGCTTTCCCCCCTTGGTGTCCATACGTTTGTTCTCTACATCTGTGTCTCTATTTCTACCCTGCAAAACGGTTCATCTGTACCATTTTTCTAGATTCCGCATATGTGTTAATATACGATATTTGTTTTTCTCTTTCTGACTTACTTCACTCTGTATGACAGTCTCTAGGTCCATCCACGTCTCTACAAATGCCCCAATTTCGTTCCTTTTTATGGCTGCGTAATATTCCATTGTATATATGTGCCACATCTTCTTTATCCATTCGTCTGTCGACGGGCATCTAGGTTGTTTCCATGTCCTGGCTATTGCAAATAGTGCTGCAATGAACATTGGGGTGCAAGTGTCTTTTTGAGTTATGGTTTTCTCTGGGTAGATGCCCAGCAGTGGGATTGCTGGGTCATATGGTAATTCTACTTTTAGTTTTTTAAGGACCCTCCATACGGCACTGCACGATTCCGCAGCATCCCTGGCCCCCACCCACGAGATGCCAGTGGCTCTCTGCACTCATGACGATCAGCGGTGTCTCCAGACATTGCCAAATATCCCCTGGGGGACAGAACCACCCCCCGCTGAGAACCTTGCCCCAGATACTTGCCACAAGGAGGCACAGCACAGTGTTGGCCCTGTGTCAGCTTTGCTATACTATAAACTAGATGCTACAGTCCTGGGAAATTACAGCGCGACTTTGCACTACGGGCGTCTAGTTTATAGCATCGACCTAATTGTATGGGAACTTTCAAAGCTGACACAGGGCCAACACTGTGCTGTGTCTTCTTGTGGCAAGTATCTGGGGCAAGGTTCTCAGCGGGGGGTGGTTCTGTCCCCCAGGGGATATTTGGCAATGTCTGGAGACACTGTTGATCATCATGAGTGCAGAGAGCCACTGGCATCTCGTGGGTGGGGGTCAGGGATGCTGCTGAATCGTGCAGTGCCTGGGGCAGCACCCCTCCAAAGAATTGTGCAACCCAGAGTCAATGGCGCCGAAGTTGAGAAACCCTGACTTAGAGAAAACTCAGCTCAAATAGGCCCCCTTCCTGCTCCACAGCCTGTTAACTGTGAAGAGAGAGACCAGCTTCCTGGTGCTGGTCCTTGCAGAAGTGAGCGGGCTCCCGCTTTAGGAAAGGGCCACACTCCGCCCTTCTCTCTCTCTCCGTATTCTCATGGCTGCAGTCAGACTATAGGGGCAGAGGGGCTGGATTTCCCAGGCCTAGGTACTCTCTGAGATTCCCCCCCCATCCCTTCACAAACAGCTGGGGAGGGACGTGTCCTAGGAGCAGTCTCCGCGAGGTGCCCGGGAGAGCCAGACTGTTGTCCCTCACCTGTCTGCGTAGGTTCACTCTGGTCACCTGGAATCTCCCAGCCAGCTTCTGCAAGTAGAGCAGAGGGCTTCAGGAGGGGCTGGCTCTGGACGTTCTTCCCCTGTCCCCTCCCATCACTCCTCTCCCCGCCCCTCTCCTGTTCTTGCATGGCTCAGCAAATATTTCTTGAGCTCCTACTGCATACATGCCTGTCATTTTCTACGTCCTGGGGAGGCAGTGGTTCTTCCCCTTGTGGGACCAGATAAGAGCCTTTGATCACTTGCTGTGACCAAGTACTCCTGGGGGTTAATCTTCCGGACAGAGAGTGATTTAGGGCTGGAGGATGGTATTAGCTGTTCCATTACCTTTGAGTAAAGCTCTGTTCTTCCCTTGGACTTGAAGGGCGGTCATGGAAGGTTTCGTTTGTATCATGAGTTCCTGTCTGTTTCCCAAATGGTCACTATTGTTCCTGCTCCTGGCAGAAGAGCTGTCCCTCCGATGGATCCCCTGCCTTTGGCACCGAGCCTGGGGCATGTCACATCCCCTCCTTCCCCGGATGAAGAGACTAGGATGGGCTTGGCACCACTGTGGTCATCTCTGTAGCTGGCTCTCCTACAGGACAGATTCCGGTCTAGGAAGTCATCTCACGCTGCTGGGGAGGAGCAGTGGGCTGGTTTTCACGTGTGCATTTTCCCCACAGAGCTCAGAAGCCGGCAGGCATCCGCCAGTGCGTGTTCCAGCTCTCTGTTCCCACCGCTGGAGAGCTCTGGGCTGCCAGCTCCCTTCCCCAGCGAGCCTGGTCCTGGGATGACCCCGAGCGTCCCGCTGGGAGCACCGCAGGCAGGTGAGATGATGGAGCAGCGCCGGACGCGCCGGGAGTGGGCTTTAGTTTCCCCAGTGTTCTGACTTGGAAATTGAGGCACAAAGATGCTCGCATAGGATCTCACGGGCAGTAGGATTTGATACAGGCATTTCTGGTTCATGAACTTGGCATTTGCCATGACAAACAGACCTGATAAGCACGACAGCTGTTATCAAGGAGATAGCAGCCTCCTTCCCAAGGCCTCTGGTGGGTTGGTGGTCGTTATTCCTCCTGCCCAGGGGCTCTGCCGAGGGGAGCCGGGCCCTTGCCCCATGTGACTCGTAATCCACAGCGAAGAGGCTGCACCTGGGCTGGGAACACACTGTCCTCCAGAGGCACGGTGTCCCCCATTCCACGTGGTGTCTGCTGTTGTCCTCACTGCGCCCGGGCCGCCTGGGGCCTGTCACACCTTGGTAGCTGGAGGGATCACTGCTTTTGTCGTCAGAACACCTTGGTGTGAGTTCCAGCGCTGCTGCCTCCTAGCCAGGTGACTTGGGGCCACTCATTTTAACTCTTTGAATCTCCGTTTCCTCATCCGTACAGATGGAGAAAATCTTTTCTGTCTAATCTGCAGGGTGATCGTAAGAATTGAGTACGATGATAGTAATAGCAAATACTTTGTGCTTATGACCTTCTGTTAACTTGTGTCGTCCTCACAGTGGCTCTGTGATTACCTCCATTGTCTAGATGAGAACAATGGGAGGTGACGTAAGTTAAGGAAGGTTGCACAGCAAGTACGCAGCAGAGCTGGGGCTCAGACACGGGTCGTCTGGCTATGGAACCCACCCTTAACCCCTCACCATGCCGCCTCAACACAGGAGATGTTTTGTGCTGCTCCTGAGTCTGGAGTGCCTTCCAGATCATTCTGGCTGATGTGGGTGACTTACAAGACCACAGCCCCCGATGGCCCCCAGAATTCTCCTCGGGCCCGGGGAGCCCCAGGCCCTGTGGGTAGCCTGGATCTGGGCGATGGCAAACCTGGCTGCTTTCCTGAGCATGTCTGACATGCCCCTGAACTCAGGAGGGTGAGCGAGAAGGTGGAAGGAGGGTGGAGCAGATGCAGGGGTGCTCCCGGAATCCAGGGGCCCCGTTGGCCCTTCTCTCACCAGGCGTGCTCAGTAAAGCAGGCGCGGGAGTGTGTGTTCCTGTGTGTGCACATACGCGTGTGTGCCTGTCCGTGTGTGTCTGTGCTTTCTCCGGGGGGGCGAATCACTCTGGCAAGAGCTCTGCCTCCCGACGGGCCGCATCAGTGAAAGGCTAATTTGTAAAATGGAGGAAGAGTCATCTCCTGCTTGCTGGGCTCACGGAGTGCCCCGCTGTCTCCCCTCTTTCTCTCTGCTGTCAGGACCAGCCCACGATCATGCGTCACTAACCGCAGCCGTGGGTCCGGCTGTTTTCAACGGCAAAGACTCCCCGAAGCACCAGCTGCTGGTGAAGCACAGCCTGTCCGCCGCGCCGCGTCCCTCGGCCTTAGGTAGCCTTGCCTGTCCTGTTCGGGGCCTTACTCTGCTCTGGGTCAAAACGGTGGCGGGGTGGGAGGATGGGGGAGCCCCCGTGCCGAGGCCCCCGAGCCTCCTGGAATTGGGGGGCTTGGAAGGAGAGTCAGGCCAGGTCATCAGGTGCCTCCTGAGTCCGTGGGGCTGTGCTCAGGCCCTGGCACCGGGGGGGGGCCCTGGCTTTGGCCCCCGACTTGGGTGGTGGGTGTGTCTGCCCAGCACAGTGGGAGCCCCGTATGGGCGGGTGACCTGTCGCATTGTGGGCCGCCCACCGTGAGGGCTGGAGAGTTCTGGAGAAATGGGGCCACGTGGTGTCATGGGAAGATAGGGGCTCCAGAGTCAGATGAACAAGAATTCAAAACCAGCTCTGTCGGGGGATCAAGTCTCCTGGCTAAACATTCCCTCATCAGGAGATGAGAATTCCGCTCTGAGGGCAGCTGGAGGTTAGATGAGGCGCTGTATGGAAATTCAGCTCACTAAGGGGCGCCATTATCGCCACCTGCATCAACACCATCACTGAGCTGGTCTTTTCAGGGAGGGCTTCCTGGCGGAGGTGACAGCTGAGTTGCAGCTGACAGTTGGGGAAGCATTAATTAGAGATCGTATGGGAGGAAGTGAGGAAGAGGGATGAGGCAGTGAGGGTCCGAGTGAGAAAAGCGAGTGAAGGGGTGAAGCGGGCCTCCTGCTGGAGCAGAGGCTGTGGGTTGAGGAAGGGTCGGAGCGGTCCGGGGACCCCACGTTCAGTGCCCTCCCTCCGTGCTTACCTGGAGCCATTTAATAGGCCAGTCTTACGTCTCTCCTCCCTCCTGCGTGCACACAGCTGAGTGGAACATTAGGACCCGAGAGCTTCACTGGAAGAGGGCCCAGAAACCGTCTAGTCCAACCTGTCTTACAGAGAAGGAAAGTGTGGCCCAGAGAGACACCAGCCTGCGTGCCAGGCCTCCCTGCTTCCGCGACACGGCTGGCGGAGGACTCCCCTGGTGCGGGAATTGTCTCCCTCTTAGTTGCAGGAACGATATCTTTTCTGACTTGGATCTGAGCGTTCGCAGTCCTGACCAGAGTGTCCATTCTGGAGTTAAATCCCTGTAACTTCCCCAGTGTGAGGAACCCCAGGCAGGCACCCGCTTTTCCTCCCAAGACTGTTTCTTCTCGGCTAGGTGCTAAATTTAGGGCGACCAGTGGCTGAGGACTGAGCCTCTGGGGATGGTGACGGGAGACTGTGCTGCTGGTACCTCCCCTCCCTGCACTGAGGCCTGGGTGCGTCCACCCAGGACAGCAGGGACAGAGGACATCCTTTGGCCTGGGCCCTATGAGCTTGGCTCTGTGGACCCAACCGGAGGCTCCTTCTGTGGTGAATGAATGTGTTTCCTTGGAGGGGCATGAGAAATAGAGCCCCAGTTCCCTAGCGTGATGCTGGAAACTTCCGGAATCTGGCCCCAACCAACCTTTTGAACTCGCTCATTCCCCACTCTTTCTACTTAAGAACTCGTACCCTGGCTGCATTGGGTACAGCTCAGTGCCCTCCCCATCCTGTCTCTATGCCCTGGTCACACATCCGTGCCCTTGAAGGGCTCTCGCCACCCACCTTCTATACGTGCCCTTCAGAGCTTAGCTCAGGTGTCACCTCCTCCCTGTAGGAGGGCTCCCTCCTTGTGACACTCAGGTGTCAGGCTTTGTTCCGCGGCCATTTGCTCTGTGGGACCTGTGAAGTTCCTGGGAGCAGGGCCGCCATCGTGTCTTCTGGGAGCCCAGGTACTCCGCAGAGCCGCCCAGAGGGCGTGACGGATGCTGGCGGAGTGTTGTTGCACCGTTAAGGGCACAGCTGGAGGTCCTGTGCCTCACGCCTGCTCTGGGGAGAGCTGGAACCAGTTTTAAGAAACTGCTTCTGAAGCTACAAGGAGTGTTTAACCAGGGCTTGGGGGCTGTTGCTCAGTGGTTCGCAGTGGAAGTGCTGCCCCTGCGGGACGGGGCGGGGGTAGGGTGGGGGAGGGAGTTAGGAAATGTGCAGGATCCTTTTTTTGGTTGTCCCAGCTCAGGGTCCGGATGTGCAGTGCCTGCAGGAAGTGGGCTATATGATGAAGACTTGTCTCCCCCAAAGTGCCAAATAGGGTCCCCCTCCCCACTACCAGGACACATGGCCAGAAATAGATGGTCCACAGGGGCAGCTCCTGGTGACATCATTTTGGCAGAAATCATGAGCTTAGAGTCCACGTAGAGACAGTTAGTGTTAGCATCCCAAAGGGAGAAAATACCTGTAGATCTTCCATCCTTAGTACCGAGACCCAATCCCATTGCCCTCCCTGCTCTGGTAGCTTAACGTGGTTTTTAGAGGAGCTGGCATCTCAGTCTTTGTCGGAGCTCTTCTTCTGGCTCTTGAGGACAGATATTCGGGGAGGTGAAGATATGATTCTAAATGGAACAAACATAGCAGAAGCTGCCTCAGAGGTTGCAAGGATCAGAGGAGACCACCTGCTGGAAAGCTCTTTGCAAACAAAGAACTTCACGTTTTTTACATTTTATTCACTTCATTTCATTCATTTTCAATCGGTCTAAAGAAGAGGTAAAAATAACTTTGGATTACTTTTAAAAGACTCTAAAGCAATGATCCTCAAACTGCAGTGCGCCTCGGCATAACCAGGGTGCTTGTGAACGAAGGGTTTTCTTTCCCTCCCAGAGGTCTGCTTCTGTAGGCTGAGGGGTGTCCGGGAGCAGACACTTTGAACAAGCTCCCACTGGTTCTGTCCAGCTTTGTCTCAGGCCAGACTTGGAGAAACATTGCTCTAAACCGGCGGTTCTCAACCCTGGTGCGGTTTAGAAACACCAGGAGCTCGTGGGTCGTCAGAAGGCATCTGGGGTTCTGGTTTCCTTGGGATGGGGTTGTATCTGGGAATAGAGAGTTTTAAAATTTAAACTTTAATGTGTCATGGTTGAACGCGGAGCTCTAAATGTAGGGGAACTTTTGTGTTGGATGGGTCCCAAAAAATATGGTAACCAATTCTTGATACTTTGAATAATCCCAGAACAGAGCATGAGTCATTCTCATGCTGTTCCCTGCCGTGGGCCGGGATGACTCATTAACAGCAGTGGGTACCAGCTTCTGTTCCCCATCATTTTGTTAGTCTGAAATTAGCTTACCGAGGCCGGGGGTGGGGAGAGGTGCACAGGTGGATCGGTACTGCCCCCAAGTGGTGAAACTGTGGCGGTAAGTTGAATGCAGTTGCAGCTTGTCTGCAGAAACACGTACTCATTTACTGGAATGTGTAGACGATGATGGTGATGTGGGTCTTGGTGGCTACCATTTATTGGACCCAGACTCTGTGCTTTACGTATATTCTCTTTAGTCCTGATCAAACCACCTTTCAGACTAGGTTTTCTTATCCCCCTGTAAAGATGAAGGAGGTAATGCTCGGAGAGCTAACACTTAGACACTTGCACAGCTTTGGAATAAAACATTTACCGAGGTCGATGGGATATTTCCTTAAGCCTAGATACTTCACTAGATGCTAACACCCATTGTGAAACTGTGATTTAAAAAGTTACAAATAAGTGTGCTCCAATTCAGGGGAACGTTGTATTGAAGCTCATCCCTAGTGACACCCTAATCCACACTCTGAACGTGGCATAGGTATCTTATCAAACTCCGGGCCCCCCAAAAAACGCCACAAAGGATGGTCTCCAGAATGTCCATCAGCTGCGGATGGTGGCCACCCCCAGGGTGGCGGGAACAGAGCTAAGAACGGTAAGTGACGAAATCCTTGCCCCCAGTCCGAGGCTTGGGTACCAGCGGTGGTGGTGCTGCCGGTGGTGTGTGTGTGTGCTTACATGTGCTTTTGTGGGTATTGGTGAGAAAGCTCTAGGGAGGCAGACTTGGGTATAACAAAAGATTCTCTTTCTCTTGCTTAACAAAGCCCAGGACCCATGTACAGTATTGACCTCTCTGATCCTAGAGGAATTTTTTAAAAGGCTTGCCTGTCACTTGGCAGGGATATTGAGAGGAGGAGACTAGGTTGTTTGGTGGGGAAGGGGGACCCAGTGACCTTTAAGATGCTTTTGACCGCAGGAATCTGTGATTCCCGGACTTGGGTGCTCCCATAAGCAGGGAACTGGTCAAGTTGTAGCAGATGTGTTGGCCAGCCTGACGGCAGGTCTGCCGGAGGTGGGTGCTTTGTCTGACGTGTCTTCCTAACGCTCTCGGCGTGTCCCTAGAGAGCACAGGCGTGACCTGCATGCCCCAGGTTGGCTTGGTGGGACCGGCTTCAGTCACCTTTCCCGTTGTGGCCTCCGGAGAACCAGTGTCCGTTCCCGACAACTTGCTGAAAATATGCAAGGCCAAGCCAGTGATCTTTAAAGGCAAGTACAGCAGTGTGACGAGTGGTGGAAGTCGGGGAGCCCAGGGAACGCACGAGAAACAGGCAACATGACACGTCCTCCCAGTCTGACTCCACACCAAGGGGTCCTCCTGGGAAAACTCTAAAATCCTTTCTGGGGCAATGAGAGAACCAAGCAGGCTGGTCACTGGGGTAGCCCCTGATCAGGCGCCAGAGTTTCAGAGCTTGTCACCGTTTTCTACGATGAGCCCAAGTGAGACGATCCTGTCCCATGATGACCATTTGCTTGTTCATTTGTTCCTTCAATCAGTCCCTCTCTCAGCCTCCCTCGGCTCCTGCCATGGTACCAGGCCCAGGGCTGAGCACCGAGGGTGAGAGATGGGTCATCGGCCCCTTGCCGATTTGTCAGGCCCCCGGTCTGGCGGGTTGTCCTGTGACCACTAGTATTTTGGGGCCATGAAATCTGACTTTGGGCAAAGATAGCCATGGTCACCAGGCAGAAGCATGAAACGAGACCAGATGTGACCTCTATTCTGTGGGCTTATGTACGTGGTTGGAGGTCAATTTGTGGCTCAACTAAGGAAATTCCTTCCTAACGAAGCGGGAGCCCTTGAAACGTGAGGATTCGGCCGGGCTTGTTTGATGATGGTGCTGGCCAGTGCCGTGGGCTGGCATGGAGTCACACACACACACACGCGCGCGCACACACACACACACACACACACACACACACACACACACTCACACATTCAGGTCCTTCTTAAATAAGGGCAGACTGTGGGTTTTTTTTCATTTTTTTATTTTTATT
Source organism: Lagenorhynchus albirostris (assembly GCF_949774975.1). Lineage (NCBI taxonomy): Eukaryota > Metazoa > Chordata > Mammalia > Artiodactyla > Delphinidae > Lagenorhynchus > Lagenorhynchus albirostris. The sequence goes on along the minus strand of NC_083107.1, from coordinate 81,135,368 downwards.
TTTTCTGTTATATTAGATGGCATAAACTTTAAAAAAATTTTATAGGAGTATAGTTGATTTACAATGTTGTGTTAGTTTTAGGTGTACAACAAAGTGAATCAGTTGTACATATACATATATCCACTCTTTTTTAGATTCTTTTCTCATATAGGTCATTACAGAGTATTGAGTAGAGTGAACACTATTTGGTATCATGTTTGTAGGAGTAGAGGAGAGAGGGTGGTAGGAAAGTGGGGAGGTATCTTACTCTTAATTACGAAATAAGAGAGGGTACTCCTTTCTTTATCCTAAAAAAAAAAAAATGAACAGGATATTCAGGAAGAAGGGTGCAGGTCTGGGTTTTGAACTGGGCGTGAGGCTAGTTGCAGCGAGCGGGGCCTACTCCTCATTGCGGTGCGCAGGCTTCTCATTGTGGTGGCTTCTCTTGTTGTAGAGCATGGGCTGTAGGCGTGTGGGCTTCAGTAGCTGTGGCACGCGGGCTTTAGTAGTTGTGTCTCGTGGGCTCTAGAGCGCAGGCTCGGTAGTTGTGGCGCACGGGCTTAGTTGCTCTGCGGCATGTGGGATCTTCCCGGCCCAGGGCTTGAACCCATGTCCCCTGCATTGGCAGGTGGATTCTTAACCACTGCACCACCAGGGAAGCCCCTCAGATTCCTTTTATCTGGGCCCCGTTGTAGCTTCTCTGTGCCTCTTCCATGACAAATTTCACATCCTTCTTTTAATATTAATTCTTTACATTGCCTCTTATAAACCATAATGTTTGTGAACAGTGCTACCCAAATTGTGGTCCCTGGACCAGCAAAGCCAGCGTCACCTGGGACCTCAGTAGAGGTGTGAATTCCCATGCCCATCCCAGAATCCGAATCAGAAGCTCTGTGGTGGGGCCCAGCAACCTGTGTTTTAGGAAGCCTTTCAGGGGACCCTCATGCACCCTCAGGTCTGGGAATCAGTTTCCTGGAGGACATGAACTGTGTCCCAGTCCCCAGATCTTCCCCCAGAGCCGAGTGTGAGGCCCGTACATAGCACACGGCAGGCGTCCACTAAGTGTGTGTTTGGTGAATAAGTGGAGACCTTCTGAGTACAAATTGCCACACCCATGCTGAACCACGTTTGATCATCTCAGCAACCACACGAGGGCTCGATCTTCTCCACCCCATTCTACAAAGGTGGAGACTGAGGCTTAGGGAAGTTAAGCTTCTCGCGGAGGGTCACATAGTTAAGAAATGGTGCAGAGGCGATTCGGAACTGGCCTGGGCTGACCCGCCTCTGAGAGTTGCCATCAGAATTAATCTTGTAACATTCGCTAAAGCATTTGTCAAGTTCTGTCAGTATTCGGAGTCTCTGGTCTGTACAGTGATTTATTTTCCTAACTCAGCTTGTCAGAGAGTTCTGGGAAACTGGGAGGCAGAATCCAAAACGGGGAGCTGGGGAGACTCGGGCTGGCGCAGGCCTGGCAAAGATCTGGTAGGCATTGCCTGCGTGAAATTTCTAGAGTCAGAGCCGAAGGAGCAGCTCAGGCGATGGCTGTTCAGCTTTGCCAGTTCCCTCTGGGCCTGAGCTTGCTGGGCTCTAAAATAGGGGATTGGACTAAATGAACAAGCAAATGCTACAGCCCCTGTCTGTTCTGAGAGCAGGTGCGCACATCAGCAAGGGCTGGGAGTTCAAGACTTCCTTGGAAAGGAGCACTCGCGTTACCCCAGGTGCAACCGGCCTGCCTGTTTTCACTCCCTGGCATTCAGAGACCGCCCACATGTGGGGACCACACCTTGTGCCCGAGGCCAGGGGCCAAGCGGGTGCTGTTTCTCGTCCCCCAGGGCACGGGCACTTCCCTTACCTCTGTGGGAACCTGAACGATGTCGTCGTGAGCCCTCTCCTGTACACGTGCTACCAGAACTCCCAGTCTATCTCCAGAGCGTATGGGCAGTATGGGGCCTCCACGATACAGCCCATCTCAGAGGAGATGCAGCTCCTGCTGACCGTCTACTATCTCGTCCAGCTGGGTGAGTCTCCCTCCCATTTCGTGGGAACCACTGGTGGAATAATCGCTAAAGACGGGAACCGCACAAGCCTTGATCGCTGACCCTCTCTTTGAACCCTGGTGAAGACCGCCTCTGCTGTCAGGTCACTGCAGTGCTCTCCACCCCGAGGGGCTGGGAAGGCCTTCAAGTAGGTCAAAATCTACAGTGAGAATTCAAAAATGATTTCCCTGCCCTTCTAGGCGCAGAGATACAGTAGGGAAGAAAACAATGGCTTTGCCCTCAAGGAGATTGTATCCTAGTGGGAGAGAGAAACAGTAAACAAGTGGAAAATAAGCAGAGGGAGGTGGGGTATGTGATTGTGGGGTTGTTTCAAGTTGTCAGAAAAGGCCTCTGTGAGGAGATGGCGTTTGGGTCGAGACCCGAGTGATGAGAAGGATCCAGCCTTATGAAGCTCTGAGGGAGGCAGAGGCGGGAGGATGGGTGGGCGGCAGGCAGGGCTGGAGCATGGAGCCCCAGGTCAGTGGGAGCCAGGGCGGCTGCAGAGTGAGAGCATGGCAGTGAGGGTGCTGTCAGAGAGAGGGTAGGGCCTCAGGCTAAGGTCAAGAGTTCGTATTTTAGACACATTGAGAAACAATTTGTATTTGTCGGCTTGGGCTGCCATAACAAAATACTACAGACTGCATGCTTAAACCTCACAAATTTATCTTCTCACGTTTCTAGAGGCTGGAAATCCAAGATGAGGGTGGCAGCAAGGTTGGGTTCTGGTGAGGCCTCTCTTCCTGGCTTGCAGACGGCTGCCTTCTCACTGTATCCTCCTCTGTGCATGTGTGTGGGGACAGAGGGTGAGCTCTGGTGTCGTTTCCTCTTCTTAGAGTGCCACCAGTCCTACTGGCTTAGGGCCCCACCCTTCTGACCTCACTTAGCTACTTCTTTAAAGGCCCTATCGCTAAATAAGTCGTATTGGGGGTTAATACTTCAACATACGAATTTGAGGGGGACACAATTCAGTCCATAGCACCACTGCAGTGTTTTGGGCAGGGGACAGATATGATCTGACTTTCATTTCAAGAAGACCACATGGGCTGCCATGTGTGGCCAGATGGTGCAGTCGTCCCAGGGAAGGCAGGTGGTGACTTGGACCACTAACAGCCACAGGGGAGAGATTGGGAAGGTCAGGATGGTGGGCTGTCTGTCTGAGGGACGTGAGGGAAAGACGGTGCTTGCATTTTGGCCTGAGCAACCAGGTGAGCCATGGCGCTGGAGGATGAGCGAAAGTCCAGTCTCGGCAATTTCAAGTTTGAGCCGCTGATGGGGCAGCCAGGTGGGCCGAGTCAAGGATTTGGATGTGCAGGTCTTGAGCCCCAGGGAGACGTTGCAGCTATAGGTATACATTTAGGAAACACCGGCTCAGTGACGATCTATATTAAAGCTGTGAGGCTGGATGAGAGACTGGGAGGGGTGGTGGATGGACGAAAGTGCCAGGGTTTGAGCCCTGGGACACTCGGTATTCAGGGACCTGGAGGAGATGGAGATGCAGCAGGTAGGGAGGAACCCTCAAGGGTGCTGCTTAGGACTGTCTGGAATCTGGGAAAATGTGCATGTGTTTCTCTTTCTCACTCTTACAATCCACATCCAATCCGTCAGTAAGCCCGGCTTCATCCTGAATCCAACCTCGCCCACCTTCTCCATCAACACCTCCCTTGCCCAGGGTACCACTCTTACTCAAGCTAAGACAGCTCAAGGCTGCACAGCTGGTGCCGGGTGGAGCTGGATGGGGACACGTCTTCTACATCGAAGCGTGGTGCTCTTTCCTCCAGCTCACCCAAATTTGAAATGTGGACGCATCAACCAGAAAATACCCGTAGGGAGGAAAGCATTGAAGGTACTCAATCTCACTAGTCATCAAAGAGATGCAAAGTTAACACATTAAACAAGTGATGCTTTTCTCAGCTAAACTGATGGTAACAACCCGAACGATGCTATCCAGTGGAGCTAAGGGTGCAGCAGAACCAGGGTTATCCTGTGTCATTAGTGTCGTGGTACGTTGAGACATTTAAACCATCTGGAGACAGTCTGATGATATGTATTAGTTGGCTCTGTAAGCCCAATTTAGAGCATTTAGGCTAAGGAACGTCCTATACGTAAAGCTGTGTATTGCAGAAGTGTTTATAAATGTGCTTATTTGGAAGCAGTACAGGGGTCAACAGTAGATCAGCATCGCTCAGTCCGTGGTGGTGCCTCCACGTTAGCAGTGCCCGTTAGCAGTGCTGTTTATGAAGGCCGTAAACGTCACGCAAGCATGATTGTGCTGTGATGGTGAGGGAAGCAGACACGCCTCGAAGTCATAGGTCCGCAGTCAGTATAACGATGTAAAACCTGCACGTGGAAAAAAAAAGATGGAGAGGGGCTTCCCTGGTGGCGCAGTGGTTGAGAGTCCGCCTGCCGATGCAGGGGACGCGGGTTCGTGCCCCGGTCCGGGAAGATCCCACATGCCGCGGAGCGGCTGGGCCCGTGAGCCATGGCCGCTGAGCCTGCGCGTCCGGAGCCTGTGCTCCGCAACGGGAGAGGCCACGACAGTGAGAGGCCCGCGTACCGCAAGAAAAAAAAAAAAAAAAAAGGAGAAACACACAAAAATAGTAGTGGTTCTGTTAGGATGGTGAGATGAGGGCTGCTTTTATCACCTCCCTCTATTTCCCAGCTGTCTCGCATACCATTTAACGTTAATCATTTAGGTTGTGTTATTTGAGAGTTCGCATTTCCCCAGCACGGCCCGGTTATATTGGCGTGAAGTTGCCGCGTGGGGCAGGTGCTGAAGCCCCTTCTGCCCGCCTTGTCGTTGCCAGCGGCGGACCAGGTGCCCCTGATGGAGGACCTGGAGCAGATCTTCCTGCGCTCCTGGCGGGAGTCGCACCTGACGGAGATCCGGCAGTACCAGCAGGCGCCACCGCAGCCCGTCCCGCCGGCGCCTGGGGCCGTGGCGCCCGTCACCTCGGCGCAGCTGCCCTGGCTGGCCGGCCTCGCCGCCAGCTCCTGCAACGACAGCGTGCACATCATCGAGTGCACCTACTCCCTGGCCGAGGGCCTCTCTGAGATGTTCCGCCTGCTCATCGAGGGCAAGCTGGCCAAGACCAACTACGTGGTGATCATCTGCGCCTGCCGGAGTGCCGCCATCGACTCCTGCATCGCCGTCACCGGTGAGGCCGGGCCCCGCCGCTGGGCTGCCGGGAGAGCAGTCTGGTGGTGCTCAGAAGCCCTCCTTTGCCGTCGCCCCCTTTTGCCTCTCGTGGCCCCGGGTTTGCAGCTGTGCTGGTTAGTAACAGCCGTTATCGCACAGTAGCCCCTGGTGTGCCCTGAATAGTGCGCTTTGGGAAAAATTCCATTCCTCCTGGCGTCGAAGGTGAGCCGTTCCCGTTTCTGTAGAGAGACTGGGGGCAGGTTTGGATCTGATTAGATGCAGGGAAAACCTGGGTCCCCCGTGCACCTGCTGGTCTGTGGTTTAATGACTCTGGCCCTCAGCTTCTTCAACTACCTAACGGAGATGAAAAAAAAAATGGCCTTCTTGTGTTTGTGTGGGTTAATGAGCCAGTTAGCTAATTAATTATAAAAACATGTATTGAAGCCCTACTATGTGCAGCCACTGTTCTGGGGGCTGGGGACACAGGAGTGATGTCCCTGCTTTCCTGGAGCGTGTGTTCTGGTGGGGAGACAGACACCAAACGGCGCAGAATGTCCCGGGGGGAGCAGGGAGGGATGGAGGATTGCAGTAACTCTGCAGCGTCCCAGTCATCTCTTGGCATTCCTTCGTCTTAAACACCTGTGTTTTTAATAAATTCTTTACATTGATTTCAGTAATATCTTTAGTAATAAACCTCAAGCCCCTGCTGTGTCAGGCCCTGGGCTGAATATTTTATAAACATTGTCTTGTTTTATCCTCACAACAGTCCTGTGAAGTAGATGGTACTTTTAGCCACGAATTCCAGATGAGGAAGCTGGGTCAGCCTAGGTTACACAGCTAGTTAAGTGGGGAGAGAGACAGGTTCCAAAGCCCATACTCGGGGATTTCCCTCTTATTGTCCCAGCTACTGAACTGGGCTGGGGGTGTGTACCCTTCATTCATTTCACCAGCAGGAAGCCCTGCTCTTAGCCAGGAGTGGCGCTGGGCTTGCGGGATGGACGGAGAAAGAGATTCAGACACAGACCCTGCCATCGAGGAGCTCACGTGCTAATTCTAAGCAGAGGGCCCAGTCCAAATTGTTGTTTGTTTTCCAGGAAAATACCAAGCCCGGATTCTTTCTGAGAGCCTTCTCACCCCCGCCGAGTACCAGAAAGAAGTCAATTCTGAGCTGGTTACGGGGAAAGTGGACTCTCTGGGAGCCTTTTTTAGCACCCTCTGTCCAGGTAGGCTTGTAGTGAGACAGGTGCAGATTCATAAATTGATGAGAAAGACACAAAGGGCAAGGTCGTCTCGGGATGGAGCCCATCCCCCGTGACCTGCTGAGGCTGGCCCGGATTTACATGTGTGGGGGCCCTTCCATCTGTGGGGTCTCTGGCTGGCTGTTTCCTGCTCTGGCTGTGGGTTCTCTAGGGGGCGGCTTTGTGGTTTCTGTCCTTTGTGGGCACACAAGGGCCTTGCGCCTGGTTCTCCGTACCTCTCCGGCTCTGTCCATCACCCTCCTGCCTCCCCCTCTGTGTTGCTTAAAGCTTCTCACTGGAGAAGTGTATTCTCTGTGCCTCATTCTGTGTCTCCTATGCCTTGAGTGCCCGTCTCCCTTCTTTTCCTGGCCACTCACCCTACAAGACTCACCCCATTTCCTCCCAGAAACTCGTGCTGGCCCCTCCTTCTCCAAGATGTGCTCAGACCCCTACCTCCTGACCTTTGGCACCTTGCTCTTCTTTCTTTCTGTCCTGGCACCTTCTGGGTCATAATGTAATTTTCTTTAGCACATACATCTGCCTTCCTGGGCTGTGGGCTCCTTGACAGGATGGGACACCCTATCTCTGGTGCCCCAGGCCCAGGACAGTGCCTGATACATAGTGGGTGTTCCATAGATGCTTGCCGAGTTTCACTGAGACGGACGGAAAACCCATTTCTGTTATTCTGTCTGTTTTGGGCAGAGGGCGACATTGATATTTTGCTGGACAAATTTCATCAGGAAAATCAAGGCCAGATTTCTTCCTCCCTTACTGCCTCCTCCGTCACCAAATCAGCATCCCTAGATGTTGGCGGGACACGGGTATGCACAAGTGAGTGATGCCGGGGCGCTGGTGGCCAAGCTCTGGGCTGGTGAGGCAGCTTCCAGGGCCCCCAGGGGCTGCAAGGAAGCAGAGTCAGAGGCACCTCCAGTGGGCAGGGCAGCTCCTTAGAATCGAGCAGACCTAATATCTAATTTTAGTTTTAGTCTTTGACGATAACAGTCTCATTTTACCCGGAAATGTACATCTGTACGGTTTTCCTGAGATAGTACATTTCTCTGTTGATTTCCAGTTTATCGATGCACTGTTGAAATACTTTATTCATTCTAAGTTCCTGAAGGGCTGTGATGGTCTCCTCCTCTTCCAGAGAACCTGTAACCTCTTCCAAAATCTAATCTCAGCGTCAGCTTCCCTGGGATGCCGTCCTTGTCCCCTGCAGGTGGAGTAGGTCACAGCCTCTGTGCCCCCCCGAGTGCTGTTCATCCTTTTATTTTTCAATTAGGAAAAGGGTGTGAAATGACCATCACGGTGGGTAGCCCGGAGCAGGCGCTCAGTGAATATTGGTGTTTTCCCCATTCCCTCATCCCTTTGTGTGCTAGGCGGGGGCCCCCTGCTGGATTCCCTAGCAGAGTCCAGGGCTGTGGCCGTCCGCTGGCGTGCACCTCACCTTGACGGGGACTCTGGTTCCAGGTTACCATCTGGAGCCCCACTGCATCCGGCCCTTCCAGCTCGCCGTGGCCCAGAAGCTCCTCTCCCACGTGTGTTCAATCGCAGATTCCAGCACCCAGAATCTGGACTTAGGATCCTTTGAGAAGGTGGACTTTCTGATTTGTATTCCACCCTCGGAAGTGACCTACCAGCAGACCCTGTTCCACGTCTGGCATTCAGGTACGGGCCTTTCAGGGGCAAGCGTGAAGTCTGTGTGGAGAAGCTTTGATCTGTTTGCATTCAGGTTTGGATTCTAACACCATCTTTACTTCTAAAGTAGAGGATGCCGTATCAACACCCCGGTTTCATAGCTCATGAAACTGATACCCAGAGGAAGCGACTTGTCCACTATTTTATAATCTGTTAAAGGTAGAACATGACTTGAGTGTTCCCTCTGTCCCACTCAAGTCAGTGAAGTATGTCCCGATATCTGGCTTCAACTTAATGTATTTTCCCTGTGCTTTCAAGGGGAGTAAACATGAACCACACAGAGAGGCAATGTCTTCACTCGGAGGGTTCACTCTGAGTGCTCTAACCTACGGCCTGGTGGCATTCAGGCTGGAGATGATTTGGGTGGGTGAGAGGGGACCTTTCCCTTTCTTTCGGTCACCCACGCTGGGATCAGCTGCTTCACGAAGGCAGCTTTGCTGTGCCCCTGGGTGGGCTGTGTACATAGCACGCTGGGGAGCAGACCCACCTCCAGGCCCTGCTTCTGCAGGCAGTGACACGACAGTCGTTTGCACGGGAATCGGCCTCCCTGACTCACACGTACCGCCTGCATCCCTGTAGCCTCCAGTCCCAGCAAGGAACCTGCCATATGGGAGATGCGCCTCAAGCGTCTGCTGCTGGGTGAGAAGCTCATGACCGTGTTCGGAGTCACGGATGTATCTTCACTGTGTTGCAGGGGTTCTGCTGGAGCTCGGCTTGCAGAAGGAGCACATGACCAAGCAGAGGGTCGAGCAGTACGTTCTGAAGCTGGATGCCGAGGCGCAGACCAAGTTCAAGTCCTTTCTGCAAAACTCCTTTCAGAACCCACACACGCTCTTCGTCCTCATCCACGACCACGCCCACTGGGATCTCGTGAGGTTAGACTGGCTTTGGCATGTGGCAGGGCTGGCATTTCCCTTCTTTGAATGGATATGTACGGATAATACCGTGGGTGTAAGTGTTAAGAAGATGAATGGTGTTGGGGGCTTGGCATTTGTAGGCAGATGCTGCGGGTGTATTTCAGACCTTAGGGCCGGAACTTACCTGAGGGATCATCTAGTGCAGCCTCTGAAAGGTACCATTATGGCAACGAGAGAAGGGAAGCACCTCGCTCAATGTCGCAGGCTGGGGTGGGGGAGGGAGGGTATCAGTGGCAGAGCCACAGGTGCCGGGAAGGGATCCTGATGGGAGTAGCTCTGCCCAGGCCCCTCCCTGGTGGAGCCCCACTGGCGCTGCAAACCATGGGTCACAGCTGGTGCCCTTCCCAGGGGAGGTTTTACTTTCTCAATTCAAATGAACATAAATCGAGATGAATTTCACATGGTGTCAAGCCTGGAGTCTGGCAGGATTCCTGGGTGTTCACCAGGATTGGTCATGTCCATGAGACTGGCCTTGGGGTTGTGTGTTTAGACACTGCCGCTGACATGGACGAGGGGGGAAAGAAGATTGTGGGTCGGGTATCGGAGGAAGGCTTTGATTTAGCGCAGGGCCTGAAGCTCAGGGCTGGCCGGAGCCTTAAAGTTCGCCCAGTTAAAGGGTTTACATTCTCGCGTCCATGCACGGGTGCGGGGGAATTTGAACATTCTGAAGTATATAATAAGCTAAATTGTACATATTCATTTGGTGGGTAGGTTTTTCAGAGTGGCTACCTGCCACCTGAAAGGAGAAGCACTGATTTTTTCCTGTCCCCCTAGATTTACAGACAAGAATGCTGAGACCACTGACCCACTGAGAAAGGCTGAGACGCACTTATCTCCTCGGCCCCGTGTCCAAAATGCTTCCCATTCCTGACCCTATACTTTAAAATTTAGTAGAGAATTTACCATGTTATGTCCTCTTTGGGTCATTTCAAGATCAGTAGGAGGGCTTCCTTGGTGGCGCAGTGGTTGAGAGTCCACCTGCCAATGCAGGGGACACGGGTTCGAGCCCTGGTCCGGGAGGATCCCACATGCCGCGGAGCAACTAGGCCCGTGCGCCACGGCTACCGAGCCTGTGCTCTGGAGCCCGCGAGCCACAACTGCTGAGCCTGTGCTCCTGGAGCCCATGCCCTGCAACAAGAGAAGCCACCGCAGTCAGAAGCCCGCGCACCGCAACGAAGAGTAGCCCCCCGTTCCCCGCAACTAGAGGAAGACCGCGCGCAGCAACGAAGACCCAATGCAGCCAAAAATAAATAAATAAAATAAATAAATTTATTTTAAAAAAAAAGAAAGATCAGTAGGACTGTTGGAGAAAAGGATTTAAGGAGGCAGGTGTACAATCAGATGGGGCTGAGGGAGAAAAGGCAAGACTCATTGACAACTCCTGGGTGAGCATTCCTGTGCTAGAGAAGTGGGTGGATTGTGTATCTTGCAGGCAATCCTTTACAGACACTGTTCCCCCAGCCAAGCTTTAATAAGTCGTGAGCGTTCAGGGGAGCCCCTGACGGGTACCCGAAGTGCAGTCATATTTAAACTTTCATTTTGCTGGTCATGGGCAGAGCCCTAAGCTTCGATTGCTGCCGGCGTTGGGAGGCGCACTGCCAGTTGATCCAACTGCTTGAGTGTCGTCAGATGACAGGACAGTGCTTGCCATTGCACTTATCATTTCTTCTCCCTCTTTTGCTCTCTCAGTAGCACTGTTCATGACCTCTACTCCCAGAGTGACCCGTCCGTGGGGTTGGTGGACAGATTGCTCAACTGCAAGGAGGTGAAGGAGGCCCCCAACATTGTGGTGCTCCACGTGACCTCCTTCCCGTATGCACTGCAGACACAGCACACCCTCATCAGTCCTTACAACGAGATACACTGGCCGGCCTCCTACAGTAATGTGAGTGTCCCAGGCTGCTGGGCCCACTGTAGCAATGACCTTGCGCTGGGAGAGATCCTGTTCACTAAAGACTTGACTGGCTAGCCCAGTTGAGGGTCCGTGAGTTCCAGCTCCTTGGACCTTTGATTCTAGCCAGGGTTAGATTTAAACCCTTCTTGGTCTTTAGAAACCTTCCTGTGTGCATTTGCTCCCTGTCTTAGAGCATGTAATGCAACACAGTCGGTTCACTGTTTCTCTGGCGACTGAAGCTCTCTGAACAGCGTTCTGAACACCTGCTCTCCTAGTGTTGGACGCACAGCCCTCTAGGGCTATGGGAATTTGATCTCCACATGAGGTGACTGTAAGTTTGTCTAGAAGCCCTGGAAATGTTCCTATCTTTCCTACCCCTGCATCCTTCAGCAGCGAGGTTCAAAATCTCCTTCGTCAAACTGAACGCACGTCCACAAACCCTGGTGAGCTTTATTTCAGCTTATCACCTGCCATTTTCTCATCAAAATAGAAGACAGCCATCATTCTGGTAATTTGAGAAATCTGGTGGTTGGATTCCACCTAATTACACAAGCAATAAGTAGACATCAAGTTGCGGACTTTTTCGGAGTGTCTCGCAATCATCCAGGGAACTTCTAAAGGTGCTAATGCTTGGGTTCCTTCCTGCCGATTCAGAATCAGAGGTAGCAACGGCATTTGTTTTTATGTAGCGCTTACCGTGAGCTAGGCAGGCACTGTTCTAAGTGCTTTATCGTATGAACTCAGATAAGGCACAGGTGCTAGGATGATTTCTGATTTACAAATGGGGAAAATGAGGCAGAGGGGAGGGGTTAAGCCACTTGCCTAAAGCCATGCAGCTAGAAGGTTCTGGAGCCAGGATATGACCCAGTCCAGCGAAATCCACGGCCCTCATGTTTAACCACTGTGCTACTTGAGGATGAAGTTCATGCCTTTGTAATTTTAGCATCCTCCCACAACTTTGCCGTGCTCTGAAGTTTGATAAGCTCTGATGCTAGTTGGGGAGGAATTTTATATCAGTGTGGGTAAAATTGGTTGGATAAATGCATTTCTTTCTGCTGATTTAATAGCAGCTGAATGCAAAACAGTTGATTTGTCTATTCCTAAAACCAGCTAAAATTGTTGGAAAGAAGCAATTTTAACAAAGGAAGTTGTGTGTTTAAAAAAAAAAAGAGTCTGATTTTCTTCTTGGCGAAGGCACTGGGGTCAACTGAACGGAAAAGTCTTGACTGACGGGGAGGCGCCGGCCCTTACGCGTGGAGTGCTCTGTGCTCTGGGGCGCAGAGGAAAGACAGTTGTAAAACGTCACCCAGGGGATTGCAGAGTCAGCACAGTTCAGATCAAGATGCCTGTCCAGGTCATCTGTGCGCCCAGCATGGGACCCCTTCAGTCCCCACAAAGGCAGTGTTTGCGTGACCGATGCGCTTCTGTTTTAGGGAGTGGACTTGTATCCTGAGAATAAGAAGTACTTTGGGCTGTCCGAGTTCATCGAGTCCACCCTCTCAGGACACAGCCTCCCCTTGCTGAGATACGACAGCTCCTTTGAGGCCATGGTCACCGCATTGGGAAAAAGGTACCCGTCTCTCTTGAAGTTACTAAAAATGCTCCGTAGTCACGTACAAGGTGAGGGATGTGCAGCCAGGGAATTCCAGGGAGGGGGCCACCGCTCTCCCTCCCTGGGTGACTCAGTCCCTCCGTTAAAGGGATCCTGGTTTATTTCTCGTCTTGCATTTTGGGCCGGTGATGTTGTTCCAGAAAATTTGAGAGATGAGAATGGGCAGAAATATGCTAGAATGTGGGATTGCATGTCTGAGACTCAAGGGAGGGCAAGAAAATGGGAGGTGAGATAGTAAAAGGTGTCAAGGAAGAGAGTGTGGCGGTCAGTTGGCTTTGTCTTTATTTCCTTTGCACATCATCTACTGTGTGCTTATTTCTTGCCAGTCACTGTTCTTACTTTCATTATGTTATTTAGTCCTCCCGACCTCTCTGAGCCAGTTGCTATTATTATTTCCATTTTGCAAATAGACTGAGACTCAGGGAGACCCCATGGCTTTCTCAGGCCACACGTCTAGCGAGTGACAGAACTGGGTGTGAACCCAGAGTCAGTGCTACCTTTTCAGCCCTGTCACAGCAGACCCCTGAGGTGGATATCAGCACTGCCATCTTACAGATGAGGGAACTGAGGCTCAGGGGGGTTAAGTGCCGCCATCCACACAGTTTATACGTGGAAAAGCCAGGCCAGGTTTTACAGACTGCCTAATACAAAACAAAGTGAATGGCTCTGCCGCCAGTTGTGGGTGTTGAGCTGAGCTCTGCCGTCTCCCCTCATGGTACCTCATTTGTCTCAGTTGCTGACAAAAGGGTTGAATTAGACATGTGCTTCCCGAGCTGTGCTCCAGGCTATACTGCTGGATCCTAATAGTTGTTATGTCACGAGGGGTTCCATGGTCATGTGTGTTTGATAAACCTTACATTTAACAAAGGATTCTTCTCGCAATGAGAGTTCTCGAAGCCTTCAGTGTGCCGTGTGTGCTATAAATCTCCAAGAGACGGCTAGAGCGTGCGGCATCTCCGTGGTCTCATGGGATTAGTGTTCCCCGGAGCACCCTTTGGGGAGCTCAGTCCCTTTCAGCTCTGATGCTGAGGGGTTTAATCAGGCCACTTCTCCAACTCGTGGATCGTCAGCTGAGCTCTCATAACCTTGCTGAGGGAAGACACCCGCCAAGATGTTACACTAAGGCTGTGAGAACTGACCTTTGTCCTGCCTCTGCCTCTCTGCCTGGCTCCCCAGCTTCTCCTCGTGCAGGAAGCATGTGCTGAGTGCTTAGTGATCTGTAGACGCTGGGCCAGTATTTTCCATTTATTGCCTAATATAATCCTCACAATGGCGCTGTGAGATAGGAGGCACTGTTATTCCCCCACTTGACAGAGAAAGAAACAAAGGCTTGGGTTAGGTCACTTGCCCAAAGTCATGTGGGGGGTTTGTAGTGAAGCCAGACCAAATCCTGGTCACTTAAGTCCAAAACAGTAGACCTACTAAACTGTACGGAGCGGGCTCTCACCCTGGTAGAAGGCCAGAGTGATCGTGGCACCATACCTCCTGGCTCTACTCTTCATTACTTTTAACTTTAGGCAAATCATTGAACCTGCCTGAACAGTCTGCTTTCAAGCGATACTGTGCCACTTCCTGTATAAGATTCTTACAATAGTATGTTTCCATTTCTCTCCTCCTAGGCTTTGTGCTTTTGTTATCATACATTTCACTACATATGTTATAAACTCCCCAGTAAATCGCATTTGCTTTAGGCAGTTGGTCATCTTTTAAAGATATTTAAATAAGAATATTTTTTAAGACCTCCTTTTTTATTTATGCACATAGTTAATACTTCCAGTGCTCTCCACTCCTTTGGGTAGATCCAGATTTTTATCTGGCATCATTTTCCTTCTGTCCAAAGGACTTTCTTTAACATTTCTTGGAGGGAAGGTCTGCTGGTGATGAATTCTTTCAGCTTTTATGTGTCTTTAAAAGTCTTTATTTTGCCTCATGTTTGAAAGATATTTTCCCTGGGTATAAAATTTAGGTTGACTTCTTTCTTTCAAAGTATTAAAGATGTTGCTCTACTATCTTCTGACATACATTGTTTCAAACCAGAAGTCTGCTGTCATCATCACCTTTGTTTCTCTCTGTGTAATGACCTCTCTTCCCCACCACTCCCTCCCAACCCTGGCTACTTCAAAATGTTTTAAATTTATCACTGATTTTAAGCAATTTGATTAAGATAGGCCTTGGTGTGGTTTTCTTCATGTTTCTTGAGTTAATTGAATTTTCATCAAATATGAAAAAATTTTAGTCATTATTTCCTCAAAAATTTTTTCTACGTCTCTCCTTTCCCCTTTTAGAGTGATCCAATTGTACATATATTAGCCTACTTGAAGTTGTTCCATAGCTCTCCGATGCTACAGTCATTATTTTGTTTCCCTCTGTTTCATTTTAGATCCTTTCTATTGTTATGTTTTCAAGTTTACTAGTGTTTTTTTTCCTGCTCTCAGTCACATCCAGTTTATTTTTATTTTTCACAAAAGCAAAATAGTCATATAACAAGGTTCCTAAGAGAAGAAGAAAGGCAATTTCAGGTAGCACATACATGAAGGTACACACTGACAAATTGATAATAAATTGTTACTTGTGTTTGTTTATTAATAAGGACTGTTCCTTGCAAGTGACTGAAACCCAACTTGAACTACTTTAGGAAAGGGAGAGGAATGCACTGACTCATGAAATAAAAGGAGAGGTTGAATAAATAAACCACAGAACCAGATGCAGCTGGTTTCAGGAACAACTTAAGTTAGGTATTAAACACTGCCAAGACTGTGTTGTCTTGTCTTTGGTATTTTTCTGTGTTAGCTTTACAGTATCTATCACACACTGGTTTCTTCCATGTGCTGACAACATCTTCCCTAGCTGCTGCTGAACTTCATATTCTCCAGCTTCTAGAAGGGGACTGATTCTTATAAATAGTTTGAAAAACCCCAAGAAAAGACTGATGACCCATCCTGGGTCAGGTAGCCATTCCTGAACTGATCCATTGTAGCTGGCAGGGCCGGGCCAAATACCAAGATGGTAACTCCCATGAGAATTCAGGATCCAGTTTTTTTCTGTTTCAGACATTTTAGTTTTCATCTCTAGAATCTGAGTCTTTTTTATATTTCCATTTAAAATGCTCAATTTTTCCTGTATCTTCTTAAACATATGGAATATAGTTATACCAATTGTTTTAATGTTCTTCTCTACTAATACTGTCATCTGTGTTGTTTCTGGGTCCGTTTCTATTGGTTGATTTTCCCCCTTCCTTATTATGGGCTGTATTTTTCTGCTTCTTTACATATCTGGTAATTTTTGAGAGGATGCCAGACATTGTGAATTTTACCTCGTTGGGTGCTGGATATATTTGTATTCCTATAAATCTTCTTAAGCTTTGTTCTGAGATACAGTTAAGTTCCTTGGAAACAGTTTAATTCTTTCAGGTCTTGCTTTTAAACTTTGTTAGGCAGGACCAGAGCAGTTTTTAGTCTAGGGCTAATTTTGTTCACTACTGAAGTGAAACCCTCTAAGTACTCTACAATATTTCATGAATTTTGATGTCTTCCACACTGGCGTTGGGAGCGGGAACTATTCCAAGCCCTATGTGAGTTTGAAGTCTTGTTCCCTCTCATCCTTTTGGATGGTCCTTTTCTTGGCTTTGGGTAGTTTTCTCACATATATGCACTGATCGCTACTTAGCTGAGGACTTGAGTGGGACCCTCTGCGGCTCTCCTGAGTTCTCTTATCTGTGCAGTTCTCTCCTCTTTGGTAATTTCCCCCATGAACTCTGGCTGCCTTGGTTTCCCTGGACGCCAGATCTTTCCTCAACTCAGGGAGACACTGGGGCTTGCCTGGGTTCCTCCTTCCTGAGCAATCCTGGGAACTCTTTCCGGTTGGAAACCGGAGGCTCACCTAATTTCTTTCCCATTTCAAAGGATCACTGTCTTTCATTGCTCATTGTCTTGAAACACTGTTGTTTCATATATTCATCCAGATTTTTAGTTATTTCTGATGGAAAAATAAATCTGGTCCCTGTTACTTACTCTGTCTTGGCCTGAAGCAGAAGTCTCTGCTTGTCCTTTGAGCAGAGTGGAAAGCGGATGTTGGACATGGGGAGAAGAGTGTGCTGCTCCCTAAGGGACACCTTGCTCTTCTTCCCTTGCTCAAGGTGACGAGGGGCCACCACAGCTGGGGCAGTGCTGTAGAGTGGAGACAATGCATTTTGCACTCTGCTCTCTTTCTTCCTGGGCACTACTTGGCCAGTGCACCAGGGGCAGGGTAAAGCAGTGCTTTGTGTCAGAACCTGCAGACCCTTAATGCCTTCCCAAGATGGCACTGGTATTGGCAAGTCTGCCAGGCCAACTCTTCAGTTCATAGACGCCATAAAGTAGTTGAGTGCTAAAGGAGAAAGAATGAACAAAAATATAACGATGGGCAGAAGATATCAGAGATGCTGTTGGAAGGTGAGCTGGCTGCCCTGATAGAACTCACAGGGTGACACGGGCCATGGGAATGTTCCTCTCTTTGTAGGTCAAGAAACTACTTTATCTTTGCTCCAAAAAGCCACTGAGTCAAGGGACTCATTCCATCTAAATAAACCGCCAAGAGCATTGCCTATAAACGGAACATCAATTTGTCTATTCCTACTGGAAACACAGCGCGACATCCAGTGACTTGGGTTTTTCTGGTGGTCTTCTGGGGTCTGTCTCTAGCACAAGGGTCAAAGCTGCTCTGGCAGTGCACGTAGCTGTGGGATGGGTCTCCCCCTTCGTGTGACCACAGCTTCTGAAACAAAAACTGGGATTCTTGGTTTGAACGGCTGTGTTTGGATTTGTAATTCATCTGTCAATTTAAAATCACATTAGTTACATTTCTAATAACTCACTGTACATGAAATGAGTGGTGCGCCTTTAGGATGGTCCCCCCACATCTGGGGTGAGTGGCAGTTGCACTTGCGTACTGATTACTGATGGTTCTTCTATTGCCAGTGGGGACCTGGGGCAAATTACCTAACTCATGGAAACATAGATTAAGCGGATGATGGGCATTTATTTTACTCATTCATCTAGTCATTGAACAGATCTTTATTGAGCAGCTAGTATGAGCCAGCAGCAACAGCAAAACTTTGCTTCTGTTTCTCAGCTGGAAATGATAAAGCAGTTTTTGACTTGACTTCTAAGGAAGACTTCAATTTCGGGTTGTAAACGACCAGCTTCAAAAGGCAACACCACTTGTTTGTGATCCAGGAGTTGCCTGTGCCTGAGATGGCAGGTGTCTGGGTTACTTGTTTGCCCCGGGAAGGCCTTTCTGTCTCGGAGCTCTCCCGGCATCCTTGGGGGGTGCAGCCCTGGGTCACGACGTGGTCTCTCTGTTCCTTGCAGGTTCCCCCGCCTGCACAGTGCGGTGATCAGGACCTTTGTTCTCGTGCAGCATTACACGGCCGCGATGATGGCCGTGAGCGGCCTCTCTCAGATGAAGAACTACACATCGGTGGAGACGCTGGAGATCACGCAGAACCTCATCAACTCCCCGAAGCAGTGCCCCTGCGGCCACGGGCTCATGGTCCTGCTGCGGGTGCCCTGCTCCCCACTGGCGGCCGTGGCCTACGAACGGCTGGCCCACGTGCGGGCGCGGCTGGCCCTGGAGGAGCACTTTGAGATCATCCTGGGCAACCCCAGCTCTGGCATCACCATCGGGAAGCACTTCTTGAAGCAGCTCAAGGTGGGACAGGAGTGGGGATAGACTCCTGGGAGGGCAGTGGGGCGGGACCACCGGGGGAGGGGAGGAGAGGGAGTGGGGTGGCGACAAACTCCTTAAGGTCCCATCCCGGTCCATAGGTCCATCATGGCCTCTGCATACCGGGCCACCCCTCCAGCTGCCTCTCTCGCCACATCCCTACCTGCAGCTTTCAGTCCAGCTGCACCACATTACTTATAAAAGCTGCACCCCCCAAAAAACACACTGTCTTGCTCTTTCAAACTTCTGGGTTGTAGCTTGATTTTATTTCTTTCTGGGGATTCATTTCTTCTTCTTCTTGTTTATTTAGCTGATGCCTATCAATCTGCAGAATTCAACTCAGTGTCTTTTTTTAAAAAAAAATCTTATTTATTTATTTATTTTTGGCTGCGTTGGGTCTTTGTTGCTGAGCGCGGGCTTTCTCGTTGCGGTGAGCAGGGGCTATTCTTCGTTGCGGTGCGCGGGCTTCTCATTGCGGTGGCTTCTCTTGTTGCGGAGCATGGGCTCTAGGCACGCAGGCTTCAGTAGTTGTGGCTCATGGGTTCAGTAGTTGTGGCACGTGGGCTTAGTAGTTGTGGCATGCAGGCTCAGTAGTTGTGGCTCATGGGCTCTAGAGCGCAGGCTCAGTAGTTGTGGCACAGGGGCTTAGTTGCTCCGCAGCATGTGGGATCTTCCCGGACCAGGGCTCGAACCCGTGTCCCTGCCTTGGCAGGCAGATTCTTAACCACTGCACCCCCAGGGAAGTCCCCAGAGTCTTTTCTTCTTTCAGGAAGCTGCCCTTCCCCCTACTTGTCCCCCTGCGCCCCCCAAACCGGGGCAGGTTCTGCTTTCCCTGCCTGTCATCTTGCTCCTCCCCCAGCAGAGAAGGGCAAGGACAGCCCCACACATCTCAGACTCCCAGACTAGCACAGTGCCTGGACCATAATTGCCTTTCACTAAATGTACAGGTGACGGAGGATGCAAAAGGATTAGGGTGAGAATACTGAGAGAATAATTGGGAAGGCACTGTGAAGGCACAGCCCCACAGCGGAGAGAACATAGTACCGAATGTTAGGCAGTTGGGGATATACTGTCTCGCACCGAATGTCAGGCAGTTGGGTATATACTGTCTCGCAAAGAATCAGTCAGGGGCTTCCCTGGTGGCGCAGTGGTTGAGAGTCTGCCTGCCGATGCAGGGGACGTGGGTTCGTGCCCCGGTCCGGGAAGATCCCACATGCCGTGGAGCAGCTGCGCCCGTGAGCCATGGCCGCTGAGCCTGCACGTCTGGAGCTGGTGCTCCACAACGGGAGAGGCCACAACAGTGAGAGGCCCGCGTACCGCAAAAAAAAAAAGAATCAGTCAGTCTGTTGGCAGATATCTCTTGAACGGCTGATGAGTGCTAGGCAGTGTTCTATGTGGCTGGGCGTCCCGTGGTGAAGCCAGTGGTATGCCTATTTGCAGTTTAAATTTGATAAAAATCCAGCGAGGCATTGCAAGGGCTTTAAATCAGCAGAAGGACATCAAGGTTCCCTTGGAGCTGGGCTGGTTGGAAAGTAAGAAGTCTTACAGCTTTCTTTTTTTTTTTTTTTTTTCCGGTACACGGGCCTCTCACTGTTGCGGCCTCTCCCGTTGCGGAGCACAGGCTCCGGATGCACAGGCTCAGTGACCATGGCTCACGGGCCCAGCTGCTCCGCGGCATGTGGGATCTTCCCGGACCGGGGCACGAACCCGTGTCCCCTGCATCGGCAGGCGGACTCTCAACCACTGCGCCACCAGGGAAGCCCACAGCTTTCTTTTTAATTACCTGCAGATGTGGCAGAAGATTGAGGATGCGGAGTGGAGGCCTCAGACGTACCTGGAGTTGGAGGGCCTGCCGTGCATCCTGATCTTTAGTGGGATGGACCCACACGGGGAGTCCTTACCGAGGTGAGTGGGGAGGGACTGTGTACCTGGGGGTCTCTGAGGAGCCAGTTGCCTGGGCTCGCCGCTGGGGGCTTTGCCAGGTCAGGCTTCCCCTGCCCGACTCTTGGGAATGCATTCACATCAGAGTCATCATAGATGTGTATCTTCATGGTGACCGTTTTCCAGCAAATGTCAGTGAAATGCGTCTGAGGCCTGGGCAGCTTTTCCTAATTCTCGGACAGGCATCCCCCGGGCTCGTGCTGGTGGATGTGGGGACTCTTGCCGGGCTCCATGGGTGGAGGCCCGGTAGCTGATGAGGAAGCTGAGGTTTACAGAGATTAAGCCAGTGCGCTGCATGGCGGACACCGGGGCCTCCCGGCTTCTTGCCGTTTGGCCACACGACATTTTCGTGAGGGCCACCTCGCGCCGCGTACTCATGGGCCGGGTAAAAGTGTCCGCACAGGGTTCCACCTCAGTTGTTGCCGTGTCACGGATCAAGTCTTCTATTCCTCAACTCCGTAAGGGCTAAGACAATGCCTTAGTCTATCTTAACGTTGAGCAAGCATTTACTTTTTGTATCAGGCACTGGGCTAGACTTTTAATCTAGCATTTGCACCTTACGACCATAGTATTACTACCCTGTTTTATAGATGAGCAAGTGAAAGGTCATTTGCTTTAGTAAAAGCCTACCTGCAACCCCCATCTGCCTCTCTCCAAGCCCTTTGCCGTTTCCCCCACGCAGCTCCGAGCCCTGCCCCAGCCTGCCCTCTGTGCTCCCTCCTCCACGTGTGTCATGACTCATTGGCATGTCTTCCCAGGCAGACTCTCGTTTCCAGTATGGCGACCCCTTGATGACCATTCTCTCCCTTGCATGGGGCATAGTCTTGGGCACATTTTAAATGTTGATGGAATCATCAAATATCCACTTATTACGTATATTTCTCCCAGCAGTGCACGTAGATGGTTATTAATATTCACGGCCGTCTTTCATTT
The DNA here is from genome assembly GCF_949774975.1 of Lagenorhynchus albirostris. Classification (NCBI taxonomy): domain Eukaryota; kingdom Metazoa; phylum Chordata; class Mammalia; order Artiodactyla; family Delphinidae; genus Lagenorhynchus; species Lagenorhynchus albirostris. Next base: position 81,114,281 of record NC_083107.1, on the reverse strand, counting down.
GAAAACAATCTGAGCCTCCAAGACGTTGCCCAGCTTGTTGAGGGTCTGTCGCCAGGAAGTGGCAGGGCTGGGGTTCAAGCCTCCTTTTTGTCTGACCTGAAAGTCAGTGTTCTTTTGATTCCAAGCAGTGCGGGGCTAAATCCACGGCAGGGGCCCCCAGAGACTTGCAGTCAAACAGACTGTGTTGCTCAGGGGTCGCAGTGATGCTGTTTGCTTCTCCGTTTGCATGAGTCCTAGGGGCCTAGCGAGGAAGGCAGTGTGCTGGTCCCCAGCGCGAGCAGTACCTCCTCTGTAGAAGGCAGTCGATAGAGCCCTTCTTCCGTTTCCTCCCAGGTCTCTGCGGTACTGTGACCTGCGGCTCATAAACTCCTCCTGCCTGGTGAGGACGGCACTGGAGCAGGAACTGGGCCTGGCTGCTTACTTTGTGAGCAGCGAGGCTCCCCTGGAGAAGCGGGCCCGGAGTGAGGCCTTGGAGAGCGACGCCGAAAAGCTGAGCAGCACAGACAACGAGGATGAGGAACTGGTGACGGAAGGTGCGGAGGGCCGGGCTGGACACCTGTCCCGCGCGCGGCGCAGCCCTGGGCCCACCTGCTGGTCAGCAGCTCCCGATGAGAGACATCTACATACGTCTTTGGGGGAAATCCCTCAATGATTTCAGATTTTGCTTTCTCCCCCTCATTTTTGGTCATGTGAGAAAATGGAAATCCCAACAGGTTCTTTGTAGCTCTAGAATTCTTAAAGAGTAGGAAGAAAAATGGACATTTCCTAGGCTTTAAGTTCATGCCTTGTTTGAATTGCTGGTGGAATTACTGCCTGGTTTAAGGTTCACTCGCTTGTTTCCTCTACGTGAATTAACAGGACCTGTCCCTTATTGAGATTTATGAAAACAGGCTAGTTTCGTTTGCAGACATCGAAGTTCAATGCCACGTATTTTTTTATTTATTTTTTATTGCGGTACATGGGCCTCTCACCGCTGTGGCCTCTCCCGTTGCGGAGCACAGGCTCCGGACGCGCAGGCTCAGCGGCCATGGCTCACGGGCCCAGCCGCTCCGCGGCATGTGGGATCTTCCCGGACCGGGGCACGAACCCGTGTCCCCTGCATCGGCAGGCGGACTCTCAACCACTGCGCCACCAGGGAAGCCCAACGCCATGTATTTTAATAGGACACATAAATCGGAGCAATGCAAGGCATTTGGCTGTCGTCAACAGGATAGCGAGAGAAAATAAAAAGCTGCTACTACAAATATGCAAGGCATTCGTGGGGTTTGGTGTAGCAGAGAGAGAGAGATGGAAGGAGAGCTGGAAGATGAGGACTCTCTTCCCCCTCCATCTCTGGCTGTGTGGCTTTGGACAGGTCATGTCACCTCTCCAAGCCTCAGATGACTCATCTGTAAAGTGGGGTGGAAGGACCCACCTGGTGCTGTGGGAACCTTTCGCAGACGTGAATGGGACCCTGACATGGAATTGCCCGTGGAGTGAATCCACACTCCTGGAATCTCCCGACCCACCTCCTTCCTTTCCCCATTCGTTCCTCTTGGCTTCTGGCCCCTACGCCGCACCCCGGGCTCTTGGCCACACTCATCCCATGAATGTGCTCTGCTCTGTCACCTCTGGGCCACACAGGCGTTCTTCCGTCCACTCGAGTCCCCTCTGCTCCGTGCTTCACCTGGAGATCCCTGCTGGCCCTTCAGAACTGGGATCAGGGTCACCTTTCCCAGGATATTTCCCTGCTCCTACTTCTCCCTGCTGGGTGGGCACCTGGCCCCTGGGCTCCTCCCTCTTTGCTCTCCTTACTCTGTCCTGTAGCTGTGACCCCTGGGCAGGAGCCTCACTGACCCACCAGTGCCTCACTGGCCTGCTCTGTCTTCTCAGTACTCCCTCAGAGGAGGCCTGGGAACGTGGATGGATGGAGGGATGGATGGATGGAGGGATGGAAGGATGGATGGATGGATAGAGGGATGGATGGATGGATAGAGGGATGGTTGGATGGATGGATGGATGGAGGGATAGAAGGAAGGATGGATGGAGGGATGGAAGGAGGGATGGAGGGAGGGATGGAAGGAGGGATGGATGGATGGATGGATGGATGGATGGAGGGATGGATGGAAGGAGGGATGGATGGAGGGATGGAAGGAGGGAGGGATGGATGGAAGGAGGGATGGATGGAGGGATGGATGGAGGGATGGATGGAGGGATGGATGGAGGGTGGATGGATGGATGGAGGGATGGATGGATGGATGGAAGGAGGGAGGGAGGGATGGATGGATGGATGGTGGATGGATGGATGGATGGAGGGATGGATGGATGGATGGAAGGAGGGAGGGATGGATGGATGGATAGATGGATAGAAGGAGGGATGGATGGAGGGATGAAAGGAGGGATGGATGGATGGATGGATAGATGGATAGAAGGAGGGATGGAAGGAGGGATGGATGGATGGATGGAGGGATGAAAGGAGGGATGGATGGATGGATGGATAGATGGATAGAAGGAGGGATGGAAGTAGGGATGGATGGATGGAGGGATGGATGGATGGAGGGATGGAGGGATGGATGGGATGGAGGGATGGATGGATGGATGGAAGGAGGGAGGGATGGAGGGATGGATGGATGGAAGGAGGGAGGGAGGGATGGATGGAGGGAGGGAGGGAGGGAGGGATAGAGGGAGGGAGGGAGGGATGGATGGAGGGATGGATGGGTGGGTGGGTGGGTGGGTGGACAGATGAGAGATGATATGTGTGAATGCACTTTGTAAACTGTGAAGTGCTGGGGGAACGTACAGGACCATGATTACGAGGCCTCTTCAGTGTGTGTGTTTTGAAACAGGCTCCACATCAGAGAAGAGGAGCCCCGTGAAGAGAGAACGATCCCGCTCCCATGACTCTGTGTCTTCATCCCTCTCCTCTAAGGCATCCAGTAAGTCTCCAAGGGGTAAAGATCCCACAATTGGACCGTTTTTGTTTTTTGAGATTTCAAAGAATGAAAAGAGATCCTTTATTTTCAACTAGAACTGGAAAGAGAAGGGATCTACGAAGAACTGGCCTTTCTAGAGAGTACGCGTCTTTCTGGACTTGGGCGGGGAGTGGGGGGTCCTTCCCGGGAGGAGGTCGTGGCCTCTGCCCCTGCAGGTCCTGTGCCGGGTGGTGTCAGAGGGCCCTCCCTCTGTGCTCTGCAGGCAGCTGTTGGAATCAGGGGAGAGGAGCTGGGTGAGTGTTCTTGTCAAGTCTGAGGGCAGAGAGAAGTGGACACAGAAGACTTCACTGGGGGAGAAACAACAAAATTTAGCAAGTGTCACTGACCCCTGGACCTGGACCACACTTTGGTGGAGGGGGTGGGGAACGTGGATGAAGTGCTCCAGGTCTCTGCTCTGAGGGATGCCTCGGCCTCAGGAGCAGTCAGGACGGGCACACGTGAGACAGTATGGCACGTCTTCCCACCACAAGCATTTACGGAGAACCTACTCTCTACCTGGCTCAGGGCATTGAGAGACCAATTAGATACGGACCTGGTCTCAAGGAAACCATTGTTCCCTTGGACCAGGTTATGTTGCAGTAGGGGCTGCTGTATTTTTTCTGCACACATATTCACACCTGTGAGGTGTTACGGTTATGCATATGAGGAAGGAATTCATTTTGTCTCAGGTGAGGCAGATTTAGCGGTAGGGTGTGATCCCTGCAGGTTTCAGAGAGCAGCTGGCCTTTGGGCCTTGCAGGAGAAGGCTTTCCAGTGCGGGAGAAGGTATTCCAGGTGGAGGAGACTTGGGGCCTGAAGGTGTGTGTGGTGCTTGGGTGCAGTGAGTGGTCCCAGGGTTACAGCTCAGGGTCAGGGCGTGGCTGCAAAGGTCAGAGCACATCAGGGGGGTTGACTTGGGGCCTTCTTTGGTTTCCTTTCTCCCTCCCCCTCCCCACCTGCCCACGGATAATAGTGGGCCAGTGGTGGGGCTCTCCCTCACAGGTGTGCACAGAGGGAGTCAGACGAGGCCTCCTTAACATGAGCCTGGTCTCTGTGATAGAAGAAAGGTCTGATTTAGAGGCTGGAGTCAGAAAAGCCAAATGATACAGCTTGTTATCCTTCTGCCCCAAGCAACAGAGGGAGCCCAGGGTACCAGGGGGGCATCTGTGCCGTTAGAATGGAGAGGTGTGGTGCTTTGTTCTTCCCTGATCCTGGGCTGACAGCTTTCTAGAAGGTTCTGGGACACGCAGGTCTGTGCAGTATCTTCAGGTGGAGTAGGATGCCCAGGCTGCCAGCCAGCCTCCTCTTCCGGTGAGGTGGCTTTTGAAAATTCCACAGAGGGTCCTGGGATCTTAGGGGTCTCTGATGAGATGCTTCCTGTGGCCTTCAGTGTAACTCCCACGTTTCAGGAGGTCCAGGGAGAGGAGACTTGGCCACAGGAGTCAAGAGCCGGGGGCGGGGTCACATGAGTCAGCCTGGGAGGGGCTGGGTCCCTCTTTTATAGACTGACAGTCCCCCTGGATTCAACCGGGGCAGAATGACTGAGGTCAGGGCGGGTGGATGGAGAGAAACATCAGTGTGGGTCTCCGTCCTCTGGGTCCTCCCAGTCTGGGCTTCACAACCTAGGACATGGGTGAAGACATTTGGGTCCCCATGGTCTACTTTTGGAACCTCCTGCCCCTTTCGTGTGCTTTGTGTTCACCTGTCCCTCCCCCGGGCCAGATGCCCAGGTCCTCACAGCCTCCCCGACCCTGGTCCTTAGCTCCTCCGCTGCCTCTGAGCTGATCACCTCTGGTGGCTTGCCCGGGGAAGAGGCATTTTAGCAGGAGTCAGGCCTTTAGCCCAGGGGGACAGGCCGGTGCTGCCTTTCCTCTGTCCACGAGCAGCCTGTAAGCAGCCTGCCAGGCTGCGGGGTTGAGTCAGAGCCTTGCTGGGGAGCTGGGATCCGGTGGGGAGGTTGGCTGAGCTGTGTGGTGAGCAGCGCAGGCTGAACCAAGTGTCGTGGGGCGGGGTCTGGGGAGGGTGGTCTGGGAAGCAGCTCCCCTCGTCTCCAGGAAAACAGCAGAGCTAAGATGGAGATGCGGTTCCCGTGGAGCCTGAGGTCCTCGGGGTTGCTCAGAGCTGTCACGCCTGCCCCGGGCAGATGTGGCTGGATTGATATGAAAGACAGACAGCGCCGCCCCTCCGTGTCCAGGGACCCACACTCTTCTTGCCTTTCAACATGGTCCACGTGGGGAAAAGGGCAAACGAAACCCCGTATTTGGGTAGCTGCTGTGCGTACTGCATTTTCCGTCTTGAGTTCTTCTAGAAGCTAAGTGGTTGTAGCATTAGAGTCAAGCCTTTTCAGTCCTGTGAGTTTTGCTGCTTTGAACCAGAAGCACCGCTACGCTGTGCAGAGGGGAGTTCAGAGCTCCAGGACCCACCCGCACAGAAGCAGGAGTGTAGGCTGGGCCCTGAAGGTGAGGGTTCTGGAACAGATTGGGCGGGGGGTGCCGAGGAGAGGCCTTTGCGACGTGTATGGGGCCAGGGAGCGGGGCTGGCTGTCTCCCCGCAGTGCCTCTTGGCTTTGTCAGAAGGACAGAGGAGTCTGTATTTAACCAGAGGTGGGATGGCATTGACGGAAATTCCCAGTCGTCGCAGGTAAGGGGAGTTGGTGCTGCAGAAGCAGGAGCGGCGGGTGCGGGGCCCTGACTGACGGGACCCTCTCTCCGCAGGCTCAGCGCGGTGCGGCGAGTCCCCGGCTCAGGCTCAGCCGGCGGGGCCCTCGCGGGGGGACCGGGCCCGATCGCCTCAGCCCTGCGGCCCCGCGGAGGAGGGCAGGGCCCTGGGAGACAGACAGTGGCTCCGGGCAGGGCGGGGGCCGCCGTCGGTCATCAGCAGGTGCAGCCCCGGGCTGGCCCCCCGGCCGGAGCCCGGCCTCAAGACCGGCCAGTGGAGCATCCAGGTGTCAGTTCCCTCATCGTCCTCCTCGGGCTCGTCCGCGATGCCCGCCGCTGGCCCGCTCGTCCTGCAGGCCGCACAGTGCTCCATGACCAAGGCCTGCCGGCGGCCGCCTGTGGTCTTCCTGCCCAAGCTGGTGTACGACATGGTCACGTCCACCGACGGCAGCGGCCTGCCCAAGGCTGCCTCGCTCCTGCCCTCGCACTCGGTCATGTGGGCCAGCTCGTTCCGGCCCCTGCTCAGCAAGACCATGACGTCCACAGAGCAGTCACTGTACTACCGGCAGTGGACGGTGCCCCGGCCCAGCCACATGGACTACGGCAGCCGCGCCGAGGGCCGCGTGGACGCCTTCCACCCGCGCCGGCTGCTGCTCAGCGGGCCCCCCCAGGTGGGTGCCGCCCCGTGCGCCCGGGCTCCGCGGGGCTTGTGTTCGCGCCCAGAGGCAGGTCTGGGGCTTATTCACACCTGCTTTCCCGCGGTGGAATCTCAGATGGCCCTACGTGCGCAGGTGGATGGCTGGGTGACCTCCATCCTCTGACCCCGGTTTCCTCCTCTGCGTGATGTGTGGGTGGAGTTCCCTGCGGGTGCCTGTTGCTCCTTCAGACAGCGATTCTGCATTTCCCACACTATTGCATTCGGTCCTCATGGTCAGTCTGTGGTTCCCTCCCACTCTGACAATGGAAGCCAACCCCTGTTTCTGCCCTGCAAGATTTTGGTGAAACTGAACAGGGAGATGAGAAACCTGTCACCATCTCCCAGCTCTCTGTGTTTTTCTGACAACAAAAGACCGTTTCACCTGTCAACATGGCAGGAACCTGGGCGGTGTGAATGTCAGGTGTCGTGAGCGTGTGAGGAGGACGCACGAGGTTGGTTTGGGGTCTTGGGAGGGGGCTCGGCCAGACAGGGCAGGGCTGGGGGGTGGGCCCTACAGTGAACTGCCTGGGGTTGGATTCGGACTAGAACATCACCTGAGCCCTGGGCCGGTTCCAGCCTTCTCTGTGCCTCACTGTTCTCATCTGAGAGTGAGGAAGATAATAGCCTTGTGATAAACTCTATCACAAACACAGGAGTGTTAAACAAGAGAATAATTGTAGGGCACCTGGAACATGGCCTGACCCCTGGAAAGCACTGTTATTGTCACCATCATCATCACTGTCCCAATTCAAGACGTGTTTCCTTTTCACACCAGATGTTCATTCCCCTGCCAGGTACCTACCCCAAGAAACCCAAACCCACAAAAATATGTATAAGAATGCTCATTTTTGTATTGTTTACAGTAGTTAAAAAACAGACTGGAAACAACTTAAGTTGCATTGGTCAAGTTCGGTTGAAAACATTTGGGCACAACAATATCATGCAATTCAGCACAGAAAGTTTGAACTATTCAATAGCTCTTTATATACTGACGTTGAAATTTCTCTAAGATATTTACATTTTAAAGATCAAGTTGCAGAATAATATATACGTGGTGTCATATCAATTATGAAAAAAATCAGTGTGTGTATGTGTCTGCGTGTGTGAAAATATCTAAAAACTCCCTGACAGGAGAGCTTGGAGGAAGCAGGGGACTGGAATTTGTGACCATTCTACTTTATTATTGATCTGTATTTCTTGAACTTTTAAATGAGTATATAGTACTTCTCATAATTTAAAAAAATAGGAAAAAATAAAATGTTTTTTAAGAAGGATTCCTGGTTTCTCCATACCCCTCACATTACTGAATGTTATCAATCTTTAAAAGCTTTTGCCTTTTTGATAGGGGAGAAATAGTATATTTCTAGTATAATAGTAAGGGTGAATATATTTTAATATATTTATTGGTCATTGGTACTTCTTTTACAGTGACTTTCTGGTTTTGTTTCTCTATTTTTCCTTTAGTCCATTTGACTTTTATTCTTTTGCTTTGTTCTTTAGATTATAAATTTTAATCGTTTGTCAATTATATGTATTGCATATATTTTCTCCAAAGCTCCCCCCAGTTGTGTTTCATATTTTCTTTTTAAACGGGTCAGTTATTTCCGGAACTTCCCTAGCAGTCCAGTGGTTAGGACTCCGCGCTTCCGCTGCCGGGGATGTGGGTTCCACCCCTGGTCGGGGAGCTAAGATCCCACATGCCGTGCGGCAGTGCCAAAAAAATAAAAAGTTAGTTATTTCCATTCATCAGCATTTGTCGAATACTTGCTGTGAACCGGGCGTTGAGCTAAGAACTTGGAGAGCACATTCTTAGCGCACCAGGTTGGAGGGAGGCGAGGATAGCCCACAGGTACCCATGTAACCAGTTGTGACCTCAGTGAACTAAGACCAATAGTATACTGGCCTGGTGCTGGGCTCGAGGGGGCAGGGGATTTTCTAAAACAAGAAGAAAGAGAAGGAAGAAGAGAAAAATCATTTTATTTCTTTTCCTGGCCTTAGGAGGAGAGAAATGTGATGCCAGCCTTTTATGTCCCGCACAGTGAATTTTGTTGTCTTCCTACAGCCATATCAGTTAATATAAGATAGCAATTTGCACTTACGCAAGACTCTTAAGATATTATTGAAATGTCAGTTCATTCTTTTTTGAAGCAACCTTTGTTCAGCTCCTGTTGGAGTCCTACTTCTAATGGCTTAAACCATGTGGCCAGTTAAAATCTGGAAAGACATTTGCAATGATTTATAAGCAGGTGGGTCTCCTGCCCACTGGAGTTCATCTGTCTGCCTGCCATGCTTCTTCAGGCCACATTTTCCCTCAAATATCTTTGCATCCCCCCAGCCCTCCTTCTAATTAGGTGAGATGGTTAAAAGATGTGGCGGTGTGGAGGCATGTCAGGTGCTCAGTCAGCGCCCGCACGTAGGCAGGGCGTACTGAGGCTGCCTCCTGTTCTGCTGTCTCTACAGATCGGGAAGACAGGCGCCTACCTGCAATTCCTCAGCATTTTGTCCAGAATGCTCATCCGGCTGACGGAAGTGGATGTTTACGATGAAGAAGAGATCAATATCAGTGAGTTATCTGCTGATGACACTCGGGCTTGGAATCATCTTTAGTCGGTTTCTCAAGTGACTTCCCCTGTATCTTTTACTTTGAAGATGGAATTCTCAGATGAATGATCTGACTCCTCCCAAGGGCCTTGTAGGGCTGCTTTTATCTTGTCCTTGTAGCCATTTTGCTCAGTCCTAGAATAGTGCCTGGGAGGCCTTGGTGGGAGATAAAATTACGATACTAAAAATACCCGCTGTTTACTGCGCACCTTCCAAACGTCAACCACTGTGCTAGATGGTTTACGTAAATCACCACATTTCGTTTCCTATGCCACACCAAGAGATGAATACTGTTATTCGGTTCCGGAATAACATGTTCAGGAGTCCAGCTGGGAGGTGGCAGAGCTGGAACCAAACTAGATTTCGCTGCTGCCTCTGGAAAGCGGGGTTGTCCATCAGGGGAGGGTTTCCCTCTCAGGCTGCTGAGCACATAGGTCAACATCTTGGGGCAAAATGGAAACATATGCTATGCAGGGAATAGCCTTTTCTTCTCATCCACAGAACAGAATTTACCCTGATTAAGGTAAGATTCTTTGAACAGCTGGTTCATGCTTATTGTAGAACATCTCCTCCATTTCCTCTTCCAGCGCCCCTCCAGTGGCTCAGAAACTTGGTCTGGTAAAGGAATCCATTGCTTTGGGAATGAAGATTTGTGTAAGGAGTCGTGTGTTGTAGAGAAGGGGCCCCAGTAAGCTTGTAACAGCGCTTGTATTATGTACGTTTAAGCTGTACGGCTGGATGGTTTGATACACGTATACGCTGTGACGTAATCACCGCAATCACGCTAATGAACATATTCGTCACGTCACATAGTTACCGTGTTCAGCAGCATTATTCACGATAGCCAAGGTATAGAAACAACTGTATGTTGTCCATTAATGGACAGACGTCCACCAGCAGTTGCGTGGATAACGAGGGGGTATGTACTGGCGATGTACTCAGCCTTGACAAGGAAGGAAATCCTGTCATTTGGATACACAGAACTGTTTTAGATGCTCTTGCTGTGTTTGAGTTTTGACTTGGAGAAAATTGAGGACCAAGGAAGCCCATCCAGTCCTTGGTCTTTCCTTTGAAGGAGAAGGGAAAGAGGCTTTTCATCGAAACTCTGAGCTTTCCACCGTTGCCCCACAGTTGGAAACCATTTTTCAAATGAAAGTCAACAGGTCTGCTGAGTTTCTGTCTCCTCATTTTGTTGGATATACCAATGATAAAGATAGGGTTTGAATCCAGTTTGTTAAACTTCAAATCCTTACTTTCTTAAATGCTCCCTTATTGCCTTGGGTTTCTCTTTGGCAAAATGTGTGTAATTCCTGTTTTACAGGATGTTGTGAAGATGAACGGATGTTACGCACATGAAGCACTGAGCACCTATTAAATACAGAATAAACGTTCCTCTCCCTCTTCTTTCCTTATTTTTTCTGTTTCTTATGTACATGTACTCTGCCTGTATATATATAGTAGGATACACTGATCTAGATATATATCAGTATCGTCTATACTGTATATATGTCATATCAAATATGTAAAATCAATATGATGTAAAATGATATTGATCAATTGATGTAAAATCAATATGTTACATAAGTTTGAGTTGGACCAACTAGATTTTTTTACCTTTTAGCCAACAAGCATTTAGTGAGCCCTGTAGACTACACCTATTATAATGTAGGGTGATACACTGCAAATGTGCAAATGTGGGTCGGGCCATGAGTAGTGGTGGCATTCAGAAGGAGAAACCAGTGTACCTGAGCGTTCAGAAGACGCCTTCTAGAAGTGAAGTGATAGGAGTTGGGCCTTACTGGCTGGGTAGCATTTAGACGTAAGAGCAAGAGAGAGAACTACGTTAAGTTCTGCCGGTCGTGTGGACCGGTGTGGTATATTTGGGGGACGGTGCTGGGGAGAAGCCCAGAGCCCAGGGGTAGGTATACTGCCAGGAGTGGAAGTTAGCGTAAGTTAGAAGAGCAACTCCATCCCATAGGAAGCACAGCATAAGGCTGTTTGTCTGGCTGGAGGTGGATCTGGATGCGCCTTCTTGCTGAATTAGAACAATCCTGAAGATGGGGCGGTGCCGGTGTCTGAGGCCCAGTGGAGCTCCCCAGGGAACCTGTACACGCAGTATCACTTCCACTCCTACCGGCATCCTTGTGCACATTTGACATAAAGCCTCTCACTTCCTGTTTTGTCATCTATCTGTGTTTCTACTGATGCTGTAGACCTCAGAGAAGAATCAGATTGGCATGACCTCCAGCTCAGTGACCCCTGGCCGGACCTGGAGCTGTTCAAGAAGTTGCCTTTTGACTACATTATTCACGACCCGAAGTATGAGGATGCCAGTCTGATCTGTTCACACCATCAGAGCATAAAGAGCGAAGGTCAGATTTTTAAATCTCTTGCTGCCACCTGCTTCCAGAGTACATGGGAATAGCCTCTCAAAGGGAAGAGCTGAATTTTGTTAGTGATGAACTCATCTGGTGGTGGTGGGTGAACCGACAGTGCCTGGTGGAGAACTGAGGTCGCCACCGCACCTGACAGGAAGGGCTCTTCACAGACCTCGCGAGGGAAGGCTCGGTTGGTGCTGAATAACAGTGAGGACCCTCTTGGTTTATCGTGATCGGAGTATTCTGAAGGTTCTGGTTAATAGAGGAAAAAGACATGTATGTTTCTCTGTGAACTTGGATTGTAACAAAATGCACCTATTTCCCTTTCTGCCCTTGGTCTCTCATTTTCTCGCTCCTTCTTCAGAGACTGCTAACTTCCACAGTATTATGACCCTGTTGGGTTTCAGGGTCACTGGCAGCAAACATCGGACATGAGTGGCCATTGTGATTACAAGCACTGACTAGGGAAGTTTGGTGAATGCTGCGTGAGAGGAAAATACTCACCAGTCTCCTTGTCAAACCAATCATTTTATCTTCGTCGCTCTCAGAGCAGATCACTTTTTTTTCTTTTTTTTAAGATTTACTTAATTAATTAATTTATTTATTTTATTGGCTGCGTTGGGTCTTCTATTGCTGTGCGCTGGCTTTCTCTAGTTGCAGCGAGCGGGGGCTACTCTTCGTTGTGGTGTGAGGGCTTTTCATTGCAGTGGCTTCTCTTGTTGTGGAGCACAGGCTCTAGGCACGCAGGCTTCAGTAGTTGTGGCACACGGGCTTCAGCAGTTGTGACACATGGGCTTAGTTGCTCCGCGGCATGTGGGATCCTCCCGGACCAGGGCTCGAACTCATGTCCCCTGCCTTGGCAGGCGGATTCTTAACCACTGCGCCACCAGGGAAGCCCAAGCAGATCACTTTCACTGCAGGTTCCTTCACATAGTAGACCTTCTCGAATGGAGGCTGACTGTGAAAATCTTAATTTTGCTACGTCATTTGAAAACCTGGAGGTGATTCATGTGCCTTACAGTACTTGCATATTACGTAGCGAATCCTTGAATATGTTTAGGAACCATGCATAGGTGCATGCGTAAGACTCCGTGTGAACGTAGCCTTCAGTTTATCCCACTGAGACTCTTCCTTTCTGACCAGCTGCGTCACCTTGGGGCAGACAGGTGAGAGGTGGTCGCACAGAGTCCTGTTACCGTGGTTCCCCGTGGGTAGGCGGGGGAGAGAACGTGGGCTGGGCCTCGTGCTGCTCTTTAATGCTGGGGATTTCGTGCAGATAGAGGGACGCGCCGGAAGCCAGAGGACGTCTACGTGCGGCGCCAGACGGCGCGGATGAGGCTCTCCAAGTATGCGGCCTACAACACGTACCACCACTGCGAGCAGTGCCACCAGTACATGGGCTTCCACCCCCGCTACCAGGTAGGACGGAGCCCCCGCTCCAGCGGCAGTTCCCGTTTTACGCTTAGTATTTCTTTTCATCTCAGGCCCAGATGGGGAAAGAGGAGGAGGGGGCGGCAGGAGCTGATGGGAGCCAGGCAGACACCTGTGCGGCCAAGTTTTTTTTTACATTCTTCCCCCCGTAAATTATTATGTACTTCGTGCTCATATGTATGTTCACGTATACGAGCACATACGCATCATATCGTACACGATACGTAATGTGTATAATCGTGCATTACTTACCCCATGCTCATATGCATTTACATTAAGTCATTGGTATACATAGTACATATATTTATTAATCGTAAATAGCTCATTAAGTCCAATCAATTCCAGTCAACATGCACATCCTAATGATTTATTTACAGTTCAGCCACCACCATATTATCACTGTCACACGCATGAAATAAAATACCCCTCATCACAGCCCTTATTCTCACTGTGATCCTATCAGTAGGAGGCCTTCCACTGCTGTCAGGATTTACACGCAAATGAATAATCATCCAAAAAACAACAAAAAATAACATTGTTTTACCTACACTGATAGCTGTTACAGCGTGAGTTAATTTATACTTCTCTATACGACTTACATACTCATATATACATGAGTGGATGCCCCAGAAAGGCCCAAAGGTGGCGAGAGCGCTGGCTTGCTCTGTCCGTCCCCTCTACAGAGGGAAACAGCAGACGGTAGCTTTAATTTTCCCGAATCTGCTCGGCCTTGAGCTCAGCTTCCACTGAAGTAGCACCTGTCTTCTTTTAGCACAGATTTTTTTAAACGATGTAATTTTACTGTAGACGAAATTAGAAAATACATATGAGCAGTTTTTCAGAGGATTAAAATAATCAGAAATCCTATTTGCTGCAGAATAATTCTCCTAACATTTTTTCCCTCGGAGATGAAGCTTTTCTTTCAAGGCAGAGAAACCTATAAGTGAAAACATTGTCTTGATTTTGAAATTTAAAGATCTGGAGAGACTCAGAGGGTTCAGTCCCTGGTCACTTCAGGGTCTGCAGTGAAGGAAGGAATGAAGCATGGGGGGAAGGAGGAGGGCGGGTTTGAGCTCTGGCCGGCGGGCCGGGTCTGTGTGCAGGTGCGCGGGTCCGGGGGGCCGCACTGGCAGGGGACGTGAAACCAGGCCTGCGAGGAGCACTGAGGGGCACACGCTGGCCCCCTGCTGGCATTTCCCTGCCTCTACTTGTCCTGTTCTTCCTTCATCGCTCAAGGCTCCCTGAGAGGAAGTCTTAGGAGACTCCTCAGTTACGGCCCTCTGTGTTCCCTCCCCAGGTCAGAATCTGTTTCTCCCTCATCTCTGCTCTCAAAGTAGAACCACAGTAGGACTTCACAGCCGGTGTGTCCCGGCCCGCGTCGGCCCTGCCACCCCCGTGGTTCCCGGGAGGGCACAGTGCAGGCTAGCTGCACGTCTGCAGGAGAGGCTGTCAGATGGAGGGTGAGGGTCAGGGAAGACCCCTCTGTGGACGCCTGAGCTGAGAACTGGAGGGGGCATGAGCATGGCCTGGGCAAAGCTGGGCTTGGAGGTCGCACCAGAGAGCAGTGTGGGCACGGTGACTGGGTGAGGGAGGGCTCCTTGGACAAAGTGACTAGAGGTGAGGCTAGACTGGGGATCGGAGTGAGCCCAAGACCCGTGGGTGTCACTTTCCACGTCCACCAAGTGGGAGTGAGGACATAGGGTTGTTAATTGCTTCGTAGATGGTTAACTTTAATGCCAAGGGGACGAGAGGGGGCCTGGACATGGTGCGTGAGATAGAAGCGCACAAGTTCGCAGTTATTGTCTTACTAATATGCTGTTACACATGTTACCTACGGTGGGAAAATAACCTTTGTTACAATTTAAAATGTGATCCGGCACGTGAATGCTTTAGTTGGTAACCCAGCGCACCTCTGGGTCGGGTCCAGCGTCGGGAAGGGCTGGGCGGCCGACGTGGCGTTGCTGGGTGAAGCACGGTCAGCACCGGGACGGGAGCGGCCGCTGGCCCAGTGGGTGTGGCCTCAGGTGTGGGCGTCCACACTGTGTCCTGGCGTCAGCCTGGGGCAGAGGCGGTAGCGACCTCTGTGTAGCCATGGCCGCGGTGGGCCTAGGTTCTTCCGGGAAGTCAGGCCGGACTCTGATGACAAGCTCTGTCCTTTCCCCCTCGCACCTCAGCTCTATGAGTCCACCCTGCACGCCTTTGCCTTCTCTTACTCCATGCTAGGAGAGGAGATCCAGCTCCACTTCATCATTCCCAAGTCCAAGGAGCACCACTTCGTCTTCAGCCAACCCGGAGGCCAGCTGGAGAGCATGCGGCTGCCCCTCGTCACAGACAAGGTACTGGCTTCGAGTCCCCGGGGGGCAAATCAAAGTGGCTGCAAGGGCCCACCGAGCTAGAGACCCAGAGACTGTGGTTCTTGACGAGTCCGGCACATGGGGTGGGGGTGGCGGGGAGAGACGAACATGGTGACTCAGCTTGGAGGGGACTGGGGAGCACAAGGGCTTTGTGGCCACTCAGAGTCAAATTTGAGTCAAGTTTGGCATCATACTGTCACTTGATGCCTCTGAGCCTCAGTTTCCTTATCTGTAAGCTTTGGGCAATAATAACTCTTGCAAAAGCTTGTGGTGAGAATTGTATGGAATAACCAACGTCAGGCACCAGCACGGTACCTAGAAGATAACAAGGGCCAGTAAATGTTCGTCCCTTCCACTATCTTTTCTTTCATGCTGTCTCTTATGGAACATTTTTTTTTTTTTTTTTTTTGCGTTCGCGGGCCTCTCACTGTTGCGGCCTCTCCCGTTGCGGAGCACAGGCTCCGGACGCGCAGGCTCAGCGGCCATGGCTCACGGGCCCAGCCGCTCCGCGGCACGTGGGATCTTCCCGGACCGCGGCACGAACCCGCGTCCCCTGCATCGGCAGGCGGACTCTCAACCACTGCGCCACCAGGGAAGCCCTCTTATGGAACATGTGAAACAGGCTAAGACGGCAGAATAGTATAATGATTCCCCCGGGGCTGCTTACCCAACCTCAACAGTTATGCACTCAAGGCCACTCTTGCTTCATCAAGCCATCTCTCTTCATCTGCCTTCCTGTGTTACTTGGAAGCGAATCTCAGACATTGCATCATTTCATTTGTAAATATTTCAACCTATATCCTCTAAAGGAGAAATTTTCTCTCTTCCGAGGAGATTGTTCCCAATGATCCATCGTCTCTCTGGCCGCCATTTTTAGGGGCGCTTGGTTTGACAGTTCCAGCCTGACAACCTCAGAGTCAACCGGCTGCCCCTTCCCCAGCCCCAGCCCCACGGACCTTGTGTACAGCTCTGCTGTTCCTTCTCCAGAGGGCCAGGTATGCCCAGAGCTGAACCCAGCCTTGCAGACCCAGCAGGCTATTATCAAGAATGGAAACATTTGTAAAGGCAGTGAGGCCTTTACTATAAGGTGCTTGAGACTTTATCAGTTACTGCACTAGCTTTTCCAGGCAGTTCCCATCAGAACTGGTTATGAGGGACTTCCCTGGTGGCACAGTGGTTAAGAATCCTGCCAATGCAGGGGACATGGGTTTGAGCCCTGGTCCGGGAAGATCCCACATGCCGCGGAGCAACTAAGCCCGTGCACCACAACTACTGAGCCTGCGCTCTAGAGCCCGCGAGCCACAACTACTGAAGCCCGTGCACCTAGAGCCCGTGCTCCGCAACAAGAGAAGCCACCGCAGTGAGAAGCCCACGCACCGCAACGAAGAGCAGCCCCCGCTCACTGCAACTAGAGAAAGCCCCTGCGCAGCAACAAAGACCCAACGCAGCCAAAAATAAATAAATAACTTTATTAAAAAGAAAGAACTGGTTATGAGCACCAGCTGTATGCACAGCTTTGTAGCAAGTACTTTGAGGAATCGAGAAGGAACAGAAGACGTAGCTTGGCCAGCGGAACCTACTGTTGAGAAAAGAGTGAAAGAAAACACATTTATATAAAAGATTCATAGCCTGCGTGTATGAGTATGGCTATGATAGAGGGATTTAAGTCATATAGGAATAACGTGTACTCAGAGCACGATATTAGGTGCTAATAGGAGAGGTTAATGAATTTGGGTAATCGATATACGCCTGTTAGTTTTGCTCACCTAAGAAACCATTTCCGAACAAGCATGTACTTAGCTTCCGATTCTGTGGGCCAGCAGTTTGGACTCAGTTCTGCTGGGTGGTTATCCTGGGGTGGCTTGCTCTCATTTATGTCCGAGGTTAGTTACCAGGTTGGCGGGGGGCCGGCTGGGCTAGGGACGCCCATGTCTGTTCCCTGCGGCCTCTCCTTCTCCAGCAGGCTAGCCCGGGCTTCTTCCTGGGAGGGTTCCGAGAGAAGGCAGAATGCGTCAGGCCTCTGGAGGCCAGGCTTGGAACTGGCGTGCTGTCATTTTAACTGCATTTTATCCATAAAAGCAAGTCCCAAGGCTGAGCCAGATGCAGGGAGTGTGGAAATAGATGCCATCTCTTGTTGGAAGAGGCTGCAAGGTCACATTTTAAAGGGAGGGGAATCGTTGTGGCCGTGCTGACAAACACTTGCTTCTTCATGCCCGTACTCTCCAGAGTCATGAATACATTAAGAGTCCAACGTTCACTCCCACGACGGGCCGTCACGAGCACGGGCTCTTCAACCTGTACCACGCGATGGATGGTGCCAGCCATTTGCATGTGCTGGTTGTCAAGGAGTATGAAATGGCGATTTATAAGAAATACTGGCCCAACCACATCATGCTGGTGCTCCCGAGTATCTTCAACAGCGCCGGAGTCGGTAGGCCTTTGTAAACGTGCCCTACTCTGTAATATTTCTGTGCATGGAGACTTGGGAGAATGTTCTAGATGTCGACGCACAGCGTGAGAGTTGTGAGTTAAGTTTTATTTGGGGCAAAGTGAGGACTAGAGCTTGGGAGACGGCCTCTCAGATAGCTCCGAGGAACTGCTCCAGTGAGATAAGGGGGGAGGTCAGTGTATATGGGACTTTGGTGGAGGGAGATGCGTGCAGTCAAGCACACATGTTGGCAGAGGGATGCTACTGGTCACTGGGAGCAGATATCTCTGTGAATGATTTTAGTGCTTTTCTATATAGGAGACGATGCAAGAAATTGGGCTCATAAAATCGCCTCCTGAAAAATCTCTAACTCTCTGAAGGCCTGTTCTGCCAGTTTTGCCCAGAGCACAGACTGCCTCCTTCCTGATCGCCACCCTGACCTCCTTTCAGGGTGTGCTGAAGGTCAGCGACCGCCGTGGCTACTGACCGCATCCTTGTACAGGCAGATGGCGAGAGACAGTTTATGTCCGCGTAGAGAGGAAAGACCTTTCTCATTAAGCTTTTTGGCTTTTAAAGCTATTTTGATTTGACGGTTCTTTTTTCTTCGATGTTTGGTTATTGATTTATTCATGTTCTCAGCTGTTAGAAAAGCAAGGATAAATCAACGTGTGTGCAAATTGGAGAGGAGTGTTTTCTGCCCTAGAATTCTACCAAGTCAACAGTCTATGGTGGGTGGGTGAGGGCTGCAGATCAGGACCCCCAGGAGCTGGCGGGGCTGGGGCCTCGATGGGCTTTCATCAAGTTCTCTTCTCACTGGGGCTTTGTCCTGGGTGGTTGTCGGCATAGGACTGGCCTGAGTCGGGGGTCGTTTGCCCATTTCAGGTGCCGCCCATTTCCTGATCAAGGAGCTGTCTTACCACAACCTGGAGCTGGAGCGGAACCGGCAGGAGGAACTGGGGATCAAGCCGCAGGACATCTGGCCCTTCATCGTGATTTCTGATGACTCCTGCGTGATGTGGAACGTGCTGGATGTCGACTGTGGTGGGGAGAGAAGCAGGTGAGAACCCACACACTCACCCCACCAGTAAGACAAGTGCACGTGCTCTCTTCTCAGTGGGGGATTCTCGTCCGCCCTTCGAGGACCCCAGAGCGCGCCTCACGCTAGAAGGTGTGGTGTGCAGTGGACAGAGCCCGGCGTGTGGTGGGCTCACGTTCCAGGCTTTACTCTGAGTTCTTAATTTAAAAAATGTTACTGAGGTGTAATACATACAGAAAATAATGCAATATATATTCAACATCAAATATATACGAAAAGGAAAGTATAATACATATCCAGGTATTTTCACAAACAGAACACACACGCTTGACAAACTCCCTGATGAAGAAACAGACCATCACTGGCACCCCAGAACCTTGCAGTCCCTCCTCCCTCCCCCAGCCTCCTCCTAACGTGAAGCTGTATTTTTATTTGCTGTGTGACATTAGGGAAATGACTGTTTTTTGGGTTCTAGATTCCTCATCTTTCAAAGGGGCACTTAAACTTGTGCTAGAAGTTTGTTACAAGGATTAATTAAGCCATGAATTGTGTGCCTGGTCGCGGGCGATGGAGCAGCGCAATGTAGGAAAGGCTCAGTAGATACGGCTGCAGCTGAGCATCGTGGGTAGAATATTTCTGTGTGGTTTTACCATGAGTGTTTCAACTTAGCCTTTATTTTGGGCTTGATTTTTTTTTTTTTTTTTTTGAGAAACAACTTGATTTTTTGGCTTGTTTTTGTGAGAGGCAACTTTTGAGGTTGGTTCACCTCTTCTGTGTTAGTGAGTCCTAATGTAACCATCACCAGTAACACCACTGCTCTTCTAGAAAAAACTGTTTTCTGTCTGATAGAGCTGCACGTGCACGAGGACAGCAGTCACCGTGCTTTCAGTGTTCTCACTGTCATGCTTCCCAGGGCAAGAGCTCGGCCAGGGCAGCAATGAGGAAGAGAACCAAGCTTTTCCCTCTGCCTTTCTGAATTTCATTCTGCAGCAGACATTCAAGTCCTGGCACGTCAGAGCTGGCTGGGGCCTTAGAGAGTTTAGTTGAAGCCCCTCAGTTGGGGAAAAGGAGGCTGAGATGCAGAGAAGTTGAGCCATGTCCCTGGGTCTCACAGACAGAGCTCTCGTCACCCCAGCTCCTCGCCCTGGGGTTACTCCCTTCAGCAGCCCTCCCTGGCCGTCGGGTGTTACTCCCTTCAGCAGCCCTCCCTGGCCGTCGGGTGGCCCCCACTGTCTTCACAGACTTCAGTCACCGGCAGGGTGGGGTGGGAG
The DNA here is from genome assembly GCF_949774975.1 of Lagenorhynchus albirostris. Lineage (NCBI taxonomy): Eukaryota > Metazoa > Chordata > Mammalia > Artiodactyla > Delphinidae > Lagenorhynchus > Lagenorhynchus albirostris. The sequence continues at coordinate 81,094,477 of NC_083107.1, read as the reverse complement.
GTGTTTACACGCTGCCTCCTTCCCTCCCCCCACCTCGCTTGGAATTGACACTGGAAACGCAAGGTGGCTCGGCAAATGCAGAGACTGTGGGCTCCGGACGCAGACAACAGCGTTCAATCCAAGCTCTGTCACGTGACACTGGGCAAGTTATCCAGAGCCTCTTTTTCCTCATCTGTAAAATGGGGATGCTATGCCTATGTCATAGGATTGCTGCGAGGATCAATGACAGTGAATTTGAAGTGCTGAGCACGGTGCCTGGCGGTTGTGATGGGTTCCTTCTGCACCACCCCGCCTGGCATGTTCAGGGGAGAGCAGCATCCCGGCCAGCCTGGTCCAGAGGCCCTTGCTGTTGTCTGCATGCCAACCAAGGGATGTCCATCTCCTTCCTTCGAACAGGGAATTTTCCTGGTCAGAAAGGAATGTTTCCTTGAAGCACATCATGCAGCACATCGAGGCTTCCCCCAACATCACTCACTACGCCCTGATCGGCATGCGCAAGTGGTCCAGCAAGACCGGGAGCCGCGAGGTGCGCGAGCCCTTCTCCCGCTGCCACGTGCACGACTTCATCATCCTGAACGTGGACTTGACCCAGAACGTGCAGTACAACCAGAATCGGTGAGCTCCTGCGCCGCCTTGGCTGTCAGCTCCGCCCGCGGTCCCAGGGCCCTCCGTGAGGGGCAGCCTTACTCCTGGCAGGGGCTGCTCTGTCCTTGCCCTTCAGGGCCAACGAAACCAGAGCCTTTTCACCCATAGCGTTGGCCTGGTCCCTTGCTTTCGGCCCTCATGGGTTTTTCTGGTATTTTTGTTGTATAATTTTAGGGCAGATTTGCCTAAGACCATTCAGCTTCCTTCCTCAATTCACGTGGTACCTTATTTAATGACTTAAATGCTGCTGGTTGTTGTTTCTCTTGCTTTTTTGCTCCTTCTCTGAACATATCACTTTTTAGGAGCGTTAGCACTGAAGGAAACTGTAATTTCCCTGTGTCACTCTCTGCAGACCTATGCAGAAACGCTCACGTCACGAGAAGAATCTAATCACTAACGTTTATTGAGCCCTCGACGTGCCAGGCCGTGGGCACACCCCCGAGAGGGCCCAGGCAGGAGTGTCAATTCTGGAGCCAGACCGACCTGCCAGGAATTTGGGTTCTGCCACTGTCAGCTTTGCAATTTAGGCAGATGACCTGCCATCTCTGAGTCTTGTTTTTTTTTTTTTTTTTTTTTTTTTGCGGTACACGGACCTCTCACTGTTGTGGCCTCTCCCGTTGCAGAGCAACGGACGTGCAGGCTCAGCGGCCATGGCTTATGGACCCAGCCACTCCGTGGCATGCGGGATCCTCCCGGACCGGGGCCCGAACCCGTGTCCCCTGCATCAGCAGGCGGACTCCCAACCACTGCACCACCAGGGAAGCCCTGAGTCTTGTTTTATTCAGCTGTAAAAAGTGGCTAATCTTTTTACTTTGGGAGGTCGGTTGTTTTCTTTTCAGCAAATAGATGAAGTGGTGTTTGTCGAGTCCCCCTCACGGTGCCGGGCGTGTCGTGCCTGGTCCTCAGGTGGCAGTGCTTCTGTAGTGTAAGCCTGGGGTGCACCCTGCTTTCCGGGTGCAGGCGCATCACAGCTCTTCCTGTTTTCCTTCTCGGTTTGCCTTCTGTGCCTCCCAGAGGAAGGTCTTTGGCGCAGGAACGAGCCTGCTCTGCCTTCCCAGCCCCCAGTACAGGGGTGCACACTCCGCGTGTCTGGTAGGGGCGTGACTGGGGGTGTGTGAGCTGCCTCCAGTCCGACCCACCCCCTCCTCTGGCTCTGGGCAGGTTCATGTGTGATGATGTGGACTTCAACCTGCGGGTGCACAGCGCTGGCCTCCTGCTCTGCCGGTTCAACCGCTTCAGTGTGATGAAGAAGCAGATTGCGGTGGGCGGGCACAGGTCCTTCCACATCACATCCAAGGTGGGTGTGGCCTTGTGCCTAGAGGGCGCTGCTGTCCGTGGTGGGAAAGCTGGCAGGGAGGCCACCCGGGCGCCTTTGAGTCAGTGGGGTGGGCTTGACTGCTGGGAAGTATTAGTAAAGGCTTCCGGTTGGGAGCGCTGGGAAGGGAAAGACTCCATCAGGTTTCCCTTCTGATCTCCGACTCTAACTGGTTTCCTGTGCGTCCCCCGCAGCGCACATGCACCACCAGCCCTCCTTTGCGCCCTTGCCTGCCCGCACTCTCTCTCCCCATTGGTTTCCTGAGCTCATCTCTGTCACTGTCTTTGCCGTTCACTTGTCCGGCTTTTCGGCTGGACAGAGCCCCTTTGGGGAGGGGGCAGGTGCGGTGCCGTGCTCTTCTCGGAGCCCCTAGGACAGTGCCTGCCAAACACTGTCTGAGTGGCTCTGACGGGCTAGCCTGATGGCTGAGCGGCCTCCAGATGGGCAGAGACGTGATCTGCTTGTGTCGGTCCTGGCCGGGCAGACCTGGGCATTTCAGATGCGAAGTCACGGTGAGCCTTCGGAGATCTGTGTCTTCCAGGAACCCATACGGAGCCGGCACACCCCTGCCTTGAAGGTCCCTCCGATCCATGGGGCAGAGTGTCAGAGATGAGCTGGAGAAGTAGGCAGGACCTTATCCGCTGTGGGAAGGTTCTAGACTTTTCTGTAGGAGTAACGAGAACCCATTGAAGGGTGTCCAGCAGAGGGTTCGATTAGCATGATTTACATCCACAGTCTCTCTGGCTGTAGCACGGGAAGTCTGTTGGTGACGGGACGCGAGATGGTGGGCCCAGATGGCCGGGCCGTGGAGAGCAGGGGCCACGTGGCTGGACAGGAGGCAGATAGGGTCTGGGGACCAAGGGGAGATTGGCCGTTCCCAGAGGTTTGCATCCCTGGATTTGGGGGAACGTTCCCAAGGTCCATGGATTCCCTTATTTTTTTCTAGACCAGGCAGCCAATTTTCGGCGTGAATGGTCAGTGTCTACGATTCTGATCGATCACGTGATCAGTTTTCACACGTCCCACTTCGGTTAAACCTAATTTTTCTTAATGGAGAACTTCACAGTAGAAGTTATGTGTTCTCACATCGCTGCTCCATGACACAGCCTTCCACGACGGCGCCACCCACCCTGGGTCCCTGCTCAGGGTGGCTGGGAGTGGCTGACACCCACCCTTCCCCGCGCAGGTGTCTGACAGCCCCATGGCCATCGTGCCGGCCCAGTACATCTGTGCCCCCGACAGCAAGCACACGTTCCTCGCAGCCCCTGCGCAGCTCCTGCTGGAGAAGTTCCTGCAGCACCACAGCCACCGCTTCTTCCCTCTGTCCCTGAAGAATCATGGCCACCCCGTGCTGTCCGTCGACTGCTACCTTAACCTGGGGTCTCAGGTAACTGTCAGAGGGGGCGCTGTCGAGTCCATAAATCCGGGAAATTCCTAAACACGTGCACCAGAACCCAGCACTTGGAATGAGAACCACTCCACTACTTCCGCTCCGGTATGACCCCACTTTACAGCTGATAAGATAAAGGCTGAGAGGACTGAAGTGGTTTGGCCCCGATATGAGAAGTTAAGAATAGAAACCCACTTCTGATGCTAAACATTTCTGATTCTCAAATGAATTAATGAATTGATAAATCTGGATAAGTCTTGGAGTTGAGTTTCAGGATATAGATTTGGAAATAACATTAAATACTGTCTCTGTTCCTCCAAGTCTGAGCTTGACCTGGCGGTTAGCATTTGCTAGATGCCAAGTGCTAACACAGTGTCGTGGGGTATTTCACGGAGAATGACGTTTTCTCTTGGATTCCTTTCTTTCCAGATCTCTGTGTGTTATGTGAGCTCCAGGCCCCACTCTCTGAACATCACCTGCTCCGACTTCCTGTTTAGTGGACTCCTGCTCTACCTCTGTGACTCTTTTGTGGGAGCTGCCTTCCTGAAAAAGTTTCATTTTCTGAAAGGTAACTTCCCGTACTCTTACCACGGACCTTGCCTTGAGTGGCTGTCACCACCTGGCGCCTCTGCGGAGGTGACCTCTGGTCCTAGTCCTTGGCAACGGGTAGACTGAGGCTCAGGGCGCATGACGTCCCCGACCATCCAGGGAAGCGCAAAGAAGGCTGGGATGGGATCCCAGGGCAGCTCTTTCCCCTCTACCTGTTTGCGTAGAGACAAGACACAGCCCCTTTCTTTTCGGTGATTAGCAGATAGTTTCAACTTTTCTGTTGCTTTCCAATCCAGGCTCCTAGCCTAAACTCGCAGATCCCCTCAGACGTTTTTCCTTCTTGGTGGGTGAGTTCTTCTTCCTTGTCTTGGGGTGCCACGTGCGTCTTTACTTCGCTTCTAATCTTTCTCCCTCTGTAGGTGTTTTCGTGCGAGAGTGGTTGAGAGTGAGAGACATTCATTCTGTATGACTTAAACACATTCTTCCCAATCCAGCTGGGACCCCTAATCGAGCTTCACTTTTCCTTGGCTGGCCTTGACTCTGACCTTCCTCTCTACCAGGTGTTTAGTGAGCACCAGCATTGCATAAGCTTTGGGGAACTAGTCAGAGGTTTCCACAACCTTCTCTGCTCTTGGGAAACATTTCGTCTAATAGGAGGACAGGATGTGTAGGGAGGGAGGGAGGTAGCTAGAACGAACACCCGTGATTGCCGATCAACGCTAGGCATCGAGAGGCGGGAGAATCCTCGTTGCCCAGCAGAGGAAGAGTCAGGAGGTGCGCGGGGCCTGGGCGGGTGGCCGGCTGGGATGGCTGGAAGGACCGGGGGAGGGCGCTGCCCAGCAGGGTCTGGAGCCGAGGATGTTGGTTTGTGGTCCTGTGAGTCTGTCTCCTTCTCCCCCTCTGCTTGCTTCTTTGCCAGTGTTTCTTGGTTCCGTGTTGTCTCATCTGCCAGACCTGCCCAATCACAATCTCACCGTCTTGCTAAGATTAAGACGCATCCCCAAGGCACCGAGAGCTCGCGCGGACACCCGGTCCTTCCCTTCCAGGCAGCGGCGTACTTTGTTCTGCGAATAGCAGCCAGGCGGTACCTTTCCTTTGGAGAAACTCCCCTCTTTTCTTCACATGCCTCTGCTGTCGTCCACACAGGTGCCACCTTGTGTGTGATCTGTCAGGACCGCAACTCACTCCGCCAGACGGTCGTCCGCCTGGAGCTGGAAGATGAGTGGCAGTTTCGGCTGCGAGATGAATTCCAGACCGCCAACGCCAAGGAGGACCGACCCCTCTTCTTTCTGACCGGACGACACATCTGAGGGAGACACACCTGAGGGTGGGGCCTTCAGAACCTCAGGCTGCTGAGGCTAAAGGAAGAATAGGAACCACGGAGTGTCTGGACTGGGGCAGGACCCAGAGGTGTCTGTTGGCCACGCCCTCACGGTAGGTGCCAGGGAACCGAGGCCCAGAGGTGGACCGAGACTTACTGAGACCCACGGGGATGAGTGAACGGTGAGCAGGAACTCAAACCAAAGGCCCCTAAGTTCCGGGGCAGACCCCATCGCCCTGGCCTGTGTTGAAGTCCATCGTATGAAGAACAAAATTTTGCCTGCTGTCACATCGTCCCTATGCTTCCACGGACAGACTTGACTTTTCTCTTAGCTCTGAAGGATCCCCCTTGGCTTATTGTACAGGCGCCAGCGTTTCAGATGATGGATGTGATGTTGGCTATGTCGGTTTCTCTATAACCTACTACAGAGCAATATTCCAAAAGAACCTTTTAACTGTAAAGGCTGGAGACAAGAAAAAATGAAGTAGGTTCACTTAATAAGAATTATGTAAGTTTACTCTTTTAGAAGCTAGCCCAAAGGCATCAACTTTAATAAAGTAAAACAAATAGTTTCACTTCAGAGCAAATACGATTCTATTAAAATAGTATAGGGTAAATACCCTACCTCTTAGAAAGGGCAAAAGTGAAAAGAAACTTTTTTAAAAACTACAGGGGTTTCAGGAAGGAAGTTAGGGTTACAGAGATTGACCTTGAGAAATAGAATTTGCCTTACAAAGGAAAGAGGACCAAATGGCTTACTTGAAACAATGAGAACAACTAAAGCGATGTGGAAAACAGTTGATAAGAACTAGACTTGTGACTCTAATTTATTGAAGCTCAGTTTTTAGTTCCTTGAATCGCTTGTCTTCTCTTACGAATGTTTGGTCCCTGACAGGAGAGGAAGGGGGACAGACAAGGCAGCAGCGATGTTCTGTGATGCGCCCACACTCTGGCTTGTGCTGGGATGTTTTTTAAACCAGCGTGTTAGAGGGCCCCCTAGAGGCTGGGCCTTGGGCCAGGTGCTTTCACAGTTACGATCTTGCTTAACCCTTCCAGCAGACCATGTGCGTGGAATTATTCTTCCCATTTCAAAGATGAGACAGTTGAGATGTAGAGAGCGCATCTCACCAAGATCACACAGCCGGAGAGAAGCAGAAGTAGACTCTGGGGTCTGTCTCCCCACCACGCTGCTTGTGGAGTGGCCCGTAACCAAAGGAAGAGTTTAAAGGTCGTCAGAAATGAATCAGCAGAATGCACTCTCATCCATCCATCTTAGACGTTTAAAGCACTCTGATGGATAGCAATCCGAGAAGAAATTCTTTTCAAAGATGATGCCAAAGAGTTAATGTCAATCTTTTCTTCCTTAAGAAAAAAAGTCCATGAGTATAAAAGATTTAGATCAGTGTTTCTAAAATGATCACTTTGTATATGTCATTATTCCTATCTTGGAATAAAAACTTACCTTCTTTAGTTCTACTTGTCTTTTGTAAATGGTGGCTTCTGGTGGCTTCTGGGCTGCTTTCCTCATTTGATTGGTTAATTTAAACTTGGGAAAAAAACCCAAACGAGTATTCGTATTTGCTCCAGCCTTATTATAAATAGAATTTGTGATGCGTGTATTGTTGCTTTGCTGGGAACGAGTTGCATTGTTTTGGGAGGAAGTAGTGTGGCCAGTGGTCCTGGGGGGCTGATACCTGCTTAAAATCTCAATGAATGACAGAAGGACAGTTTTGGAAAGGCAAGAAGAACAAATCCATAAAAATAACGGTATATTAAGGTGTGGAGGAATCCCTGAAAGAGAAAAGACAGGCAGAAATGGAAGAAACAATGGCCCAAAGCGTGCAAAGCCACACAGGAGGATGGTTTCCTCCTGTGCCCTGAGCTTCCGAGTGACTAAAGAAGCAGGCGGGGGCCTGGGCGTTTGGCAGGGTCGTTCCCAGGGGAAGCCGCTCGGAGCAGCCATGCTCTTTGGCGCCTCGCAGCCCTCCCTGCCGCGCTCTGCACCCCGCAACCAACCTGGGCTGAGCAGCTGATTGCGTTGAGGCTCAGGCCCGGAGTGTGGAGCCCCAATCAGGGGGGCGGGTCCCCAGGCCTTTATGAAGACAAGCTGTCGGCACCCTGTCGCCACCGCAATGTCCTGTGCCCACAGTCACTTGCGGCAGTAGATAGCAAACAGGAGCTCCCTAGTACGGAAATAAACGCACAGCTAAAACTCATAACAAAATACAGGAAATGTTATAGAGGGAGAGGTGATAAGCTCCCTGAAGAGTCAATACAGCAGACGGAATCCCATCAACAAAGTATAGTTAAATTCAGGGAAAAAGAATATACCGCATCCAGAACAAAAAAAGATCAGGTACAGATCTCAGAAATTCAAACCTCTGTAGGCGGATGAAACAGACCAGCTCAAGAGTGAAAGAGACATGGGCTTCCCTGGTGGCGCAGGGGTTGAGAGTCCGCCTGCCGATGCAGGGGACACGGGTTCGTGCCCCGGTCCGGGAGGATCCCGCATGCCGCGGAGTGGCTGGGCCCGTGAGCCATGGCCGCTGGGCCTGTGCGTCCGGAGCCTGTGCTCCGCAATGGGAGAGGCCACGGCAGTGAGAGGCCCGCGTACAGCAAAAAAAAAAAAAAAAAAAAAGGAGTGAGAGAGACAGCTGGAAGGTGCAGTTGAGAAAGTCTCTAAGAAGGCAGTACAAAGGGATGTTCCTGATCTCTGCTGACCCTTACCTTCTCCCTTTGCTTACTGTGTGTCAGCTGCCTGGCCCTCCTGGACCACCTTGGCCACTGCCAGGCCAGCACCCGCCTCTGTCCGGAGTGCTTCTCCCTCCCCTCACATCCGCTTGGGTCCCTCCCTCGTTTGCACTGAGTCCTTACTACTCAAAGGCCACCTCCTCAATGAGGTCATCCCTGATTGAGAGTACCTACTAACAGAACAGTTTGTTTAGCTGTCTTTTGTTTTTTGGGTCTTTCCCCACAAGAGCAGGAATTTTATGAGACAGTTCCACTGCTCTGTTCCCAGAGCCTTGATTGTGCCCAGCGAATTGTAGGGACCGCGAGATGCCCATTGAATGAACGAATGAATCTCTTCTATCTTAGCTGGTCCCAACATGGGAGCTGGGGGTGGGAGTGGTCGGTGATGGGGGAACTGGTAAAGTGAGTGAAATTGAGCAAAAATTCTTGGTTTAATGGGGCAGAATGATTAACATGTTAATGGAAAAGGAATATTTAAATACACGTGTTAAAAACTTTTAGAGAAGCTGCTAGAAGGAAAAAACAGGGTGTCCAATATCTAAAACATTAAAGGGAAAGGTAGCACTGACAAAATCAGTGTATGAGGTAAGAGCAGGCTGGGGAGGGGATAAACAGCAAGAAAGCTTGGTAAATAGAATACACATCCAAACCTATCAGTAAGCAAAATAACTATAAATGAATTAAAGTCACCTAACAACAGATTGAGGCTCTCAGATTGGGTCAAGACGAGATATTTTAAGTTAAAATTCAGAGTTCTACCCAGAGGGATGAGACTGTCCCGACACGTTGTAGATATGCCAACATCGCTATGAAATATAAAGAATTGTGAGAAATACGAGAAGACGGGTAAATGGTGTAATGATAAATGGAGTCTAGTATGTCTCTTGCAGAAGCAGACAAAGGAGACCCACAGAAATGAGAGTTGGTTGACACAGTAGTATGTTTGGTCTAAAGTAATTAACCTTCAAAGAGGGGAGAATTCGTGTGTAATAAGAATTCCAGAAAATGTACTGGAACTAGATAGCGGTGAGGGTCGCATAACATGGTGAATGTGCTAAACGTCACTAATGGCCAATTTTATGTGTATTTTACCGCCATAAAATAAAAACTCCCAGAACATTGGGAAATACGGAATCCTGTACTCCTGAAATGCCAGATATAACAGTCACCCCAAAACCAGATAAGAATAATAAGTACACACCAAAAAACTGATTCTTTGTTTCCTGAAAACTTTCAGCAATTTACGACTCTTGCAATAAAGGAGGAGAAATCATGCTACAAGAGCAACATTTATATGGATGTCAGAGTTCTTGACACCGGATGTGGCGGTGCAGAGGGCACGGAGTCTGACATCGGGAGACTTGGGTGCGTGCCTTGGCTCCTTTGCCAAGTCACCCAGCTCCCTGGAGACTGTGTTAGCTATGAAATCAGCAACAGTGAGTAGCAAACTTCCTTGAGCATCTGCTATGGTTAGTCATTTTACCAGATGGCTAATTGTCCATTATTTCATTTAGTCATCGCAGTCACACTTGAAGTAGGTATCATTGGTATCGTTTTCCGGAGTAAGAAACTAGGGCTCAGAGAGGCTGAGTGGCGTGTCTGAGGTCACACACCTCTCAAGTGCCAGATTCATGCCTGCAGGCGTGAGGATAGTTTCACTAACATCCCAGCTGCGTGCTATCTTGAGTTATTTACTTCCCCCAAATGCTGTATATTGGAAGGCACTATGGCTCCTAAGACTCTGTGTGCAATAGAAATACTGATCCAGACTTTTCTCACTGGGTTGCCTGTTGCACGTGGTGCTGGATTCAGGCGTGTTCCAAATGCACCACGTTATGTGCCGTCTAGAGTCTAGGCAATCCCAGCATTAAGGTTTAGAAACCACTTTCAATAAAGAAGTTTGCCTGAAACCTCCCACGTCTGGCTTCAGCTTCTGCAGACAGCTCTTGAAGGGAAAGCCATGCACCAAGGGCAAGTCCAGTGTCCACGGCTGCTGTTTCTTTTTCAGTCTACTCGCTTAGGCAGACTTCCTGCTCGGAAGGAATTAGTATTTTAATTAGCAAAACAGTTGGGAAGGCCAGTGCAGAGTTTTCAAGCCCTTCAGGTCTAGAGAAGAAACAGAAATTCTAAGACTGCATTTGTCATTCACTGAATAGACTGTCCCAGTTTCCTTTTGCCTTTCTTCTAAAACTCGGGCGAGCACCAATTTTTCTCTCTTAGGATCTTTTGCTCTATGAAAGGGGGTTTCCTAGGGGTGGCAATCCGCCCTACCAAGAAGGGTGGGCTTTGGGTGGTGGTGTGAGTTGAATTGTGTCCCCCAGTGAGATATATTGAAGTTGTAACCCCCAGTCGTTGAGAATGTGAGTTTAATTGGAAATAGGATTGTTGTGATGTAATTAGTTGAGATGAGGTCATATTAGAGTAAAGTGGGGCCCTAATCCAGTGTGACTGGTGTCTTTATAAGAAGACAAAGAGAAACAGAGGGAGAACGCCATGGGGCTGTGGAGACAGAGACTGGAGTGATCAATCTACGAACTAAAGAATTCCAGGGATTGCTGGGAACCAACAGAAGCTGGGAGACAAGGAAGGATTCTTCACTAGAGCCTTAGGAGGGCATAGCCGGCTGACACCTTGATTTTGAGCTTGTAGCTTCCAGAACTGTGAGAGGATAAATTTCTGTTGTTTTAAGCCCACTACCTTGTGGCACTTTGTTACATGCAAGCCCTAGGGAATCAACACAGGTGGGCAATGCATACTTCATCTGGCAAAGTTTGGCAAAAGGCTTCCTAGGATCCTGGTATGAGGTAGTTGTGGCTATAAGACTAAGACTTAGGAAAGGAACACTTTTGGGGTCTCTTGATCTCGGCCAAGCAGGCAAATGAGTAGACCAAACAACCACACAAATAGATATAGCTTATTTTTTTAAAACACAGAATTGTAGGACTTCCCTGGTTGGGGCTCAGTGGTTAAGAACCCGCCTGCCAAGGCAGGGGACACAGGTTCAATCCCTCATCCGGGGAGATCCCACATGCCGCGGAGCAACTAAGCCCATGTGCCACAACCACTGAGCCTGCGCTCTAGAGCCCGCGAGCTGCAACTACTGAAGCCCACGCGCCTAGAGCCCACGCTCCACAACAAGAGAACCCCGCGCACCGCAACGAAGAGTAGCCTCCCTCACCGCAACTAGAGTAAGCCCGCGTGCGGCAACGAAGACCCAACGCAGCCAAAAATAAATAAGTAAAATAAATAAATTAAAAAAATATACAGAATTGTAAAGATCGGCTGCATTCAGGAGCCAAGAGCTTCCCTTTATATTAATAACGGCTACTATCCATTGAGCTCTTTGAGTGCTACATACACACTTTTCCAAGCATTTTTTCGTATGTATGATGTCATTTAATTCTTAACATCCAGAGGGTAGTGGTTATCATATCTGTTTCACAGGTGTGGACAGGAGGCCCGAGCAGGTGAAGGAATTTGCTGGTAAGTGGCAGAGGCAGGATCCATCTTCAGGCCTGTCTGAGCCTGGACTGCAGGGGCTTGAGTCAATGCCCAGTGCTTCTACCTGGGGCCCCAGCAAGGGGAATTTGATTTCTATTTGAAATTTGTTATTTAGATATTATACAAACATTATTATTATTAGGAAAAAAAGAAAAAAGGTTTCACAGTCCTTTTTCTACCAGACATTTACTAAACTCAGATCCTGGGATGAAGGTGGCAGAAATCGCCCTTATTCTTAGGTCACTCATGCCTCCATGGAAAACTCACCATCTTCTAAGTGCCTCATTCTAGACCTTTTCTCTGAATCGGAATGACTTGTGCATACTATAATTTGGCATTCTGTTTCCCTGTTTAGTTAATAGTAAGACCACAGTACGTTTATACTGCTAAGTAAGTCTTATTATTTGTTTATGGTGGCCTAACACATAGGATTTGTTTGAATAAATGATCATGAATCGTTCGGTTCCTTAAGGCGGAGCCTTTAGTTTCTTATCATCTTTTGTCATCAGACTCTTGGGAAGCGGTGTGATGCAAGTAATGGGACAAGACTTGTCTTCACCTCTCTTTGCTTCCATTTCCCCACATGTTAAATGACAAAAGTAATAACAGTGTTTCCAGGCAGGATGTAAGGGGCAGGCATCATGAGTGATTAACCTGCTTGGTCCAGAGCCTGCTGGTAAATGTCCCATGAAGAGCCTGGCAACACACCTGTGTGCCCACAGAGAGGCTTTTCTTCCTTGGCAAACTGCCTTAAAGGAAAGTTCCAGCGGGTGAGACATAGGCTCTAAGTTTTTGAACATTTCTCTAGCTTCCAAATTTCTTGTCTGTTTCCTTTCTAGGAGGGCACTCTGATTTTCCCTCCCTCCACTGTCTGAGCACATCGGTCACACCTGGCTTCTGATGGCAATATGGGCTCTTGTCACTGACGTTTTGAAATGAATGTATTCGCCGCAAAATGCTGCATCACTATTGTTTCGATCGTTGTTTCTTTAGGAACTTTTGAGGCTGAACGTATTTCCTCTGGTGTGTTTCTTGGCCTTTGAGGTCCTGGTGTTTTCCTTGATGATTTGCGTGACATCTTTGGATAACATGTAAAGTAACTCCTTACGTATCGTTCATGTTTTCTTAAATTGTCTTCTCAATATGTTTTTCTTTAAATTTTGGTCCTGCTGTTCTTTGCTATTCACAGGGCCTCCTGTAAGGGTTTACCCAGTTACCAGGTTTTACCCGGTTTGAGGTCTAGAGTGATGACAATGGCAGTAGTGACGACTAGTATTTATTGGGCATTTACTGTATGCCAGGCACTGTGATAGGAACTTTTCATTCTTTCTCATCTCATCATTACAAATTGATTATTAGGTACTATATATGCATAATCACTTACCTGAAACCCTTGGGATCAGGTGTATCGATATTTTGCAATTCAGAGTATTTGACTTTTTGAAAAGTAGCGTGGTTCATATCCCACTTACCACAGCAACCCTAACAGGGTGTTACGGACTCAATGTTGGCATCCCTCAAAATTCATACGTTGAAGGCATAACCCCCACTGTGGCTGTATCTGGACATGGGGCTCTAAGGAAGTAATTCAGGTTAATTACTGATGAAATAAGTTCATCAAAATGAGGTCATAAGGATGGGGCCCTGATCCAGCAGGATTAATGTCCTTGTAAGAAGAGACGCCCGAGGGCTCTCTCCCTCCCCCGACACATGCACAAAGGTCATGTGGACACACAGTGAGATGGCCGCTGCCCACTAGCCAGGAGAAGCCTCAGAATGAAATATAAACTTGTTGGCACCTTGATCTTTGCAGCCTCCAAAGCTGGAGACAATAAACGTCTGTTGCTTAAGCCGCCCAGTCTGTGTTGCTTGGTGATGGCAGCCCGAGCTGACACGCAGGAACTTGGAGCATTCACGTTTCTGCAGCAAAATGTACATATACTTCTATGAAGAAGGATAGCTAAGGGCTGTACATTGCTTCAAATCCAAGTCAGTTTTTGCTGATCTACATTATTTTTAAAAACTGGATTTAAGGACTTTTGCTCCATCCGTTTTCTAGATGAAAAAACAGGCTCAAGGAAATTCCTTCGCCCAGGGTGGGCTCGTCCAAGTGATGAGGCCAGGCCCCAAACCGGGTCTGCCCGAGACCGGGGCCTGAGTCCTGGGCCGGCTGGACCCCGCTGGTTCAATTGCGTCTGTGCCCCTAACGGAGCTGCACCAGAGTTTGTATCTTGCGCTGCTTCTTGCTCTTTCCTACTTCACGGTGCTCTGTGAGCTTTCGCTAGAATGAAGGGGGTGCCCTCCCCCGCCTTCACTAAGGAGCTCCAGAGATGGACCTTTAAGATCAGCCCACAGGGATCCTCAGCCAGTGCGGCGGAGCCCAGGCACACGGGGCAGAGAGGGGGCGCCCACCCTCCACGTGTCGGTCTGGAGTCCGTCCTGTTCCATCCCCCGGGCGATCTCGTGCGCGACCCTCGGAGCCACCTGACAAGAGGTTCCCAAGACCAGCCCCGTGTGGCTCCTTCTTTCCAGGTGGCCCTTCCTCTCCCTGGCAAGGAGGGTGGTGGGCTCTGTGTGGGCTGTCTCTGAAGTGTGTTGTCGTCGCCTCTGGCCTTTTCTCAAGGGCTTAGGGGCTGGGGGCCGGAGCGGTCACCTCCCACTCATGCAGTGGCCACTGCACAGCACCCCAGGCCGTGTGCCCTTCCTCCTGGCACCTTTCCTGTCTTCCTTTGCCTGTTCTAGCTTCTCACCTCCAACAGGGTACGCGTCCAGGCGCGTGCGCGTGTCGTGTGTGGCGTGATGTGTGCGTGAATGTGTGTGCACGTGTTGTGTGTGTGATGTGTCTGTGTGACTGCTTGCCCGTGATGTGTCTGCACAGGTGCTGGTTCCAGGACTGGGGACCAGGGTGAGTGATGGACGGAGTTCAGGGAAACATCAACACAGTTAATCAGAAAGAACCTTTTTCTTTTTAAATTTTATTTATTTGTTTATTTTTGGTTGCGTTGGGTCTTTGTTGCTGCACGTGGGCTTTCTCTAGTTGTGGCGAGCGGGGGCTACTCTTGGTCGCGGTGCGCGGGCTTCTCATTGCGGTGGCTTCTGTTGTTGCGGAGCACAGGCTCTAGGCGCTTGGGCTTCAGTAGTTGTGGCGCACGGGCTTAGCTGCTCCGCGGCATGTGGGATCTTCCCGGACCAGGGCTCAACCCGTGTCCCCTGCATCGGCAGGTGGATTCTTAACCACTGCGCCACCGGGGAAGCCCCAGAAACCTTTTCTTGGTCCGTCTGCTCTGCGCTTCACTTTTCTCTTCCTGCCCCTTTGCAGATCTGTGGCTTCAATGGCGACAGACAGGAAAGCCACCCTTTCTCTCTGGGCTCAGGCCTCACAAGCCTTCAGGAGCAAGGCTGGCCGCGTCAAGCAGGACTTGGCCCTGTGCAGGCAGGAGAGGGGCTGAGGCCTGCGGGGAAATGGAGGGAGCCTGCTCTGACAAAAAGAATGGAAATGCAGCCTTTCCGAACACTGCTGGCCAGAGCACGTCTGTGGGGCTGTTCTCCAGAGCAGGCAGCCCTGCCGTCATTCCACAGCTGCACCGGCCGCCTCACGTCAGGCAGACACGCAGGTCTGAGGCCAGAGAGGGCAGCTGGTGACTCCAGGCTCTCTAGAGCCCACAGAACGCTCCTGCTGGGGTGGACGGCTGCTCCCTTACTTGGAGCGACTGGACGATTTTACTGCAGCTCATGTGATCTAACAAGGCAGTCAGCTCTGGGCACTGTTGGTTTGTCATTTGCAGAAATTCAGGAGAGCAGAGAAACAGCAATAACAATAATAATAATAATAGTAATAACAATAGCAACAAAAATAATGCCAGCGAAAGTATATTCTTTATTATGCACCAGGCACTGTGCTAAGCGTTTAATCTTCAGACCACAGGAAAGATGGGTATTATTCATCTCCATCGTACAGACGAGGAGACTGAGGCTAAGAGGTGTAAGTGACTCGCCTGCAGGTACACAGCTGGGGAGTGGCAGAGCTGGGGGTCCCTGTAGGTCCGCCTGACTGCATGGCTTGAGTTAATTAGTGATGAAATTGCTCATCTGACTGCTGGATGGCTGTGCAGTCAGTGTTACTCTTCTCATTCTTCGATTTCATCCAGGCCAGGATTCCTGGGGGAGCCCCAGGGCCGGATGCTGTATCCACTAGGACGGGGCTCCGGGGCCCCTGGGGGGAATGGCTCCGTGGGGTGGTGCTCTCGACACAGGGAGCTGAGGGCTTCTAGGAAGAGTTTTCTGAAGGAGGAGGACACAGCATTGTACAGCACAGGGGTCACCGCCGAGCTGACGTAGAAAAGCGTGTTTGTCACCATGTAGAAGTAGTGATAGAAATCGTAGAGCTTGCTGGAGAAGAAACCCGGAAGGCAGGTTAGAGGGCCTGCCGCCTGCCCGTGGCATCCTCCCCTTGCTGCTGGGAGTGTCTCCCCTTCCACACGGCTGGGTGAGGAAGGCCTGCTTCCTGCTGTCCGGAAGCTCAGTGTAAATTCAAGAGACGTTCCGTCACACCAGCTGCCTTTGGCTGACCTGCCCCACCCAGCCTTTGAGTCCCTGTGCCTGGTTGCCCGGCCCGGTCACCTGCACAGTGAAGCGCACACCTGCCGGTGGACGGGGGCCACTGGCCAGCCCGCTGAGACATGGGGAGCCTCGTGGTGCTGGGCGTGGTCAAGGAGATGTGGCTTCGCTAAGAGGAGAAAGTCCTGAGAAGCTGCGCCCCTTGTCGCTGTGGGAAGGGCTGTGTGTGTGCATGTGTGTGCACGTGGGGGTCGGAGGGGGGCGCTAGCAGCTCTCCAGAAGGAGCCATCTGTTGACACAGCTATCTCCTTGGAGGCCACGTGGGATCTCTCTCCTCTCAGATGTTTGACTTTCCCTTATGATCGAGGCATAGTGATTTCCAAAAGGAAGATAAGGGATTCTCTGCTTTGCTTTTCTCCATTTGTGTCACAAAAAGGGTGTGCGTGGTCTGGTCTCTAAGGGGCCTCTGTTAACTCATGGAATCACAGCTCTGAGGCTTCTTCCCTCTCTCCTTGTAAGAACATGGCCTTTTCCCCGCTCCCTGCCTGTAGGCCGCTCTCCGTCCTGAAGTCAGGATGCCCTGACTACCACTCACATGGCCTGACCAGTTCAGAGAGGTTTCTGGATAATGCTCTGTTCCCCACCCTGAGCTGGGAGCTTTTGGGATAACAGACTGGACAGGACCAGATCGAATGGAGGCCAGAGTTCTGGGGAACCCAGCAACTGGGGGTCCCTCCGGAGAGCAGAGGCAGCCCTGGCCCCGCCCGGCGGCCCCTCCCTGTGTGCTGGGGCTCCTCCCCTCACTCACTCGGTCCACCCGTTGTCAGGGACGTAGCAGTACATGAGCCTGCGGGCGTGGTACGGCATCCAGCAGACGACATACACAGCCACGATGGCTCCTGCAGGACCGGGGAGAGACAGACAGACAGGAAACACGTAACAGTTACACCATCTCTGGGGAAGAAGCTGCCCAAGGTGACAAGAGCATTTCCCTTGAAATTGCTCCTGGAGTCTAGGGGTTGGAAGGGGACTTTGAGGTTATCTGACACACCCTTACCTGGGTCTGTTCCCAAACCTGGTGTTACCCTGTCCTCTGAGTGAATGTCCACTTTAATCCTGACCTGTCCACTGACATGCTTCTAGAAACTGCTACAATATCTATAAGCTCCTGGTCACTAGAAAATACTCCCAACTCAGGGCTAGATATTCCCACTTTGTCTGACTGCAGAGACAACAGAACTCAAATGTCCTTCTGCCTTGTAAGAGGCCTCTCCCTCTTCTGTCCCTTTTTCTGATTGATTGATGGTACCACCATCCATGTGGCACTCACATCGTAAGCCACAGAGTCTTCTTTTTCCATTACCCCCGAGATCCAATCTATTACAAAGCATCCCCCTCTCCATTCCTTCCTCACTTCCACTGTGCCCACCCTAGGGGCCCATATCTTCCCTTCACCGGATTATGACGGCAGTCTCGTAAGTGGCTCCATTGTCCCTAACCTTCTGCCTCTTCCCTTCCTTTCTTCTCCTCCTGCCCTGGGTGGCAAACCCATTCTGCAATCCACTGTGGCCCCTGCACCAGCAGCGTCCACCTCAGCTGGGAGCTTGTGAGAAATATAAACTCTCAGGCACATCCCAGGCCGGCTGAATCGGAATCTCCGGGTTGGGGGCCAGTGGTCTGCGTCTTACAACTGTCCACATCATTCTTGTGCACAAAGCACAAACTTCTCAAACTTGGAGAGCCTGTCCTCTGAGACTGCTGAGTACGTATATCTCAAGAGCAGCTCTGGACACCAGCTCTTGCCATGACGGCCCGTTGTCTATGGAAGGAAATCCAGGCCTTTCATGGGCTGCCTTTGTTACTTGTCACATCACGTTGCACTTGGCTCCTATATTTTGGTCCTGCCCACAAGACCGTGGCACTGATGACAGAGGAGACCCTCTCCCTTTCTCCATCCTCCCAGACCGTCGTGAGTTCCTGGATCACAGCAGGTGCTTGGAAAGACCTCCGTTTTCCTGTGCCTTTAAAGTTGCCCTTACAAAGCCAGGTTTGCCCAGATACGTAGAAAAGCAAACACACTGATCGATGTCACATAGGAACGGTAGAGAGTTAGTGGAGAGCTGGATTTGGAGACCCAGCTGGTCTGAGTCCACTGTTCCTGGTCTGTGGATTCTTAACTACCTTTGCTCCTTGCGTCCGTCTGTACAGCCAGACTCCCTGAGAAGCAGCCAGACACCTGCTTGTCTTTGGGCACCACTCCCTGGATCAGACTGGGGGGTTCACGTGCACAGTTCCCCTTCTTTCCTTTAATTCTACTGCTGCACCTTACAGAAGCCTATTGGTGATTATATAACTCCCCGGGGCAAAGAGAAAAATGAGGGCTGGAGGGAGGCAGCAACTTGCTCAAGGTCACGTGGCCAGGTATTGGCGGAGGCAGGCCTGGATCCGGCCCTTCCCCTCTGGGCGGTGTTACCGGGCACTTAACTGAGAACTTGGATACTGCGCTGGAGGCCACGGATCCGGCGGGAGTCCTTGTGTCTCACCAGGGCGGCCTGGCCTCCCAGGGCCAGTGTCCTCCTCTCCTCGCTCATTAGCTTCAGGTGGCTGGGGGCGGAGCTGCCTGTGGCAGAAGGGGATGGCCCCTGGGAGCAGAGGGCCTCCAGGTGGCTCACGGTGACCCCGCTGAGGAAAGCAGTTAGTGCCAAGGGGAGCACAAAGGACGCCAGCACATTCACCTGAAAAAGGTAATTCCAGAGGTTACGGAGGTATCACCAAGGCTCAGTGACACTCTGGTCATCAGGCCGGGCCCAAGGGCCCAGGAATCTGTAGCAGCAGGAGTGGGGGCTGGCAGGCGCGTGGTGACAGCAGGCTTACAAGAGTAAGTCGAGAAAATCCTCAGAAAGTAAGGAGAGAGCAATGAAAATGGAAGAGAAAAGATAAGAAAATTTGGGACGTTTAGGATGCTCACCATCTAAATAATAGCTGTTCCAGAAAGAAAAAGAATAGAGAAAACAGAGGGGAGGAAATTATAACAACATCGAAACACACGACCAAAACCACGTTTAAGGAAGGTTTCCCAAAATGGAGGAATATGAGCTTCTAGACTGAAATTATAACAACAACATCGAAACACACGACCAAAACCACATTCACGGAAGATTTCCCAAAATGGAGGAATATGAGCTTCTAGACTGAAATTATAACAACAACATCGAAACACACGACCAAAACCACGTTTAAGGAAGATTTCCCAAAATGGAGGAATATGAGCTTCTAGACTGAAAAGCCTTTGACTACTCAGAACAATGAAAGAAAATAAGTCCATGTCAGGGCGTGTTCTTAGGAATTTTAGCACCTGGAGATAAAGTCTTGAAAGCTTCCGAAGGGATAAAATGGCACATACAAAGGATGGGGTACCAGAATGGCATTATACTCACTCAGAGCAACAGTGGAAGAAGCTAGAAAATAAGAGTGATGCGTCACAATCTGTGAGGAAAACGATTTCCATCTTATAACTTTCTGCCCAGCCATATTATGAGAAACGCAAGGATAAAATGAAACATTTTCAGACACGGAAATTCTTAAAAATTTGTTTACCTTCTACGAACTTTCTCTCAGGTCGCAGGAGGTTACAAGAGCATATGTTCCATCAAAATAAGGTTCTGAACAAATACAGAGGGAGACCTGGGATCCCCAAATCAGTGTCCCACAGAGGAGCAGAGAGATGGGGTGGCATTGGCAAGCTGACAGCTGTGCGCCCAGTGAGGCTGGAGCAGAGGAAAGGGCACCAGGGATGATTGAAGAAGACAAGGTGAAGCTGGTAGATCACCTCATGGGTCTGAACATATTGAAATGGTATTTATACTTCTGGTAGAGAAGGAAAAATGAGTTAGAAATAGATGGGAAACTAAGCAAATGAGAGGGAAAAAAAGGCTGTTCATTATTAACTGCAAGGAAAACAAATACTGGAGATAATATTGTAATATTGGAAAGGACAAAAACCAAAAATATACAACCTGGCTCATCAGTGAAGAATTTTACATAGTCACAATAAAATAACTATTGACCATGAATCTAACCAAATACCATGACACAATTATACTGAAAGGATGGTGAGAGGAAGTGTGTGTGAACGTGGGGTGTGGAGGGCAGGGATGGGAGTGTAAGAGAATGACGTATTCATCTTCTACAGGTAGAAGTCAGTGGATAAATTTAAGGCTGATGGATAAAGCAGGCGTATTCTTTGGAAAATGTAGGCAAAATGTAGCGGGAGTTACGTAAGAGTGGATGGTGGTTGCCTTCAGATCAGAGACTAGAAATCAGAGCATGGAGGAGCAGAAAGGGGGCAGCTGTTTTCCATTATAAGTCTTGTGTTATTATTTGATGTTTTTTGATTTATGAAAAACAAGTTTATATACCTTGTGTTTTAAATGTTTAATTTTTCAAATTCAAAATACATGTGTTATAGGGTTTTCTCCTCCTCAGTTCTTTCCCTCTGCAAACATTGGGGAAAAAAATGAAAGATTTTAATAGCACTTTAAAATCAGTGCAGAAAAAATGGGGACTTCCCTGGCAGTCCAGTGGTTAGGACTCTGCACTTCCACCGCAGGGGGCATGGGTTCCGTCCCGATCAGGGAACGAAGATCCCGCAAGCGTGCGGCCAGAACAACAACAAAAAGCATCACAGAACGTCTCAGTTGGGTGCTGGACCTTTTTAAGGAGTTATCATTCAGGCTTTTTTCACCTTAATGCATGCTTACAAGTCAGCAACACCTAGAGAAAAATAAAACACTGTACATGACAATCATTTTAAGTTTGTTGTGGAACCAAACAGGTTTTTATTGACAATATACTTACTATCAAACTGTAACTTTAGTACCAGTCAAGACAGAAATTGAAGGTAAAACATATATTCATAAGTTAGTGATTAATCTTTGGCACCTTTGAGATCTTTCTAGAAGAACTATCAAGGCATACCTGGAGATATTGTGGGTTTGGTTCCAGACCACTGCAATAAAGTGAATATTGCAATAAATTCAAGTCACACGAATTTTTTTGTTTCCTAGTGCACATAAAAGTTATGTTTACCCTACACTGTAGTCTATTAAGTATGGAATAGCATTATGTCTAAAAAACACAATGTACATACATTAATGTAAAAACACTCTATTGCTAAAATTTGCTAACCATCACCTGAGCCTTCAGTGTGTCATAAACTTTATTGCTGTCATAATCTTTATTTGAAATATTGCGAGAATTACCAAAATATGACACAGACATGAAATGAGCAAACGCTACTGGAAAAATGGTGCTGATAGACTTGCTCAACTCAGGGTTGCCACAAACCTTCAATTTGTAAAAAACACAGTAAAGCCAAGAGCAATAAAACAAGGTATGCCCTCGCAGCTTTTTCTACTTTCAAAAACTCTGAGCAGTTTCCTTGGTCAAAAAGCATTGACTCATGTGGGTAATGAATCAACTCACTGATAAGACACTAAAAAGAAAGATGGGCCAAAATAATTTGAGTCTGGTGGTTTTGTTGTGTTAACACAGGCTGTACATCTCAAGTGAAACATTTTTGACATACACCATTTGTCAGACAACACTGGTTCACTGAAAGAATTCACTACATATAATGTCAAAAGCTTGGCCCGCGAACACTTCATGGCTTTCATTGCATTGGTTGGTCCGTACCAGTAAAGCAAGCGTTGAAAGTAGCATATCTGCAGCACAAACATTGCTTAACATTTTTTTTTTTTTTTTTTTTTTTTTGCGGTACGCGGGCCTCTCACTGTTGTGGCCCCTCCCGTTGCGGAGCGCAGGCTCCGGACGCGCAGGCTCAGCGGCCATGGCTCACGGGCCCAGCCGCTCCACGTTATGTGGGATCTTCCCGGACCGGGGCACGAACCCGTGTCCCCTGCATCGGCAGGCGGACTCTCAACCACTGCGCCACCAGGGAAGCCCCTGCTTGACACTTTTTTCTCTCTCAGGCCTAACTCCAATATAAGTACAGCCTGGAAGCCACTACCCCAGTCTGTGAAGCGTGGTAGAACTTGACAACCAGGTCTTTTGAGCCTGGGGTTGTTAGTCCATTGCCGGGGGACCACACGAGTGTGCAGCGGGAACCAGGCAGTCAGGCCTTGGGCAGAAGCAGCAGTGCACTGACTGTTCTGCTGACTGATTCCCTGCAGCTCACAGTCTGGAGGCAGCTGGGACGCTGGGAGGTAGATGAGGGTCCCGTGCTGCCCTGTGGCCGGGATGTGCTTGGGCCAGGGCTGGGGCAGGCAGCAAGCCTGTGGGCAGACCGCTGAGGTCTGAGGTCACAATTAGTCCACCTGATGCAGTGCTAGGAGGAGCCCCTCCCACTGTTGTCAGTGGCCTCCCTTATTCTGACTGCTGTCTTGATTCCCTGCAGGACCAGTTCCATTAGTATGGTTACTGTTGGTGGGTTTTGGTGTTTGTTGTTTCGGTCTCCTTTATCATCAGGTCCAGACTGGGGTAAGGAATTTGACAACTTGCAAAACTGTCTGATATAGGAAGTGGATTTTTTAAAAATTAGGGATCCTGCCTAGCCGGCTTTGAGTAATTCTCCTTATAGGGACCATAGTAAGCCACTCTGAAAGCAAGTGGAATGTTTTCTTATTGGGTTTAACTTCACATTTTTCCATATTCTCAGTAAGGCTGCAGTGGATATGTGTATTTCTTTTGAAACGCTTCATTAATGTTGAATGTTCAGGCCTCTTTTTATATCTGCACAACGTCCCAGTAAACTAGTTGTTCTTTCATGTTCTTGTCTTGGGGCTAAAGATGACTAGTTTTGGTGATAATACAAAAGCAGAAGCCTAGGGGGGGTCATGAAATCTATATTTTTACCTGCTCTCAGGGTAATTCTTATACCCCGTCACATTTGCTCACCACTCCTGCAAGAGTGGGAAGACTCAGAGTTAATTTGGAATTCAAATCTGGACTTCTCTTTCTTTATTATTTTTTTTTATTGAGGTATAGTTGATTTACAATACTGTGTTAGTTTGAGGTATAGAGCAAAGTGATTCAGTTATACATACATACATATTTTGTTTTATTTTCCATATAGGTTATTACAAGATGTTGAATACAGTTCCCTGTGCTATACAGCAAATCCTTGTTGCTTACCTATTTTATATAGAGTAGTTTTTATCTGTTAATTGCATACTCCTAATTTATCCCTCTCCCCTCCCTTTCCCCTTTGGTAACCATAAATTTGTTTTCTATGTCTGAGAGTCTGTTTCTGTTTTGCATATGTATTCATTTGTATTATGTTTTAGATTCCACATATACGCGATATCATATAATATGTGTCTTTCTCTGACTTACTTCATTTAGTATGATAATCTCTAGGTCCATCCTTGTTGCTGCAAATGGCAATATTTCATTCTTGTTTGGACTTCTCCTAGTGTTTCACTTTAGCCAAGTCTCTCCACAAGTCCTTTGTAAAATGGGGGCAATGAGACCCAAGTTTCCGACTGGTCTCCAGTATGAGAGATGAAAACAGGCTGTAGGGTCGCCCCTCCCGCTTACCTGAATGAAGATCTGCAGCGTGGTACGGCTCACCAGCACGGTGCACACGAGCGAGGCGGGCTCCGGCTGCCCGCCGGCCGTCTCTAGCTCGTGCTTCTGCCCCATGACGATTGCCATGGGCAGAGCCAGGCCGAGCGAGGCGGCCCAGACGAGGGACAGCAGGCGGCGGGTCCTGCGCGGTGTCAACAGGCTTCGGGCGCGCAGGGGCTGGCAGACGGCCAGGCAGCGCTCGGCGCTCAGGCTGGCCACGCTGAGCACCGTGGCGTAGGCGCACAGCTCGCGCACGAAATAGTAGGCGCGGCAGCCCAGGTCGCCGAAGACCCAGGGGTAGTGGAACCACACAAAGTTGTAGAGCTCCATGGGCACGCCGACCAGCAGCAGCAGCAGGGCGGAGAGCGCCAGGCTGAGCACGTGGCAGCGCAGGCGCCCGGGGGGCCCGGCCCGCGCCTTCAGCACCACGTGCGCGGACAGCGCATTGCCCGCAGTGCCCAGCGCGAAGATGAGCGAGTAGAGCGCGGTGAAGAGCACCTTGGCCCAGAGGCGCGTGTCCACGCCCAGCCGGGCGTCCAGGCCCAGCGCGGGGCCGGGGCTGGGTCCCGGGGGCCGCGGGCTGCTGGTCTCCATCCCGCTCCCGCGGCTGCGCTCCCTCCCTCTCCCTGCCCGGAGACTGGGCGAGCTGCCCCGTCAGCCGGCGCCTCCTCCTCTCTGGGAACCTCCAGAACAGGAGGACACGCCCCGCGAAGGGTGCCCCCGAGCCAGCGCAGGACCGCGAGGGGAGGCCCGCTAGCCGCGCTCACATTTCTCAGTTCAGCTCCACGCAGGAAACACGTGCTTGGTGGACGGTGGGCTCCTTTTGGGACCTGAGAGACATGCGTTGGGCCAGACGCCTGCACGTACTAGCTGTGTGACCTTGGGCAAGTTATTTTTTAACCCTCTCTCAACGCATTTAAAAAATATTATTGCAGAATCTCTGTGAAGATGAAGTGGGTGAATCTGTGTGAAACTCTGCACTGCAGCATAAGTAGGCATCCCACACGCACTGCGTGCCCCTGTGCTGTGCTACTGTCTGTGTGTATAGTCCCAAGGACAACTGATCAAGAATTTGCCCGCAGTTCAGCATTTTGCAGCTGTCATCCTTCTTGCTAAAGCACACTTTCATCTTCTGTTAAAGGCTGTTTCAGTGCCGCACTAATAACCTCAAGGACTCCTTTGTCACTGTCAGATGCCTCCTCCTCCTCATGATATCACGTTTCCCCAGTCCTTCAAGAATGTCATTCTCATGGAGCAGTGTCAGCAAGGGAAAAGAAATATGTTTCGCATGTTTCAAAACCTTCCATTGGTCTCTTTCCTAAGCCCTTCTAGAACACCAGAACTTTACAACTGGAAGGCCGTTGTGGAGGGTTTCTTATCCCCCCCTTAGCTCCCCGGGCATTTAGGGCCAGAACCAGGTCTCCTGATTTTTTGTCTTCAGCAAAGTTGTTATGGCCCAGTGATATTTAATTCTTCCATTTGGATATATAACCTTACAGTCACTGTGGGGGCTAGGGCTTCAATATATATATAGAGAGAGATATATAGATAGATAGATAGATAGATAGATTGAAATTTTTTAATATTTATTTATTTGGTTGCATGGGGTCTTAGTTGTGGCAGGCGGGCTCCTTAGTTACAGCTCACCAGCTCCTTAATTGCAGCATGCGGCTCCTTAGTTGCGGCATGAGAACTCTTAGTTGCGGCATGCATGTGCGATCTAGTTTCCTGAACAGGGATCGAACCCAGGCCCCCTGCATTGGGAGCACGAGTCTTATCCACTGTGCCACCAGGGCAGTCCCAACATATATGTTTTGAGTGGACACAATTCAGTCCATCACAAGGATTCCATACATATGAGTTTTAGACAAATTTTCTTTAAAGCAAATAACCAATATTAATAAATTTTTAACTTTTTACTGGGTTTCACATAGCTCAATCAGGCCTGTAGGACCTGGAGAAGGGCAAGTTCCTGCTTCCCTTTGGACGAATTCTCCAAGGACTTAGTCTCCCAAGGTCTAGACTGGAAGAGTGGAAAGACCCCCGGGGTGGAGTCGGAAGAGGTGGGTCCACGTCTCATCTCTGCTGTTCACTGGTTGTGTGTCTTGGACAAGCCTCCTGTCTCTCTTATCCTAGTTTACTCTCTGAAAAGGAGGAATGAAAAATACTATGATCTGTTTTTCTTATCTCTTTGGGTTAGAGCACAGAGCAGATAGGAATCTTCCGGGCTGGAGTTCCCAGGCTGTCACTTCAAGGAGTTAAATTCTTAACTCTTTTGAGGTAAAGAAGCTCCAGGAAAAAGGGGGCAGTCTCTGGTTTTTCATTTGTGGTGCTATTGGGGGTGAGTCTGTTTTCCAGGACACACCCATCAAAGACATGAAGAGGTATTGTTACCTTTTAAGGATAGTTCTAGGCAAGCATCCTGTGTCACGGAGAAAGAGGAGAATTTCCTTCGTATCTTCTGTGGTTGGGCCTCTCCAGCCAGGTCAGAGGAGGACGGTGAAGTGCAGTTAACGAGTGAGTAGGAAGATTCAGCACCAGTGACGCACCCAGTGGGTTCCCCTTACAGATGTGTGCAGAGGGATTGCAGTTTCTCTCTTCACCCAGGGGGACAGAGGAGAATGACTGATGTGCCTTCTGGTTGTAGATCTCATGCATGGTCCCACTAACCTGAAACTCTTCCTAGAGAGTGTATCTGTGTATAGATGCTCGGAGACTAGCGCTTGCTTCTTCAATACCCACGAGAACTTACTTTTGCCTCTGAATACAAACATCACTTGTGTCAAGATTGGTTTCAGCCTGTACTGGAAGACTCTGATCCTTGATATCCCCCACTGTCTATGTTAGAATCAAAACCTTGGGGCTTCCCTGGTGGCGCAGTGGTTAAGAATCTGCCTGCCAGGGCGGGTGACACAGGTTCGAGCCCTGGTCCGGGAAGATCCCACATGCTGCGGAGCAACTAAGCCCGTGTGCCACAACTACTGAGCCTGCGCTCTAGAGTCTGCGAGCCACAACTACTGAGCCCACGAGCCACAACTTCTGAGCCCGTGAGCTACAACTACTGAAGCCCGTGCGCCTAGAGCCCATGCTCCGCAACAAGAGAAGCCACCGCAATGAGAAGCCCGTGCACCGCAACAAAGAGCAGCCCCCGCTCGCCACAACTAGAGAAAGCCCACGCGCAGCAATGAAGACCCAACGCAGCCAAAACTAAATAAATAAAAAATAAAAATAAATAAAAGAAAGATGCCTGCTGACTTAAAAAGAAAAAAGAATCAAAATCTTGGCTTTCCTGTTTAGCCACAGACCAGGCTAAATTCCTCCCTCTCTAATTGTGCAGCAAATAATTCAGAACCACTCAGTGCTGGAGGGCGCTGCCAGGGGTGGGCAGTTATGGAAGGGCAGCAGTTCTGAGTCCGGGGATGCCAGAGGTGGAGTGTTGCTCTGCTTTGGGCTGTCGGGGCAGTAGTGTCAAGTATTGACAAGGCTTCCTGGCCAGGCAAGGGGGTCTCTGAGGCCAGGAGTCGGGGTTTCCTGCTTGCTTTGTTTGCTCAGGTTCCTGACTTTCTTGCCTGTTGCTTGTAGGATCCCATCCCGGGGGCTTCTGCTGTGGATTGAACTGTGTCCCCCGCTCCCCAACTGTTGAAACCTTAGTGACTGTATGTGGAGTGAGGAAGTAATTAGGGTTAAACGAGGTCATAAGGGTGATTAGTGTCCGTATAAGAGGAGACATCAGAGAGCTGCCTCCCTCCCTCTCTCTCTGTCTCTTTCTGTCTTTCTGCCACATGAGGACACAGTGAGGAGGAGATGTTCTGCAAGCCAGGAAGAGAGCTCCCACTAGGAGCCAAATCTGTTTGGCACCTGAGTCTTGGACTTGCAGCCTCCAGTGCTGTGAGAAAATACATTTCTGCTGTTTAAGCCACCCAGACTATGGGATGCTGTTCTGTAGCTGGAGCAGACTAAGACAATTTCCGATCCCTAATCAGCTTTTGGTCCTGATGCCGACAAATGACCCGGAGAGATTATTTGCTACTTGAACCTTGAAAAAAAGACAGTTAATTCCCTGTTTCCCTCACTCCAGGAGTGAGTTATGGTGGGGTTTTCTGACTCAGAGGAACAGAGTTTACTTTCATGAGAACAAGAGAGTCATTGTGTGTGTGTGTTTGTGTGTGTGATGAGAGAGAGCGACACAGAGAGACAGAGAGATACAGAGAGACAGAGAGAGGGAGGCAGAAGATGTAACATATCCTGTGTAGTGTGACATATCCGCAGATTCGGACCTGGACACTTTGGAGGACGATATCCTGCCTCATACACCTCAGGTCACTGATTCCCCTCCTGAGGGGCCTGGCCTCAGCCCCTCCCCTGGCTGGCCTACGTCCTGCCACCACCCCCTGCCAGTCTTCTTCACCCCTCCCCATATCCTTGTAAACAGCTCCCTTGTCAGGCCGTGACCCAGCTCCGGTCTCCCATCTGTTCTCAGCTATGACCTTGACCAATCTAGTGTATGTGCACGATAGAAGACTGTTATCCAAAACATACACAGAATTCTTAACGCTCAGTTAGATGAAAAATGCGCCAAAGACCTCAACAGACACCTCACCAAAGAAGATATACAGACGGCAAATAAACGTAAAAAGTTGCTCCACATCATGTGTCATCAGGGAAATGCAAGTGAAAACAAACATGAACCACCATCAGACACCTACTAGAAAGGCCAAAATCTGGGACACTGACAGCACCAAATGCTGGAGAGGACGTGGAGCGACAGGAACGCTCATTCGTTGCTGGTGGGAAATGCACAATGGTGCAGCCACTTTGGAAGACAGTTTGGTGGCTTCTTACAAAACTAAACATACTCCTACCATACAAGCCAGCAACTGTGCTCCCTGGCATTTATCCAAAGGAGCTGAAAATTTGTGTCTACACAAAAGCCCTCACAGAGAGGTTTGTAGAAGCTTTATTTATAGTTGCAAAACTTAGAAGCAACCAAGATGACCTTCAGTAGGTGAGTGGATAAACTATGGTACATCCAGACACTGGAATATTATGCAGCACTAAAAAATGAGCTCTCAAGTTATGAAAAGACATGAAGGGAGGGAGAGGTGACAGGCTGAGGACAGAGGACATTCATGGCAGTGAAACTCCTCTGTATGATTCCAGTGGTGGTTACATGTCATTAGACATTTGTCAAAACCATAGAATGTGAAATACCAGGAGTGAACCTTGATGTAACTTATGGACTTTGAGTGATAATGATCTGTCAGTACAGGTTCACTGATTGTAAAAAATGTACCCCCCTGTTGTGGGATTTTGATAGTGGGGAGGGTTGTACATGTGTGGGAACAGGGACTCTATGGAAACTGTATTTTCAGCTCAATTTTGCTGTGAACCTAAACCGCTCTAAAAAATTGTTTATTAATTTTAAAAAAGCGGATGTGACCTTTTCACATGCTGTGTCACCCTCTACTGTGTGAGGTACTATTGGAGCTAAAGATGAGTAAGGCCTGGACCCTGTGCCTACAGTGGTTGACATAATGAGACATAAACTCACAGGTAACTCACCTGCCCCAGCACATGCTAAGTGTCGGGTAAGGGGAGTGGATGGTGAGGATTCTGAGCTCCACCTCTTCCTGGCCAGGGGAGCCCCTCTGAGTCTGTTTCATCTGGGAAATGACAACACCTAACCTTGGGACTTCAAGATGATATGTGTGAGAAAAGCACTTGGCTCATGGAAGATGATCAGAAATGTCAGTCCCAACCTCGCATCCTTTTTCTCGAAGGTCAAAGCATGGAAACATCCTTATGGAGTGGAGAGATCAGGGAAGGCTCCATGGAGGAAGAATTCAGTTTGACCTGGGCCTAGAAAGTGGACACTTTTGGAAAGGCGTTCCAGGAAGGGGTCATAGCATGAGCTAAGGTTCAGAAATGGGAACATCCAAGGTGCTCTTGTGGGGCCTCGCAGGAGACTCCCAGACCCTGGGCCTGGCCGTCTGGGAGAAAGGAGTGCCCTGTGCATTCTTGCAGCCAAGAGCATGCAGGGGCAGTGTTTCAGAGGAAATGCAGCATGGGCCTGGCCGTGGTCCCTTGGGGCAGCGAGGGGGTCCTCAGAAGCTCCAGTGGAGGACAAGTTGGAGGGTGTGGCCAGAAGTACAAAATGAAACAGAGCCTCCACTGCTTTGCCTGTAAAATGGAGCTGTGAATACCCACCTCAAAGTTACCGTGAGGATTAAGAGTTGTTACGTCTTTTTTTTTTTTTTAGTTTATTTACTTTTGGCTGTGTTGGGTCTTCGTTTCTGTGCGAGGGCTTTTTCTAGTTGCGGCGAGCGGGGGCCACTCTTCATCGCGGTGCGCGGGCCTCTCACTGTCGCGGCCTCTCTTGTTGCGGAGCACAGGCTCCAGACGCGCAGGCTCAGTAGTTGTGGCTCACGGGCCCAGCCGCTCCGCAGCATGTGGGATTCTCCCGGACCAGGGCTCGAACACGCGCCCCCTGCATTGGCAGGCGGACTCCCAACCACTGCGCCACCAGGGAAGCCCAGTTGTTACATCTTTTTGAGGGTCTGATGCACTCCAGGCATTGTGTCAAGGGCTCTCCGAGCCTGGCCTCAGTATCCCCACAACAGCCCTATGATGGAGAGACTATTTTTATCCCTGTGTTTCCCAGATAAGGAAACAAAGGTTATTAAAGGCCTGAGTCAGAACAGCTTCCAGGGGCCGAGTCAGCCCCAGGGCCCAGGTCTGCGTGACTCAGGTGACGAGGCTCAGTCATCACATGGAGCTTCCGGGAGCCAAGTCAACACTCACGTCCCCATCTCTAGGCACGCCAGTCAAGCCAGTGCTGGCTGTCAGCGGCCTGACGAGGCAGCAGGACACGCATCAGCCTGACCTCCCTGCCAGCCGGGTTGAGAAACCCGCCTGGGCCCAGAGCCCCGAGGACCACGCCTCCCCCGCTTGTTCATCCCGCGGCTCCACGTGATAGCACCTCAGGATGGATGCAGGGACGCCGGTGTGCTGTGTGCAGGGTGACTGCTCCTGTGTGGCTCTGTGCATCTAGGCCAAATGTTCACCGTGACCAGGTATAATTACAGTCTTATCCCTCATCGGTCATGAGGTTCTCAAAATATCCCGACAGGATGAATTAACACTAGTAAGAGGGGTGGGGACCCAGCTCAGTACAGATGTCTTAAAGTGTTATCGTCTCCCTTCCACTGAGGACATGTGGGAGCCATTCCAGGGGTGGGCTGGTGGGGGTCTCCCTACTTTTTCTGCTCTTCCCCAGTGGGAGGAAGGCCAGCGGAACAGTGTGACCGGGACTGCGGTGACCTGGGAATGCGGAAGCCGGGGGCTGAGGACCTCCCTGCTCCTTACTAGGTGCAGCGCCAGGGCAGCCACCGGCCCCAGCCTACAAAGGGAGGTCATTATACCCATCGTGTTAGATAGGACACGCCAGGCACCTTTCATGCGTTCGCCCACGCCGCTCTCAGCACAGCTCCGGATGGATTCCTTGTCAGGATCCCCTCCGGAGGGAAGGAGGAAGAAGAGTGAAGCGAGTGGAATGGGAGAAGGCCTGGCTGGGGTGGAGGGGAAGGACCAGAAAAGGTGCTTCTCGGCCCACGGAGCAGAGTTGGGAGACTGCAGGAGGTGGTTGGTCTTAGTGTCACAGGCTGTAGGGACAGCAGCTCTGGGGGACACGCGGGGCGAGGGGACCCTCTGTGCTAAGAGTCAGGGAAGTTGTCTCCCTCAGTCCCTGTCAAACTGGATCGGAGCCTCTGCATGCATGCATGCTTGCAGCGTGCCCTGGACCCCCTCCCCTCCCCTCCCCTCCCCTCCCCCTCCCCTCCCCTCCCCTCCCCTCCCACTCCCCTTCCCTCCCCTCCCACTCCCCTCCCCTCTCTCCCTCCCCTCGCCTCCCTCCCCCCACCCAGAAACACCTTCCCTCCTGCCCCTCGCTCCTCTGAGCCCAGCCCCATCAGCACAAACCCATGACTCCCGGCAGGATGAGAACCACATTTCAAGCACCACGTGTGGGATCAGGCTGACCCTGCTTTGTCACTTCCCGCTTTGTGACACAAGACCAGCTCTTCACGCTCCTTATTTCACTTGCATAACCTTAGATGCAAAATACGTACCAGAAAGCAGCTTCCTGGTGTGTGGGGGCATTCAAATCCAGCGAATGGTCGCGATGCTGCCGCTGAGCATGATGGAGGTGACTGGGGCCCACTGGGGAAGGGAGGCCACCAACCCCAGCCTTCCTGACTCCCCGTGGGGTGCCCAGGCACGGAGAGAACGGATTCCCCGTAGCTTTTGTGGGACGCACAGGGAAGAAAGTGAATAGAAAATGAAGAAATGATCTGCACAGCTTTTTTTGCAAGGTTCCCAGCATGTGAGGTGGTCCCTCCCTTAAATCCCCTCCTCCCCTCAAATTCCCTCTGGAAGCAGCACTCGTGGGTTTGAATCCCAGTTCTGTCCTCTGTTGCTGTGACCTTGGGGAAGTTAGTCAATCTCTGAGTCTCACTCCTGATTCCTCAGAGCTGGTGAGGAGAGAATGGCCAGTCGCCGGCCAGCAGGGGTCACGCCCCCTCACCGGGTGTCCTTCTCAAAAAGTCTAGAGAAACTGGCATCTGTGGGAAACGTCTGCATCCTTCAGGGAGCGGGAGGTGTCCCGGTGTTGTTTTCTTAGCCAGTCCCAGGTGGGAGAGGATTTGCAATTCAGCACCCTGCTCTTTTCCTGAGCCTTGTGACTTGGCGAGGCTCCTGGGTGTAAAGAGAAGCCGCCTGCTCTGGGCTCAGTGTCGCCAGCCCAGCCTCCCAGCTCCTGAAATTAGCCGCTGCAGACACTGCTCTCCGGGCACTGGGTGAGGAGGCGGCTGGCATCCCTCGGGCCCGGCCATGGAGGAAAAGGACCGCGCCTGCGGCTCCACCTGGGAGCCCTCACAGGGCAAGAGCCCCCCGGACTCACCTTGGTCATGGGTAAGGGCCAGGGCGTGGCCACTTGCAAACCACACCCCCTCCTCCCCCAGCTGAGGAGCGCTGATGGGACCTGCGGGTCTCATTGGGGATTTGTGCATTCCTACTTCTTCAAATGAGTGACAGGACCAGCTGCTGCCCACGGGCCCCTGCTATGGAGGCTGCATTTACAGAAGAGGGTTTAGAACTTATTCAAGAAGTGAAGGCTTTTTTCTTTGCCTTGGATGGAGAGAAATAGTGATTGCTTTGAGCCTCAAGATGGGGCGTAATTTGAGGGCTCCCGCTCGCCAGGCACAGTGCTGGGACCTCTTGTTGTCGTCTGTGTCTGCATGCGGGAGAGGAGGGAGGCCCTGAGTGTTGAAGTTACTGGATCGACAGTCATTTAAGCATGGTTGTCTCAGAGAGTGTGACCTGTGTGCTGTGAGTGCCCCTGGACTCCAAGGCCGGTGGCTGCACCGTCCTGCCTTTTCTGGATCCCATCCTAGATGCCAAGGCTTTGTTCAACGGTAGTTATTTTCATTTAAAGCCCCAAAGCAAGAGCAGAGGGTGCTCAGATAACCCCAAGTGGAAGTGGGACCGAGGACGGAGCCTGGGCTAGAGTCAGGCCTTGTCCTTTCTTCCGGGTGTTCAGATAACCCCAAGTGGAAGTGGGGACCGAGGACGGAGCCTGGGCTAGAGTCAGGCCTTGTCCTTTCTTCCGGGTGCTCAGATAACCCCAAGTGGAAGTGGGACCGAGGACGGAGCCTGGGCTAGAGTCAGGCCTTGTCCTTTCTTCCGAAGGCTGGAGGTTTGGTTGCAGTGAAGCCAGGGTGTTAATCTCCCACCCCGAACGGCATCTAGGACACCTGTGATGTTCCTCAGCTGCAGAGGCTGGGCCGGCACTGGAGGGTTCCACACGTCCTGCAGGCAGAGAGAGCCTGGGGCCTTCTGCTCCCTACGGAGAAGAGGGTGAGGGTGTGGCGTGCGCGGGGCCGACAGAGCCTCCCGGCTGCCGGTTCCCCAAAGCGCCTGTCGCTTGCAGTTCAGGCACGTTCCCCCCGCAGCGCGGCTCCTTTCCCTGCGGGGGCGAGGGACCTTGCTGTTGGTGCTCGGGTCAAAATGCCGGGGGCCGGGGGCGGGGGGCCGAGAGAGAAAGAGCGTCTGGGTTCTGCTCTCACCATTTGCCGCCTGGCCCTTTGGGCCGGTGTTTCCTGGGTGGACAGATGCCTGCAGAGGAGACTGGTCAACAAGCCTCCCTCTGCAGGCTGAGGACAGGAATGGGGCCTCCCCCAGCAGCGCTGTGCAGATCAGGGGCACCCACGCTCGGGCTAAAGGGACGGTTTTGTGGTTAGCTGGGGATTAAGATGGCTGTGTCTCATTTCCATTCCTGGAATATCTCTCTTGGACAGAGCAGCCCCGTGCTGCCTGAGAAGCGCTCCTACTTCTCCCGCGTGGGGAGCGCTCTCAGAAACCTCTCCCAGGCCCACTCTGGGACCGAGTCTCCCCGGCCCTGGGATGCAAGTTTTATTATCGTGGGTATCTCTCTTGTGCAGCCCAGGCCGACACTGTCATTCCCATTTGACAGCCGAGCATACTGAGGCTTTGAAGTTGGGACTTGCCCGCCGCAGCTTGGGGGCCAGTGGAGGACGGAGACAGGATGGCAGCCCCGCCGGTCTGTCATCCCTGGTACCCAAGGCCGCTGTGATCCGAGGAAGCTCTGACGATATCTACTTTCTGCTTGTGTCTTTGGATTATCAGTTATTTTTCCTGGTTATAAAAGTATGTTTATTACAGAAGATTTAGAATCTACAGCAAAGTGTAAATAAGGTAGTAAAATGCCAGTCATCTCACCCCTCGGGAGGTAGTCTGGGAACTTTGTAAACAGAGGTCGTGCTTCATTTCCCTGAAGGCTCTTTAATAAGTTAAGCCACAGAAAGGATTTCAAAGCCTCTGGTCCCTTTTTATTTCAACCCTTACACCGCCCTGTGTGCTTGGTTCTAAAATCCTCAAAGGCCCCTTGGCTGTCCCACTGTGGCCTGGACCCCCGCTGCGTGGCGCCTGTGACTGTCCTCCCTGGGAGAGGCAGGCATCCATGGCAGGAGCGGGGGAAGGGCGGGTGGGTTGCTGGACCCGCTGGCCCCTGCGGGGTGTCCACCCCTGGGTGCAGGGTCTAAATGTGCCCGGGAACTTGGGCTTGGCTCGGGCCGATGCCCACGTCTGGGAGATTCTGACCTGCTGTGCTGAAGGGTGTCTGCAGGGCGGGGATCCTGGGAGCCTAACTGGGCTCCAGTGAGAGAGCTGGCCTCCTTCCACTGCTGGGGGCTGGGTCCAGCCCTGGGAGGACAAAGGAGGGCCAGGTCCAGAGTCGGGCTTCAGCAAAGCAGAACTGGAACACAAAGCAAGAAATGAAGGCAGATGCCCAGATGGACAGACTGCCATGCAGGAACGCTTAGGAGGAGGCTGCAAGAGAGCTGGCCAAGCAGGATGGGAGAGGTGGGAGCCACAGCTGCTGTGGCCAGGAGCCCAGGCTGGGCTGGCTGCTTGCGGGAAGGGGAAAAGTGGCTCGGCCACCGTGGGGCACCTTCATTCCTGGGGCTGGGAAAGGGCAGCTGGCAGCTGAGCCCTCGGAGGCACCTGTGAAGTTGGCACCAGCTACCTGAACATTGGCCACGACCCTTCCCAGACACTGTGGGCGTGATCTCCAGGCCTTGAGCGTGGGCAGAGCCCCAGGGGGCACAGAGATGGGTGAGACCTAGTCTCTACCCGCAAGAGGTCCAGGCGGAATTTGAGTGGGTGGGTCTGCACTGAGCCAGCTGCCGAGTTCATGGGGACACAGATCAGGAGGAATTCCTACTGGCAGGGCTGGAGGAGGCGTCTTTGAGAAGCTGACATTGGAACCAGGCCTTGGCGAAGGGTAGGATTTCAATAAACAGAGCACACGGTGGGTGGAGTCTTCTGAGCCAAGGGTTCAGCCTGAGTGAAGGCTGGGCTTTGCGAGCACAGGGCGTTCCCCTAAAGCTAAGTCTGAAGGTTTTGTTCTCAGGCCATTTGGGATTTTATTTCTCCTTAGCTGGGGCGTGCATGGTGACATTCGTCTTGATCAGGCACCCAGCCTGTGAAAGAAGGCACACAGTCACGGGCCAAATATGCGGGACCCAGCGTGAATCTGGGGGTGGGGGAGGCAGGAGCCATGGGGCTCGGGCGCTAGTTTTGCCACTTCCAAGTTTTGATTAACTGGAGCCTTAGTCTTCTCATCTGTAAAATGGGGCTTACAATACCTAATAATATAATAATCACAGGTATTGGGTAAATGGTAGCTATTATTCATAATAGCACCTAAACCCGAAGAAACGATAGCTTGTTACAGGTTGGACTGTAAATATCACACAGTGAAGAGAAATCAAATCCTTCACACTTGGACTGTGGGTCTTAGCACTGTCAGGAGGAAATGCACAAATCCAGACCCCTGTGTCCACTAATGCAGAGAATTCTGAGGGAGTCTTTGTCCAGACATTTTGGCTCAGCATTCAAGGCCTCTCAAAAGCTGGCCTCACCTTCCTGCTCTTGGCTCTGTTTCTCCTACCATGACCTTGTGCTGCACAGCGAGTGCCTTTCGTCAGAGGCGCTGAGCCAGTCGTGTTAGCTGGGTCTCCAGGGAGGTGGCCGTCAGGACCCCAGACCCAGTCTGCCACCTCCAGCCCCTGAGACTTGGGCAGCGGCTGGAATTTGGGCCTCAGCTGCTCAGAGCACATGTTTGCTACCTAAATCCCTTTGGCAAAGCTGAGCGGAAGCCTAGACAGAAGCCAGATGATACCCTCCTGGACTCCTTTCTTCAGGGACCTCGGGGGCCTGCACCCCTGACTGTGGTGAGGGCATGGAAAGACAGACTCAGGGAAAGGGTCCACCTCTCCCTAGACCCGCAGCCGACTTGAAACACCTGTTTGCCCACCTGGTCCGGGGAGGCTCCCAAGAGGCTACTGTCTGGGATCAGCCTGAAACCGCCAGCCCCTTGGGTGTGTGTGCATGGGGAGGCGGAGACAGAAAAGCTAGGAAGCCGTCCCCACGCACCCTCGCTCTCCGGGAAGCACAGCTTTGGCTTCTTTGCTCCTTCTCTCGGTGTCCTGGGCCCACCCCATCCCCCTTCAAGGGAAGTCACAGGGGAGGACTGGAGCGCCCCCTGGAGGCAGTACTCTGCCACTACACACAGGAGAACCACCACGGCCTCCTAACGCAACCACGAGGCAGATGGAACTTTAAGTAGGGTCAGAAACTTAGGATGAACACGGAAACTCAATGCAGCAAAATCAGTGATGACTGGGTCCAATTTGAATTCCTCGCCATTACGTTTGTTTGTGATTTAACTCCTTGCGTCAAACTGCTTTATTTATTTGGCCGTGCCGTGTGGTTTGCAGGAATTTGCTCCCCTGCCAGGGATTGAACCCAGCCCCTCGGGCA
This sequence comes from Lagenorhynchus albirostris, assembly GCF_949774975.1. Taxonomy (NCBI): domain Eukaryota; kingdom Metazoa; phylum Chordata; class Mammalia; order Artiodactyla; family Delphinidae; genus Lagenorhynchus; species Lagenorhynchus albirostris. The sequence goes on along the minus strand of NC_083107.1, from coordinate 81,057,463 downwards.
GTGAAAGCGCGGAGTCCTAACCACTGGACCACCAGGGAATTCCCAGCAGCAAACTGTTGTTGGAATACATTCTGCATCTTGCCCAGAGAGAGATGCGTTTCCTTCCTTCTCAACTGATCCCAGACCTACTCATCCTTTAAGGCCCGGCTCCCATGCCACCATCTCTGTAACATTTCAGTTAGTGTTTAAGGTTGAGGGCCCCCTCCCTCATGTCAAGTAACGCGTCAATTTTCTCGGCTTCATGTTCTGGATGTTTCTGATGGAAAGAGATTTTGTTTCCCTTTATGGAATTGGAGGGCAGGGGACCCTGCCTTTAAACTCGGACTCCAGCTGACACCCCTCCCCCACCGCCTGTTCTGTCCTCATACTTATTTACAGTCTCTTCTCTCCCGTCCAAGCGAAGTGAGGGTGTCTCCATCTTGGCATCGCCACCCCTCCTAACACGGCTGCCTCTGCCTGGGTCAGTCGGATTTACACCTATTGTCCTGATGTAATTACTTGTAGCCTTTGGCTCTGGAATGGGGTCATCACTCTACCTGGCCCACACCTGTCAGTCCACACCTGTGCCTGGCTTTGGGGCCATCCGCTCACCCGCAGCTTGTTTCCAAAGGTCTTTTCTCACTGCCACTTAGGGGTCCTAGTCATCTCCCCCACCCCTCCGGTCAGGGCTAGAGCGGGTGGAGGGCTTTGTGCAGTAGCGCTGTGTTTCATGCAAAGATTAGGATGTAGCGTTAGTGCAAGGGACAGATATTGTGTGGGGTCCAGTTCCCTGCCGATGCTGGCCCCTGCAGACACCATGCCTTGCCATGTTGGCAGAAAAACTAAGGGAATAGATTAAATAGCTTCTCTGCTGGGGCTCAACGCCCAGCTCTCCGCCTTGCTAGCTGGTGACTGACCTTTCGCAGACGCCTTTCCTTGTGTGCAAAAAGGATTTTGTGAGAACTCAATGAGTTAAAAGCCATAAAGCACTTAGTATGCACGTAACGAGTGCTGGTTCTTATTAAATCCAGCACAGACCCTGTTTCCCGCAGCCTTAAAGCAGATTTCCATTCCCTCTCTTAAGCCTTGCATGATTGGCCTTGTCACCAGGTGACCTCTCTCCTGGAACGCTATACTCACGTGATGTGCGATGTTCGCCCCCTAAGATCCTCCTGGGAAGTGAGACAGTGAGGAAAGAGCAGATCTGCATCTTCTATCCCATTCCTCTCTGGAAAACAGCAAGAGAAATTGTCATGCACGGTTGAACATACTATTTTTTGTTCTCCCCCTCTCTATTTTGCCAAAGTATAATTAATTGAATGCATTTACATTAAAAGTATGAACACGATGAGGGCTCCTCTCTTTGCCAACACTAAGTTTTGTTGTACATGTATACGTGCTATTGAGAAGCAAAATGCCGAGGTGCCCTAGAGCTGTGGACCCAGCTTTCCAAATGACTAGTTATCTGACCTTGGACAAGGTCATGTCTCTGAGAGGCTCAGTTTCTCTGCCTGGTGCTGGGAGGCTCAGATGAGTTATGTGAGTTGAAGCACTTGGCAAACTGTAGTAGGGCTCCCTAGAGATGCAGTTGAACTCGTGGGTATCCGCTCTGCCTGCCCTAGACCCTGCGGGGCTGCAGAAGAAGGGCACGTGCTCTCGAACTGAAACGATAGCCAGCCAGATTATGTGGCAGGAAGCTGGCGAGTTATGCTTTGAACCGTGAGGTCTGGAGCCTGAGGACGCTCAGGTTCAGAGATGGAAACCCTTGGAGTGAGGCCACTCGGGAAGTCGGCTTTTTGTGGCAGGTGGGCCTGGAGCTGAACCTGGGGGCTGGGAAGGGGGGCTGAGAAGGGAGAAAGAGAGAAAAGAGGCCTGGGGCAGCTTTTGATCTGGAGAGCTGCAGGTGCGCACTTCCTGGCCCCTGACCCTCACGCCCCGGACTCCGCAGAGGAGAGAAGGCGGAGGCGGGGCCGCCCCTGCACCTGCAGTGCCTCCCCTTTTCCCGCCTCCGCCAACTTGCTCTTAGCCTCTCTGATGCTCGGGCTCTTCATCTTTACAACGGGGCTAATACACCGCCTTGGCTAGCTTACTGTGAAGGTAGATGGGGTGAGGTCTGTAGAGCCTTATTTTATTTTTCTCTTAGCAGCTGCATGAAAAATCACAGTCAGTCATCCACTGATCCTTCAAGGCCTTGTCCAAGTGCAGCCTTTGCCTGGAAACCCCAGCTGCAAGTGATGTCTCCATCCTCAAGCCCCATCCTCTTTTTGGAACTTGGCACACACGGTCTTTCATTGTAGTTGTTCCAAGACTGGTCCCTGGCACACAGCAAGTGCTTGGCATTTGTTGAAGGAACAGGTGAATGAATGAAACGACAAAGTGAGAACCCCCAGGTCTTTATCACTTGATGGCGAGCTTTTGCCTGGTCTGGTCTTCATTTATGCACTGCTAGCACTTACTGTGTGATCACCCACAGCCCTGCCCTGGGTGGATGGGATGCACTTGGAGAGGAAGGAACCAGGGAGTAGGTGGGCCCTACAAGCAATTGAGAGATGGCTCTGTAGGGACTTCCCTGGCGGTCCAGCGGTTCAGACTCTGTGCTTCCACTGCAGGGGGCGCGGGTTCGATCCCTGGTCGGGGAACAACGATCCCTGCGAGCCACGCGACACAGCCCCCCCAAAAAAAGAAAAAACAAGAAATCTCTGAGGTTGCTCTGTAGTTAGGCCCAAGGGTGAAATGGGGGGCAAAGACCAGAATGTCAGGAAGGAAAGACTCTGGGAGAGGAGACGGCTCATAGGAAAGGGTGGTACCGGAGGGTCTCGCCCAGTCTTACACTCTCAGACATTCTGGAATGTCTGAAGTTAGTGGATATTGGCTGCTGGGCAGAGGCTGTGTGGTGTGTTTTGGGGGGTGAGCTGGCCTGGTTTAAAGGCACAGGACTGGGGTGGATGGCCACCACCTGGGTGCTGTGAGCAGAGTGTATGCTCACCAGAAAGATCATACCCATCCCACGCAAGTGATCTAGAAGATGCCTGCTCTTGAGGCTCTGGTGGTCGGACGCTAGTTTCTGTTGTTATCTGTCCTGTGTGAGATGCCATAAATCCATTCCTTGCAGGGTGTATGGTTGGGTTGCAGTCTAACGGTGATGAATCGACATGAGTCTTGTCAGACAAGAGCCCTGTTTCTCATCTTCCCCCTCCGCCCTGGATGCCCTGGGGGCTGAGCCTTTCTAAGTGCCCAATTGCGGGATTGCTCTGAGACTAGATTCCAGGAATAATCTCTCCACTTCCTCCCCTAATTCTAAATCCTGCTCCATTGCGTGGCTTTTGACGGTAGTTTTCAACAGTTTGATTACTTGAGTTTTTTTCCCAAGCTACTTAGATCCTTTTTGGATTTGTTAAAGGATATAAGCAAACAATAAGCAAAAGTTTGGAATAAAAATACCTAATGTCTTCTTAATTTATCAGGATTGACAGGAAAGCAGGACGTTCTGGGAATGTGACACTCCTAGTTGGTTGGTCTGTAGTCTGGGGGGAGGGGCTGAAGAATGTGACATCTCCTTCAGCGGGGACAGCACGGGGGCGGGGGGGGGGCAAGAGGGGTGCCTCTGAACTTTTGAAGAGTTTATTGTCACCAGGATGAAGAGAATGAGAGTCTCTCTCAGTAGGAGGGGAACACAAAGAATTTGCATGTCTGGAGGTCTAGGTTCTAAGCCACAGTGTGGCCTTGAGCAGGCCTTCTGTCACTTTGGAGCCGTGCCTCTGCCCCCATAGAGCCGTCGGCAGACCACAGGAGACCCTGTCTGTGTAGCTACAGGCACAGGAGTGCCCACTCTGCAGAGCTAAGCTCACTATTCCTCAAGCCTTATCAGGTGCCTTTGTAGAATGAGGGTGCGGCAGGGCTGCCATGTAGGGTCCTGCAGTTGCGGTCCGCCCAGAGTGCTGGCTCAAGGGCAACCGGGGGTGGAAAGCCAACCTGCACTCCGCTCACCAAGCCTGCTGGACTCTGGGACTGAGGGTGGCTGTGACAGTCGGGAGGAAGGGGCACCTTTTTGAAATCTGTTCAAACAAAGGGGTGCTCTTTCTGCACTCTGTGCTCCAGAGGGGCCCTGTGTACCAGCTGTGGCCCGGGGAGTTGGGCCTGACCACGCTTTTCAGCACTTGTATTCCCCGATACGAAACCCTTGCTATCAATGAAAATATCTGCAGATCCCTCCCTGTAGATGAAGTAAAAATGGGGCAACTTGTGAAATGCCAAGATGGCGAGTTTGGTGCCCGCCCTTCTCAAGCGCCCACATCAGCCGCCACCTCGTCCCCGCCCTCGCTCTCTTCACCGTCACCCAGGGCTCCATGTAGCATAGTCTGAACCCCCTGGAGGGGGAGGTAACCTCCTGTGGTCCGTCCAAGTGGACCATCTTGGAATCACAGCCTGGAATTCTTGGGGGAGCAAAATGGAGTGACAGTTTCTGGACTTCAGATGGGTGCGCTGAGCCCTTCTGTGGAGCCATGGCTGGGGGACCCTGTTTCCATGTCCTGTTACATCCAGCGGGCCCTGCACGTTCCTCCTTTACTCCGTTAACGTGCAGTCCTTCGTAGGGAGCATCTAACTGCTGTCGTTCGGTGTCCTGGCCCAGAAATGCCCTCTAGAGGGCGCTGTGACACTGGGACCCAGGACAGGGCATACCTGGGGAGGGACCGTGTCCCCTCTGCTCCATACAAGTGCGGGACAAATGAAAACTGAATCAATATACAAAACATTTTGGCCAACAATTAGAGAGTTGTGTTGAAATTCCTGAGTGAATTATTTTTATCTAAGGTGATGTGAACTTCAAAGGAGTTCAAGATAAAGGAAATGGGGACTTGGGCTAGCTAGTGACTTCCCCTGGTTTGACCCAGGCAGAAACTTAGTCTATTAATAGACATTTGGCGGACACTTCACGTTTAAAGGTGAAGCAAGATGGGCTCAAGTTTCTAGGTGTTGTCCAATGAGAAACGCCAAACAGGTAAGAGGTCACCAGATGGAAAGAGAAAGAACAGTAAGTCTTACAGGCTGAACACTGAGCGACCACCTGGTAGAGTTGTGTTTTTGCAAACATATGAGTTATTTGCAATTTATGGATAATTTAAAGTGCTTTCAAAGTGATAAATGTCCAGGTTTATTATTGTTGTTGCTGTTTACTGAGTGCTTTCTGTATGCTAGGCACCCGATGAAGCATTTTTCTTTTCGTCTTATCAGTCTTCATAAGTACCATGTGAGTGGATTTTAGCCTCCTTTACACACAGAGGCGCTTAGAGAGATTACGTAAGCGGCCTGAGGTCTCACAACTAGCGGTGAAACCATTATGCCTGCTTCTGAAGACCTGCCCTCTCCACCGGAAATGCTGCCTTGCTGTTTTTCTCTGGAAGCTTTCGCAGGAATGAGCTCTTTCACGGGAGCCAGTCTCCCAGCTCCACGTCTCTGCTCAGCCCTGTTGCTCAGGGTTAGAGATTTGACTCTCCAGCAGGGACCGTCTCACTTGAATGACGGTCATTTTTCAACTGGCCCCGTTGCTCCTTGCCTCTTCCTGGGGTGACCTGGCGGCGGAGCAGTGGAGGTGGGGTTAGCAGGAGAGACACTGTTCTCCATGGCTCCCCCCCTGGGAGATTCTTTTGGTTGAGAGAGAACACTTCTTGGTATATGGGCTTCTCGAATGTTAGATGGGAAGGGAGGGGCCTTGCTGGCTGTCACCTAATCTAGTCTTACACTCACAGCTGACCTCATGGGACTCCTGTGGTCACTACCAGTCCTGGACATCAGACTCACGGGGTTTCCAAATAATACAGAATCAGAATCTGTGGGGTTTAGCTCCCCGTGTCTCTGTTTTCTTAGAAGTTCCCCGGTGATCCAGGCATAGAAACACAATTCTGGTCACGCTGAGCTCTCAAGTTTTCCCCAAATCCACCCCCTCCACGCTTCTGCCCCCTGTTCACGAAGTTCCCTCCCTCCCTCTTTGTTCAGCGAGCTCTTACTTGCCCTTCAAAACCCAATTCCTGGGTCACTTTCTTAGTGAAACTTCTTGTCTACTCTTGGAGAGCAAATGAATTCCACCTTCCTCTGGTGCTGGTTGTATTTCGTATCCATCAGTCTAGAGCTGACTTCATTGTATCAGTTAGTTCTGCAGCCTTGTTTCCCTACTGGATGGTGAGCTTCTTGAGGACAGAAACTCTGCTGTGTTTCTCTGGTTTCCCGGCACCTGACAGGATCTGGGGGAGAGAAGCAATTCCGAGAATGGAAGTGGGAGGTGGGGCAGCTTAACTGCAGGCCAGCATTTAGGAAGCAACATTCACTTTTTTTTTTTTTTTTTTTTTTGTGGTACGCGGGCCTCTCACTGTTGTGGCCTCTCCCGTTGCGGAGCACAAGCCGGACGAGCAGGCTCAGCAGCCATGGCTCATGGGACCAGCCGCTCCGCGGCATGTGGGATCCTCCCGGACCGGGGCACGAACCCATGTCCCCTGCATTGGCAGGCGGACTCTCAACCACTGTGCCACCAAGGAAGCCCAACATTTACCTTTTTGTAAGGTTAACCCTTGCCTCCAGCTGGACCTCCTGTGCTACCCAGAATCAGTCTTGTATGTATATTTAATAAATTGAATCTTATTATTAAAACATATATAGTTAACCCTTGAACAAGACAGGTTTGAACTCTGCGGGTCCACTTATGTGAGGGTTTTTTCAATAAATACATACTACGATGTGATCCTCGGCTGGCTGAATCTGCCCATGCAGAACCGCAGATGCAGAACCGCAGACGCAAAAAGCCAGCTGCAAAGTTCTATGCGAGTTTTCGACAGCACGGGGGTCAGTGCCCCTAAGCCCTGCATTGTTCAAGGGTCAGCTGTATTAATAAAATCAATATAGTTAACAAAGATAAATAAAAATATATTTAACAAAATATTAAATATATCTATATTTATTTAATTATAAATATATTTAAGATGTATTTGTGCATTAAATATATAGGTTTAAGTATAATAAATATATAAATATATGATATATATATAAAATATAAATATATGATGTATAATATTTTATATATTATTTATATTATATATAAATAATATATTATTTATATATAATATATTAATAAATATAATAATTTTTATGATAAATAAAATATATAAATACATAATAAAAATATAATAAATTTTATGATAAATATATGATGTATAATATTTTTATATTATTTATATTATATATATATATATATGTTTTTTTTAGTGACTATGTCTTTTTTCCAAGGTATGTAGACAGCGTTCACGACCCTGCTTCATCTTTTCTTCTCCAGACTAGATATGCTCAGTTCCTTCCACTGGCTCTTTGTTGATTTCTGATTCTGTCGACACCCACTTGGACTCTTTGGGAAGACCCTAGTTTGCTAGTGTCCTTCTTAAAGTTTTGTCTGACCAGTGCAATGTACAGTGGCCCCCGTCTCCTTGTTCTAGATCTTATATATCTCTTACTGTTTTCTAAGATCAAAGCATTCAGAGCTAACTGCTGATGGCTAAGCCTCCCCTATCTTCTAGTTACACAACTGACTTTTTGAGCCTTAGTTTATCTGTCTTAAACGTCATTTCATTGGCTTTAGACCTGTCAGAGTCCTTTGGTGCTTTAATTGTTATCCAATGTACTGATTTTGTTACATCTGGAAATCTGACTTACTTGCTTTCCTTTTCACGTTCCTCAGGAAGGTTAGTTTAACTAGCTGTACTTATTACTATATTACCTAACCCAAGTTATCCAACCTATCTGTTAGGGGCATCATGAAAGATTTTATCAAATGCCTTGGTCAGACCTTTAATACCCTTGTGTGTGTGTGTGTGTGTGTGTGTGTGCGTGCGCGCCCGCGCGTGTATGATATTCTCCTGATCTGCCAACCTAAGTATTCTATGAAAAAGAAAGCATTTTCTTTGCCAGGCTGATTTTTTGTGGATTCTGGTGGCTGCCAGGCTGTCCACGCCCCTGGCTTTTTAACACTAAGAATGACTCACTTGGGGGCATGCAGGGTAAAGTATACATGGTGAACATGCCTTTGCTGGGAACATTGACTCACTATGTATCCTAAGGAAACACCGGCATATTCAAAGTAAAAAGTCATAGCCTATTACTCCTGCCAGGATTTTGAATGTTTCCGCTTCCTGTGAAAATGCCACCAGAAAGGTTGGTCCCACTTCCTTCTTGCTTTGCTCTGACGTTTACTGACCGTGTGACTTCAGAACGTCCCTCTGCGCTACAGTGGCTTCATCTGTAAAATGGGTTGCTGTGAGGGTTAAACGATGTAATACATGCTTCCTAAATACCAGAATGATCTGGGAGCTTTGAGAAGGTCCTGGGTCCTCCCGCTAGAGATTTCAATTCAGCGGGTTAGAGTGGGCCTGGAAGAAGGACTGTTAGTGAATTTTCCAGTTGATTCTGCTGAGCAAGCAGCTTTAGATCCCAAGTCGTAGTGTTTGTAAAGTGCTTAGCAAACAGCCAGTGCCCTGCACAGGCCCTCACCCCCTTTCCTTCTCCCATATCCCCTCCTCTCCTTTCCTCCGAGACACCCAGGGCTCTGGTGTTGTCCACTTTGTGTCCCAGAGGAAAACCACAGGAGGAAACTCATTTAAATTGCTCTTCTCCAGATGTTTTCCTTTGATAAAAATAGAAGAAAGGGCAGTATTTAGTTCAAAGTTTTCATTTAAATTTTACTGCCACTTACTAGGTCCATCTTCTGTACCCTTGGGTAAGCCCCACGATACAGAGGTAAGTAGGATCCTGGCCCTGAGACCTTGGGATTATATTGCAGCCTGAGAAATTTAAGGCATCGAGACCAGCTAAAGTGGGGGAGACATCTTCTTTTGGGTGGCGGGCCAGGCTTCCTTATACAGATCATACCCCCTAGGCTTTCTGCGGCTCGAGTCCAGCTGTGAATGGAAGGAAGCTTTGAGGTCATTGTGACCGACAACATGGATCCAGCAGGTGGAGCTAGAGAGTCAGAGACATTGACGAGCCAGGGAGAGCTGGTCCTTGGGGTCTTGGGAAGGTGAGTTGGGACAGTCGTTTTTGGAAAAGACTATGCACCAGAATCCCTGAGCAACTTGTGTGTGTGTGTGTGTGTGTGTGTGTGTGTGTGTTTTTAAAGACTACAGAATCCTAAATGCCATCCCTATGGAATCAAATTGCTGGCATTAACAAGTTGCCCACGTGACTCTGATGTGCTGACAGGTTTGGGAAGCACTGATCTAGAGATTCTAGGCTGATCTAAATGTGGTCCAGGCGCTCTGCTGAATGGTCCGGTCAGCAGTCTGAGAGCCCTGTGTTGGTCCTCAGACCAGCGGCAGCATCTGCATCACCTGAGCGCTAATCAGAAGTGCAGACTCGCAGACTCCACCCCAGGCCGGCAGGATCGTAAACTGCCTTCATAACTAGAGCCCTCTGGCTGGCTCAGAGGCGTATCAGAGTGTGAAAGGTCACCGAGAATGGCTTCTTGCTTACCTGGGCACCCAGCCCTGCCATGGGAGCTCCTGGAGGCCGGGTTTGTATTTTGTCCTTGGCGTCTCTCTGAGCCTCAGTTTCCTCATCTTCATTGTATCTTCTTCTCAAGGCTGTTAAGGGAACTGATGTCGGACTCCCATATTAGACTGTGAAGTCTTTGAGGCAAGAGCTATACCTTTAAAAAATTTCTGCCCGCTCAGTGCCTAGCATTGAGTGAATTGGTCATTTTGGCATACAGGATTATAGAATCCTCAAAACAGAAAAGACTTTGTGGGTTGTATAGAACAAGCGACCCCGCGAATGGATGCAAAAGTTATGGTGAGGTTGACAGATGTTTCTAGGGTCAGATGCTCTGTTATTGTCACACGAGCTTCCTGCGAGAGTGCACTGCTACAGCTCCTGTTCTCCATGAAGCCTTTCTCCTTCCCATGGCTCATCAGAGCTGACCTCAACTTCCCGTCTTTGTGAAGGTCTGGGCCCTGGGCCCTCTGAACTTCTGTGCCATTGAGTGTCAGTACCACTCGTCTGCCCATGAATCCTGGACTGTCTTCCTTGTATGTTCTGGAAGTTACTGTGTTGTCTCACTGTACGTGTCAAGGTCTTGGAGGGTAGGACCAGCGTTCTTCGTGCTCCCCACCTACTCCCCAGCCCAATACCTAGCATAGGACTGAGCCCATAGTAGTTACGGCTAACTTGCTGAATATCTGTTATTTAAAAAAATATATGAAATCTTTCATAGATATAAAAGTTATGGAGAATAATATAATGAACATCTGTATCCCTACTACTCCTTTGAAAAATAAAAAAAGATTATTACAGTTGAAGTGCTCTAGGTACCACTCTCCAATCATGTTCTCACCATCTGTGAATCTCCATGACAGCCCATCATCTGTGACATCATATGGTTTATTTGTTTGATTTTGCTGCCCATCAAATAAGCATCTTAAAACCAAGGTTCAAGGCAGTCATGAGACTATAATTAATTCAATTCCATCACTCAAGAATAATTATTGAGAGCCTATTATATGCCAAGAACTCTGCTAGAAATTTGGGACGCATCAGTGAACAAATCTGACCAAAACCCAAACAAAACAACTAAAAAATAAAGCCTCGCTCTCATGGAGTTCACATCTGGGCAATCCATGAACAGTAAGTATACTAAATATGTAAATTATCTAATGCACTAGAGGTTAAAAGTGCAATGGAAAAAAATGAAACAGTACAAGGATCAGAGATTCTGAGGTGGAAAGGCAGACTGTGGTCAAACGTGGCTTGTGGAGAACGTGATGTCTCAGCAAAGACTTGAAGGAGATGAGGGAGTTGGTCATTTGATTTGGGGGAAAACATGTTCCTGGTGGAGAGAATAACTAGCGCAAGGACCCTATGGTGGAACCTTTGGGGACCAGGAAGAGGCTGAAATGGAGTGCAAGGGGGGTGGGGCATCAGGAGATGGTCAGGGTTGGGGTGGGGCTGGAGTGGATGGGGGAGCTTTTAGGGTTTTCCAGGACGTTATGAGGACTTTGGCTTTTATTTTGGCCATTGCCGGGTCTGAGTTGAGCACAGCAGTGATGTCTTCTGACGTCTGGGCCTGCAGTGTGGAAAGTAGTTTGTAGGATCAGAGAAGCAGGAAGTCCAGCTAGGAGGCCACTGAGAAGATAAGGGGGTTCCAACTAAGGTGAGAGCAGTGAAGGGGGTGAGAAGTGACCAGATCCCGGACACATCCCAAAGGCAGAGCCATCGGGATTTCCTGGTGAACTGGGTATGGGTGTGAGAGAAGCAGAGAAGGTTGCCCAAGCCCCTGAAAGTCTATAGCTGTCATCACCCAAGGTGGGGGCGAACCTACAGGCAGAGCGGGATGGGGGTCAGTGGAGGTCTGCACGTGCTGAGTTGGAGAATTCTGCTAGATTTCACAATTGGAGATAACGAGTAGGCAGCTGAGTATATGATTCTGGACTTTGGAGAGAAATTGGAGCTGGAGATACACAGTCAGGAGTCACGAGCCTTCTGTAGGTATTTATAGCCCTGAGACTCGATGAGGTCACCAAGAGAGTCAGTCAGCTCGAGAAGAGGGACAAGGTGGTCCCTGGAGGGCGGAGGAGAGACCTGCAGGAAACCTAGAACTAACATTGGAGCAGGAAGAAAAGACAAGGGCCTTTGGTGTCCTGGAGGTCAGAGAAGGAAGTGTTTCAAGGAAGGGGGAGTGAGAAATTGTGTCAAACGTTGGGTTTTTTTTTTGTTTTAATTAATTAATTTTATTTTTGGCTGCGTTGGATCTTCATTGCTGCGTGCAGGCTTCTCGTTGCGGTGGCTTCTCTTGTTGCGGAGCACGGGCTCTAGGTGCGCAGGCTTCAGTAGTTGTGGCTCACGGGCTCAGTAGTTGTGGCTTGCGGGCTCTAGAGCTCAGGCTCAGTAGTTGTGGCGCACAGGCTCAGTTGCTCCCCGGCACGTGGGATCTTCCTGGACCAGGGCTCGAACCCGTGTCCCCTGCACTGGCAGGCGGATTCTTAACCACTGCGCCACCAGGGAAGCCCTCAAACACGGCTGATGGATCAAAAACATGATTAAAGACTGAGAATGTTGATGGGATTTAGCAACCCGGATGCCACTGGTGACCCTGACGAGGACAGTTCTGGTGACAGAGTGGGGGAGGCGGGGAGCCCCTGACGCGGGTTTAGGAGAGAACAAGAAGATGCACCTGAAGAACACAAGCACGAACGACTCTTCAGAGGCATTTGCTGGAAAGGGAAGCGGAAACGGGCAGCAGCCAGCAGGGGAATCAGGTGAAGAGAGGAGCTTTGATGGGCAATAAACAGGCAAAACAAAGGGAGAGCGTATTTCATGGTTGACTGGGTGGATCAGCGGGGGAGATGGGCAGGTTGGTGATGCGTTAAGAGGGGCTGCACTCCGTCCCTGGTGCGGGGCAGCCTGCTGAGTCCCTAAGGCCTGATGCACAGGCTGGGGCAGGCTGCGGGCCTTCCAGCCAGAGCAGGAGAGGCGGGCGCAAAGCAGCTTCATCCGCAGCAGCGCGGCCAGCTCGGCCTGGGCCCAGGGCGCCTCTTCCCGGCCCCGCATCAAGCCACAGGCCACCAGGGGCTGCTGCTCTGAGCTGTGACGCCCTTGTGCCCCTTTCCCCGCTGCGGGGATTCTTTCCCCCTTTTGGCCTTGAGACCCCCATCCACCTTCACAGCTGAGCTCGGCTGTCACTCCCCTGTGACTCTCCCTGTGTTCCTGCCCTGTCATCATGCTCTCTTTTACCTGGTTCTCAGGTTAGCAGGCGTTGGTGGTGGGGGCCTGGGACCCCTCAGAACAGGGACCTCCACCCTGTCTCTGGGTACCCAGCCTCTGGCCCAGAGAAAGGTGTTTGTTCCCAAGAACAGAGCTGCGTCCTAGCTCGAGTGTTTCCCTAGCTCGAGTCCCGAGAAGGTTGCACCCATTTCTGTGGAGCTCTGGCTTATTCCCTCTTTGTTCCTAAGTGAAGCCGTCATTCAAACAGGCAGTCCCCAAACCCGAGGCCCCCTGTGTGCCCCAAGGCCAGGCTCCTGCACGTTCCAGAAGCCTCGCCCAGCTCCTGTGTTTGTGGCAGCCCTGAGCTCTGACTGCCCTCCAGGCTAGAGCAGCAGCAGCTCCTGGGGGCCCGTGGCCGCTGCCGGTGTTGGGGGTCAGGAAGGGGCCCCTCCAGCCACTCTGGACCACACCAGGCTTTGGTTCCTACTTCTCCCTGCTTCAGCCTGAAAGCCCGGCCAGCCCGAGGAGTCTGTGCATCAAGACTGAGGGATTCAGCCTGCCCCCCCAGCCCTGGGAAGCTTGCATTTGCGGAACCTTGGTGACCTGCTGGTTCCTTTCTTGCCTGTCATTGGTAGTGACGGTGCTTGGCCGGGGGACAGGGAAAGGCCCCCCTCACAGGCGGGCTGAAGGGAGGAGCTCTTGGATGGCCGTCGGCGGCTGAATACCTGACTCCCACCTGATTAGCCTCTTGGCTGTGGGCACCTGGCAGAGCCTGGTACCAAGCCCCTCCTGGGTCCCGCCCCATTTACATGCCCCTCCTCCCCATGTCCCCAGGCCACCGGCCACCATCAGAGGGAGGGCTGTCATGCTTCCCTCAGCTTTCGGTGACTTCCCAACCTGGAAACGCCAGGCTTTGCCTGCAGTCCTGAGTGGGGCATAGGCGGCCGGATGGCCAAAGAATGTTACCGTGTCCAACGCTGACTGCATTGTCAGTTTCTCCCGAGCAACAGACAATCTTTCCCTCCAGTGCCCCTCCCCACAGGTCCCAATTTCACAGGGATGTGGGTGTCTGTCATCTGGGTCAGCTCAACCCATGGTGCTCTGGGGTAAGGCTGGCCATGTAGGGGCACATCGTGTCCTGTCCTGTCCTGATTCTCCTGCTGTCGCCTCCCTTGCCCCTTGCCCACTCTCCAGCCTGGCGGGGGGCCAGCTTCACCGCAGCTGTCCTAGGAGACCAGATGCTTTCGTAGAAGGAGCTGAATGTACGCAAAGTCAGGAGGCTTTCTCCGAGTTCTTTATGTAAGAGTCCTCCCCGGAATCAGGGCTGCTGTAACTGGCTCTCTCCTCAACTGCCTCTTCTGAGAAATGCAAGAACAGTATTGCGTGAACCTAATGTCTTCAGGGGAAGCAATTTCTTCATCTTCTTGGTGGTTGTTTATACATAGAAACCCACCAACTTTTGAACTGATGGATCAGGGCCCGATTGTTTTTTTTTTTTCCCAAACATGCCTTCCCCGCTTACTCTGTACCATTCCCACCCTTCCATCATAAACTCCTTTTCCTCAGAGCAACTGAATTTGCTGAGCGTATTTAATCTGTGGACACTGTAGGTAAAAAGTTTGCTCTGTTTGTTCTCTCCACAGGCTGTCTGTATCTTAAAAGATGAGCTTATTAATCCAGACAAATACTGAGTTGGTAGATGGCATAGGAAAGCTATCTTTTAAAATTGAGATATAATTGACATGTAACATTGTATTAGTTTCAAGTGTACAGTATAATGATTTGATGCATGTATATATTATGAAATGATCACAGTAAGTCTAGTTAACAGCCAACACCATACATAATTAAACATTTTTTTTCTTGTGATGAGAACTTTTAAGATGTACTCTCTTAGCAGCTTTCAAATATACAGTACAGCATCGTGAACTGTAGTCACCATTGCATCCTCAGGACTTGTTTTATCACTGGAGGTTTGTCTCTTTTGACTCTCTTCATTCATTTCATCTAAAAGGAAACGAAACCGAATGCATAGACACGGAGAACAGGTTGCTGGTTGCCTGGGACTCATTTTTTTTTTTTTTTTTTTTGCGGTACGCGGGCCTCTCACTGTTGTGGCCTCTCCCGTTGCGGAGCAACAGGCTCCGGACGCGCAGGCTCAGCGGCCATGGCTCACGGGCCTAGCTGTTCCGCGGCATGTGGGATCTTCCCAGACCGGGGCACGAACCCGTGTCCCCTGCATCGGCAGGCGGACTCTCAACCACTGCGCCACCAGGGAAGCCCACCTGGGACTCATTTTTAAAAGCTGGGCTTTTAAACTCTGCGGCATGTGGGCTCTTCCTGGACCAGGGCTCGAACCCACGTCCCCTGCACTGGCAGGTGGATTCTTAACCACTGCACCACCAGAGAAGCCCCTGTGCTAAGTGTTTTAAATTCATTCACGTTCAATCCTCATCATAACAATATAGTCTTATCCCCATTTTACAGGTGAAAAAGTTGAAGCACAGAAAAGTTAAGTGACTAGATCAAGATGGATAGTTTGTGATGGGTCTAGGATTTGACCTCAAGCTGGTCAGATTCTAGAATCTATGTTTTAGTCACCCTCTAAAAAGCTACTTGAATTACTAATTGGTGTATCCAAGGCTGATGTGCCCTTTCTGGTTGGTTGGGTGTCTGTTTGGTTTGATCAGTGGCTGTACTAAAATTCTTAACTGTTTTGTGTAATCCCCCTGGGTATATCGATACCTTGATGTTATCGTGGCTGCTTCTGTCGAGTTCCACCTTCTGGGCTTGTTGCTCCAGGAAGCCAAGTGTTTTAAGCAAGATTTGTTTTTTTCTGGTGCCGTAAGACATGTGGACACAGAAATGACTGCCATGAAGGAAGAAGTTTGTAATTCTCACCGATCCCTAGAAACAGGAAGCAGACACTCTATGCAGGGTCACACGAGGAAGCACCAGGGTCAGTCAGGAGGTAGAAGGAGAGAGGGGAACATATGGGCAAGAGCCTTTATTGTGGTTTCGGGGGTAAGGAATGGACAGGCAGGGTCAGCAGGCTTCGGACTGGCTGGTGTGAATGATTGCAGCAGGCTCTGGGGGTTGGAGCTGTCCCTGGTTGTCTGGGCCCTCTTCCTGGGGTGATTAGGACAAGTGGATAGTGGCCCAGAGTGTGAGCATTTGATCAGAGAGGTGGTTGAGTTAAGGGCTCTGGACTGGTTGCTTTGCATATGAAAGGCAGGCCCCTAAAGGTCATCAAGCTGGGATCTGAAGGAGAAACCAGTCAGGGAAAGCTGGACTTCAACTGCGTCACTTGTAAGAGTTTGTTTTCTTTTTTCTTTTTTTTTTTTTGGCCACTCTGCTGCAAGGCTTGTGGGATCTTAGTTCCCCGACCAGGGATTGAAGCCGGGCCCTTGGCAGTGAGAGTGCAGAGTCCTAACCACTGGACTCCAGGGAATTCCCATAAGAGGTTTTTATGCTTAAGAAAATAAAGAAGTAAATACTGCTGCCTTTTCTTTTGACTCACAAGACCAGGTGTTCAGTAGCAGAGAAACGACACTAATTTCTCTTCTTGGCTACTCGGGGAGGGGTAGTCTCTCCAGGATCAGCAAAGCTCTAGATATTAAAGCATTAAATACAGAAAATAAAAAGACATGGTTAGTACACCATGGAATGTGGGTGCTTGAGACAGACAAACCTTGGCTTACTTGGCGTGGTCTAGAGAAGAAGATCTTAGTGAGAGCCCAGGGCTCTCTCTTTGATGAGACCTGCATGGAGAGTGTGTCAGGATGGTAGCAGAGAGGGCTTGGGCCAATCTCCCTTCCTCTGGCCTTGGTGCAGTCTTGTCCCTCATCCCCATGCCACAAACATCTCCTGTTTTCATTCATTTTTACTGCCCTCCCTCCCCCCCCCAGCCCTCCCAGCCCTCCCAGCCCTCCCGTGTCTCCTTCCACTAGCCTCCCCATTCAGACTTGTCTTTTTTTTTTTTTTTTTAAGATTTTTGATGTGGACCATTTTTTAAAGTCTTTACTGAATTTTTATTACAATACTGTTTCCGTTTTACGTTTTGGTTTTTGGCCGCAAGGCATGTGGCATCTTAGCTCCCGGACCAGGGATGGAACCTGCAACCCCTTCATTGGAAGGCGAAGTCTTAACCACTGGACTGCCAGGGAATTCCCCAGACTTGAATTTCTTTTATAAATTTATTTCTTTCATTTATTTATTTTTGGCTGCATTGGGTCTTTGTTGCTGCGCGCTGGTTTTCTCTAGTTGCAGTTGGGGGGGGCTACTCTGTTGCGGTGCGTGGGCTTCTCATTGCGGTGACTTCTCTTGTTGCGGAGCACGGGCTCTAGGTGCACGGGCTTCAGTAGTTGTGGCACACGGGCTCAGTAGTTGTGGCTCACGGGCTCTAGAGTGCAGGCTCAGTAGTTGTGGCACACGGGCTTAGTTGCTCCGCAGCACGCGGGATCTTCCTGGACCAGGTCTCGAACCCGTCTCCCCTGCATTGGCAGATGGATTCTTAACCACTGCACCACCAGGGAAGTCCCTGAATTTCTTAAAACTACTTACTACCTTACCTTCTCTGGGGGGGACGGTGGAGATGGGAGATGTGGATGACTGACCCCCAGGGTTGGAGACCACACCTGTTACTTCTGCATCAGAATGTCCCGTGAATGAGTTACCAGACACACAGAGACCACCATTTGCTCAGTGGAAAAGGGATTTCAAGATTGTGTGGTTTGAGGAAACCCTACATTTTATATTCCCTTTAGGAGATTGACAGCATACAATGAGGTAGTAAGGAAAGAAGTTATGCAGGAAATAAATCTTTGTCTGTTTTATCTGGTGTTTCCAGAAGTATCTACCCCACCACAGAACTGGTTTTTGCATAAGACTTACTACCATCCCACGAGAAATCCTCGGGGCAGGCTGCCCTGCTTGTCGGGTGGAGTGGGGCGTGGCTTGGCTCTGAGCTGCCCACTCATGGGCTTGGACTGATGCTCTTACAGGGCCTCAGGTGCCCCAGGAGCCCGAGGTCACTGCCCCCAGAACTCTGGGCTCTCATCTTGGCCTGATCCTCCCTGGGTCCCCAGGCTCCCGGCATCCCAGGGCATTGTACCAGGCCTTGCTTCTCTCTGGATTCCCAGATCCCGGCACAGTGCCTGGCAAACAGTGGGTGCTCAGTGGTTGCCTGTATTGAACGAATTCCCCAATAGAACTCACCAATTAGAGGCTATGTCCTTGTTTTCTAATCAGACCTTATCCTTGTATACGCACACACACACGTGAATACATCTATGGTCTGTGTGGGTTCTTCTTAAAGATAGGCAAGGAGGCACGTTAGCACTGGGATTGGATTTCACGGGGGAGAGTCGTCCTCATCATTTTGCCATAAATACACAGACACAGAGAAAATAAGAAGACACACAGATAAACACACAGAAGCACAGACTGTGTAGATACAAGCAAACACATAGACACACTTGCAAAACTAGGCACAATCACAGATGTGCAGATGTAATTTTACATGTAAACAAACAGAGAAATAGAAACCAGACGCCCTCCCCCAACACACATCCTCTGTTCTGGCTACTTATTCCTCCAGAGCAAACTGCTTCACAAATTAGTGCACTTACACAACAACTATCTCATTATATCTCATGATATCGTGGGTCAGGATTTGGGCAGGACTTGGCTGGTGATGTTTCGCCTCCTCATGTGATGACTCAGTGAACCTGACTGCTAGACGGGCTGGTCTGGATGGACCACGCTGGCTTCCCTCACGTGGCTGGTGGTTTGGCGGCGGTGACTGGTAGGCCGGCCTCAGCCGGGACTGTTGCCAGGATTGCCTGCAGGGCCTCTCAGACGTGCCATCTCAGGGTAGTCAAACCTCTTGCGTCGCAGCCGGCATCCCCCTTAAAGAGCATTGCAAAACGCGGAGGGGATGCGGGAAGGTTTCTAATGACCTCAAGAGTTGAAGAATGTCACTTGTCCTGCATATCACCGAGCAAGCAAGTCTGTTAGGCTTCCTCAGACTTAAGGGGAGGGCTGTTAGGCTTTATCTGTCAATGGCAGCAAAGAATTTGAGGCCATCTCTGATCTAACGCCACACACACACACACACACACACACACACACTCACACACATTCTCTCTCTCTCACACACACACACACACACACTCACACACATTCTCTCTCACTCACACACACACACACACACATTCTCTCTCACTCACACACACACACACACACACTCACACACATTCTCTCTCTCTCACACACACACACACACTCACACACATTCTCTCTCACTCACACACACACACACACACACGCACACACACACAGGCTTCCTGCAGGGCTGGGAGATGCTGCCTCTCTTCATTGTCCTTCCAGTGGCTACACATGAAGTACGAGGCTTGGGTAAGAGCCTGTACTGGGGGGGTCACTCCTTTCAGGGGAGAGTTCTCTCCTGGAAATTATATCTCAAGTACTTGCAGGGACCGACACCACCTTCATCTTTCCTTAGGAAAAGTACGAAAATCAGGCCATCCGCAGTCCCCTTCCTTTACCAGTTGCCTGCAATGCAGATGGAGTGACGCTGTGGCTTAGAGGTCAGCCACACCTGGGTCAGATCCCAGCTCACCCACCCCCGCCTGCTAGCTGTGTGACCTTGGTCAAGTTCCTCGACCTTCTGAGCTCCAGTGTCCTCCTCTGTATGTTGAAAAAGTCACACTTCTGTACTTCCGTTCAACGAATATTTATTGACTATCTTCCGGGGGTGCGATGGTGAGCACAATAGGCGCTGTCCCTGATGGAGGAAGCTGTCATTAGCTGAAGAGTTGTGCAAACAATTGTAACTTTGCCAACTGTGCTAAGTGCCAGCAAAGAGCAATAAGGTGCTATCGGAGGCTGCAGTCATGATGTGATCTCTGTCAAGGAGGCCAGGGACCGCTTCTCTGAGGTGATACTTGGCCGTGGTCTGGGGGATCCGTAGCAGCTAGCCAGCTGAAACGTGTCTTGGGCAGAGGAAATGGCATGTGCAAAGGCCCTGTGGCTGGATGGAATAAATTGAATAGGAGGTGGTGAAAGGCCAGTGTGACTGGGTCAGAGAGATCAAAGTGTGCAGGTGGGAGATGAGACTGGACAGGTGGGTGGAAACTTTGTTCACCAAGTTAAGGAAGGGTTTAAAAAATTGTATACATTTTATATATTTATTTGAGTGGTTTTACTCATGGAGGAAAAACGACCAGATCGTGTTTCAGAAAGATGCCCTTGGCTGCAGCAAGGAGGATGGACTACAACGTGGCAAAAGGAGATGTGGGCGATCCCATGAGGAGGCCGTGCCAACAGAATAGTGCCCCCTGAGATGCCCATGTCTTGATCCTCAGAACCCGTGAATGTGTTAATCACATGGCAAAAAAGAATTAAAGTTGCAGATGGAATTCAGATTACTCATCACTGACTTTAAAATAGGGAGATGATCCTGGATTACCCCGGTGGGCCGGACGTAATCCCATGAGTTCAGAGAATGGGTCAGAGACGTGGGACATCAGAGGCACTCAACCTGCCCTTGAGAGCTTTGAAGATGGAGCAAGTGCTATTAACCTCATTTTGTAGTTGAAGAAACTGAATTTCTAAGACATGAAGTGACCTACCCAAGGCCAAGCATTATTAAGTATTATAACCAGGGCTTAGATCCAGTTCTCTTGAGTACGGACTCTCTTTCCATTTCTACACTAGTCGAAGGGACCCTGGGGGACCCAGGTTAGAGTCTGACTGGGTCCAGTTCCCGCACCACCTGTGGTGTCCTCCTCTTCACCCCGTCTCCTTCCAAACAGAGCAAACCCTTCCTTATCCTCATCCCTTACTTCAGATCGTATTGACAGAGGGTGCTGGGCTCAGAAGAGGGGGATCTTGGCATTGGAATCATGATGTAGGAGGGCACGTGCATTTAGGCTTATAGAAATTTGGAGATAAAGAGCACTTAGTGTAATTCTGTCCTTTGACAGAAGAAAAACTGAAACCCAGAGAAGGGAAGTACCTTGTCCAAGGCCCCCTCCAAGTTAGTAAGACAGTCAGGACTAAATCCTGAATTGCTTCCTCCCCAGACCAAGGCTCCTCCCACTGCACCCTGGGCTGTTCCCAGGTGTTCCTGGAATCCTCAGCTGGCGTTTGGATGCATTTTCCCATAAAAGGAGGCTGTATAAACCGTACTGCCAGCAGGTCCCTGGTTGTACAGCTCAGCCTTGCTTCAGTTCATCTAGGCCATGGCTTCCTCTGCCTTTCCTCCCTTGGAAAAATGAACTCACTTGGATGGAACTCTTTCTATGTGAAAATGTTACTCTTTATTTAAAAAGAAGTTCAGATGAACAAATGAACCTTAGAATGTGTAAACTGGGACGCGCCTGGCCTATCACTGTGGACTTAAGGCCTGATGATCTGGAAGACTTTGTCTCCGAAGTCTCCCTCTTTCTCCTTCTGTGTGGTGGGAGTTCTGTGGTCCAAATGCTTCTCCATCAGTGAAACGGCAGCAAGAGCTTTGGGGTCACGCAGACCTGAATTTGAATTTGGATTTAGGCCCATATATGTGACCTCCAGCAAATCACGGGCAAAGGCCCTACGAGGAACACAGGAGACTGTGTCCTGGACTTTGATCTTCATCAGGCTGCCATCGAGATTCAAATTCACCTTCATTGAGCACCTACCATAGGCTGGTCGCTTTCAAGTACATCTCTCACTTAATTCCCACAGCAGCCCCGAGGTGGGTAGTGTCATGTAGGTTCTTTAGAAGAGGAAACGGAAGCTCAGAGAGGGTGAGTCAGTGGTTCAGTATTATTCTACTTATAAGTGGCAGAGGCCCTGACCAGGACCAGTCTTTGTGGTTCTATTTCAACTGCCCTACACCCCATAATGATTAATATAGTCACGTGAACAAGCAAATCAACACAGCATAAAGGAAAAGACAAGAGGAAAGTATCTATCTATCTCCTATCTATTATTCTATCTACATTTACTAGGTCCATTCTCCAACCATTTTTTCATTTCTCTGTATCTGTCTGTCTATCATCTATCTGTGCATTACTGTATCTATTGAAGGACAAAAGATGGTTCAAAACATAACAGAATTTCTGTCTTGATCAGCTGAGGCTGTTATAACAAAAATACCACAGACTGGGTGGCTTAAACAACAGAAATTTATGTCTCATAGTTCTGGAGGCTAAAGAAGTTGTGGGTGCAAATACAGTTTAGTTCTGCTGGGAGCCCTCCCCCTGGCTTGTAGGTGATGTATCACCTTCGTGATGTATCCTTACATGGCAGAGAGAGAGCTCATTTCTCTCCTATCTCTTCTTTTAAAGGCACTAATCCCATCACAAGGACTCCACCCTTATGACCTTATTACATCTCAAAGACCCCACCTCCACATACCATCACACTGGGGATTAGGGCTTCAAATATGAATTTGGGAGGGACACAAACATTCAGTTCATAGCAGTTACATATGTCTAAATTAAGTGAGGAATAAAAGAAAATAAGAGGTAGAGGCAGAAAATAGAGCCAAGAATGAGGCTAACACAAACATGCGTTTCATAGAGTCCGGCTCATTTATAAGGAGTAGAGCAGAAGTGTGGCTCTGGCCCCCAATGTCTCAGGAAAGACCTGAGCAATTACACATTTCATGGTATAAATAAGGTGAAAGCAAACCAGCTGTTCAGAAGATGCTCACCTGTTCCTGACACTGAGACTTCCGTGCTATCATCATCCAGGATTAGCAATTAAAATTTGTGCACTGTTGTTTTACACAGTATTATATCTTTTCTTTCTTACATCAGCTCCAGAACTATTTTATTTTTCTCTCCCTTTTACAGATGAGAAGATTGAGGCTTAGGAAGGTTAAATTCCTTGCTAAAGGCCATACAGCTCTTATTGGGAGAAGGGGGTTCAAACCCAAATTCATTTTTGGCTTCCCCCATGGTTGCTAACTGCTTGGTGCCCAGGGACCAAAGGTTGGGCTTCAAATTTTGCGTTAGAATTTTTTTTTTTTTTTTTTTTTGTGGTACGCGGGCCCCTCGCTGTTGTGGCCTCTCCCGCCGCGGAGCACAGGCTCCGGACGCGCAGGCTCAGCGGCCACGGCTCACGGGCCCAGCCGCTCTGCGGCATGTGGGATCTTCCCGGACCAGGGCACGAACCCACGTCCCCTGCATCGGCAGGTGGACTCCCAACCACTGCGCCACCAGGGAAGCCCTGCGTTAGAATTTTGAATGACAACAGACAAATAGCTGTGGGGTGGAATGAGATTATTTTCTTCTTAGCTTTGAGAGAAATGACTGTTGAAATACACGGGTTCACCATTTTTGGTGTTCTTGTGTTTATTTTTAATCTCTGAAATCAAAGCAAATTTCTGGGGGGTCAGAGTCATTGCTCCCATGGCAGCAAAAAATATATTTGGTACTTGATTAGAAACTTGATTTTTAATTGGGACCAAATCCAAGCATTGTGAATTTGAACTGCTGCCAGTCTTCCTAGCCTGCCTCGTGAGTGTAAAATCCGTGCAACTGTTGTACCCAGCGAGTGCTGGCGGGCATGTGACTATGTTTGTGTCCCATGAGGAATTTGAGTTGGGTGGTTCAGAACATCTGTACCCAAGTGGCATGATTTTTTGCAGAATGCTGTAATACTCTAGAGGAGCTAAAATGGAGGTAGTAACTGGACTTCCAGAAGTGTTTCAAATGCACTGATTGGTTGAAACCAGGACTGAAATAATTACTATATTAAGCAATTTATAGATGCAGAAACCAATCGCCTTGCCCGCTCTCCCTACCAGGATCTGGACTTGAATAGAATTCCTTAACTCACATCTACCTTCTTTCCTGGGTTCTGTCTTAGAGGAAAATCTATCCTTTTTATTACAGATCTTCCAGAATACTCTAAGAGTCCTCCCCAAATTTACCCTTTCAGTTTTCCTCATTGGTTGATGCTTAATGATACCATCATCTACCAAGTCACCCAGGACAGAAACTTCAGTCATCCTCAAACTCTCCCTGTTCTTCACCCATCCGACCATCCGAGTCAATCACTAAGCCCGGGGGCCTCTCCCACTAGGCAGCGCTCACAGCCGCCCCTTCCTCTTCCCCCCCACTGTCACCACCTTCCTTCACACCCTAGAATAGCCTTCAAAGAAAAAAAAAGGGAATTCCACGGCCGTCCAGTGGTTAGGACTCCGCGCTTTCACTGCTGAGGGCTTGGGGGTTGAATCCCTGGTTGGGGAACTAAGATCCCACAAGCTACACGGCTAAGGGAAAAAAAAAAAAAAAAGCCTTTAAATTTGCTTCTCTGCGTCCAAAACACAGATGTCAGAGTGATCCTGTAAAACACGGGCCTGACCATCCCGCCCCTCGGCAGCTCCCCACCGTGTACAGTCACCGTTCTCAAACTCTGTTCTCTGAAGCCAGGGCTCTGCACCCAGCCTGGGGACTCCAGGCCTCTTCTCTGAAATGACCATAGCATTCCCCTTCTATTTTTTAAAAAATTTATTTATTTTTATTTATGGCTGTGTTGGGTCTTCGTTTCTGTGCGAGGGCTTTCTCTAGTTGTGGCGAGCGGGGGCCGCTCTTCATGGCGGTGCGCGGGCCTCTCACTGTCGCGGCCTCTCTTGTTGCGGAGCACAGGCTCCAGACGCGCAGGATCAGTAGTTGTGGCGCACGGGCTTAGTTGCTCCGTGGCATGTGGGATCCTCCCGGACCAGGGATCGAACCCGTGTCCCCTGCGTTGGCAGGTGGATTCTTAACCACTGCACTGCCATGGAAGTCCCCTTGAGCCTACTTTTTAAAAAATTTAATTAATTAATTTATTTATTTGGCTGTGTTGGGTCTTCGTTTCTGTGCGAGGCCTTTCTCTAGTTGTGGCGAGCGGGGGTCACTCTTCATCGTGGTGCGCGGGCCTCTCATTGTTGCGGCCTCTCTTGTTGCGGAGCACAGGCTCCAGACGCTCAGGCTCAGTAGTTGTGGCTCACGGGCCCAGTTGCTCCGTGGCATGTGGGATCTTCCCAGACCAGTGTTCGAAACTGTGTTCCCTGCATTGGCAGGCAGATTCTCAACCACTGCGCCACCAGGGAAGCCCCATTCCCCTTCTATTTACATACGGGCTTCTGCAAAAGGTTTTGTTTAAGGAGGACATTTGTTAAAAAAAAGGAACTTTGTTTTTAAATGACCCCACTCTACGCATGTCTCCTGACTGCAGACCATCCCGGGCCTGCTCTGTATCACTTGCACACGATGGGATATTCTCCAGTCCTGGGCGCTCCTGGCTGTTCCCCAAACATATGTGTGGTGCCTTTGTTTCTTTGAACACACCCTCTTCTCTGCTTGGAATGGAATTTCTCCTCCTCTCTCTTCAGAGAGCCCCACTTATCCTTCAGAAGTAGCTCAGATGTCACCTTCTGTGGATGGCGCAGAACCTTCATTATATTCCCCGCAAGCAAACTATTGCCTCTCTCCCGGGCTCCCACCCGACCCTGGGCATGTCTTGGTGGTGGTCCTGGCCATGAAAACCTTTTCTACATGTCTTCCTGCCTGCCCCCCACTAGATCATGAGTGACTCAAGGACAGGATTTCTATTTTACTCATCTCCTTGTTCCCACTACCTAGCAAAGCACTTGGCCCCTGCGAGAAACTAAATGAACCATCAGGTAAAGCAACACCAGTAATTATCTGCCAATCAACAATATGGATTGGAAAAGCTAAATGCCGTAGATGAATAGCAGGTAGGGTGATAGGCAAGGGAATGAGAGGATGAGGGAAATAGGAGTAAGGGGCTTCAGGGGTTGTTGATTCTGGGCTGCTTTAGTTTCACTCAGAACATATATGTTTTTTTAAAATTTTACTTTATTTATTTATTTATTTGGTTGTGCTGGGTCTTAGTTGTGGCCCGTGGGCTCCTTAGTTGTGGCATGTGAACTCTTAGTTGCAGCACACATGTGGGATCTAGTTCCCTGACCAGGGATCAAACCCGGGCCCCGTGCATTGGAAGCACAGAGTCTTAACCACTGTGCCACCAGGGAAATCCCAGAACATATGTGTTTCTGAGTATAACTTAAGTATAGTTTAAGGACTATGAAAACGTATCACATCCCTTAGGCTGGGAGCTCTAATGGGGGCCCCTGTTGGAAAAGCAGACTGTGCAGGTCCTACTTGCTTGGATAATTTCATACCAACAGTCTTCACAGCTCATCTGTGCATGAGGCTTTGCCCTTTCACCGAAATAGACTCAGTGAGTGCTCACTACACACCCATCCATTCCAGGGTTGTTGTTATGCCCATTTTACAGAGAAAGCTAGCCCTGTGCAGTCGTACAGCCAAGAAACAGTAGAGGCAGCCCGTGAAAGCATGTCTTCGGACTCCAAATCCCATCATTTTTCCATGTTGCCTTATCTCCTGACGTTTCCCCAATAGGTCCATGTGCTCTGGGAAGGAGGAGACCACAGAGAAGTAAAGGAGTGGGAGAGAGAGATTTACGACCTCACGATGTGTCGTTTCTTACCAAGACCTCACACTCTGAGTGTGTTCAGAAAAAACCTCACCAAATCCTTCTTCTTACTGCATTTCCTTTTTTTTATTGAGATATAATTCACACACCATAAAATTCACCGTGTTAAAGTGTACAGTTCGGTGGTTTTTAGTGTATTCACAAGGGTGTGCAATCGCTACCACTAATTACAGAACATTCCCATTAAGTAATTTCTAATGTTTTTGTTTTCCAGATTCCAATAATGAGAGACCCTGGATGGATTCGAAATGTATGGTCTTCAAACATTAATGTGAGTAGAGTTGCTATGAATGCCCTAATTATATCAATACTTTGACATTTCAAGATGAGAGAAAATACTCTTTGACAAACAGGTTTATTGCCATGGATACATGCAGTCCCCAAACCAGGACTCTGCCATCCGACTGAAGCTTTCAGAGTTGGCCTGTCGCCCTTTCTAAAGGTTTGATGAGCCCCAGATGAAGCTAAGAACATTATGGCTAGTTTCTAACCTCTTCTCCCTGCGAGCCAACCTCTGCCACGCATAGATCTGATTTTGTCACCTCCCTGATTAAAAAGCATTCAATGGGGCTTCCCTGGTGGCGCAGTGATTGAGAGTCCGCCTGCCGAGGCAGGGGACACGGGTTCGTGCCCCGGTCCGGGAAGGTCCCACATGCCGCGGAACGGCTGGGCCCGTGAGCCATGGCCGCTGCGCCTGCGCATCCGGAGCCTGTGCTCTGCAACGGGAGAGGCCACAGCAGTGAGAGGCCCGCGTACCGCCAAAAAAAAAAAAAAAAAGCATTCAATAGCTCCCTAATGCCAACAGGAAAATGTTCATATCAGGTTCATGCCATTCGTTTGCCCTTAACGGACTGTCACGTTTATTTAATAAGAGCCCTTGCGGCTGCCCCTGAACCCCTCAAAGCCCTCCTGAAGATTCTGCCTCTTCCTCCTGTACCCATTGGCCCCTTTTGTCACTGCCCTGTGCCTGGTCCCCAGGCCTCAGCTGGGCCCTGCAGGTTGTCTCTGTGACTGTACTTAGTGCTTTGCTCTCTGCTCTTTTGGGTCTCCCTAGACCCCGTGTTCAGCAGCCCGAGGGCCAGCACCACGCCGCCCCCACGCCCACGCCAGCTTCCAGGTTCTGCTCGTGAATCTGGCTCGCTGAACCTCTGGAGTCCGGGGGGATAATTTGCTGAAGCATCCCTGGCAGTGGTCCACCTGCACCCTGGTTCTTTTCTCACAGTATGTTCGTCTCGCCCTCACCTTGCCTAAGTTCAGCAAGTTCATACAACCTGCTCTACCCCATAGATTTTAAGCCTGGGATCCTTTCCTGTGGAGAAGAGGCTTGGAACAGCTCAAGGAAAGGCTTTTGGAATAATCCAGGGAGGAAGTGATAAAGCCTGAAGACTTATTTGTCCTGACTGTGGCCTGTCCTAAACCTTGGGGATGTAGAATGAGAGTAACACTTGGTGTCTCTCTCAAAGAGCTCAGTGCGGAGAGAGACTCTGGTCAGAGTGTGGACCGAGAGGCCTAGGGCAGGGCCAGGCAGAGGGAGAGATTCTTCCTCAGATGAATCCGGGGGCTCCAGTTAGGTGAATGAAGAAGGCTGCCGAGGAAGGCCTGGCCCCGGCGACGCTGGGAGGACCGCAAGTTCTATTGATACTTCCCAGTGGATTGGCAGAGACGGGGCCCAATCAGAGGCCAGGAATCTTAAGCAGGGCAGGCAGCTAGTGGCCTCTGAGCCTGGAGTGAGGGGAGCCGTCCTCTATGGAGGAGAGGAAGGGCAGGAGGTCCCGGTAAGTGAGCTGCTCCGCCTGTGGGTAGGCGGGCAGGCTGGCCATCACGAGGTGGTCTGATGCTGCCATTCTCTCTGGCCAAGTCCCCTTCTGCAGACCTGGGGGCTGGAGCCCATGGCCACCGGGTTTCCAGGCCCAGCCTCCGGCCCAAGGTGCAGGGCAATGGCCATGGTTACAAGGGAGGCGGTCTAGGAAGGGCATCTGTTGAGCCTCTGCTGCCGGGCCCTGTACTGGGCCCGTCACAGAGCTCATGCGGTAACAAGACAGGAAGCGATGGACAGGGGATGTGAAATAGGAAGTTTCTGCTGCAAGGGCGAAATTACAGAAAATCTTACCATCTAAGCAGGGGACCTGGATGTGGAGTCCAAAGTTCTGGTCACATCTGCCACTTAGAGTACGCGTGACATCGAGCAGGTTCCCTAACTTCTCTGAGCTTTAGTTCCTTGGCTGTACGTTGGGAGTTCGTCCGATCGTGACCACAGAGTGCTTGCTGTTCACCACCAGGCATTGTGTAGAAGAGAAGAGGGCTTGGAACTCAGCTTGGAGGGGTGGGGCAGAGAGTTTAGAAGCAATTCAGAAAAATGCTTCTAAGAGAAAGTGAGTCTTATGCAGAGTCTTGAAAGAGGTGTAAGCTAGCCAGGCACGGAGGTGAGAACTGGGTGGTGGGATTGGAAGAAGGGAAGAGTGGGAGGTGACAGTGGAGGAGAAGGGAGCAGGGTGCTCATGACGGGGGGCCTCACTTGCTTTTCTAAAGACCTTGGACTTTATCCTACAAGTAATGATAATGGGGGGTGTTGGCACTGAGGGGCCTTAAGCAGGCAGTGCTATGTCACATCTGCAGCCCTGTTCCAGGGTAGTCATGGGATGGGGCTGGAGGCAGGGAGGCCATTTAGGAGGTCATCGTCAGCCTGGTTGAGCTGAAGTGCGTGGTGGACAGTCCAAATGGAGGTTTCCAGAAGGTAGCTGGACGTTCGGTCTGGAGCTGAGAGGCAAGGTCAGGACTGGAGATACCGATCTGTGGGTCAGCAGTGTTGCTGAAGTCTCCAAGGGGGACAAAATCACCCAGGGAGTGTGTGTGGCCAGGGGTGGTGGGCGAGGTCACACAGGTGGGTTTCCAATCAGAACCTCTACTGTCACAGCTTTTGGTAATTTTTATGTTGTTATCCTTAGAAGATAGGTTCATAAATTCCAAAAATGCTTAGTGATGAGAAAACCCAAACGAAGGGAAAGTACAACAGGGCAAGAGAGTAGGACTCAAAATCTCTGTCTTTGCCTGTCTGTCTCTTTCTCTGTCCCTGTCCCTGTCTCTGTCTCCTACTTATTGTGCAAATAAATGTTCTAGGCACGAGGGTACACTGATGAGTGTGTCGTGGCTGGTCTTTTGCTTGAAGGGCTCACCAACCAGTAGAGCAGATAGGGGCATACGAAATGACGCAGCGACAAGGCTCTGTGAAACGTGCCGTGATGGAGTTCCATGTGGGCTGGTTAGTACAGAGAAGCCAGTGATGAATCCTTCATGGACCCGAGGAATGTCCGAGGGAAGGCTTTCCTGGAGCTCCAGCTCTCAGTTTGAAGAATCTTGGTCTGGCCGTGGGATGCAGAAACCCCCCAAATACACACCAGCATACCCATCCCTGTACACATGGAGGTTCATTCAAGGCAAAAGGCCCCGAGTTCTGGAGGGAGAGTTGAGCAATGAAATGTTCACCCAAACTGCGTAACCCGTCTAACTCAGGCGAGGGAACGTGGTACGGTTAGTCACGTGAAGCCTCCCTCTTGGCCAGCCTGTGCTTTGATTGCCCCATTTCTAACAAAAGCATCAATTCTCAGAATTCTAGGTTATCCTGGCACAGTTACTTGGAACCATATTTTTCTTATTCCTTTTCTTTCTTATCTTTCAGTTTGAAAAAGGACAGGATTTAAAATGTCTTCTTGGATGGAGAGCACATTTTGTGCAGAGAGGAAGTGGCTTTTGGTTAGATTTAAATTAATTTTTGAAAAATTTTATCCAAGTGCTTCACGTGCCTATTTTCTAGAAAATCAACTAGGAGATGCTGACTCACGACTAAAGCCAACTACTTACGTATCTTCTTTGCACCTTATCCTATGGAGTTACTGATAAACTAGCTGATTCTCACAGAGCGTCATATGCTAATGCATCCTCCTTTTTCAGACTCTGCCATTTATGTATAATCTTATCCTGTTTTAGTTTGTTCTTTATTCAGACTCTGCCTTTCTTATATAGAGAGTTTTTCTTGGGGAGAGGTGTGTTTTTCCTGGAAGTTATGTTTGCCTTTCTTTTTCCTTGTTAGCAGGAAAAATTTGTGCTTCCCATTCCCTGCCTGTCCTTTCTCCCCTGCCCTCCGTCCCCACAACACACACACATAATGTCCTTAAGCTTTGACTTTAGTCTATCACTTGGAAACTATCACAGTCTTTATTTTTAAGTCCATTAACTTGTTTTAATTGGGATCTATTTATCTTATTTGGATGACCATGATTTTCATATAGCACTTTGGTTTTCTTATTTATTTAACAAACTTTATATGGTGCTTACCAAGTGACAGGTTCTCTCCTAAGAGTATTACAAACTTAACTCATTTACTTCCTTATAGTAATAAGTTGGTCTTATTATCTTCAGTTGAGAGATGAGAAAATGAGCACAGAGAGGTTGAGCCACTTGCTCAAGGTCACACAGCTGATAAATGGCAGGATTAGGATTCAGACCCACATCTTCTAGCTCCAGAGACTTTATTCCTAAGCACTGCAACATGCTGCCTCTATAAGAAGTTTTTCTCATTCAGTAGTTTCTAATTCTTTTCTTTTATTCCTTGCACTTAGTACTTTTATCACGTTCTCTAATTTTTCCAAACTCTCAGCTCTCTGTGCAGGAGTCCTTTTTTTTCCTATGACCTCTCTCTGCAGGAAATCTCTCTTCCTGCTTGCTCTCAGTCTTCTGCCAGAGCTGTCATCTTGGGAGGCTCTCACTACATCCACCTTTACCCAGATCCTTGTTTTCTTCTTAGCTCACTCTTTAAAAATAAGCAAACTGGAGTTTTGTTTTCATGTAACCTCCCAGAAAAGGGAGATAGAAGATAAGTTTTCGAGCCCTTGCCTGTCTGAATCTCCTTTTTAACTTGACTTCACATTTGATAGTTTGGTTGGAATTAGCATTTGAGGTTGATAATTTTTCACAGAATTTGAATGCATTGTTTCACTGACTTCTAATAACCAATGTTACCTCTATGCCAGTCTGACTTTTGTTCCTTCCTGGGTGACCTACTATTACTATTTTCTACCTGTAAGTTTTTAGGGTCTTCAACTAATCCTCTGTGTCCTGAAGCTGCACAGTGATGTGCCCAGCAGTGGATCATGTCTCATTCATTCTGCTTAGACCTTGGAGCACACGTCTGTACTGTCCTAGTGGACAACATACTTGTAAGCTAATGAATATCAGCAGATTAAATATGTCAACAGACTAAAGGAAAATGGAAAACAGATAAAGAGTGGCGACTGGAGACCCATGAAGTTCCCCTCTGTCTCTCTTATCTCGCATAGCCCAGCTTTCTGGCCTACAATTGGTATTTTCATTCACTTAATCTTCTACTTTTGTTATGATTCTTTTTGGCAATCAGATTTTTCCTTTAACAGATTCTTTTTTGTTCTCCAGTCTTTTTCTCTTTCACAGCATTCTCCTGTTTTTTGTTTTCTGAATGAAATAACTTCCCAGATCTCTCTGAGATTTGAATTTGGGAATTTCTTCCTATTAATTTCTCTTCTGTTCCCTTCATTATTTTTATTTCTTCTGGAGTCAGGTTTCCCCCTGTCTGTCCTTCTCTCTCTTGCATGTTGCAGAGTTTCCTCAAATGTCTGGTGATTGGCAGTTGACTGTATGCCTGGGGTAGGAAGGTTGCCTGGAAACTCCCATGGCTGGGGTTCACTCTAACCAGTCAGGGAGCCGGTGGTTACCCGGGGAACAGTGTGGTTCTGGCTCCGGCACCTGTTTGAGGGTCTCCTGGGCAGGTAGCCCCTCCCTTGGCTGCAGCCCCCCTGCAGGTATTCCATGTTGTAACTTGCTCCGTGTTATTTCTTTTTCTAAAATTTTATTTACTTTTTATTGAAGTATAGTTGATTTACAATGCTGTGCCAATCTCTGCTGTACAGCAAAGTGACTTGGTTCTATACATGTAGACATTCCTTTTTTAATATTTTTTCCATTATGATTTATCACAGGATATTGAATATAGTTCCCTATGCTCTACAGTAGGACCTTGTTGTCTATCCATCCTATATATACTAGTTTGCATCTGCTAATCCCAAACTCCCAGTCCATCCCTCCCCCCCCGCCCCCCCACCTCTTGGCAACCACAAGTCTGTTCTCTGTGTCCGTGAGTCTGTTTCTGTTTTGTAGATAGGTTCATTTGTGTCATATTTTAGATTCCACATATAAGTGATATCATATGGTATTTGTCTTTCTCTTTCTGACTTACTTCACTTAGTATGATGATTTCTAGTTGCATCCATGTTGCTGCAAATGGTATTATTTCATTCTTTTTCATGGCTGAGTAGTATTCCATTGTATATCTGTACCACATCTTCTCTATCCGTTCATCTGTCGATGGACATCCATGGCTGTTTCCATGACTTGGCTATTGTGAATAGTGCTGCTATGAACATAGCGGTGCACGTATCCTTTTGAATTATAATTTTGTCTGGAGTGTGCCCAGGAGTGGGATTGCTGGATCATATGGTAATTCTATTTTTAGCTTTCTGAGGAACTTCCAGACTGTTTTCCATAGGGGCCGCACCAACTTACATCCCCACCAACAGTGTAGAAGGGTTCCCTTTTCTTTTCTTTTTTTTAATGTTTATTTATGTTTATTTATTATTTATTTTTGGCTGGGCTGGGTCTTCATAGCTGCGCTGTCTTTCTCTAGCTGTGGCGAGCGGGGGCTACTCTTCGTTGCGGTGAGCAGTCTTCTCATTGCGGCGGCTTCTCTTGTTGCAGAGCATATGCACGCAGGCTTCAGTATTTATGGCTCGCGGGCTCTAGAACGCAGGCTCAGTAGTTGTGGCCCATGGGCTTAGTTGCTCCGTGGCATGTGGGATCTTCCCAGAACAGGGCTCAAACCTGTGTCCCCTGCCTTGGCAGACAGATTCTTAACCACTGAGCCACCAAGGAAGCCCTAGGGTTCCCTTTTCTCCACACCCTCTCCAGCATTTGTTATTTGTAGACTTTTTAATGATGGCCATCCTGACTGGTGTGAGGTGGTACCTCACGGTAGTTTTGATTGGCGTTTTTCTAATAATTAGTGATGTTGAGCATCTTTTCATGTGCCTACTGGCCATCTGTATTTCGTCTTTGCAGAAATGTCTATTAAAGTCTTCTGCCCATTTTTCGATTGGGTTGTTTGTTTTTTTGTTATTGAGTTGTATGAGCTGTTTGTATATTTTGGAGATTAAGCCGTTGTGCTCTGCGTTCTTTCTTTACTCAACCTTTCCCTTTGCTTTCACCTTCCAAATTTGATTAGATGTCTTTTCCACAGAAGATGGCCCTCCTGTTCTCTCTCTTCACTGTTGTAAGTTTTTAAGTTCTGAAGTTGCCTTGAAATTTAATGAGATGCAGTGTCTGGAAGTAAAGGGAAAATAAACACCCGTGTTTGTTCTGCTTCACCTGCTACCCTGCCCCAGGATTTTCCTCCTTGTTCAGCATTGTTAATGGAGCTATTCTGTGCGTGTCCGATGACATTCACTGTGTTCCTATCTAGAAATGCACTGCATATCTCTTACAGCCGATTGCGTTCCTTAGCCTGAATCACGATAGCCCCATTCTGCCGTACACGTCCCGGGTGGACTAGTGCCAAGCACCAGCACAGTCAAATCCAACAATAATGTATTTAATTAGAATCTTACAGAGAATGATTATTCCCTGTTCAGTGAATGCTTAGGTTTTATAGAGATGTCCCAGGGCTCCTTTCTCACTTGTGATAGCTAGAAACGTTCTATGAACGTCTCATTTTAGTGTGTATTCCCAATCCTCCCTTTCACCAAATCCTTCTCCCACCCCAGCGGGCATCCTGCTCTGAATTGTTTGTGTTTGTTTTCTCTTGCTGGACACACTGTGTATCGACTTATCTTGAGCTCTTTGAGGACAGAGGCATCTCTTAATCGTTAACCCCCCACTGTACCTAGCACAGAGTAAGCACTCAGAAATGGCTGGTTCAGGACATGTCAAACCTGAGCTTTCCAGTACGGTATCCACCAGCCACGTGTGTCTCCCGAGCAGCTGAGATGTGGCTGGTCCAGACCTAAGTGTGTTACAAGTATAAAATACATACTGGATTTCAAAGACAGTATAAAAGAAAAGAACGTAAAATATTTCACTAGTAATTCTAATATTGATCACCTGTTGTAATGGTAATATTTTAGATTTATTGACTTTAATAAAATATTTTATTGTAAAAAAGAGAAATGGCTGGTTGCATAGATGGGTGCATTCTTTGTGACTTCCCTCCTGCCTCATTCATGATAAGGGCACTGGTACCTTTAACACCAGTGCATCCCTAGTTAGTCTATTTTTATTAGGATGAATATATATATATTTGCAACCAGGCATTATGACCCCTATATAATAATTATGCATACATTTCAAAATACTTATTGAGCACCTACTAAGTGCCAGAAACGGTGCTAGGTATTTAGACAGAAATGGTCTTTTCCTTCCTGCAGAGTCTGTCTGCTGGGGAGAGATTTTACAATAATTGCACACACAGATGGAGCATTTAAACTATGCTCAGTACATTGAATGGAAGATATGCAGAGCAGTGTGAGTGTCTAACAGGGAGAACTGACATAGATGGGGACGTTAGTGATGCTTGAACTAAGGTTGAAGAATGAGCAGTGGTTAACCAGGTGAAGAGGGGAGAGGATTCCATGCAGGGGGAACAGCAGGTACAAAGGCCTGGTGGTAGAAGGCAACAGGACAAGCACAAAGACAGGAAAATGATCCAGCCCAGCTGGAGCTTAGACTGTGTGGAGAAATAGCGGAACCAGAGCAGCCGGGACAGCAGACACGCAGTCAGACGTTTGATGCTGGAGAAGCGGGCACGTGTGTGTGTCAGAGAACCGTTTCCCATTCAGATGCTCTCTAGCTGATCCATCTGTCTGTGAGTCTCCTGAGGACACTGCAGCTGAGCTGAGCATCAGTGGAGCAAGTCGTACCGCGGCGGGTTCGACGCTACGGAGCACAGAGTGACAGAAGAGAACTGAAACTGAGCAGTGTTGGGACCGGGATAAATCTTTGTCTGCCCAGCCCCCAGTCCCTGCCTCCCCTTGGAAATTCAAGAAACCCTCAACTGATTCTTTGTCTTGAGTATGCCCCACTCTGCTCAGAATTTCCTGTAATTAGGTTAGTGATACCCAAACCTTCACTTACACATCCCCCGGGGAGGGAGACAGGAGAGGAGAATATTGGGTGCGGGTGTTATAGTTTAAAATTAAAGTGGAATCACATTAATTTCTTCTTCTGAAACTACCTCAATGTCCTCTGAAATGAACGGAGATGGCCTGGGGTGTCCTGGGCCCAGGACTGACAGGTATCATCACACTGCATGTGTGTTTGGGGGCTTGGGCAGGGGTGACGATGCAGGACTGTCTGTACCTAGGAAGTCACAGCACAGATGTGTAGATGACAGGCCAGAGCTGACGGTCCTCTATTCCCACTTCCTCTCTTTCTGATGTGGAGACTGAGGCGACATCTTTAGGGTCTTATAAGTGGCAGAACACAGACCAGAACCCAGGTCTCCAGTTCCCCAGAACCACACCCTGCCCAGGAAACCTCAGATTCCAGAAAGTTCTGTGGGATTTTATTACTGGGCCAATGTCCTTACTGTTTGGGGAGGAAAAAATCACAGAGTGTGGCCAAGACCCAGGTCAAATTTATTTTTTTAAAGCTTTTTAACAAAATTTTTTTTTTTTGCTGCGTTGGGTCTTCATTGCTGTGCGTGGGCTTTCTCTAGCTGCGGTGAGCAGGGGTTTCTCTTGTTGTGGAGCACGGGCTCTAAGCTCGCGGGCTTCAGTAGTTGCGGTGAGTGGGCTCAGTAGTTGTGGCACGTGGGCTCAG
The DNA here is from genome assembly GCF_949774975.1 of Lagenorhynchus albirostris. NCBI lineage: Eukaryota > Metazoa > Chordata > Mammalia > Artiodactyla > Delphinidae > Lagenorhynchus > Lagenorhynchus albirostris. Next base: position 81,021,316 of record NC_083107.1, on the reverse strand, counting down.
TAGTTGTGGCTTGCAGGCTTTAGAGTGCAGGCTCAGTAGTTGTGGTGCACGGGGTTAGTTGTTCTGCGGCATGTGGGATCTTCCCGGACCAGGGCTTGAACCCATGTCACCTGCATTGGCAGGCAGATTCTTAACCACTGTGCCACCAGGGAAGTCCCCCAGATCAACTTTAGTGTGGAGCTTGGGGAGGGCCACTTTCCCTCTGGGGACATGGGTTACCTTACAGATGCAACCTGAGCGCTGGACCAGGTGCAGATCTAAAACTCAGAATTAGCTTTTGGAACCAGCTTGCTCTCAGAATCCCTTTAGACAGAGTGTCCCTGGCCCTTTTCTCCTCTTGGGGCAGAAGCCTCGTTCACCTCTGTTTTACCCAACATAGAGCTTCCCTAGAACCAGGTCATCCTCTTTGGGGGGCAGGGTGGAGGTGGAGAGCAGCTAATTCACTCCAGGAGCCGAAGAATCAGGTGGCAGCATTTTGAGCCCAACCTGCCCACCTCCACACAGACCACCATTCCTCTGCGGGCTGCTCGGGTGGGACACAGTGAGGCTAAGCCCAGAATTCTCAAACTGGTTATGCAAAAGATCCAGCAGTTCACTCTGGATCTGCCTCCCGTTCAGAACCCTCCACAGCCCTGTTCCAAGTGGGGATCCAGCTGGGAGCTCCCAGGCTCCAGACGCAGCCCAGATGGTCTCTGTACACGCCTTACCTGTCTCCTTCAGTCTTTTTATCACGATCACAAATCCACCTACTTTCATCCTTCAGATCCTTTGGAATCTGCAGGCAGATATGATCGTATCCTCGCATTAGGCCACCATTTTTCCATCTCCTGTTCCCCCCCAGTGGGTTTTCTTTTGCAGGTTGAACAGCTTTTGTTATTAGAGAGTGGTTTGGCCTCACCTTTCAGGTTGTGGGTCGTTCCTTCCAGAGAGGCGTGCGCCATCCTTACGGAGCTCAAGTATGAAGGTAGCACCGAACGTGGTTTTGTGAGTGTGGCGTGACCTGCAGAGAAAGCCAGGAAAAATGACTTCCTTTGTTTCGGGCTAACAGTCGTCTATCTGTGCAGCCCAATACCACAGGTTTGGGGAAGTGTGAAGGTTCGGGATCTTCTTCTCCTGAGGCTGGCAGAGGGGCACAGAGGCTGGAATCTTGTGGCCATGCATATGCTGGCTTCATATCTCAGTAGAAAACTGTACACTTTAAAGATGAGAATCACAATTTAAGAAGTGAGTTAACGTTTTTTAGCCTCCAAACTTTGGTAAGGCTGGGTTGACATGATCTGGAGAAATTACAAGAAGAGCCTCATATTTGGTTGAAATGGTTTGTAGAGAGCTTAGATACTGCTGCTTCCAATGGCATTCTCTCACACAGGACAGAATGTGCTAGATTGGCACGTGACTTCCTGAAACGTGCTGGGTTGCATGGTGACAAGTCAACAGAGCAATGTACAAATCCCACGCAGCTACTGGGACCTACTGCTCAGCCTTTTCACATTAGAACGTCCTTTTCAGGACTCTACCTTAACCACAAATCTATCCAAGCTACCATGAGCTAGAGACGAAAGGAACAATTCTCTTCCTTGTTAAGAATTGGTCTTACAGACGCGACTTTTCCATTAAGATTCAAAAGCACCATCTGAAGAAGACATGGGAAGGGGTAAGTGGGTTGTGTAGATCTGGAAGACCAACTCTGGCTATAACTCTGGATTTTCCCAAAGAATGAGAAGGCCCATGGTTTGTGAACCAGTATTTTCAAGTTTTACCTTCTACTCTGATGTTTAACATCTGGTGGTAGGCATTCTGGTCATGCCTAAAGAAATTGCTTGTGAGAAAACAATCCCACTGTAATCTTAAGCATCTATATAAAGACTGGGTGCAAGGTGGTCCTCGAGATTCAGCTAAAAGTTTGAGTTCACAGTGTCACACCTGAGCAAAGACGTCTAACGCTGTGTAGCAGTATTGTCATATTTTAAAGGATTCCAGTCTAACTGTATAATAACTTTCCAGTTTATCACCATTTAAAACTATTTTTAGTTGATGGATAATACTTAAACAATTGTATCCTGTAATTACTCATCATTTTTGTCCGTGACTTAGGCATTTCAGAGGGTTCCTATATAGCTTAAATTTCTTGGAATTGATGCTTTTTCTGCAAAAAGGTCTATTATATAAATATCTTACTAGTATACTTAGTAGATAACACCAAATTTTCGTGCTCTATAAAAAATGGATATGCTAATTCCTCTCTCAATGTTTTCTCACTTTGTTAAAGAAAAGTCCCTTCTAGTTAGCTTTTTATAACTCAGAATTCAGCCAGGCAAAATCTGATTTCATGGAAGAATTTGGTCACATTGTGCTCCAAGCTTTCGATCTGCCCCAGCGTTGACTAGGTTCAGCTCCACGCAGCAGCCTTACTGAGCCCTCTCTCTCCTCCCCTGAGCATCACCAAATGCTGACATCATAACCCCAGTGGGGTCATCAGAATCCTGCCACCCAACAATGAGCTTTTCCCGGAGTCTTTGCAGAGGGCACGGGTGAAAGGACAGTGGAGAAGGAGAGAAAATGGCAGTGGACGAGGCAGGTTGAGGGGCAAGATCAAGGAGGAAAGAGAGAGAAGGGTAAGGCTGGGATGGGGGCCAGCCACGTGTGTCCTAACAACAGCCCGTAAGCAGTGGCCTGGGCTGAGGGGAACTAGAAAACTAGGAGAAAGAGGAAAATCAACCAGGAGGCCAGTGTTCCCATGAGCAGCGACCTCCAGATGAAATTAATGGACGTTGAATGGGGTCCTGCCAACACGTCCTCCAAGTGGGGAAGGTGAGGATTTCTGCTGGCAGTGAAGGTAAACGGCTGGTTTGCGGGGGTGGACACAATGGGGCATCAATCCCCACACGACACGTCCAAACGTCCCCCGTGCTGGCTTCTCAGCCACTGAACCCACAGAAGAATGGAATCAGTGGCTGAGATCTGGGGACACTAGAGCCCTATCACGAGACTCTTGGGGTCTCAATTCTACCTTCTGTGAATTGGTTTGCTCTAGGCTGTTAACACGGGTTTCCTCATGTGTTCGGTGTCACGGATTGCCTTCTTGTGGAGTTCTTTGAAGAATGGTAAACCATGGTGCATTATTTATACAAATATTTCCCAATATTTTATCTTATTAAATGGGAAATGCCATTTAGATGTACATGCAGGCATGTGATACTGAGAGTATTTTCAGGGAGTCCTGCAAGTTGGTGCCTAATTCTCATTAGAAGGACGAAGCAATAGGGACAGGAGCTTCAATTCGCAGACCAGGACCCAAGCAGAGCCCACAGCACCCCTGTGAATAGGTGACTCTGCCTTTTCCCTCCACCCCCTCCTGGCTCCCTCCTCCTCCCCTTGGTATAGGCCCAGAACAGCTAGTCATGAATATATCAGCACACAAGCATTTATAGGAGGTGCAGTTTCGTTGAGATTTAAGAGAGTGGTTTCTTTCTTTGTTTTTGTTATGTTTCTGAGTGGGGATAGGGTGGTAGGCACAGACCTCTCCAAACAGCCAGCTTGTGTGGACAGACACCCACACTAGGGTCCCAGCTGGGAAATAGGCAAGCACAGCTCCCGAATCACTTTCTCTCCCTGGTCTCTTGCCCTTCTTTAATGGATGATGGCAGAAACAAATGAAAAAGCCGGTTTTCTACATCCAAGAAGGATTTCACTTCCAGGGAAGTTCTAAGGGCTCTCATTTCACAGCCTGGGGCAGGACTTATCCCACCCGGAGCCAGTGTGGGGATTAGTGTTGTTACCTGAGAAAACCCGAGGAGTTTGGAAAGGTGTTGTCCCTTCATCCGTTCTCCATGACAACTGATGCCTGATCATTGCTTGACCCCAGAACTGGATACCTAGACCATCGCAGAAGCCGCCTACCTCTACTGTCTTCTGCCGCCCAGCCTTCCCGCCATCCCGCATCGCCAGCCCACCCTTGCCAGATTCATTTCCATAAAATGGAGGTTTCATAACATTTCCCTCCCTGCTTATAAGCTTTTAGTGGTTCTCCAGGGCCTTCAGTTTAAAGCATCATTTGCAGTGCCATTTTTTTTGCAGTAGGCGAATGTTCACTTTAATTGTAATTCTAAATTACTTACTTTCACGTTAACAGAGATATTTCATAAACCAAAAAGAACCAAGTATTATATATTTTTTAATGGTTAATGTGATTCAAAGAATTTTTATTAAAAAGGGATCAAGAGCTGGTTGAAATTCTCACCATAAATATAAAATATCTATTGCTATCTTTATTCACAGTGAATTCAGATCTAAGCTTCCCGAAGAGCTGTACTCTCTAAAATAATAGGGATGACAAGTACTTGACAGCCACGCTCTAAAGCACGGGCTTGACATAAAGCGAGGTGGTTAAAAACACCAACTATAATACGAGGCTGCACTTGAGGCCATGACGTGCTGGTCTCAGCCCACTTGCCCATATTAACTGCTCAACAAACCCACGAGGATATTCGCTCTTTGATAACCTGCACGGCACATCCCCAACACGTTTCTGACTTGCCCACTGCCAAAACTTCGATAAACTTGTCTTTCCACATTTACCTGCACCCCTTCCTCCCACCCCTGCAAAATCCCTTCTCTATTCATTTCCACTGCTTGTTATGCAATGATCCTTCAAGGTCTGGATCAGACCCCATCTGCTTAAGTAAATTAAGCACAGCCTGTAGCACCTTTTTCCACCCAGAACCCTCCCAGCACTCCTCCCTAACTCCTTGGGCCTTTGGGTCTTTGCCAATCATTTGGCAATATCGAACCAGTCATCTATTTTTTCTCAAGCTAAGCTGCAGAATTTATTCAAATGTCACCAGTTTTTCTGCCAATTACTTTTTCTGTTCCAGGATCGAGTCCAGGATCCTCAATGGCATTGAGTTCTCCTGCCTCCTTAGTCCCCTCCGGTCTGTGACGGTTCCTTGGTCTCGCCATGTCTTTCACTATCTTGACACTTTTGAAGGGTACTCATCAGGTACTTTGTTGGAAGTCCCCTCGATGTGGGTTTGTCTGGTGTTTTTTCAGGATCAGATAAAGTTGTTCTACTGTTGGGAAGAAGGTTACAGAGGGGACACGCCTCCTCAGTGCATTCCATCAGGGGCACGTGGTGTCACCGTGCATCACCTAAGATGTTAACCTGCATGCCCTGGTTAAGGCCGTGTCTGCCAGGATTCTCCACTGGCTCTCCTGCATGGTTTCTGATGAGAAATATGCTGTAATTCATATCTTGTTCCTCTGTGTGATTTCTTTTCTCAGGTTGCCTTTGAGACTTTCTCTTTCCTTTAATTTTCAGTGGTTCAATATGATATGCCTATGTTCATGCGTGTGTGTGTGTGTGTGTGTGTGTGTGTGTGTGTGAATATGGTTGCTTGGTCATCTTTGAGATTCTTGGATCTGTGGTTTGGTGTCTCTCACTCATTTTGGAAAATTCTAGGCCATAATTTCTTTAAAGATTTCTTCCGCCCAGCTATCTCACTCTCTTCTCCTGGCATTTGCTACATGAATGCTAGACTGTTTGACATTGACCCACCACTGCAGATGCGCATTTCTTTCTTTTCTCCTCCCTTTTACTCTTTTTCTCTTTGTGTTTCAGTTTGGCTGCTCCTGGTCACGTTACTTCAGCGTCCCTGATTCTTTCCTCACTATGTTGAGTCTATTAACGAGCCCACTGAAGACAGTCTTCATCTTCATTACTGTATTTTCCATTTCTAGCATTTTCCTTAGATTCTTATAGTTTCCATCTCTCCAGTGAACTCATCTGATCTTGCATATTGTGTACCTTATGCATTAGAGACTTTACCCTATACATCAGATTTAAAAAAACGCAAGTCAGATAATTCCAACATCTGTGTCACATCTCATCTCTTATTGTTACTGGCTCTTGGAAGCGTGTTATCTCGCCTATTCATTTGCCTCCTCGTTTTTTCTTGAAAGCTGGACATCCTGGTAGAACTGTAGAAACTTAGACAAATTGCTTTTAATCTCTAGAAATGGACCCACTTTTCCTCCTGGCAGGCCCTTAGCTTGGGGGTGGGAGTTAACCTGGGTAGAAGTTGGGCTGGGCTTGAGGTTCCTTGTTGCTATGGTTACCCTCGGTGCACTGAACCCTTCAAATTCCTGTGGGAACACCTTGTGTTTCAGGGTGTGGTTTGCCCAAGAAATACTTGCCTCTCAGCTTTAGAACTTCCCTTTGCACTGGGCCCCACAGAGGGTCCCTTTGCCTGTTATTCTTCCTCTCCCTGCTGTTCTTGTTACCCTGCTGTTGTTCCTGTTACAGCTCGGAGGTGTGGGGTGGCGGAGGGAGACGTTCTCTGTTGTTCTAAGTCCCAGTGGCTGCCTCCCGTCCTTGGTTCTCCGAGGTCTGGCTGCCTTGGTTCCCCTGTCCCTGAGCAGCAGATCGAATAACGACCAACATTTTTAAGTAATAATGAGTGTCTAGGATATTTCTCAATGTCGTCAACAACTTTGTTGCGGTGTGAAAATATTTGTGATCTGTAGTTGGTGGCGTTGGTCGCGGGAACTGTTGCTACCATTGTGTGTTGTTGCCCTACGTTCATAATTGAAGGGAACGCTACTAAATGTGAGTTAGAAGTTAGTGAAATGAAGATTGAATTTTTTCCACATTGAACTCGTGAATGTGTGCTTTCTCTCCGTGGATCCTCTGGACTCCTAGCACGCTTTGAGAGAGAACTTGCGGGATGAGGGGTGGACGGCAGTAACCACATGACCTGTGACCAGAAGCAGATCGTAGAGCTGCTCTCGTGAGTTAACCTTGGCTGCCGCACACCGCAGGCTTCCCTGTGCTGCTCGGGGAACCAAGGGGCAGGAAGGCTACGTCCTGAGGACAGCCAGGCCGGTGCTGGGACACAATACACTACCAAACGTAAAACAGCTAGCTAGTGGCAAGCAGCCGCATAGCACAGGGAGATCAGCTCGGTGCTCTGTGACCGCCTGGAGGGGTGGGATAGGGAGGTTGGGAGGGAGGGAGATGCAAGAGGGAGGAGATATGGGAACATATGTATATGTATAGCTGATTCACTTTGTTATACAGCAGAAACTAACACACCATTGTAAAGCAATTATACTCCAATAAAGATGTAAAAAAAAAAGAAAAAAAATCAAATTCTCCACCCAGCCCAGAAAACCTCCACAAAGGGAGACGACAAAGAAATGCGTTTAATTATCGAATAAGCATGAAACCAGGCCGTCCAATAAGAGACTGCAAAGACATGAAGGGATTTCACATGTTCATGTAGGCAGGCTGACATGTGTTCTCAGGTTAAACGACAACCAGTCCTCAGTAAGAGGACCTGACAGCACCATTTGTCACACACGGTCCACCCGGTAACGGGGTGACCATCTGTGTTAGCTTATTGCCTTTATCCAAAGGAAAAATGAAACTTCTAGTTCCTTTGTGACAAGAGCTAGTTTTGCACCGTGGAGCGAGGCAGGACACCTGCCAAAGTTAGGCGCCTGCCCTCCCAGGGACGCTGGGAGATGGGGTGGGGGGGGCCATCTTTCTGTTTACATTTCTGAGAGGTGGCTGCCAGGTGCTAGGAATATTTCTGAGTTGTACAGGTGCCCAGAGGCTTATTTTGCTTTTAGAAAGATTTACTTTTTAAGATTTACTCTCAAAGGGGCAGAGAAAGAATGTGTAGTAAGTGTCTAATAGTAAACGTGCTAAGGAGAGGGGGGAGGGGCAGGCAACCTCTTTCCCTTGTTGCACCAGGGAAGATGGAATTTTGTCTTGGTTTGTACTGACCGTCACACCAGAAAGGAGCAGTTGAGTCACAGCTCCGTACTTCCTTCCACAGAACAGAAGGGACGAAGGGTGGAGCGGGAGGCCAGAGGTTTACTGGGGCAGCGTTCCCATGGGTGCCAGGGGAGGCGATGTGGGCGCTCCACCATCTTTGATGCTCCTCGTAGGTGCATGTCATTTTGCTCAGGTGTGATGTTAATGTTCTGCTTTGGGTTAAGGGAAAATTGAATTTAGTCCTCCTAAGCACAAAGGAACGTGTGCTTTAAAATCCAGGAAATTGACTTTAAGTCTCCGGAGTGGTTAATCCCTCTCCCAGGCTAACTAAACCTAGCCGATCAATTCAGCAGTCATTCAGTGTCTCCTCTGAGACCTCCCTGGGGGCCCAGCATGCACTGGACACCATGGAAGAGAGACGGGTATGAATTCATTCTTGCATTCAAACTGGGGAGTCAACGCCACATTTGAGCCACAGGGCACGAGCTCCCCACTTTCCCACATGCCTTCATGGGGCCTTTCCACGTGCTGGTCCTTCGGCCTGAAATATCTCCTCCCACTCACACTTCATCGGTCAGGAGTCTTCCCCAACCTGAAGGCCCAAAACGTGATACTGTGTTCCGTATCAGGCTTCTAAGTGTTCAAACTAAATAATAATAATAATAGTAGTAGTAATTATCATTACTATTATAAAACTCACCAGAGTGGACCATGTATATTGTGCCAGGCATTGCACTAAGTACTTTAGATCATTTATTCCTTCAAACAGCCCGTGAAACAGATATTTCACCCCAGTTCAGTAGAAAAGGAAACTGAGGGTCAGAGAGGTCAAGATCACATAACTAGCAAGAGGTGAAGCTGGGATCAGAGCCCAGCGTGGAGCCCCTCGCCCTGGCGTCTCCCATCAGGCTTGATCCGGTCTTCTCCGCTCTTCCATAGCACCTGCTTCTCTTCCTCCCTCAGTTCTCCCTGACATCAAGGCTCGGATGTTTGACAGACTTACGGAGGCCTTGAAGGAAGGTGCCACGTCTGGCTCACGGCTCGCTCTCCTACAGTGTCGAGCACTGTGTCTGGGGTACGCGAGGTGATGGAAAAGGGGATACGAGCAGAACTGGGGAGCACTGGACCAGGGATGGACAAGCAAAGGTAGTCATTCCTATCATGTTAGTGACCTGCGACTTTGTACTGTAGGTTGGGAGATGACCCGAGTCAATACAATTTCTCCCTTGAAATTTTGGGGTTAGGGGAACTGAGGTAGGTGGTCATGTGAAGGAAAGAGCTACCTGGTGAGCTGTGTGTAGGAGGCAACCCTGGAGAGGAAGCAGAGGAAGCAGCTGGGAGAGGGGAAGGGGGCAGAGCTAAGCAAGTGGAAAGACAGTGAGGGACAGAGAGAAATCTGCCACAGTTCAAGGCCCATTGCTGGAATCCCTGGCCCCTTTCAATGTATCATGCTCCATACACACACACACACACACACACACACACACACACACACACACACACTCACACTCACACTCACAATCACTCACTCACTCTACTTGAGTTGTCTTGTATGGGTTCTCTTATAAGGACATTTAGAAGGAACATAAATGACATGTTGACCCTTGGCACAGGGTGCTGGGAGAGGAGATGGTGGGCTTTGAGAGAGGGAAGGCCAGCCGGCCAGGGTACAGGATGAAGGGAAGTGGACTCGGAGAACACTGGGTTGTAAACGTGACTGTGCACTTGAATCTCATGGGGAGTTCTGCAGTGTACCGATGCCTGGGTCCTGCCTCCAGAGACTGTGGTTAGTTGATGTGAATGCTGGTCTGGGCATCGAGAGTTTTAACAGTTACCCAGGTGATTCTAATATGTGAGAAGTTTTCATGGCTGGTCTGGGCATCCAGAGTTTTAGCAGTTCCCCAGGTGATTCTAATATGTGAGAAGTTTTCGTGGTTAAACACTGCTTTACCGTGTTAGGGGTGGGTGAGAATGTCCAATTTGGAATAATTTTACTTATTCTCAGAACAAGAGATGATGAGAGCGATGACTTGAAGTCCTTGAGTATAGAGTGACTTTCCTCAACCAACCCCAGGTTCTAGGTCAACGATTAAAGAAGTTGTGTTTAGTTAGGCTCCAGGCAACGAGCAGATGCCAGTGTGCCTGGCTATTGGCGAGTTTAAATGCTGCATATTTACAGATATGAGAATTTGTTGGCAAATCCTGTCCCTTCTCCTTTCTTAATTGTTTGTTTAGAGACGACAAAGGATTATATCAGTTAGCATTGAAGATTTTATCTTAGCTGGGTGCAAACAAAGGTCTATCAGCTGAAAATTCTAGTAGCTGAGCAATGACCTTGGGGCTGGCCCTGAGCCCACGGCCTGTAACGGGTTGCACAGTGTCTTCTTGCAGGAAGCTGATTTTATCCTGTAGCCAGCTTCCCTCAGTGAGGTCAGAGGCTGGACCACTATGTTTAGCTTTGGGGTCCAGGTTTCTGGTGGGGCTCCACCTTCATGATTTCATCTACAAGCCTAATTCCCTCCCCATACCAAATGCCATCACACTGGGAGTTAGGGCTTCAACATATAAATTTGGGGGGATATAAACATTTAGTCCGTAGCAGATGCATTTCCCAGTTGAATTCCAAATATGTTTTCTTCTCAGGTAGATTCATCTGGTGTGGCCTTGCCAATGATTAACATACCAGTCACCAGTCACTGTCCCAGGTTCCCTAAGTGGCCTCACTCCTGCCACCTCATCTCTCCTCTTCCCTTCACCTCCCAACCTTCTCCAGAATCCAGCAGGACCCTGCTCTGCCGTGCTGCATGTCTGTTCTCATTGGCAAATGCCTGTCTCAGACCAAACAGAGTGACTGTCAGTCTTGGGCCTGGCAAAGGAGAGACACTTGTTCATTACAAGGCTGGGGTAAAAACAGGGAGGGAGGAAGGCTATAAAGCGAAACTCAGACATTTGGTGTGTGTGACGTATACACCAAAGGACATACCTTCCGAGGTGTGAGGGCTGCTTCATAGAGACCTGGGTCCTGCAGGCCTGGCTGTGGAGGAGGAAGAGAGAACGATGTAGTTTCTTAGCAAAAATGTATTTCTTGTCCTCACCTGACTCTTTAGGAATCTCCCCCATGCGGCCAGGGAAGAAAGGATGTCCCAGCCCCGCTTGATCACCGGGACGCAGGCGGGGAGCCACTGCCGGGGTAGTCAAGGGACTTGGCGTGCTCCCCCTCCCCCATCAGAGGCCAGCGGTGCAGGGCCGGGGCGGGGGGTGTCTTCCTTCAAGCCCTGCAGGTGTCAGCCCGCTCTGCACAGGCTGGCCTCCTCCCGTCGGTCTGCTCCGGCGCACCCGGCCTAGAGCAGTGCACGTTAGCGCCTGCCCCTCTTCCTCTGGGGCCGGGCAGGTCAAGTCCCGCAGCCATGTCCAACCGGTCAGTTCATGGTGGCACTGAATAGGGTCACAATTTTTATGTGTTTCTGTGCCATCGACCGACATTACTGCCCCCAACCGAACACTCAACGGAGGACAGACGCCGCGACTGGCCTGGTCCCCGCGGGAGCCCCCAGCGCTCAGCATGGGCACAGGGCGGCACTCAACACATGAGTACTGAATGACGGCGGGGAGACAGACGGGGCTGGGGCTTGCGGGGGTGGTGACTGCTCTCCATGCCAGGCAGTGTGGCCCGCCGGCCAGTGGGGGACCTGCGTCCCCCTCTGCCCTGAGGCTGGGGGCTCTCCTTGCTTCCCTGCTGCACGGGGTGCCTGAGTCCCATGAGTCTTGGACTCTGCCCAGCGCGTGGCCCAGGGGAGGGTGCACTGTGCTGTCTAATTAATGTATCTGTTAGGGTGAATTAGGGTGGTGTGGCCTTCAAGCTGTGGCCAATTGTCAGCCGCTCCCCTTAATCTCCCTGCGACTTCTTTTGCCCTCTTGGATGCCTCAGCCCTCATCTATGATCCTCCCCCTAATTTGGGGGTGGGCCCTCTGTGCTTTGGTTCCAAGCATTCCCTCCCCCTGGTGTACCCTCCCTCCTCCTCCTGTGGAACCCAGGACCTCTCATACGTGCCTCTTCCCCCAAGAAACTCGCTTTGGTTAGCCCACCCATGGGCACCCCGCTGGATTGGGACCCACTCCACCTCTGGTGGATTTCCACACTGCTCTGTGCCCTGCCCTCCGAGGGGGCGGCGCAGCACTGGGTGGTTCCTGGTTCCCATCTGATTCTTGAGGCCTCGAGCAAGGGAGTGCCTGTGCTGAAGGCCTCCAGCCAAACCCCGGCCTTGCATCCTACTGAGATTCCCTCCCTCCCTAGGAGACCAAGTCAGGCACCAGAGATAAAGTATAGCCCTCTGGGGGAAATTCATTGTTCTTTCTCTGGTATCCTTTCTGCCCTGGGCATTTACCGAACTAACCACTGTTGTCACTGTCAGGAGATGAGTCAATTGCACACCCACCTGTATTGTTTCATGAGACTCAGGTGAAGAGGGGCGAGCGGTCACCCTCCTGTCTCCCCTCCCCCTTGCAGAGCCCTTTCAATTGTGTAGGTAGTTAATCTGGAAAACTTCAGAATTCCCAGGATTGTTATTGTCACTGGATAGAAGGATGGAGATTTCCAGCTGGAATAGGGTGGCTTAGATCATTCTCGTCGTTTTTCTATGTAGAGAAGAGTTCTGACAATCGAGGAGTTGTAATTGTTTAGCCTTACACATCATCAGCCTTCTCTAGGTGTCCCTCCTAGGAGGAAGGTCAGCAGCCTGCAGGGTCTTGAGGCTGGGCAAGCCGGGCAGTCTCTGTATCACAGCTGGGCTAAGCACTGAACAGATCCTGGCAATCACCACTCCTTAATGTATACGGTTCTAGAACTTCAAAACCTTTCAAGTTAGCAAAGGCCATGTATTTCACGTGATGGCCATTTCCATCCTCAAAGTGGATCTTCCTCCGGTTTTCCAGATAGTGAAACCGAGTCTGAGTCTTTTTAGGATCGAGGGTGCTTGCATCGCTTTGCCCTGGCACCACTCCTCCCTCCTTCCTCCTCCAGAGGCTGCAGCAAGTTTACGCATCCCGGTGGTTTCCTTCTCCTCTTCCGAGTTGGGCTGAAAGCGGCAGGTCCAGGGATTGGCCCAGGGGATCACCTCAGCTGTCCTGGCTGAGTCACAGCTGGGTGACTGCTTGGTTGCAGACCGCACAGCAAGGGCCCTCCCAGGGGGACTCCAGCCAGGGCAGGATCAGCAGGGCAGAGGGCTTTCGTGAATCCAGCTCAGTTTATACTGAAACGTGATCTAGTGTCTTCTCCTCATTGCTTGTTGGAAACAAATTCTCCCTGCAGAGTCTGGACTTGTTTAGATGCAGTGGAAATAATGGGGATAGCAGAGAAAGATAGCAGATGACCCTAAACTTCTACCTAGAGCCAGCCGGCTTCTTCAACGAGCACCAGAAGCCTTCCCCTTCCCGACATGTGTGGGTTGGCTGGAAAAAATCCCAGTCTTAGAGTGGCCAGAAGTGCACTCGTATTTCCTTCCGAGCCCGCATCTTCCGTCTTCCTTCTGCATCTCAGTAAAGAGCACTAAGGTAGGCGAGGAAGGAGGGGGCGGGCTGCCCCGGCACTTCCTGCGAGGGAGGCTCTGCCGCCTGGGGCCGGGCGGGCCCTGAAAGCAGCCGAGTGGCTCGAGTCTCGTGAGGCCCCTTGCGCCGCCCCGCTCGCCCCGCCCCCGGGGGCCGGGCCGCGCAGACCAGGAGCGCGAGGCGGGCTGGGTGTTTGCATACAAAGGCGGCCAAGCGTGCGGCGCCGCAAGGTGAGTACCAGCCTGCCCGCCGCCAGCCTCGCGTGTCGAGTCTCCGTGGAGCCTCGGCCAAACCCCGGCCGCCGCCGAGGTAGGGGCCACAGCCTCTGCGGGGCCAGGCTGGGCAGGGCGGGGCACCGCCCGGGGGCGGGGGGCGCGGTCGGGCCGCCGCCGGCCGGGGGATGCGGGACGAAGTGATGCCCGGGGACCACACTCTGTCCCCGCGGCCCTTTCGGGGCAAGTGTTTCAGGGAGGGAGGCGGAGAACAGGCCCCAGGGACCCGGCGGCCTCGTGAGCTTCCCTCGGGCCTTCTCCCAAAGGGCTGACCTTGATCGGCGTGGCGAACTCGAGGGGTGGCCGCGGGACTCCGTCCTGGCAGGACGTGTGGGTAGTACTTGGGCGGCAAGCAGCCCTTGCTTAGCGCCGGGGACTTTTATGAAACTGGTCGGGGAGGTGGGGGTGGGTTATTTGGGATTCCTGCTTTGCTGTTGAGGAAACAGGCTCGGGGAGGTTGACTTACGTGCCCAAGGTCACACAGCTGCCGGGTGGCAGGCTGAGCCCGGGTTGGAATCCTGGTTCTCGGATTACATACAGTCTGGTCCCTCCTCTGCCAGCTTCTGTGCACCTTTCCTGCAGCCTGCTGGGTGCTAGGCCTTCCATCAGATGTCCCTGCGAATAATTTCATTTGGGGGAAGGTGGGGAAAATGTAGGATGAAAAGTAGTGTTTTGGAAATACCTTGAAGAGCCGCGGAGCAGGGGTGTGTATAGATGCCCGGCTGGTCATTTGCGTGGAGGGTAGTGGCTGGAGAACGCAGATGTCAACCCGGTTTTGACCAACAAACAGGAACTTGACTAAAACAACTGGCCGTGTTAATTCAGAGAATTTTTAGAGCCCAGTAGTTTGGAGGAGTTTTTTGGAGACATGAGCTTATCAACTGTTTTTATGGGAGGGGGCGGGTAATGGGGGGGGTGCTTGTGAAATTTACTGTTTGTCCCTGTTCTATAATTTGGGTCTTATGAGTTAAAGTAAGCAATTGCGGAAAGTACAGCAACTGAGAAGTAAACACACACGTACGCGTCTTCCCCCAGAAATGGTGGATATCTAAGAGTTTGTCTTCCGGTTCTGTGTTTTGATAATGCTTCGTTCACATCTGCCGACATCTGTTTTATTATCGAGTGTTTTGTGTGTGGGTGTGTGGTTGGAGCTTTTATGCGTGTTTGTGTGGAGGGCTGTATGGTGTGGGGCCAGGCCTGGACAGAGCCCTGGACCTGAACTTAGTGGGCCTGGAGGCCTGGGCTCTCGTCTGGGTTCTGCGTTAGCTTGGCAGTGGGGCCCTGCCCAGGTGCCTTCACCATCCCGGGTCTCAGTTGCCCCAAATCTCAGCACTCTGGGAAAGAATGGCTGCAGAGGGCAAACCTGCTGAGTCTTGTTGCAAGGGAGAGAACTTGGGCGCTCGGGTGGGGCACCGACGGATCTCCTGGTCTTGAGGGGACCTCGGAGAAGCTGGGAAGTCTGCCCTGGGAGGGGGTGGTGTGGCCAGCCTGGCCAGAAGGAAGTCTGTAAGCCTGCCCCCCACCCAGTCAGCTGTGTTCAGGGCCCTGGACCAGAGGGCGGGGTGGAGGGCAGGAGATGGAGAGAGATTTCAAAGGAAGGGCCTGAGGCCTATGGCGCACAGGCTGGTGCAAAGAACTTGGCTTTGTAGTTTTACCCACTTGTAACTGGGGCCAAAGACACATTCTCTCGAGTGTCTCTTGAGTGTTTCTTCTCCTAAGCAATGAAGAGAGAATCACACCCATTTGCAAGTTATGGTAAACGTGTTCACTGAGACACACAAGAGCCCTGGGAAAGAATGCGGGGTCCCTGTGGTCACTGTTATTTTAAGGGAGGAACGCAGGGTGCCAGTGAGGAGGGCTAATTGTAGGGTTGGGACAGTCCTGCCTAACTCTGGCCTCTGGGCTGTGAATCAGCGCTCTGGGTCCCCCCTCACACTGCGAGTTGGCCTCCCCTGGGTCCTTTCTCTTCCGGGTTCAAGGTCTAAAAGGTACCTAAATGCGATGAATTGATTTGGGCAGGGGTGCCGATGGGCATGGATGACACTGCAGGCAGCTCATTCCAGGGAAGGCCTGTTGACGGGAATGGCCTTTGGAGCATTTTGAAAAAGTCCTAGGAGACGGTGGTCCAGTTGGGACACCGAGGCTGGTGGTTTGACCTGTTTGCACTTCAACTTCCGCAGCGTGACCGAGCCATGAGAACCGGTGGCTGTTGAGGTGACAAGGAACGTGCGAGGCCGCGATGTCCGGTCAGCGTTGGGGCGAGTGCCCTGGGGAGGGCGGGCGAAGTCCCACTTCTTAGGTTTCACCGAACCCTGGCCGGGTTTATTACGCCCGAAGCCCACTCACTTAGACTCGGAGTGGGATTTGTGAAAAGAAGTCGAGCAAAGTCCGAGCAAAGCCCATCAGCGGGAGCTTTCTAAGCTGTGAGCAGAGGGTCTAGAAAGAGCAGGGGCCTGACACCTGCTTTCATTCCTGGCAGCAGGTCCAGCTCGGGGGATGCAATGTGCCGGGCTCGGGAGACCCTCCTGACAGTGGGGGGGGGCTGTCAGGGAGACTGTGACCTGTCCCCCTGTCCTGTGTCCTCCACACTTCCCTGTGTGCCCCTTCTCCTTCCTCTTCCCATGTCTCCCCCCTGACCCCGCCCCACCTTTTATTTAGCAACAAGAAGTGAATACTGGCCCAGGCCAGTATTCTTCACAGTGCCGCCTGTCACCCTCTGGTCCTAAAATCAGTTTAGTAGGCCCATGGGCATTTTAGAAAAGGTGAAATAGAATAGAAGAGAAAATCCCAGACCCGGACATACTAATCTTAGGTGAGGTATTGTTTTGTGAAACTTGTTTAGCTGAGATGGCGTGTGTGTGTGCCCGTGTGCCCCCGCGTGCGAACTCTGGTGGAGGGAAGCGGGGTGTGTGAGACCCAGTGCCTGGTGTGCGGGGAGGGGCCTGCGTGTGTCAGGTGTTGGGCGAAGGGGCAGGGCTCCGCCTGGAGAGGATGCTTTTCCGCGCCGGTGATGGAAACCACATCTCTCAACACGCTGAGCAGGTTTGGGATTCTTGCGACAACCTTTTTTCCTGCTGCTGAATGCTGGGCTTTCGAGTAAAGAGCTACAGGTTGTTAGAGCAGAGTCATGGCTCTGCGTCGACTGCCTGCCGACCACAGACCCTGCATTCGAGACACCCTGTGTGCCCAGTGCTCCTGGGACACCATCAGCACGCTTCCACCACGTGCCTCCTTCCTGGAAGGCCTGTTATCTCCTTGGACACATGTCTTCTCTCTTTTTGGTGAAATCTTCCTCTGCATTGATTGGTCTCTCTAGGCATCCACCTTTGGTTTACAGAAGATAGAGGCAGCGAGGGTCGTGGGATAACCGGGCACCCACAAGGCAGCTCCCCGCTTTGGCCAGAGAATTTCCTGCCGGTGGACTCTGCATCACTCCAGCCTGTGGCCCGGTCTTCGGGGTGCCTTTGGGCTCAGATTTTTGGATAAAATGGAAATGTATTCCCAGCCTATTGGAATCTAACCATACCCTTCTGATGTTTCTGTATTAATTTCGACCAGTAGTATTCTTTGGCCCTGTCTTTTGGGGAGGGTGCGATCTAAATAGTTGACGTATGCAAAGCGCTGTCAGGCTGCAGCCTTAACTCACAGTCCGGCCTTTGGTGCCGTGTGTGACCAGAGGGTTAGCACCTGGCTTTTGTTTGGCCGTGCACTTGGAAAAGAACTCCACGTTTACCCGTCCTATGAGGTGGGTGCTGTTAGGGTCGTCCGTTTTATAGATATGAGACTGGGCGGCCGAGGGGTCGGTCAGTCGTTCATGGTCGTGGCTTAGCAGGTGGTGGAGCTGGGAGGTGAAGGCCAGCTGTCTGCCTCTGCGGCTCAAGCTTTTACCCCTGAGCTGTAGGCAGCACTCTCGAGCATCCAGCTGATATTTGGGTGGAGGGAGCAGGGTTCACACAGAAGTCACAGAAGCAGGGCTTTCTTTTTGGCCAAGACACAGACCTGGACAGAGGGCCCTTGCTGGGGTGGAAAGAGAGGCTGCAACCCCTGTGCTCCATTCGTGAGTTGCGGGGTCAAGAGCTGGGGGATCAGGGTCCAAACCTGGGCCTGTTTTTCCAGCACATTGGCCACCGGGGTAGTTCAGCTGCCTCCACCCTCCACCACCCAGGCCTTTTGTGCTCCTTGGCAAGGACCTGAGAACACTCATCACACGGGATTGTAAGATCGGAGCATTGCACAATCCCAACGCTGGAGGAGCGGTCACCCATCTGACCCTTCCGACCAAAGCAGGACCACACCGCATCGCCCCCGCCTGTCCAGCAGTTTCAGTGCTCGGGAGATCCTGACACCGGGCAGACCAGAGTTTCCCATCCCTCCCCCAGTTCTCTGAGGTCATTAAAAATTAACGTTAAAGCAGTACATGCGCATGTAGAAAACAAAACCCAGGAACCAACGCCTTGGAAATATTTGTGATGAAAAGTGAAGGTCTCCTCCCCTTCCCCAGGCCTGTTCCCTAGGGTGAGCCTGTGAACCTTTTTGGTATGTACATCAGTCCATAATGTTTTTGTGCATATGAGAATATGTATAAATGTAATTCTTAGAAATGGGTTCATATTATAAATATTTTTGTACTTTTTTCACACAGTATATATACCTTTTCATGTTAGTATTTGGAGAACTGCCTCTCCCTCTCTTTTTTTTTTTTAACAGCCTCATAATATTCAATTATATGGTGTGGGTGGTCCCTAATTTACTTAACTGAAGTCCTGTAGATATTTGTTTCTCATTTTCCTTATTATAATCAGTGCCCTGATTACTGTTTTGTACATAGCAGAAGAATTGCTGGAGTTTGCTGGTGTGTGCAAAAAATGACAGCTATTGCCACAATGCTTACCCCATTTATTACCCCTCCGGCAGGGAGTGGTGAGTGTTCGTTTCCTCCTGTTCTCACCAACCCCTCAGGTTTTTACAAAATGCTTTGATTTTGGGCCACCTGAAAGGCCTCCTTTGATTTGCATATCTTAAAGTATGAATACGATTGAGTATCTTCTCATACATCTTTGACCAAATGGGCTTCTTTCTCTGTGAACTCTCTCTCTCTCTTTTGCTCATTTTTCTGTTGGGTTGGTCTGAGGCCATCTTAAATTGACATTAATATTTTAGAGGTGGATGGTATTAGCAGAGCCACGGGGTTACGAGAGCGATGGCTGGGGTATTGAATTTTGGCAGAAGCTCCAAGAAAGCAGTGATTCTTGGCAATCTGTGAACCCTGGAGAGGATTCTGCCAATTTTGGATGAAATGCTGACTCTTCTGGTGTCACAGTGAGGAGAGAAGTCACGAGACCTCCCTTCCCTCATCTTGACAGGTGTTCGCAGCGCTGCCCCCTGGACCCATACGAGATGGGGCAGCTGGCGCGTTTGTGCATCTGCTGTGTGCCCAGAGTGTGGGGCTCCTCCCCTGTGGGCGGCCTTGAAGGAGGAGGAAGTCTCCTCCGCCTTCCCTCTCTGTCTTTGCTGAGTGTCTGGAGTTATTGTGGACGCCCGCTTTCCTGACTGCCTTTGCAGAGCGGCAGCCCCCTGCATCCTGGGCACACTCACGCCCCACGCCTCCTGCCGTGTACCCTGCGTCCTGCAGGATGGCCTGCACCTGGCTCGCCCTTCCTCTGGGCCTGGAGCTGAGCTGTGGTGGGCAGGACCTGCTTAATTCAGAGAGGGCTTTGGCGCGGGGACCCCAGGGTGGGCTGGTTTTGCTGCTTCATCACTTTTGTCAGGAAGTATTGATATTAGTGTGACCTGCAAGCTTTTCAAAAGCATTGCAGGTTTTTCTGGTGAATTTTTCTTACTTTGGACCAGACTGCCTCCTGAAGAATGCTGGCGGGCCAATAAAGTCCCCGCATCCCCAGGGGTACTGACGGACACAGAAGTTTGCTCTCTTGCGTACGAAGTTTCTCTTAGTGCTCCGTTCAAGATGGTCGGACATGGGCTTCCCTGGTGGCGCAGTGGCTGAGAGTCCGCCTGCCGATGCAGGGGACACGGGTTTGTGCCCCGGTCCAGGAGGATCCCACATGCCGCGGAGCGGCTGGGCCCGTGAGCCATGGCCGCTGAGCCTGCGCGTACGGAGCCTGTGCTCCGCAAGGGGAGAGGCCACAACCGTGAGAGGCCCGCGAACGGCCAAAAAAAAAAAAGATGGTCGGACTAACACATGGGGCAGCTGCTGCCAGACTCACCTGGTCCAGACTGGCCAGGGGAAGGGACCTGCCCCAGCGTGTGCTGTCAGCGCGGCAGGGGTGGGCGTGAAGCCCAGGCACCTGGACTTGCAGTCTGGCGTTGTTTACCCTGCGTCACGCTGCACCTAAGTCATACTTCCTCGTTGGTCTATATAATTTATCACACTTGCCAACTGATAAATATCAGTGCGCAGTGCTCTGAAGAAAGACTTCCTCTTTGCCGTTGCTGTAAATAGCACGAGGAAGATACGCTGTTTATAAACCAATTTCATTTCCATGTAAGTCTTACTAGTCATAATATCATTTTTGGAATTTCTTAGAAATTGCCTTTTTTTAATGCTTTGTATGAAAACCAGCGTTTGCCTCGTAACCTCCCAGGTGAATGTGATCTTGGCCAGTTCCGGAGCAGCACGATGTTTCTGTTGTTACTCAGAGCTGATCAGACCTCACATTTGGACCCCAGACGTGGAGACAGAGTCTGGAACGTGCTGAGCGGAGCTCAGCCAGGGGTGATGGGTGGAGGCCCCCCACCCATCCCTGTGAGGCCCGGCTAGAGTGCTGGGGCGCAAGGGGCAGTCACACAGCCGTCCTCAGATGAAGAGAGAGACGTGCCGGGGCTTCAGGGAGCTGTGGGGAGAACCCCAGAGAGGCAGCCTCTGTCGTGTCCTCGAGGAAGAATGGTCCTAGCTAATAAAAGCCAAATGGCTTAAATACGCCCATGGTAGATGCTCGCTCTCCCAGAGCAAATTCTTCAGTGTCCAGAAAGGTTATAGATGGACGTCCACGTTCAGTTGTTCAGTAACTGAGCCAGCTAAGATGTAAGACTTCCAGCTTCTCAGGACAGGAATTAGCCTTGGCTGGTGTCAAGCCCCGTGCTGGGCACAGGTGAGCTTTTGTGTCATCTGCTGGGTGCAGGGGGAGTGGACGTGTGTGGGAAGGGGTGGGATTGGCTAGTTACTCACCAGTCCTCAGAGGTGATTTTCAGATGCTTGAGGTAGATCTGGATGAAAAGGAGGAGGGGAAGGTTTTATCCATGGGCACTTAATTTAGATTTTAATGGTAAAATCTCTTTGCCCTTTTTCTTCGTTAACTCAAAAGTAATGAGACCCTTTCCAGAGCTGCAAGGTCCCTGGGGCATGGCCCTGACTGTTAGCTGGTGGCAGGGCTCGGCCGAGCCTGTGCGCCTGCCCTGAGCACCTTCTGCTCACCTGCGTGTGCCACCTGGACATGTCAGAGGATGAGGCTGGTCTGCCGCTCCTGGACCAACCGGCAAGCACAGACATACCCCTGGAGCAAGCAGACCAATTTCCAAGCCAGCAGATACAGCTCTTAAAATGTACCGTGGTGGATAACTTTGCCTTCACCGTTGGAGAAGTGAATATATTTTTAAATGCTGTGCGTTATATTTACCTTTCTGCAGGTATAATTTAAAGTCTGCGCGTGCCGCCCCATAGGTAGGTCGGACCATCAAGTCATACGGGAGGCTGGCAGGATTATCATAGTGTTGGATATAGACTGAACCTGGGTTGGATGTACTTCCACCCCTTACCCTGCCCAGGTTATATATAGACTCTCTGCAAACTGGGAAAATTATATCCCTTGCATCATGATGATAACTAAGCAAACAACTTAAACTCTTGATGATTATCCCATCTGGACAGTGGACCAGCCTTAATGGTATGTGAACACGGACAGCAGGTTTAACGGTTTGTGTCACGCCGGTTTGCTGCGGTATTGTCTTCGCCTAGCGTTGCCGGTAAGTATCCACTCAGTGGATATCGAGAAGTCCCTCAGATGCGCTCCTTTGACCAGAGTAGCTGGCGGGCCAGCCCACTGGCCCCGGGAGAGCAGCAGCTGGTTGGGTTTCTGGGGGTGTGATCCTGCTGCCGATCACAGGAGCACAGAGTCAGAGGCCTCGCCCTGCGTGATGTTGGGTTGGTTTTCCAACCGGGACACTCCCTGCATGTGCCTTAAACCCAGAGTCCACAGGAGTCCCTTAGGCACCTGCTGTGAGGGGAGAGGTGACAGAGCACACGGCTGTGTGCACAGGTGGGGGATTCCCGGCAGGCTCGCTCCAGGAAGCCATGAGTCATCCTGAGGACAGAAGTGCCGAAGATGTCTTCGGATCCCAGACTGCATGAAGGAGGGTGTCTGACCTTTTAGACCCTGAGGGCTGTGGGGGAAGGTTTTGGATTGACCTTCTGCAGCCCCGAGGAGGGGTAGCTGAGGAAGGTGTGAACGCTTGTGAGAACGTTGCGCCCAGAGCCCACGACTGAGTCCGACTTATCGAGTCATTTGCTCAGGGAAGAAATGGCAGACGTTTGGCCTGTGCTTTCCAAGGGCAAAGACCTTTTCAAAGTCACCGTCTTGTACCTCGCTCTTGGTGACAGCGGCGAGGCCTCATCAGAGAGGCCGTGTGAAGACCCGGCCGCCGTGCACACAGCTCACGAGTGCCGGAGGAAGGCGAGCACATCCAGGCCTTCGGAGCCCCATTGACTAAAAACACATGCGCACCTGAAAGAGGAGAGCTATGTTTATCTGTGACCTTATTGAGGACTAGCAGCCTGGGTGCTCCAGAGAGGTAAGTGCGGGAGCCAGCGGATAGAGGAATTTTTTGCTGAAAACAAAAAATTTAGTTGAACATCAAAAGATTACTGCTGGGCTTCCCTGGTGGCGCAGTGGTTGAGAGTCCGCCTGACGATGCAGGGGACACGGGTTCGTGCCCCGGTCCGGGAGGATCCCTCGTGCCGCGGAGCGGCTGGGCCCGTGAGCCATGGCCGCTGAGCCTGCGCGTCCGGAGCCTGTGCTCCGCAGCGGGAGAGGCCACAGCAGTGAGAGGCCCGTGTACCGCAAAAAAACAAAAAAAAAGAAAAAAAAAATTACTGCTAATGACAAAACCCCAGACATCTCAAGTTAAAGATTTGGGAAGATGCAAGAATCTGGGCTCATTGAAACGAATTCTTTGAAATAGATTTTAATTGTCTAGGGCCGGTATCCTGTTTTTCTCCATCCTGAGTTCCTTCAGGGTGCACCGTTGGGGTGGCTGCAGTGGCGGGTGGTTGATGGTGCGGCGACATTCATTGTTTACCAGAATGGCAGGCAACATTTATTTTTTTGTCCTCACCCCCAATTTTATGCAGTTTCTGTTTTTCCTACTTATCCTTTATCTTTCATGGCCTGTTTGTTGTCAAGAAACGTGTTATGAGCTTGTTGCCTAAACTGCGTTTGTAGTGAATTTAGTTGGGGGCATTGTCTTCGTGAGTTTTATGTTCCTGGGAGAGAACAATTCCCGTTTTCTTAATTTCTTCTAATTTTTGAATTTTAGCACTGTTCCCCTCATACCCAGACTTGCTAAGCTACCTTGAGGCGGTGTGTGCACATCTGGAATTTTTTATGATGGGACAAAAAAAAATTCCCAAACAAATCCCTCTCCCCTACATCCCCGCTCTCCCCCTCCCCCCGCCAAAAAACAAAAAACAAAAAAAAACCCCCCAATAACCCTAAAACAAAAAAACAACTCCAAACCCCTGGTTTCTTGCTTGGGATGAAAACTTGCTTTTATGATGTTGTTATGACCAGGTCACAGAATCGTCAGCTTAGAGCCCCAGTTTTGAATTTCCTTTACAACCTCTTTGTTGGATCGTGCCTGAGATTCTTTGAATACTCCCACTGATGCTGAGCTCACTCCCTCTAACGAGTCAGTTCTCGTACAAGCTTGGTCTCATAGATTGTGCTTTCCACCCTGGCTCTGGGATGGCCTCTCTCGGATTCCAACTTTAATTACAATCTCTGATCACTGGGGTAGCACTGGATACCCTGTAAACATGTGCCGAACGTTACCGACCTTTAGAACTAGATGACTGCCATCTGTTCCGCTAAAGCCACACGACTGGTCTTTCTTAACTGGGCCTCACCCATTGATACCAGTTCTGTCCAGCAAGAACGGGAGGCAACGCTACGCACAGCAGGACAGGGAGGGCCAGGGGTTCAACCTCGGCTTCATCCTCACTGCCACTTACTGGCTGTGCTGCCCTGAACACCACGCAAGCCCGGTGCCCCAGTTCCTTGTCGGAAATGGGGTAATGATGTCGGTCCTGAGTACTCAACCTAGGCAAAGGAGTTTCATAGATTTGCATCAGATGAGCTGCCCTGGGCAAAGGAGTTTCGTGTGTCGTGAAGTGCTGAGCAAATGTCGTGTGGAGGCTTGCGTGGCCTTTCACCTGGGATTCGGGAAAAGGTGATTATTGGTGATTAGTGGCCTGCTGAGGATTTGCGGCACCCACGGGGTGGGCGTTAGGTCTGATGGCTTTGGAGTATTCCTTGTTCTCCAGAGTCAGTAGGCACCCGTCGTGGTTTTCCAAGCCCATTTAAATCTTTCTCCAAACCATCATTTTTTTTTTTTTTTTTTTTTTTTTTTTTTTTTGCGGTACGCGGGCCTCTCACTGTTGTGGCCTCTCCCATCACGGAGCACAGGCTCCAGACACGCAGGCTCAGCGGCCATGGCTCACGGGCCCAGCCGCTCCGCGGCATGTGAGATCTTCCCGGACCGGGGCACGAACCTGTGTCCCCTGCATCGGCAGGCGGACTGTCAACCACTGCGCCACCAGGGAAGCCCCAAACCATCATTTTATCTTCTTGCCTCCACTTATTCTCCCTGGAGTTCCTGGTTGTTGCGTCAGGTAAGAAGCACGTGTGTTCAGACTGCACCTGCAGCTCCCCGGAGAGCCTCACGGAAACAAGGATCGGTCTGGGGGCGGGGGGGCTGGGTTGACCGACAAAAAGTTAACATCATATGGCAGTAGAATTTGTTTTCTCAGAGAGCCTGAAATTCTGTTTCATTCTGTATGTCCTTTCAGAGATGATCCACAGGTTAGCCTTTGCTGAAATTCTAGTAGAGTTAGGGAATTTGTTTTCAGTAGTTCTCTTTCATTAGCTTCTGGTACGTTTCCTCATTTCTCTTTATGTGATGACCTGTCTCCTCGTTCCTCCTTAAAGCACTAGAATATTGTGCCCACCCGTGTGGCCATGTCTGCCCTGGGGGCCCCCTCTGTGACATAGCTTCGCATCCCCCTGCCTGCCACCGCCCCAGTCCTGTTGTGCCACGATGGTCACCAGGGAGAAATAGGCTTCTCCTGCACTCTGGTCCGTCACTCTGGGACGTGCGTTTGTTTCAAAGTGGTAAGAGTAGGACCGGGGCAGCTTTGCTTGTGCGTCCTCTGTTTCCATCGAACCAATGCAAAAGCGTTCCCAACCAATGAAGCATTTTCACTTTTTGGAAGACAGTCATCATATAGATTTAATTCAATCCCGTCCTTCCACACGTACCTATCTTAATAGACAAATACAAGAGATTAGGCTCCTGGCAAATGCTGAAGAATGTAGTCAAAGGTAGCCTGGGAAGTTAAAGGAAACGTGGTCATGTGCGGCCGCAACATTTCCTGGGTGCCCAGAGAGGAGCAGGCCCCCTCCCCGTCCTCAAGGGGGGCAGACAGCTTGCTGGATGGGGTCTCTCCAGCCGCTTGACAAATGACAGCCTGCGTTTATCAAGCAACTTTCCAGGATGGGAGGGGTTGGTGTTAACTGAACAGGAGGGCCACTGGAAGGTTCAGTTTGCAAAACGATGAGTGATTTTGGGCGCGTAGATGAACAAAGTATCCTGACACGCAGATGAGGACGTTGGAGACGCGATGGGAAATACAGGTTAAGGAGTGATTGTAGAACTCTCGCGGGACTTAAAGAGATGAAGGTAGAAGGAAATGATGAAGGTGAGGAAGGTTTAACAAACATGGGGATTCTGAGAATTGTGTTTATTGAGACAGTTTTGCACTCTTTTTGACCTTTGCTAAGGTGAGGTTTCTCAGCCCCGCGTCCTGATCCACCAGCCTTCCTGGAGAGGAGTAGCTCCGACTTGGGTGTCGCCTGTCGTAGCATCACTGTGTCACGGCCGGGAAGCACAGCCACAGTATGAAAATGGAGACACTGTTACTTCCTAGATAACATGCCTTCAATGATAGTCTCCTTGACAGACCCGGGAAGGGAATTAAAATCACTTTTATCCACTTGCATAATAAATGAGTGGGAATGATTCCTAAATTGACGATTAAAGGGACTGGCCTAAAATAATTCAAAGCCCCGTATTTAGGTTCTTTTTTTTTAAAAAATTAATTAATTTATTTTTGGCTGCGTTGGGTCTTTGTTGCTGTGCACGGGCTTTCTCTAGTCACGGCGAGCGGAGGCCGCTCTTCGTTGCGGTGCGCGGGCTTCTCATTGCGGTGGCTTCTCTTGTTGCGGAGCACGGGCTCTAGGCGCACGGGCTTCAGTAGTTGTGGCTCGTGGGCTCCAGAGCGCAGGCTCAGCAGTTGTGGCACACGAGCTTAGTTGCTCCGCGGCATGTGGGATCTTCCTGGACCAGGGCTCGAACCCGTGTCCCCTGCATTGGCAGGTGGATTCTTAACCACTGCGCCACCAGGGAAGTCCCTAGTTTTAATAATTGATGCTCTTCAAGCTGAAGACGCTGTTGATTATGAATGTTGTAGATAGAATCCCCAGTGGGACTATGCTTTTGGATTTTTGTGCTCCGTGGTGTATCATCTGTTTGGGTCTAACACCACTACTGCAGTGGTTTCTAACTTAGGGAAGAGTATCCAGAAAGACGCTGTTCCAATGGCATGGAAGAATCTTAGAAAATTAGTAGTATTCCAGGAGGTCAAGCTGGAAGATGTCATGTTGAGAAAAATATGTTTACCTGTTTCCTAACCTCAGAGTTAAGCACAGCTTAGAGAGCCCCAGTCTGGCCAGAGGGGTTTTTTTGGAGGTTTGGCTCAGCTTTCCTTGAAAAACTTTGGAACGAGGGCTGTGGAATCCCGTTTCACGTGGTCAGTGAAGCCTCGTCAGGTGAAGCAGGTGTTTCCTGCCAAATCCTGAGATTAAAAGCAAGAGATTGAAAAGTAACTTGGAATGGGGTGAGTGGAGAGCAGGTGTCTCAACGCCGTTCAGTGGAAGTTGCAGCGTTTGTTTTGTGCACATCTTTGGCTTCTCTTGAGGTCCTGAGGCACTTTCTTCTTCGGGGCAAACGTTCCCCTCAATGCCTGCTGGTGTGTCTCCGCGGACACCGTGGCGGGAGGGAGGTGAAGGGCGGCAGGGAGGGGGACTCGGGCTGGCCTGGCTTCTTCACTGACATCAACTTAGCTTCTTCCTTGAGCCTTTTACTTCAAACAGAACTGACGGAAGTGAAACTTGGGCACCGGCGCCCAGCTGGTTTATTCTTGTATTCGGTACCTATTCTCCAGCACGTATTTACAAGAGACCCTGGACGAAGGGAAGGTCAAGGAGAGTGTGGTTGCCTTCACGCCCCTCGGCCAGGCAGGCACTGGAGGTGACGTGGGCCCAAGCTGTCACTCAGAGAAACTTTTTAACCAAATAATGGTTCCTCTTCCTGAAATGAGTTTTGGTTAATGCAGTATTCTCCTTTACCCTCCTTGTAAAAAAATTTAAAAATGGTGGTAAAATGCACGTGACATAGAATTTATTCTTTGAACCACTTTTGAGTGAACAGTTCAGTAGACTTGATGTAATACATGCACGTGGTTGTGCATTCACACGGTGGACGGTCACCATCCAGCTCCAGAACTTTCTCATCTTGCACAGCTGAAGCTCTGTCCCCGTTAGACGTGAACTTCCCCTGCCCTGTCCCTACCCCCTGGTAACCACCGTTCTGCCTTCTGTTTCTCTGGGTTTATCTGCTCTAGGTACCTCAGATAAGTAGGAGCTGCCTTCTGTTTCTCTGGGTTTATCTGCTCTAGGTACCTCAGATAAGTAGGAGCATACAGTATTTGTCCTTTTGTAACCGGCTTGTGTCACTTAGCGTAATGCCCTCAAGGCTCATGCGTGTTGTAATGTGTACCAGAGTTTCCTTCCTTTTTAAGGCTGAGTAGTATTCCATTGTGTCTGTAATACTGCATTCTGCTTATCCGTTTATCCATCTGTGGCCTCTTGGGTTGTTCCCACCTTTTGGCTGTTGGGAGTAATGCTGCTGTGAACACGGGTGTGCAGGTTTTCTCTTTGAGACCTAGCTTTCAGTTCTCTCGACTGTATACCCAGAGGTGGCATTGCTAGGTCATGTGGCAGCCCTGTCTTAAGTTTGTTGAGGGGTCACCACGCCGTCGCTGCACCTGGCTGGGCAGCCAGGTGGGTGTGGCTCATGCCGGGGTGGCCGTCAGAGCCCCAGCTGTGAGGAGGGCCAGGGCTCGGCGCCGGCGGGGCTCCCGTTGCCCTGTGCCCCAGCGTCTCCCGGATTGGCGCTCTGCCTCGTTTCTTCCGTCACTGCCGCCTTTCAGGCTGGCATCCTGTCTTGTCGGCACCATCACCAGAAGCCACAGGTTGGTCTTCCTGCCTTCAGTGTCTTTTCTTGGCCGCCTTCTCTACATTTTTACCACAGCGCTCTATCTAAATCACGGATCGCATCCCGATCTTGTGGTTCCCGAGTCCCCGACGGCTTCGGTTGCTACAAAGCACCTTCCGAGTCTCCTGGCAGGTGTCGGCTCTCGTCCTCCCCCTGCGTGTTCTCTGCCGCAGGCGCCACCCCCTCTGTGCCTGTGCGCACACCTGTCTGCGGTGGCCTGTCCACCTTCCTCTCCCGGGGAGCATCCCAGCCCTGCTCCCCACCCATCGACTGTCGGCTCCTCTGGGACGGCTCTCCTCTTTCCCTGGATGTAAGTCCCTCAGCGTCTCCTTAAGTCCAAGCAGACACGACCACGCGGACGTGTGTTCTCCTTCTCTCTCCTTCACGAGCCCGAGTCCCTCCGGGGGACGGGGTCTGCGTCTTTTTAATCTGTGTTCCCGGCGCCAGGCCCCTGGTGGAGGGGAGGCCCTGGATGTTTGCTGAGTGGACTTCGGTTGATCGTCTGGGCAGACAGACCGAAGCCGAGCGCAAGTGTCCCTCGAGATGTGAGAGCATCAGGCGGGCAGAGAAGGACCAGGATGGAAACCGTTCAAAACAAAAGTCACTTATTTTTTCCTTCTCGAGTAAAAATAGTCACTTTTTTCTACCAGCGTTATTAAGCGCCTACTCTTTTTGGCGTGGTGGGGAGTATGAAGAGGTCTCAAATACAGCCTCTCTTCCCAAGAGTCTGAAGATTTGGTCTGTAAAACCTGCACGTGATGCAAGAGCGAGCGCCGCACGTACTGTGGACTCAGAGAGGAAGAGCCCGGTGACGACGGAGATCAGGCCTCCTGGGGTGGCCAGGGCTTGGGGTGGGGAGCGCTGGGTGGGGCCCATTCCAGGGGAGCCAGATGCGCTGAGCTGGGTGTCTTTGAAGTCGGGCGTGCGACGCGGGCACGTTCACCTTTACTGGCTCTAGAACCTGCCTCGAGTTAATCGTTTGTGCACCTTGTGTCTCTGTCTCCTAGGCTCAAACCATGAATTACGTCGGGCAGCTGGCAGGCCAGGTGTTTGTCACCGTGAAGGAGCTCTACAAGGGGCTGAACCCTGCCACCCTGTCCGGATGCATTGACATCATCGTGGTCCGCCAGCCCAATGGGAGCCTGCACTGCTCCCCCTTCCACGTCCGCTTTGGGAAGATGGGGGTCCTGCGTTCCCGAGAGAAGGTGGTACGTGACCTGGGGGACGGGTTCTCTCCTTAGAGAAAAATCCTCGCACTTCTGCGGCCTTACGTATCCGGAGCTCCTCGCGGACCCCGAGTTTTAGCTTTCCGTTGGAAAGGGCCGGTCCCTGAGTTGACAGTTACTCAGATGGTTCTGATCTCTATGCTTGTGTAAATTTCTCCGAGATTTAGTGGCATAAACCAACTGTTTATTAAAATCCGGGGGTTCTGTGGGTCAGGAATTCACAGCAAGTGCCTCGGGCTGGCCCGTCTCTGCTCTTTGCCGCCTGGCGCCTCAGCTGAAGACTCAGGGCTGGGGGCTGGGACCCTGGGTAGATGCACTTGCTCACTCGGCTGGTGGCCCTTGGCTGGACTCTTAGCCGAGGCTGTCACCCAGACGCCTCCGCGTGGGCTCCCCATGTGGCCTGGGCTTCCTCACACCATGGCGGCTGGCTGCAAGGGGGGGAGCCGGGCGGACTCTGCCTTCTTTTTCTTGTCTAGCCTCGGAAGCCACGTGGCCTTACCTGTGTTGTGCTCTTCTCCCTGGGGCAATCACAAGCTCGCATGGACCCAGGATGGTGGTGGTGGGGGGGGGGGTAGACTCCGTTTCTTGACCGGAACGACCAGCGGAGGTTTGGAATTGTGAGATATCTTGGGGACGTGTGTGACTGAAGTGTACGTAGAGACCTGGTCATTGCCCGTGAGGTTTCCTGTTGTGATGAAGAACATATGTTTTTCCTTCAGGTTGACATAGAAATCAATGGGGAAGCAGTGGATTTGCACATGAAATTGGGAGATAATGGAGAAGCATTTTTTGTTCAAGAGACTGATAACGATCAGGTAAGGGAGCCTGGGTGGTGAAGCTTTCTCCCGCATTTTGAGCTTTGAGCAGGGCTCATCTGGGAGCGTGTGTGGAGAGGTGATACTGGGGCCGGCTGTGTGGGTGACGGAAGAGGAGAAAAGTGGCTGTTTACCTGTCCTGGGGATTTGAGCCACAGGGTGAGTGTGTGCTATGTCTACCCAAGACTCGGCAGTCCCAGCCTGATGCGTTCGCTCCCTGGTTCCAGGGAGACAGGAGTTGAATGACACTGGCCTGAAACCATCATCCAAAAGCATGCAAGTTACACTCGCGTGTCAAATCTCAGACGGCTGAAATGTCCTAATTTTTGTTTAGTGAGTGACTAAATCACATTACTTTTTTACTATGAAAAGATGTTTAACAGCTGTGGAGATATCATTCTCACACCATGTGCTTCAGCCATCTCACGTGTACAGTTCTGTGGTTTTTAGTGTTTTCACGGATACATGCAAGTCATCCCCGCAGTCAGTTTTAGAACATCTTCATCGCCTCAGAAATAGACTCTGTACCCTTTAGCTACCCCTCCCCTATCCCTAAAGCCCTAACTCCCCACCACCCCGAGCCCTGAGCAACCACTAATCAAACTTTCTGTCTCTATAGATTTCCCTAATCTGAATAGAATCACATTGTTTGTGGTCTTTTGTGCCTGACTTTCGTGTAGCATAATGTTTTCAAGATTCATCCGTGTTCTGGCTGTGTCAGTACTTCATTCCATTGTATGGCCGAATGATAGTCCACTGTATCTGTATACCACATTTCGTTTATCTTTTCACGTGTTGGTGGACCCTTGGGTTTGTTTTCCACCCTTTGGCTGTTGTGAATAACGCTGTGTACAAGTTTCCGTATAGACACATGCTTTCATCTTGAGGGGTATATACCTGGGAGTGGAATTGCCGGCTCATATGTAACACTGAATTTACCACTGAGGAGCTGCCAGGCTGTTGTCCAAAGCTGCTGCACTATTTTACATTCCCACCAGCAGTGCACGAGGGTTCCGATCTGTCTATACCCTCATCAGTACTTGCTCTTTGACTTGGTGATTCTAGCCATCCTGGTGGGTGTGAGGTGGTAGCCCATCATGATATTGATTTGCGTTTCCCTAATGACTAATGATGTTGAGCATCTTTTCATGTGCTTATTGGCCATTTGTATGTATTCTTTGGAGAAGTGTCTATTCAGATCCTTTGATCATTTTTTTATTGGGTTATTTGTCTTTTTATCCTTGAGTTATAAGAGTTCGTTATATATTTTAGATACGAGTCCCTTATCAGGTAGACGATTTGTAAATATTTTCTTCCATTGTGTGA
This sequence comes from Lagenorhynchus albirostris, assembly GCF_949774975.1. Classification (NCBI taxonomy): domain Eukaryota; kingdom Metazoa; phylum Chordata; class Mammalia; order Artiodactyla; family Delphinidae; genus Lagenorhynchus; species Lagenorhynchus albirostris. The sequence continues at coordinate 80,989,731 of NC_083107.1, read as the reverse complement.
GTTGTGTTTTCACTTTCTTGATGTTGTCCTTTGAAACACACAAGTTTTAAATTTATCTGTTTTCTCTTCGTGGCTCGTGCTTTCGTTGTCACAGGTAAGAATCCTTTGCCGAGTTCCAAGTCATGAAGGTTTACCCCCATGTTTTCTTCTAAGACAAACCGTTTGTTTTTACTCTTTCATTCACTGGGAAAGCCACTTTGAAGGGATCTGATGTAGAGACGCCTCAGTAGAAACCACTTGAACTAGTTCCTTTATGAGAAGATAGCCTTTATAGAGGAACGGCTCTAAATAGCTCCAGGCTCTAAAATGAATGCCCATAGTTTCAATTTCAGGACAAAAACATCCCAGGCTCTGCTTCCTTCTGGTCTTCCCAGAGGTGCCACGGTCTCTCCCAGCCTCAGCCTTCCCGCTCACATGTGGACCTTATACGTGTAGCACATTGTCTAATGCTCGGTAACCCACTTTATTTATTTAATTATTTATCTTTTGGCCATGCCGCGGCCTGCGGGATTTAGTTCCCTGACCAGGGATCGAACCTGAGCCCCCTGCAGTGGAAGTGCGGAGTCTTAACCACTGGACCGCCAGGGAAGTCCCTCTCTAAGCTACTTTAAACGATCAGCAGCATGCTTGTTAATCCCCCCTCTCTTTTGTATATATTCTTTACTTCTTTTTTTCCCTAGATTTTCTTTCAAACTAGTTTATTTAGGGGTTCCATTGTCTCTCCTCAATACATTTTATGTATTTCTCATATGCTTCTTCACTCACTAGTTCACCTAGTTCCGGGTGTCGTCTTGATCAGCCAACCATCTTCGTAACAAGATTTATTGACAAGTCCTGGATTTTCTGATAGAGCTTCATTAATTTCATTTACTTCTCCTGATAGAGGAGAATAGAGTTCACGAGCAGCTTTCACGCTTTCCAAAGCACCAAACTCCTCTTGTTTGTTCAGTTCTGTTGCAACTTTGGGCAGACGACAGTACACAACATCTCCCAAAGCTTCCTGTGTAAAACTGCTGATTCCCACTGTTCCAATACCATTTTCTGTTGTTATCCATTCATGTTTGTCTGTGAATTTTTGCATATGTGTCAGGTTGTATGTACAGTAGTTACGTTGTTCCCTTTTATCTAACAACGCCGTAAGGTCGGGATTATCACTTCCATTTTTCTGATGAGGGAAACAGACTCAGAAGTTAAGTGACTCTGCCCAAGATCACATAGCTCATCAGAGGTGGAACCCTATTTTTTACTACCTGTTACCAGGTTTCTGATAAGAAATGAGTCATTTGATAATAAAATGATGGCTATAGTTTTTAAAAAAACTGGTGAATCATTATAAAACAACTATTAAATTGAGAGGCGGTGGAGGTTTTTTTTTTTGCTTGTTGTTATTTTTGTTTTCTTGTAGAGAAGAGGGTCAGTACCTAATCACTTGACAGCCGCATACCTAGGTGTGCTCTGGGGCAGGTGGGCACTTGGGGCACGGTGTGGGGACACTGTCAGATGTTTTCTTTAAAAATTATTATTATCCTAATTCAGTGCATGTTAAAAACACACACACACATTCTCTCTTACACACACACACACACACACATACACCCCCACACACGAGTGCAAAACGGAGTCCAGTTCCCAGGGTAATGTAATGACTCCAAGCCCATTTTTCCTCTTTACCCTGGAAATTTCAGACCAGGTTGAATTTTGGTAGCCTGAAATAACTGATAATTACCTCGCTTTGTTATAATTACGAAAACGCAGGATTCAGTACAAAATGGCAGTTAGCGACTTGTCGACTTTATGACCAGCTGTCAAATTCGGCAGCCGCGTCTGCAGATCGCCGTGACGCCCTGTGCTCCCCACTGCCCCCCGTGCCTGGGCTCCGGAATGAGCACTGGTGGGTCGTCGGCACCACCGGCTCCTTAAACCCCAACTAACGACGTTCCTTCTCGGAAATGTGTTGTCTTTCAGGAGGTGATCCCCGTGCACCTGGCCACCTCCCCGATCCTGTCGGAAGGAGCCTCGAGGATGGAGTCCCAGCTGAGGAGGAGCTCCGTAGATTGGATGAGAAGCCTGGACCCCAACACGTCAGCCCAGGTCTTAGCTCCCAGCGAGACCCCTTCAAGTGGCTCTTTAGTGAAGAAGCGAAGGAAGAGGAGGAGGAAGTTGCAGCTGGACAGCCTGAAGCGGGACGACAACACGAACACGTCCGAGGATGAAGACATGTTCCCCATAGAGATGAGCTCGGACGAGCTGCAGGACAGCAGTAGGTAAGTGTGGGTGAAAGGCAGGGCCTCAGCTAGAACTGGGTGAATTCATTGTTTAGGATGATCCTTTTATTTATTTATTTGTTTTTAAATTGACGTATAGTTGATTTATAATGTTGTGTTAGTTTCAGGTGTACAGGAGTGAATCAGTTTTTTTAATATATACATATATATATATATATATATATGTATATATCTGTTCTTTTTCAGGTTCTTTTCCCTTATAAGTTATTACAGAATATTGACTAGAGTGCCCTGTGCTCTACAGTAGGTCCTTGTGGTTTTGTATATACTAGTGTGTATCTGTTAATCCCAAACTGCTAATTTATCCCTCCCCCCTTTTCCCTTTGGTAACCGTAAGTTTGTTTTCTATGTCTGTGTGTCTATTTCATTTGTATCTTTTTTTTTTCGATTGCACATATAAGTGATATGGTATATTTGTCTTTCTCTGTCTAGCTTACTTCACTTAGTATGATGATCTCTAGGTCCATTCATGTTGCTGCAAATGGCACTGTTTCATTCTTTTTGATGGCTGAGTAATATTCCACTATGTATATATGCACCACATCTTCTTTATCCATTCATATGTTGATGGACATTTAGGTGGCTTCCATGTCTTGGCTGTTGTGAATACTGCTGCTATGAACATTGGGGTGCAGGTATCTTTTCGAATTGTGGTTTTCTCCGTATATTGGCCCAGCAGTGGGATTGCAGTAGGATTATTCTTATAAACGTTTTTTCCCCCAGAATTTCTTACTCTTCTGTTAATGCATTTGAGACTGAATTTTGGAATCCTGCAGGCCCGATTCTAAAGTAGCATAAAGATGGGATGTAGCTTGTGACAGAGAGACGATTGGTAACATCCTTGGTGATAACTCCAGCTTTCCAGATCAGAACCAAGAAACAGGAGCTCAGCAAATGAATACTTCATGCATGAAACCGTTGTTTCAGAACCCGCTTATTCCTATTTGAGCACCACCTGTGAGCCCGGTAGTCGGGCTAATGGGTAGCTGGAGGCCAATCTGTTATAGACTTAGGGCCACAGGTGAATGTAGAACATGACCGGTTTCTCCACAGGCAGACTTTTCAATTTTGATGAGGCCCAAAGTTGAATGGACACCTGTTGTTTTTTTTTCTTTGCTTTTAATAGTGTGGCGGAATGCTGTTTCTGGGTATTACTATTTTGGTGAAAAATGCCATTTTTAAAAATGCCCCAAAACATTTGTAAAGAATATTTGATGTTTCATATTTTTATGTAATTCAGTGTAATTTTTTTTGTGTCTTGTTAACACAAAAGGGAGAAGGATGGGTAACTGAATCGCTTTGCTGTACACTTGAAGCTAACATAACCTTGTAAATTAACTATACTTCAATTAAAAAAAAAAGGGAGAAGGAACATCAGGATTAACCTCTGCTTTGTTATTTAGAATAGAATTTTTTTTTTTTTCCTGGCTGAAAATAAGAGCACATTGGCAACGTCGACTTTCCTAACCGTGGCCTCTGATCCGCTGTGGGCTTGGAAGCTGGGTGGTTGGGTTCATTACAGTCGCCTTCCCTGCATGGCTTTTAGTTCCAGAACTTAGTGTTAGGTATTTCAGATAACATCCAAAAATAGAGACCAGTGGCCTCTGCGTGAGTGAAATAGTGAATCCTATTTCGTTGAGCCTGCTATACCTGAAACGAGGTAGATTTGCAACCATTTCATAATGATAAGACTACGATTGGTTGTGACATTTATTTAATTCTGCTGGACGAAACATTATCTGTGTACAGCCATACAGGGATTTGGTAGCTCACCCGTACATGGCAAGAGTTTTATTAACCCTCTGGGTACAGTTTTGGGCCCAATCTACCTCTCAGGCTTTTGAGACATGAAATGTGAAAGACAACTCCGTAGGTCCTACAGTGTAAGTAAGAAGCAGTGTGGTCATCGAGCCCATGTCAAAATCCCAATTCTTGAACAAAATCACTTTACATTTATAATTCGGCCAAAGCATGAGCACACAAAACATTTCTCTGAGTCACTTTTTTCCTGTCCATTCCTGTCCTGGAATGTGCCTGGAATATGCCTGGGTAGTTTATTTATTTTATTTTTTAAAATCTTATTTATTTATTTATTTTTGGCTGTATTGGGTCTTTGTTGCTACATGAGGGCTTTCTCTAGTTGCGGCAAGCAGGGGCTACTCTTCGTTGCGGTGCATGGGCTTTTCGTGGAGGTGGCTTTTCTTATTGCAGAGCACAGGCTCTAGGCGCATGGGCTTCAGTAGTTGTGGCACATGGGCTCAGTAGTTATGGCTCGCGGGCTGTAGAGCACAGGCTCAGTAGTTGTGGCGCGTGGGCTTAGTTGCTCCGCGACATGTGGGATCTTCCCGGACCAGGGCTCGAACCCATGTCCCCTGCATTGGCAGGCGGATTTTTAACCACTGTGCCACCAGGGAAGTCCCGCCGGGGTAGTTTAAAAGGAGATCATGTTAATCTATGAAGTATTAGCGATAATCAAGGAAAAAATGAAAACTTGCCTTTATTATGAATCTATCACTAATAATTCTTTGACTTTGATTTTTTTTTTTTTTTTTTTTTGGTCTCCAGAACTCTTTCTAATGATATACCTCCATTCCAAGGAGATATCCCTAAGGAAAACCTTTCCCCAGTCATGACTTACCTTCAGTCAGCATCTTACCCGAATTCCGACAGAGAGTGGTCACCTAGTGCCAGGTGAGTGGCTGGTGTGTGTACGTGTGTGTTCACCTGTCCTGGTCCAGAGGATTCCAAGTCAGTTACAGGAAACATGTTTAATAAAATGGTGAAATCTAAGTAAAAAATGAAACAAAGTAGGACTGGAAAAAACACAGTTTAGAGTAAGAGGTACAGATCAGGATTAAAACCAGAGAATGTGCAGATCATACACTTCTATCTAATAGCAAAATGGAACTACAGATACGGCTCTTAGCTTCCCCAGGAGACACTGAAAGGCCAACCACTTGTTAAGTTACATAAAGCTAATTGTCAACAGCAGCAGACAGGTGACAGAGCCTTTCTGGATACTGAGCCCTGAAGTGGGATTCAAGAGCAAAGAGATTGCTTCGGGGGCCCCTGCGGTCCTTCGGGGCTGTGAGAATGAGGCCTTCTTCCCTTGCTGCGTTTACGAATATTGATTTCCCTGAAATGAGCTCTCAAGGGGCCCTAGACTTCCTGTATCAACTTGGAGAACCAGAGCTGCTCGGTGTGCGGGGAAGACTCTAAAGCCTTGAAGGCTGTGAAACCTGTGAGGATATGTGAGCCCTTCTGAGCAGTTTTCAGGACTGGGGAGGGGACAGAACCGAAGCGTGCCTTCTCAGCAGGGATAATATCACCCCTGTCGGGACACAACTTGGTTCTGGGGTGGCAAAAAAATCTTAGATACTATAATAGTGTGTAGCCTTCAGAGGGCCACAGTACATAAGCAGATGCATGGTGTATCCATGGCGTTACAGTTTCATGGTGGAGGGAGGGCTATCGGGAATAAAAAGGTCCCGGAGGTGTGGCGAGAATAGAAAAGAGGTTGGGAAGCACTGATCTAAGTGACAGCGCCATCCTCAGGTTACTCGTGCCTCTAACGTGTTAGGTTTGCTTCTGGTCTAAAGGGGAGGTTTCGGAGCCCCTAAGCCCTGGCACTTGCTGCAGGGCTTCCCACCTGAAGCCAGGCTCACATAGACGCCCCTCCCGGTTCCAGTTTGACCCGCGTGATCTCATTGATGAGATGGCACGGTCAGCGCCGTGTGCTGAAGCTGAGGTTGGAGAAAAATGGATGCATCGCATGCCTGGTTTCTAGCCGGGACCGTGACAGTGAATGTTCGTCAGCCGAGGTGGGGCTGGGGGCCTGTGGAGTCCCCTCATGGGGGTCTGTCTGTCCTCAGGCCAGCCCTGTCCAGTGGAAACATAATGCTAGCTACATACGTAATTGAAAATTTTCTAGTAACCATCCTTAAAAAATGAAAAGAAACTGATGAAATTAATTTTGATGATCTATTTCAATGACCTGGTATATCCAAAATATTTTCATTTCAGGTAATCAGTTTTTTAAAACATTATTGAGCTGTTTCAGTTCTCATTTTCATAAGCCTTGGAGTCGTGTGTCTCATGTGTGCAGAACATCTCAGTGTGGACCAGTCACATTTCAAATGCTCAGTAGCCACATGCAGCCCGTGGCTATCATATTGGACAGTGCAGGTGTAAGACCTTTCTAGAACCTTGTACATTCTCTCCCTGGGCCTGTGGAGTTAAACCCTGAGGGAAAAAACACAGTACTTTTAGGAAGAAAATGATGTGGAATATTTAGAAACCACTAATAGGTAGAAAAATCTGTTCAAACACTCTAATTTTAAGCATTTTAAACAAATGTTTTAAACACAATCCTGAATATGTTTCTCTGTCTTTCGTGTTTGGCTCTGTGAATCTAGAAGAATGACCACGTCAGATTAAGTGATCTGGCCACTGTTAAATGCAATTACAAGTTAGGATAAATAGATACATTTCCATACTTGGGTTTATGTGTTTTCTTTTAAGAGACAGTTACCAGCCCAAATTATCCAGCCTTTTGGAGTAAGTCATTTGATTAGGCACTAAATTCTGACCCAAGAAAAGCAAGCGTTTATGGGCATATGGTTGAAATAGAAAGTGAAATGGGTGTCTTGGCAGTGTCCTGCTTCTGTGGTTCAGAAGATTCATGTTGATTTCTTAGTGATTTCAACATGTGATCCTCTGCTATTGTTGGATGCCCAAGTACCTTCACTTTCTTAAAGATGTTAGCGTGGAGAGTAGCCAAATAATTGATAAGAAATTTTGTTTAATTGAATTGACCTGTGATTTCTCTCTCCTTTAATGTGGATCACGTGGCATCCAGTAGCCTGACAGATTGCAGGGGGAGCCCCCCTCGTCTGGCAGCTGCGGCTGAGGGCGGTCTTTCTAGTTCTTGCCCTCCACAGTCTTCCCACTTCCACGCTTCGGAAAGGTAGATGAGTCATCTTCCCACCGTGGATGTCTTTGATAATAAAAACTTTGATCTAACTCTTAGAACTGTGTGTTGCCATTAACCAAATTACTTATGTGGAAAATACATATAGATTCTATGAAGTGAAAATGTAGATTTAACTCTTACCAATCTATTTCACCAACTAACCAAATCACTTACGAAGAAAATACGTATAGATTATTACTTTTCCTTTCATTTTAAGCATTTGTCGATGGTTAGATTTTTTTTTTTTAAGTACTAAATTTAACTCTCTGGAAATTAGTGTCACGCATATAATTCTTTCTAATTTTGTGAAGTGCTTTGAAAAATACAACAGTGCATTGAAAATTGGGAATATGATCTCTATTTTGTGTCTGGGGTTGTTCAACAAATAAGTTTACGAGACTTTTTTAAGATGTTGCTTAAGCATAAGGAGAGTTATTATTATAACTCACTGAATAGCTTATGGACCTTCCGGGACGTCCCTGGCGGTCCAGTGGTTAAGACTTCACCTTCCAAGGCAGGGGGTGTGGGTTCAGTCCCTGGTCGGGGAGCTAAGATCCCACGCGCTTCACGGCCAGAAAACCAAAACATAAAACAGAAGCAATATTGTGACAAATTCAGTAAAGACTTTAAAATGGTCTACATCAAAAAAAAAAAAATTCCTAAAAAAAAATAGCTTATAGACTTTCTGCGTAATATAATCAGATGTTTCCACAGCATTTGTAGCATAGAATTTTGGAGAATAGCATAGGATGGACTTGAAGGTTTGGGATCCTAGGTTAGAGTCTTCATCTGAGGCAGAGGGCTTAGATTCCTGCCTCCATTCCCTCAACGTTGCCCACGCTTTGACCTGCCTGCTTTGTAGACTTACAGGGTTTTCTTTAGAAACCTGAACAGAGAAGCTGTGATTAACTTCTACCTGGGAAACTGTTTTTCTTTTTGATTCAAGAACCCAATCTCAGGACGTACTTCACTCACAGCTTACTGTGCAGAAGAAAGGCCACTTTCAAATGAGATCAGCTAAGTTGTGAGCAGTTATAACGGATGTCCCTGATTGGGATTTCAGGAAAAATGCTGAAAACTATTATGGCTAATAAATGCATTCGTTATGAAAATCAATCAGTGACCTTGAAGCTTACTTTTGAACAACCCTTATCTTAAAAGTCTAATATTTGGTAATCGTATTAGAAATTTTGGAACCATCTTTCTCATCGATCACAGTCAGCATTGGGAGTCTTTTTCCTAATTCATCTTCTGTCTATCTGAATTCTCTCAACAAGGGCGCCGACTGTGCTCACGTATTTGGGTGCAGCATCCTTCCGAGAGGCTGGTGCGGCCTGGGGGCCAGTGTTTACTGTAGTGGCACAGTGAACGTGAGAGGTGGCGCGTCTGGCTTATGGCTCACACAGGGCTGGGTCCTTTGTGAATATGAATTTGCCCACCTGCACGCCTCTATGGAAACCGTATGGCTTGTAGCTTTTATCACAGGATCAGAATGTTAGGGATTCTGGGGTTGAGCGGGGTGACAGAGAGCCGTGTTCAGTGTGTGCATTCTTCTAGAGTGGGTTTGGTAAACTACAGCCCGTGGCCCCAGTCCGGCCCACCCTCTGTTTCTGTAAAGTTTTATGGGGCACAGCCAGTTTGTCCATATATTGTCTGTGGCTGCCTTTGCACCGCGCGGGCAGAATTGAGTAGTTGCTGCAAAGATCCCATAACCCACAAAGCTTGGAATTCTTGCTACCTGGCGTCTTAGAGAAAACGTTTGCCAACACCTGTCTCCAGAGCAGGCCCAGTCTAAAGGGCTTGACTTCATTTTGTGCGGTGGGTAAGACGATGTATTGTTCCAAAGAATTTATAACGAAATATAAATAAATTGTGTTCTTTTCAAACAAATGATTTGAGGTTTGGGTGCAGCGCCGATGAGGGCGGGAAGCCAGTTACGATGGATTTTCCCCCGTGACGCCTCTGGAGAAAGAATGACCCAGGTCACAGTTGTCGGCACAAAGGCCCCTCGCTGGAGGCCACAGCGCTCCATTTGCGCATGTCACTGATGCTGAACGTGTAATTCTGGACACTTAGGTGCCAGAAAAGCACTGACCCTTTGGAGAAAAGCAGACTTAGGAAACCAGAGGAAGCAAGACAGATCGGAGGTGATGAACGCTTCACCTCTCAGATGTCTGGAGGGCCCAGTGTTCCTTCTCAGGGGACTCCTTCCTTATGGGCACGAGTGCGTGTGTGTGCATGTGTGTGTGTGTGCACGCACATTTACACTCCTGCGTGTAGAGGTGTCCCATCGTTTACACGCCCACGGTATGCTATCTCAGGGTCCTCCTCTCCGCAGACTGGCCAAGCAGAGCCCGGGGGCTGCCACGTGCCGTTGACATGGGTGGAGGGCAGCGGGCGCCCAGGGAGGAGGAACCAGCCAGCGTCCCCCTCAGTGTGAAACGATGGAGAGAAGCAGCATTTAGTCTGTTTGTCCGAATGGCTGGACTAAAGAGAGCCAGGAGCAGTTTAGCCATTCAGGGTCCCTGTTTGCCTGAAACATGGCTGTGTGTCTTCCACGGGCTCTCCTTGTCCTGGCAGGAAAGTTCTTTTCCCTTGGAGCTGACATCCAACTCGAACAGATAAATGAAACCAAGCACATGGATGAGAGGTGACTTAGGGGAGACTGCGTGAGGTCTGTGAGAGAAGGTGCAAAAGGAAAATTACAGGGGCTTTCTTTCTCACATCATTTAAAACTGTCATCTTAGAGGAAATGGTGCAGGAGACGGAAGACCAGAGGTAATTAAATGGGTCTTCCTTCTCCTCCGGTTGTTGCTTAGAAGGCTGTGAGAACTCTGTAGATAAGTTGATGGTTTCTGTGCTTGGACAGAGGTATGACGGCTCAGGGCTCAGGAATGAAAATGTAGAAAACGCAGAGAGGCAAACCCAAGTTACAGCCACTTAAAAGCTGGTCTGAGAATTAAGCGTCATGATGTGTTGTTGCAGGAAGAGCTTAGCAAATAGGAATCTTTGAAGTATTCTTGGAAGATATAATATATTTTTTTTTTTGGAAGATATAATATTTTGCAAAATCTCAGCTTGGAGGTCCCTGCCACGTTAGTGAGTTATTTGTGGTAAAGTTGGCCCATGATCAGTTTCCCGTTCCATCTCTCTTTTTTCCACCTTGCCCTTTTAAATGCTCCTTCTTTTCATCTTTACTTACTTGGAATTTGGCGGCAGGTTGGGACAGGGCTATGCAAATTGGGAGCACCTTCCCCCTTGGCGCGTGTTCTGTCGACCCCTGGTGGCCACAGAGGGGATAGTCATGAAGCCGTGGACATAAGGCAGTGGCGGGTTGGGTGCATTTTTCTGGGCTCTCCCGAACCCTAGAATTCTGGGCCAAAAACAAGTTTTAAAAGTTTCCCTTCCCACTTTAATCATGCATTTGTGTTTTCTTAAGTCCTTCAGTTTCCCGACCTTCAACACCTAAAAGTGATTCGGAATTGGTCAGCAAGTCTGTGGACAGGACAATGCAAAAGGATAATCTAGAAATGCTCTGGCTTTGGGGAGAATTGCCCCAAGCCGCAAAGGTAAGCTCCCCCCCGCCTGCCGCCTGCTCAATTCTGCCACGCACCGAAGGTAGTTTGGAAAAACATGTAATGGGCGCAGTTCTTTCTTTCAAGAAATTTTATTTCATATTCCAATGTGTTACAAGAACCTTGAATTATATTATTATATCGCAAGCTGGGGCTTTTTTTTAAAAAAAATAATAATATTGTAAGATCCTTGGAAGATGCTACGGCCTCTTGTATCCCCAGTAAATCTTTGTGATATGAATAAATGAATGAGTGAGTGAGTGAAGATGGAAAGCATTTCTATTATGACTCAAGAAGGGCAGCTCTTTGGAGACTAGGTCTGTTGAGGCTGGAGTTGGGGGTTAATTCGCTTTCTAGGTTATTTAACTTCCACGGAAAATGATGACTTCTCTGCCCACAAGTGGTAGTGCTGACCCAGCCAACCATCTTTACAAATTCACGTCGTTTGTTGCTGGAGAAACGGCACGAACGTGCAAACCCATCACTTCTTCTGGCAAAACAGTTCCGGCCACAGATCCGCTGTTGCATTGTTTCCATTTGTGTTCGAAGCTGTGGGATCAGATACAGAAATGCATACCCTCTCCCCACTTTCTGGCCCACAAATTGCATTTCGGTTTCTGTTTGGATAAATCTTTTCCATAACTGGAAACTCCTTGGAGAGATAGAGACAGAAATGCTAATTTCCCACTCATGTGAACCAGCCACCAAGTCTGCCCTTGTTCATTCACGTTTTGGGGGGGTAGACTTCGTTGAAATATAACACACGGGCAGAGAAATACCCAGATCCTAAGTGCTGAGATCAGTAAATTTTCACACTGTGAACGTGTCCACGTGACTTGCACCCAGACCAGGAAGTGGGGCTAAATCAGAACTTGGAAACCCTCCAACCCTTTGCAGTTACTGTTCCAACTGACCGCCCGCCCTCCCCCCCCAAACTCCCAGGATAAACCCAATCTTGACTCTAACAGCAGAGATTAGTTTTGCAAGATTCATCATGTTGTTGGGTGTAATCGTAATTCACTTGTTATTACTGCAAACGCCCTGTGGTGTGAATACACGTTCCATTTTCCTGCTGGACGTTTGCGTTCTGTTGCTAATCTTACTCACTGCTCTTTGGTAGTTGATGTTTTCTGTGAAAGTTCATTCACTTTGGAAGTACTGTCCTTGGTTTCCAGACCTTTCGGCAGGTACGGAATCACCAGGTGACCCCCGAGGCTTCACCGTGTCCTGCCAAGTGTGGGCATGGCTCTGGAGATCCTTGCCTGCCCGGTTGTTCTTTGGTGACTCAGTTTCTCTCTGACCTTCTCTCTCCCTCCCTGTCCCTTTGATCTAGTCATCTGCACACAAGATGAAAGAGTCCAGCCCGCTGAACAGTAGAAAAGTCTGTGATGAGATGCACTTTCAAGCCATCCACAGTGAATCTTCAGACGCGTTTAGTGACCAGTCACCGACACTGGCTGGGGCGTCTCCCGTGCAGCCGCTGTTGGAGCAGAACAAGCCGCAGACGGAGATTCAGTTCGCGAACGAAGAAGACATTGAGGCCTTAGGAGCTGCAGCGCCCCCGTTGCCTACGATTGAAGAGTCCAAAGCCCTCTCCGCCAGTGCTGCCCCCACAGCCAGCAAAACGGATTCGCCTTCTAGGAAAAAGGGTGAGAATGCCGGCGCTTCCCAGCTCCCTCCTGCGAACTTGGGGCTCGGCAAACTACAGCTTCTTCCCCGCAAAGTTCGGGGTGCTTCAGAGTGGAAACAGGACATCTCTCCTGTTCGGTCCGTACCCTTTTGCTGAATATGTGAGTTCTCAGAATTTAGTCATAGAAAATCCGGCCTGAAGGAGGCCTTGGGGATGGTGTGGTGAGCCCCGCCCTGTGCAGGTCAGGGGTGCTGGGGTCCAGCACACGCTGGGACTGCACAAGACGTTGATGACTAAGCTAATCTGTGCCCCCTCTCCCCTTGCCCCTAGTTTCTCTCTAGTGCATTATCCTGTTTTAATTTCTGCGTACTGTGTGTCACTATTTCAAATGATCCTTTGGTCTTTTTTTGCCTGACTTCCCTACTAGAACATATGTGCTCTACAAGGTCAAGAATCTTTTTGGTCTGTTTACCTGTTTCCGTGGTACTTAGAATAGTGGTTGGCACATAGTGGGGGCTCCTTACATATAGCTGAATGGCCGCCTGGTTGCCTGTCTGGAGGAATGACGTTAAGCCTGTCTGTTAGCCGTGTGGCTTTGTGCAGTGTTCTAGGTTTGTATGAACCAGTGACGTAATTCTCCAGCAGAAGTAAACTGGAAGGCTGCAGTCGTGGTGCCCAGGGGCCGATGGTACCCTCATTAGGGTACTGTGCTTCAGAGTCTCGATGGGGAAGTGCTTAATGAAAGCGTTATTGTTTAGTAATAATAATAACAACAAAGCCAATGCCATTAATACCAATAATAATAACAATAGTAATGGTGTCAGTATATCGAGTGCTTAGTGCTCTTCAGGTCCTTCCCAGCTGGGGAGCTGAGGCTCAGCGAAGTTAGGCGACCGGCCCAGGCCACACGGCTGGCGAGGGTGGGAGCCGCATGCGAACCTGCGCCGTCGGCCTCGGTGGCGACGCTGTGCCGCTGGCTTCTAGCTCTTGGGTTTCTTGCAGCATCTGCACACTGTGCTCAAGTCCCCTTTCTGGAGATGCTCAGAAGTCCATGAGGTTGTCTCTGGAGAACGGTGCTCTGATCTGACCCCTTTGCTGTTTTAGACAAACGGAGCAGACACCTTGGTGCCGACGGCGTCTACCTGGATGACCTCACAGACATGGATCCTGAAGTCGCCGCCCTGTATTTTCCCAAAAAGTACAATCCTTTTTATTCTTCGTATCATTTTCTGTAATCTGAATATTAATCCGGGAGTCCACTTTTTCCTTACATTTGATTAGAAAGCGAGTAAGCAAAGGCCGCGGGAGGCTCACGTTTTACTGTGAGAAGAAACCAATGAAAGCAGTGGACCCTCTGTGGAGATGAGAGTGGGTGGGCGTGTCCCCGGGTGGCATCTGAGCGGGAACGCAGGCACGAGGCCACCTCCCCGATGGCACCAGGGTGGTGTCGCAGGGGTCAGTGGCCCGCAGCCCGAATCAGTGGCCAAGAGCGGGCAGCTGTGTGGCCCTGTCCCTCCCCAGGGGAGAGTCCCCCGTGGCCATTGGGGGCCCATCTTCAGTTCTCCCGTGATTTGCAGGGAGGGCCAGATCCTCGGAGCATGTAGCAGAGGACTGTGGCCTCTTAGGACAGCGTGCTTTCTCTTCCGTCGGTTTCAGTGTGTCTGGGAGAGGGTGCAGGGAGACGTAGAGGCCAAAAATGACCGTCTTCCCTCCTGAGGTCGTTCACTGAGCTTGTCTGTCTTTGTCATGGTGCCTGAATGAAAGTCTGTCCTGGGATGAAATCATTGGCTCCTCTGATTGCCAGAGCCCCTTGATACCCATGTGAGACCTCACAGCCCGTTCCACTCTTCTGCTTCCAGCGGAGACCCTTCTGGGCTCACAAAACACGCCAGCGACAACGGAGCCCGCTCAGCCAACCAGTCCCCGCAGTCTGTGGGCAGCTCTGGCGCTGACAGTGGCATGGAGAGCACCTCGGACAGCCTGAGGGACCTGCCGTCCATCGCCATCTCCCTGTGCGGCGGCCTCAGCGACAACAGGGAGATCACCAAAGGTACCGTCCGGGAGCCGGACTCAAGCCAAGAGCGCCCCCTGGTGGCCTCTTGTGGGAACGGCTCGAAGCCTGGGCTCCTAGAATGCGTTCAGGTCACGGGCGATGTTCTCTGGCCCGGTTAGTGGAGCACACGTGACCCACTGTTGCTCAGGACCCGAACGTTGCTGCCTGGTGGTTGGCTGACCTCAGGGTTCTGTGGGTCACACGTGGCTCCAGGCGACAGCAAAGCCACTGGGGTCACGGGTCGTCAAGTGTGCTCGCAGAGCACAGCGTGTGCCCGTCCTGCAGGGGTGTCCCAGGGCGGCAGGATCAACACGGGGAAAACGCAGTACGTTGCAAGTGTGCAGAAGTGCCGGAGGAGGGAGGGATGTCTGAGCAAGTGCTGGGACACATCCCGGCTGCATCTGAAGGGGGCACCCACCCTACTTATAACAGTGGTGTCCCAGCGTCTTACGCCAGTTATGTGGTGAGGTGGCCCTGAGACCCCCAGTCGATGCAGTCAGCCATTCCAGCTGATGATTCCTGGCCCTGGTGGCCCTGGGTGTTTCCCACCCCCAACCTGCCTTAGGCAGGTCACCGTGCTTTCATTTGTGACTTTGTTCATCCTCACGACTACCGAGGGGGTAGGCGAGGTTCCTGTTCCCACGTTACACGTGAGGGAACTGAGGTTTGGGCAGGTGGATCACTTGCCAAGGTCACACCAGTGACTGTGACTTAAAGCCGGGTGGCCGGACCTTGAGCCCTGCTCCCCCGTCGTCTGCTTCTGCGGACACGTGTGTTTACCGTAGTCCCACACGCCTGCTGCCGCGTAAGCGCATGTGCACTGATTAAGGGTCAGCCTGCCCCCCATCCTCCGAACGCCCCACCTCCCTCCATTTATGTGCAGACACTGCCCCCAAACTAACGGAAGCCTCCTTTGCAAATAGAATTTATAGGATTGTCTGCACAGTTGGAATGTATAAACTCTTAAAATACCTGTGAACATGAGCGACTGAAAAACAGGCCTGGTGTTTGAACCAAATTTTCCTTATGTTTTCCCTATGCTTGCTTTCGCAGATGCGTTTTTGGAACAAGCTGTGTCATATCAGCAGTTTGTGGACAACCCTGCCCTCATTGACGACCCCAATCTTGTGGTGAAGATCGGGAATAAGTAAGTTGCTCCCGAAAGTCATTTCAGCTGTCGTGTGATAATGCTTCAGCTTCAGTTTCTCAACTCTAGAGACCTGGACGATAGCTCTTGGAAATATGTGAAATTAAGTCTCTGCTAAAAGTCTACTACTATCTCTTCACTCTTGGCAAAATGCTGCGTCACCATATAGCGAGAGCGTTGACGTAACTGGATCCCCGGGCGTCTACACTCACCTGCATGAGATTTCATGATGGGAGGTGTGATGTCACAACCTTGGCCCGTGGGGCTCGGCCCGTATGATGCGCGGGTGTCGCACGATAGACAGTGCACACACCCCGTGAAAGCTTCGTTGTCTAGGGTCAAGGGGCGTACACGTGTTTTTACAGACTGGTGGCAAACTTTTCTCTCCAAGAGGAAGCCATGGACGTTTACGTGTTAACTGAGGGTCCTAGTTTCCTTTTCCTTGAAAGGTGGCAAGAAACGCCCCAGCGCGTTGGTGGTTGATGCGCTGCGGGGCGAGGGCTGCTCTCAGCTGGCCTCTTGGTCGCCCGCCACACCGTGTCGTGCCAGACGGCCGTGGCCGCTGTGGGTTTGATGGAGGAGGGGCTCCTGCAAGGGCGGGGCATGTGGGGGGGCTGGGCCGGGGTGCTGGCCACAGTCGTGGGCTCTTTAAGGACCCAGCTGGTCTGAGCCTTGGTCTTCTGACATCTTTTTTGTTGTTTCGTGTCAGGTACTATAACTGGACGACGGCGGCACCTCTGCTTCTGGCGATGCAGGCCTTCCAGAAACCTTTGCCAAAGGTGAGCTTTACCATGAGACAGAAAGGGACATGGAAAATGATGGCGAGATGAATGTGGGGGCTTGGAACTTAGCTTTTAATTTAGAAACCACGAGGTGAATTACACTGTGCTGTTTGGAAGTCCAAGGGTGTAAACGTCAGGGTCTCTCTTGCACCTTGACTGTCCTTCCCCCCTCCTCGCAGTCAAGGCAGTGCCGGTCTGAGCCCTGCCCCCTCCAGTCCCCTGTCCCCGCACCCGCCGTGCCAGGGACACAGGTGGAGGCAGAGCAGACAGGCCGACGTCTGAGCCCAAGGGAGATGAGGGGAGAAAGGGTGGGAGCAGGCAGCAGGGTTGGGCGCAGGGAGGCGCTGTACCAGGTGCCAGGTGTCACCGTCAGCATCAGGCGTCCCTCAGCCAGGAAGTGGGTGTGGGGCCGATGGGCTGCGTAGGAGCAGGTGCGGCCTCCGGGCAGCTCATAGCTGCACCTGAGCGCAGGTGAGCGGCTGCAGGGAAGAGGCAGGGCGAGGGGCAGACGCACCGCCGCGGCCCCGCTGTGCCCGCATCCTCCCCCTGCCGGCTCCCTGGCCTCGCCTGGGATTGACCGTTTTCCGGCGTTGAGTCTTTCTACCAGATGCTACGTTCTTTTTGCTGCAGAGGCCACGTCTCGCACTTGCCTCCCTCATGTGCTTAGCGAGCGCTTTGTGCTGCCGTGGATGTTGTGGTCTGTCGGAACTCTCATCTCTGAGGTTCCTGAAGGTCTAATCCGACTTCGTGGAGCCCCTGCTCGCTCCTTTGTGGTTGTGTGTGTGCGTGCTTTGGGATTGTGACCTCGTCCTTGGTGGTGCTTTATCTGTGAGTATCCTTTGTTGGACGGGGCCGAGGGCATGTTCTCCAGAGCGGGTTTTGTTTTGTCCTCGGCAGCTTCTGCATAGCATCCGTGGCCCAGGACAGACTTTTATGTTACGTGTCTCAGCTCTGAACAGCTCAAAAAGAAGAAAGAACGATGCACTAGATATTTAGTGATAAAGTTCACGGAAAAAGAAATGCCTCCTGAACTTAAAGAAATTAGTCTTTGTGGTAGGCGTTTTCAATCTTCCTACAGGTTGTCAGTAATTTTTTGCATTCTGTTTTTGGTGTTTATCTAATACAGAATTTATCTTTATATGTAGAATTTTTCACCGCTTTCTTTTGTGGCTGCTGGGTTTTGTATCACACTTGGATATTTTGAGAGTCATGAGTGAGGTGTCAGGACCCAAATCAGTTTTTTTTTTTTTTCTCTTCAGCTGGTTATTGAATTAGGATATGCTTTGGTTGCAAGAAACAGAGTGACTACAAGTGCCTAAAATAATAGGGGTTTATTATTTGCCATAGTAAGAATGTTAGAGGTTGGTAGTTTCAGGCTTGATGAGTCTGGGTGAGCTTCTTTGATTTCCTTGGCTTCCCCTTTACGATCCCAAGATGACTGTTTTACCCATCATCTCGCATCCAAAATAGGAAGGATAGATGCAGGCTTCTCACATTTCATTGGCCACAACTTGGTCACATGACCACCTCCAAGCCAGTTGTTGGCAACACGGTGGAAGGGCCAGTCGAAGTGGTGCTGACCCAGTCGAAGTTCCTCCCCTGGAGTTGAGCCTGCCTTCCCAGAACATCCTGTACAGTGTAGTCTGGTTCTCGAGCAAAGTGTTGGCTATGTTGGCAAGAAAGAAAGGGGATGATTCCCCCAGGGAAGCAACCTAGAGGGTCTGTCAAAGCTACCTAATTATCCCGATACCTTTCATTAGATAACTCTTTCTCCCCCTGATAGGCAGTTACAACTCTATCATATGACTACTTCCTCCGTGAATTTAGATTTATCTCTGGACTTTGTCTTCTGTTGCATCAACATGTTTACTCATGTCCCAACACTGCGTTCTTTTAAATACTATGGTTTTTAAATGTATTTTAATAAAATAAATTTTATTAAGGCTCACGCCTACTTATTATTCTGTCTGAGTTTTCTTGGCGAGTTTTGTTTGTTTGTTTTATAATTGAACTTTAGAATCAGTTTGTCTAGGTTTGGAAAGAATCCTGTTAGTTTTTTTTACTTGGAGTTTTGTTATATTTATGGATGGAATAGGGTAATTGACACCTTCATGAATTGTCCTGTTCGTGAATTGGGTATGCATGGTTTGCTTTTTGGTGTATTTTGTGGTTTTCTTTTGTGTCAGGTAGGGATTTTTAAATGGTAGAAAGAAGCACACGTCAGGCTAAATATGTGAATTATTTCTCTTTCCACTTACCTGCAACTCGTTCGGTTGAAAGACTTAAATCTTTTTTTCATTACTAGCTGAGGTATCAGCTACCTGATAGTTCTGTAAACCAAGGAAAGGAAATTAGATAACATTTACCTTGGTCCTGGAATTAGCCTCAAGATGGCTATTTTGTTCTTTGGAAATTTGTGGAAAATTATAATTATTTTTTAAAAATTTATTTTATTAAAGTACAGTTGGTTTACAAAGAAAATTATTAATTAACATTTAATCTCCTCCTATTCGATTGGCATTTATTTAGGGCAAGAGTATGAATTTTCTTTCTAACGCTTGAGCTTTTAAATCAGATGCATCTATTAATACTCAGTGTGCCACAATTTGGAAACTTACATTTGCTAAAAAGATCCTGTGCGTTTTACCTTTTGTGGAAGACTGTTTACCCTATACCTCATGTTAATCATTTCATTTTTTATTTTACAATCATCTTATTGAGAATAACAATATCTTAATCAGTAAACCACTTTAATTTGAAAACCTCTGGTCTGACTAATCACTAATGATTTTCAATGCTTTCTTTTTCTGTTGTTGTTGTGTTGTATTTTATTTGTTGTTTGTTGATTCCTTTAACATCTTCTTAAGTCTTCATGCTTAAGTTATCTTAATGTAATTTTGGACTCCATTAGGTTTTGCTTCTCAAAAATTTTTAATTCACAAATAGTATGTTGTGTTTTCTCTGATTTTTTTTTTTTTTTTTAAATCTTACTTTAATTTGCATGTGTGTGTCTTTTGGTTTGAATGTGCTAAGTTGATCTTTTTTTGGTTCCATTATTTATGTTACCATCCATTTAAAACAGGCCACGGTGGAATCTATCATGAGGGATAAGATGCCCAGAAAGGGAGGAAGATGGTGGTTTTCATGGAGGGGAAGAAACAGCACAATCAAAGAGGTGAGTCTGAAAAACAAGAGTGTTCCTGCTTAGCTCAGCGGATTTGGGGTTTGGGTAGTAGGGTTTGTCTTCATGTGCGTGTCAGTGAAAGAAGCCATCACACTGAGTGTGCAAGAGTCAGGCCTGCCACAGGGTACGCAGAGGCAGCACAGAATGAGGGGAGGTGGAGAAGGGCCCGGAGCGGTGAGCAGAGTTGCCGTCACATCCTGGCTCTGTTACCTCTCAGCCTGGGGACCGTGATCGGGTCACTCCTGCTCTGTAACGTGTCTTCATCTGTAAAAAGAAGAGATTCAACACGATGTTTAATTTTTTTTTTTAAGTTAAATATCTTCCTGTTGCTTGTGAGAACAGTTTTAACGAGGTAGACTTACAGCCTAGACTAATTCCCATTAGTCGTTTCACTTCGGTGGCTTTGGTTTCCATTTCTATAAATGCCTGTAATTTGTTTCAGATCTTTGCCAGCCTCTCGGCCTATTTCTGGAAGCTCTTTCTTTGCTTGGCTTCTGTGCCGGTGTGTCTGCCTGGTCCCCCCCCGCCTCGGGGGCTGTTCCTCCCCTGGCTCAGCCCCTTTGTAAGTGGGTCCTCAAGGGTTGTCTTAGAGCCTTCTCTCCTGCTTCGACTGCCTGTTTTTCCCTAGGCAACCTCATTCACGCCCATGCGATGACTCCATTTTTATTAACAAGGAGGGCGTTTTGTACTCCATGTCCGTTTATCAGATAGCCAGCTAGGCAGATACCTCCACGGGGACGCTTCAGGTACTTCAAACTTGTCATTTCTGAAATCGATCTGATGGTTTTCTCTAGAGTTCTTCCTTTGTTGGACCACCGTCAGCAAATGGCCCACTGTCCACCCACAGGCTAGCACTTCCTTCTTCCCTCACCCCTCCTGTCAGTTTACCATCCTAAATATCGCTCAGGCTTTCCATTTCTTTCTAGCTCCACACCCCACAACTCAAGGCTGCCACCTTCCCTCCGAGGATTGCTTCCAAACGGTCTTTCTGTATCCATTCTTGCCCTTTCTTCCTCATTCTCTGCAGTTGGCATTGGTCTATGTAGTATAATGGCCCCATTTATATTTCTCCCTGCTTAAAAGCTTTCCGTGGTTTCCCAGCGCTCTTGTAATTAAGACCAGTATCCCTAGCATGGTCTGCAGGGCTTGTGTATCCTGGCCCCTGCCTCTGTAGAGCCCCACCTTTTGCCATTCTCCCCCTGCCCTCTGTGCTTTGGTGTCCCTGGCTGAAAGTACCTTCTACCCCAGGACTCTTGCATGTGTTATTTCTCTGCCTAGTGTTCTTAGGACCCCTGTCACCCTTCTTCACTTAATTAACTAGCATCTCAAATGGCCCTTTCTGGGCAGGTTCGTCTAGTCTGCTGTTCTCTGCTCTCCTGACCCTGCCTGTGAACTTTTCCTTCACAGGTTTTCTCATCGTTTATAATTATACACCGATTAGTATGACTATTTGATTAACATCCCTATGTCCCCTCCAGACCCTAAACTCCATGAAGGCAGAGAGCACACGTGCTCGTGGCTTGGATCCCTGGGGTCTCCCGAGCACCCGTTTTGGGACCCAGAGCAGGGGTTCGGCAGGTATTTGAGGGAGTGCTGATTGTACTTTTGGAATCTAGTGTGAAGAAACCCCAAGGGCAGCGGTCAAGTTGGTTATTATAAGAGTAAAAGAAATCCCAGGAGCTCAGTTTGTTTATTTCATTAGTTCAAAGGGAAAGAGTCTGTTGGGAGGGTTTCATCAAGATAAAACTGTTCTTGGGCATTTTCTGTTGGCATACCTGAGCATTACTGACTGTCCCATTATCTCCAAGGGGTATAAACACGGTGGAGCAAGCACGCACTTTACTTTAGGAGACTTAAGGTGTAAGGGGCCTTTCTGATTCTCTTACTGGAGAGCAGAATGTTCGAGAATTTAAGAAGAAGGCTACTTCAGAGACCTATTTTTGCAGAGTGTCCAGAGTTTCATTAGTTGGAACTGAGGAGAATACGGCATGCAATAAGGAAGAGTTATGAAATCTCTTAAAAACCTGAAATATATTTCAGATAGATACACATTTTTGTGCTGGTCTAATAAAGAATTGTTAATAGTGGCGGCTAAGTTACCTGCCTCAACAGATAAATTAAACATTACTGGGCCTGTTCTCACATCAATTATTTGCATGCTTATAAAAAGATAAAGAATATTTGAAAATAGCTTGTCCCCATCAAATGTTAAGCTCATCACCCTGTTACACAGTTTCTATCACTCATTTTCTTTATTCATATTAAAAACATCAATCTCTACCCCGTGACCAAATGACCACAGATCGTGAAACTTGATTGTAAATTCTGTGTGCTTTGACACACGTGTCTGGCCTGTGATGACTTCCTGTGACGTCTGTGGGGCTCGTGGATGTTCTCCTCCTCCCTTGCCTGCTGTGGGCCAGGCCCTGTGTTTATCTGCAGCATCTCTGTGGTCCCCATGGCAGCACTAGGAGAGGCATGTCATCATCCCTGTGTTGCTGGTGAGGAAACGAGGCTCCAGAAGGTTGCATGTCTTGCCCGAGGTTCCTAAGCCAGGGAAGCAGGACTGAGCCCAGAGCTCTTAGAATTCCAAAGCTCTTTCCAGTACATCAAAGGAGCATCTTCTATTAAGAGCATGCGGTATTGAGAAAGAGAATGCGCCCATGTTTTTCTCAGGCAAAATATGGTGTGAAAATATTTTCAGGCATTTCTATCAGCAATTATAAGAAAATATTTTGAAAGCCCTCGCGTATCCAAGCAGCCCTTGATAGAGCATTTGCATAAGCTACAGTGATTATGAAGTTTGGTTTGGTGCCAAGAATACTTATGGAAAACAGACTTATTTTTGTCAAAAATACTTCTCAGCTTAATTGTAGACGGCTAAGCAAAGGAGTAACTAGGACCCACCATCCCTGTGGGGGCGCTGCCGTTGGGGAGGGCACTGGGGCCCTGCTCTGGACTTTGAGGAGCCCGTCACAGAGCGCCAGTGGTTGTGTAGGTGGTTTCCCTTTGGTGTGTTCATGAGTCTTTGTCTTCTTCTTCTCCAGGAAAGTAAGCCAGAGCAGTGCCTAGCAGGAAAGAGCCACAGCACTGGGGAGCAGCCGTCACAGCTGGGCATGGCCACCAGGTACAGTGCCAAGTCACCTTGGGGCGTTGCGGCTCCTTTCCGTGTCTACGGTCAAGGCACAGATGCTGATAGCGTTCACCGAATAGCCCGGGCCTTGGACCCGGACGGACCTGGGTTGCAGACCTGGCTCTGTCTTTTACTCAATGACCTGGAGCAATTTACTTAAATGGTTGTTCCCAAGAATCAGATGGAAGCGCTTGATCCTCAGATACCGAATTTCCAAAGTAAACGTGAGGCGTGCATGAGACGATGTAACGAGCACCCCTCGTGCTCTTGGCATGTGCTAGCCCTCCGTTTACAGAAGGTGGGAGCAGTGGTGGTAAATAATGCTGATGAGGTTGAACAGTGGCGTTAACAGGGGCATGAAAACAAGTTGCCCTTCTGAAGGAACTTGCCTTTCTCTAGAGTTGAAACACTTACCAGGACCTACATTGATACTTTCCTAAGTATTGGTAGGGATTCATGTTAACTTGTACAGGAGCCCTTAGAGTTTGATAATACGGATCGTATGCGTCGTGTTATGTCTTCAGGGTAACCTACTTGTACGGGATTTGAGGGTAACTACTGTGAGGGCCATGCCGTCGCCCTCTAATTCGACGGGGTTACTGCATATTGACACTGAGTGATCCGAGCTTGTATAACACCTTTTACATATGACCTCACCCTTCTGGTATTCCTGTGCTTGAGAAACCCAGGGTTGCGTTTCTTATTTAGCAGGCAGAAAATGCTAACATGTTCATTGAGGGCAAGATGCATATCTCCATCCTTTTTTTTTTTTTTAAATTTTATTTATTTATTTACTTATGGCTGTGTTGGGTCTTCGTTTCTGTGCGAGGGCTTTCTCTAGTTGCAGCCAGCGGGGCCCACTCTTCATCGCGGTGCGCGGGCCTCTCACTGTCGCGGCCTCTCTTGTTGCGGAGCACAGGCTCCAGACGTGCAGGCTCAGCGGTTGTGGCTCATGGGCCTAGTTGCTCCGCGGCATGTGGGTTCCTCCCAGACCGGGGCTCGAACCCGTGTCCCCTGCACTGGCAGGCAGATTCTCAACACTGTGCCACCAGGGAAGCCCTCTATCCTCTTTATAGCTTAGAGGCCAAGCCAGCGGCTGACCCAGAGCAGGCATGTCTTCAATGTGCTATTACTGAACTGATGAGATTTTCCCAGTATAGTGTTGTTTCCTAGGGGAGGCGGGCTTAGATTTCAAGTCCTTGGATTCCTGGCCAGAGCTCTGTATCTTAAACTATTTTATTTCTAGAACTCATTGTTGGAAATAGAAACTCATGTAGGTGTCACGTAGGAAACAGTCTGATTTCTTTCTTGTCCTCTGTGGAGAAGAGTGTGCAGGACCTGATAAAACTGCATGGCAGGACCGGCTCTCGGCTGGGATGCTATCACAGGACACCCTTTCTGTTCCCTCTGCTGGTACCCTGGTGCTGTTCCTTCCCACCTGACCCCCTGCCGGTCTGCCCTGGACAAGGGAGCAGGGTTGAAGAGCTTGTGTGTTTCTTTTCCAATCTTCACCCTCCATCTCTGGCTCATTCTCTGGGGAGGGGCTTTCCGGCACGGTTATCTGGATACCTTCCCGACCTGGAATTTTGAGTGAGCTTGGAGGGGAGAAGGCAGGTGGAGCTCGGGCTAAAAATGCGCGGTCCTGAGGGGGTGTAGGAGGCCGCTAGGATAGAAGGCGGTGGGTTTTCGGTAAGTAGGTGTTTGAAGCAGCAGGATGTACACGGCAGACTTTGGAGTCAGGCAGATCTGACTTGGAGTCCTGGCTTTGGGTAAACTCCTTTCCGTATCTGAGGGAAGGAACTAGCGTGCTGTCCGTTCCCAGAGCAACCAGGGAGGGAGACACAAGCAAAGATGCCACCCTTCTGTCCTGAGCAGTTGAAACCAGCAGTTTGGCTGCACTGGAAATACCCTGCTCTCCTGGGGCTCTTTCTGAGACCCTCTGTGTCCTGCAGTAATTTCCAAGCAGAAGAGGCAGCATGAGCTGGGACTTTGTCACTCTTCTCTATGATCTTTGGCGAATTCATCAGCCCCTCGGTGTTTCCTCCTTCATCTGTGAAATGGGCACAAGACTGACACCCACACCGCAGGTGTTGGCTCATCTAATCCTCACGGCAGCCTCATGAGAAAGGAGGTGCAGAACGTGAAACCCAACAAGGCCACATGGGCTGTGCCTGTGGTCAGGAGGGTGGGTGTCTCTGTGGTGGCCTGGAAGACACAGGCTCATCTTAACCATGCGGTTGCAAGTGTTTAAAATTATACTCCACAATATGGGCCAAACGCAGGATGTCCGCCAAATCCGGCCTGTGATATGCCAGTCTGAGACCTGGGGAAGGCTGGCCAGGGGCTCAGAGAGGTTTAAAAGGGACAGAACACGACGGTGGCTGGTACGGGCTGTGCGTTCTTCTCCTTTCCAGCTGCGTGACCGCTCCTGGAGGCTGCCCGGTGGGCCGAGGGTGGAGGAGGCAGCAGGGCGCTCCTGCAGCTCTTCCTGAGCTGGAACATCGGCTGACACAGTCCATCTGAAGCGCTTCGGATTTTCTTAGTATCTGATATGATCCTATTCAGATGTTGACAGAAATGCTCTGCCCTCTTAGATAGAAAGAGTTTGACTGTTGGCCACTCTGAGTTAGTTAGTCAGGCTACATTTTTTTTACGAAACCTGAAACACGAAGAATTGACTCTTGCGAAAAGGATTTGAGGCTCTGAAAAGTCTTCATGTAAAGTCTCCTGAGCAGTGTACATCTTTTCCTTTTTACTGGCATCCTAGTCCCCTAATTAGATTCATGCAGTTGACTGAAAAAAAGTGTCGGAGTGCTTTCCTAATTGACAGACTTGTGATTGACAGAACAGTCCCTGAAGTCTCATAATTGAGCAAACAGCTTGTCACCATGCAAGTCATTAAAATACCATCAAAAACTGCACACTGACAAGTGCGAACTTCAGCGTTGTTCACAGCTCCTTGGCGGAACACAGACACTCGAGTGAGATGAGCCCTTTTGTTTCGTTCTGTCGCTCCTTGCAGACGCCGCGAAGCCAGTGACATTAAGGACTGTTGCAGGAGTGGGGAAGGGGGTGGCCAGGTCCACAGATGACCGTGCCCTCGCCCTAAGCCGGCACCGCCAGCTGAGGTGTACAGCTCCCATGGCAAGTTTCCGTATCTGTGTTTTCCTTCCCGCGCTCCCTCAAACGTGGCATGCCGCACTGATCTAGGCGTTTCGGGTTTTGTTTTAAAGCAGCAGATGGAGATAAGAGCTCTTCTGCCTTGCTTCCGCATCCCACCAGCAGAGGCTCACATCAATCTGTTGCCACTGAGAGCTTCAGTTCACATTTGGATCTCATTTCCCACCAAACTGTTTGCGTGGAACGTAAACATTTTCCAATTCAATGAGGGGCCTGTAGCTTCATCTCCTGGGTTCCCACCCAGGCACTGGTCAGGCCGCTTGGCGCCAGGACCACGTGTACCCCGTCTGTCTGAAAACCAGCCTCTAGGTCGTTGGTTGAAAAGGATCAGCGTTGTTTGTAGGCTCGGCAGAGGTCGGAAGGGGAAGGGACTTCTGTGTCATTTTACAGATGAGCCACTGAGGCCCAGAGGGGAATCCTGAGGCTGTGAGGCCTTTCCTGGGACGCCTGTTTCCTGGTCCACTTCCTTCTGTCTCGTACCTGCCGGCCTCTGGGATCTCTTGGTTGGTGGGATGCCGTTTGCTCCCCTGCACTTTAAGATGAGGAAATCTAGTCTGAAAGAAAATAGTCTGAGCAGGATAACACAGCCTGAAGTTCCTGGGGTTCAAACCCGGGCTTCTCAGGTCTCCACTCTACCTAGAACCGGCCCCCAGCGTCACAGGTGTAGATTCATTCATCCAGTTGTAGCTTAACCCCGCCATGGACCAGCCGGGATTCTAGGCTACGTGCTCCTTCTCCGTGGACATAGTCACCTGTCCCCACGGCTCGTTCACCAGGGCTGTGTCCCCCTGATGGGCAAGGCTGTGACTCCAGCCCAGATTGTTCTGTGTAGCTCCTGGAC
The DNA here is from genome assembly GCF_949774975.1 of Lagenorhynchus albirostris. Taxonomy (NCBI): domain Eukaryota; kingdom Metazoa; phylum Chordata; class Mammalia; order Artiodactyla; family Delphinidae; genus Lagenorhynchus; species Lagenorhynchus albirostris. Next base: position 80,962,949 of record NC_083107.1, on the reverse strand, counting down.
CCCTCGTCCGGCTGCTCTCAGATGTCCTCTGCCTTCTTAGTGTAGCACTTGTCCAGCTCTGTTGTGATTGTTCAGACAGAAAGCCCCGGGGAGCGCAGGGCCCAGGCCGCTTGCTGTATCCTCCACGCCTGGCATGGTGCCTAGAGACCTCGGTGGCATGAGCTCTAGTCCACCAGCCCGCAGCCCACCGGCCGCCCCTTGTAGGGCCCCGGGAGCAGGGGCCTGGGGAGGGGCGGCTCATTCTGGACATGGAAGGAGCCGGTAGAAAGAACGCAGAAGCGGGGTGCCGTGTAATGGGGTCTTCCCTCTTGTCTGCCCTAGTGCGGGGCAGTATCGGATTGTAGGAGCTGCTTCTGGAACGAGCACATGGGGCAAGAAAGCAACAGGCTGCAGAGGAAATACCCAATCATTTCCTGGTAGAAGGGAAGGGAGGGCGAGGGGGCAGGAGTTCACTGAGATGCAAAGCTAAGATGGAGCCCCGTGTGCCTGTCTTGCATAAAGGGATGCGCTGAGCCAGAAGCTTGGCGGCGGGGCGGGGGCCGGGGGGGGGGGGAGGCGTGCATCCCGGGAGCCGGGCGGGGCCTGCTCTGGGGCTGCCTAGCTTTGTCCATTCAGCGTAACAAACGTCTACGGAGCACTTTGTAGGGCGTTAACGGCATTTTCAAAGAAAATGGTCCCGGGAAGCAGGTCTAGTACTGCTGGGTTGGGGACTGTGCCATAGCAGGATTTGAATCCAGGGGACAGCTAATTGCTGACATGCCTTATCTGAGCTATTTAAAGAAAATGAGCCTGCTTCCCACCCACACCTCCCAGCCCCGACCACGTGGAGAAGTCCAGAAGCGCTCGGAGCGCTGGATCCTGTGCAGGTGAATAAGGTATGGCGCTTGCTCCTGGGGAGCCTGCTTCGGAGTCCAGGGGAGCATCGGGGGGCCTTTGTTGGCTCCCCTGGCACCTGTCCGTGAGGCCTAGAGTGGCCTCGTTACCTGGGATTGCGCATTTGGAGCGGTGTGTACCGGGAACTTGGTCAGCTTGGACGTGCAGGAAATTTGGGCTCCTGTGCTTGGCCAGCAGCCTGGGACACGGCAAGAGAGGGAATCTGAGCATCCTCCCAGGCCAGGAGGGAGCTTGAGCCCGCTGATCAGGATGGGAGCCTCCTGGTTTGAAGTAGAGTGATGATGACGGTGAATGAGGAGAGGCAGTCCCGGATGAATAATGCAGGAGCCGCACGGATGGCGTTAGTGATGGCATCTGGTCAGTGACCACCTAGAGACGGCACTGGGAGACACCCGATGGGCTCCGTCATCGAGTCTGGCCTAATGCTTTTTTTTTTTTTTTTTTTTTTTTTTTGCGGTACGCGGGCCTCTCACCGTCGTGGCCTCTCCCGTTGCGGAGCGCAGGCTCCGCGGCCATGGCTCACGGGCCCCGCCGCTCCGCGGCACGTGGGATCTTCCCGGACCAGGGCACGAACCCGCGTCCCCTGCATCGGCAGGCGGACTCTCAACCCCTGCGCCACCAGGGAAGCCTGGCCTGATGCGTTTTTAATGGCTACCCAGATGTACTTCCTAATTGGCAGTTACATCACTGTGTGTTCCAGAATAAAGCATGAGTCCTCCTCCAGTGAGGAGGAGCGCGCGTCCGCCAGGCTGCCCAGCACGAGCCGCCCCCCGCTGCTGTCCAGCGTTGGCTACAAGAAGACCCTGCGCCTCACGTCAGAGCAGCTGGTGAGTGTCCTGCCCCCCCGCCGCCACGCTGCGGCGCTGGCCCAGCCACGGCCCCCTGGACTCGGTGGGGTCAGTGATCCGGCGTCCCTCCCGCGCTGCGGCTCCGGCTTCAGCTCTGGCACCTTCTCTATCCACTGCCCGCCGCCCCCCGCGACCTCACATCCCCCTGTTGGTGCCTCCGGTTCGCGCCCCACGTCAGCTCCTGTCCAGGCTGGCTCCAAAGCATCCCTGCCCCTGTGCCGGCCCTGCCGCTGCCCGGGAGGCTCCTGTCCGCACGTGTTGGCGGAGGGCGGCCCGAAGGCGTGAATTTATCCTGAGCTGTGAATGCCTCAGAGCCCGGATCTCGCAGGGCTGTTTCCACTTTTCCAGAGATGTTTGTTAAGTCAACCGCATCTCCTGAATTGGGGGAAAAGGAGGACTTGTGATGGGATTCAGAGAGCTTCCGGTAGCAGGGGGCCATCCTGGTCACAGCGTCCTCTGCTCTGTGGCCGTGCCACCAGTTTTAATCCCTGGACCCTGTTTCCCAGGAGCAGACAGCGAGCAGGTATCTGCGCTCTGCTGCTCTCCTAGGAGTTCGTGGGGGCCAGGCTTAGTTGTGATGGTGTCTGATGGGAAAAGAGAACGGTCAGGCCTGACACCCTGCGCCACTGGGGGTGACCTGGACTCCTGCCCCCAGCTGGCTTGCACTCGAGGGCCCCGGTGCCGAGATTCAGAACCACTGAGAGGGGATTCTGCCTTCGGAATCCGGTGTGATTTCCTGGGGTCTAGCTTCTGGGCTTCTGGATATGAGATGTACCTGATAACTGAGACGACTGCTTTCTTCCAGTTTGTGTCTGTGTATTAACTAGCACTCGTGGCTGGTTCGGGGAACGTATTTTCACCCTTGACTTAGATTCGTCTCCCCGGCCATGGCCCTTCGTACTCAGCCGTGACCTAGTAAACGCATCCCAGTCTGAAGTTGTGATTTCCTGCGGCGACCCTCAGAGCCCGTCACTTACAAACCCCAGGGGGCGTGGGTGAGGGTGAGCTGCGCTATGCTGGGGCCTGCGAGGGGGCCTGGGGTTCAGGTTGCCCAAGTCCTGGAAAGACCAGTCCTCCTCGAGAGCAAGACAGGAGAAGAACTGTACGGTGGCCTAGGGTGGTGCTTTGAAAAAAATAAAATCCGGATCCGGTTTCTCGTGGAACAGAAACTGAATATCCCTCTCTCTGAGCCTTGTCCTCCAGCAGACACAGAGTGCATATCTTTCAGAAAAGCCTGAAGTTGAAGAACGGACCCAACGACGTGGTCTTCAGCGTCACCACACAGTACCAGGGCACGTGCCGCTGCGAAGGCACCATCTACTTGTGGAACTGGGACGATAAGGTTATCATCTCTGACATCGACGGAACCATCACTAGGTGGGTCCCGCCGACGCGGGGCCGTGGGACCCCGGGGCCTGGAGCCGGCGTGTCAGTTCCTCTTTCCGGGGCGCCGTGCGGCTCATGCAGCTCAGTTTCTGGGGCGGTCGGTGCCGCCCGCGGAGCCATAGCTCCTTGATTTAAACAGCTGCAGTGGGGGATTGGGGGTCGCTTCCCTCTGGGGCGGTGGCTCCCTGGCTTTGTTGCTCAGTTTCGGAGTTTCCGTTCAGAGAGCAAGTCGTGCATCCCATTTGCATTTTTTAATGAGGCATTTGGTGCGATGAGTCAGAATGACTTTTTTTTCCCCCCTTTTGCGATACCCTTTTAACTTTATTTTTCCTGTCTCTGTTTTTATTTAGATCAGATACTCTTGGCCACATTTTGCCCACCCTTGGGAAGGATTGGACCCACCAGGGCATCGCCAAGTTGTACCATAAAGTGAGCCAGTAAGTACCCAGCGAAGTGCTTGCAGCAAATCCGCACACGGAACCTTTGCCAACGGGCTGACTTACAGACGGGTGCCCCTTGGCCAGGGAGGGTGAGTGCGTGGTGACTCCCGCCAACTCCAGATCTGAATTCAGTACCAAAAGGCAAGAGAGGAAGTGGCCGGGGAATTGCAAACTGACAGAGGAGGAAGGCTGTGGCAGCCTTAGGGGAGGGCTTGAGGTTCAGTTCATACTGAGGAATGGCACAGATAGTCGGGTGAGGACATGGTAGTCTCTGATGTAGACCAAGGGAGTTATTTTAGGCTGAAAAGGTCCAGATTCTAAGCAGGTTTTGTGGGCCAGCCAGCAGTGCACACCTTGCCCACCTGGTCCGGGGAGCGCTCTGCCGAGGGGCCGTACCTCGGACGTCAGTGTGGGAGGGAAGATTTGAGTTGCTCTCGTGTGTCGGGTACATCTGTCACTTCACTTAATTCTTACAGTAGTTCCGAGAAGCAAATAATATCATTTCTAGGTTTAGAGGGTTAAAACAATTTGTCCAAATTCCTGTAGCTGCTAAGAGGCAGAACTCACTGAAACCCTGGTCGACCTATAGCTCCAAGTGCAGTACTTCTGCTCTGCTTCGTCTCCAGGGTTCAGAGCCCTTGGAGTCCCCATCCCTGCACCACCACCAGCAGGTGCTTGGTCCCACTGTCTCCATCTCTCTGTGGACTAGAGTCTCCCACGTAAGTGACACCTCTCTGTCCTCCAGGTAGTTACAGCCGGGAGGTGCAGACATGGTCTCTGGCCTGCTGGACCTCACGCTTCGGGTTGGTGGGGCACGAGGTGCCTGGGACGACCTTTCCTCCTGGTGGATTCAAAGCTTCTCACTTCTTAGATGCCCAGCTCATTGATTTGACTTTCCTTTTCTGGATGTCTTCCTTAAGAAATGTTAAAAGTAATACATGCTTCTTCGAAAAAAATAAATAAGAAAAACGAGGGAAATATAAAAGTACAAAGGTCACATCTTTCTCCCGCCTTACCGATAAGCTGTAAGTTATCGGCTACGAGTATTATACGTTCTCTACCAGCGGAACCACCGTGACCGGTTTGGTTCCGTGTATACTGAAAATTCATTTACATGCTCCCCCGCCCCACGTGCACATTATTTAATGAAAGATCCTTCTGTTTCATTATGTGTGAGGTTTACCTCGTTCTTCTTAACTGCAGTACAAAATTCCATGCTGTGGATAAACCATCCTGCATTTAACTAGTCCTGTTGGTGAACACGATAGGGCGTTTCCAGTTTTTCACTCTTTCCAATAGTGACGCAATAAGCATTTACAGAAAGTCCTTATTACGTACAACGAGCGGACAGATAAGCAGAGAAGGTACGACGCTTACACAAGGGCCGCTGTAAGGTGGATTCTCTGAAGCAGAATTGCCGGCGGAAGGCTGAGCACACGGAAAGGTTTGGTCGATATTCCCGAGCTGCCCCCCGAGAGGTTCTCCCGGCCTCCCTCCTGTAGGCGGTGTGTTCAGGGCCTTCCCCGCCACCTCCGCACGGCTGACTCTCTGCCTCAAAGGATTAATGCACTGATGAGCTGCCTTGACTGGCCTCACACTGAAAACTGTCTCTATTTTTAGTCGAAAGAAACCCCTGTGGGTCAGGATACAGAGTAGTTCACAGCCTCATTCATTTTGGGTTTTGGAACATAAAGCTATTCCTGTTCTTACTGTAAGGTTAAAAAAAAAAGGCACTGTGTTTTGCCGGTTTTTTTTTTTTCTTTTTGGTTTTGATTTGTGTCTCTCTTGGGTTTTCCTAGAAAAGGTATTTTCTTGAAAAATAAAGTTGCGTAGCTTACCAAAGAATGCCTGGTGGTTGTTCTGGTTCGGTTGATTGATTTAGAATGAGTCCGGTCTGTGGGTGAGGACCCGAGAATCACAGAGCGCTTGTTGTGTTTTCATTTTGGTCGAGAGGAAGCAGCTTGACACTTAACTTGTTCACTGAGTTTGACGTGTGTCCTCAGTGGCACCCGGACGGTTAGACCAGTGATGTCCTGGCCGTCCCCCAGCTCGGCCGTCGCCTTCAGGGGCTCTGTACAGGAGCACGGACAGCCTCCTTAGCGTGGCTCTCAAACCCTGCGGTTTCGGGTCAGCTTCCGCTAGTTCCTGATCTGCTGCTGCTTCTCCGCAGACCTTCCTGCTCGAATCCGGTCTGACTGTTCCCCACCCCGTATCCGTCGTTTTCCCATCTTCCCACCTTTGCTCACACGGTGGCTTCTGCTTGGCCTGCCTTTACCTCTGATTTTTGCCTCCCCCAGTTTTTCAGCCTGTAATGCCCGGCTCAGACCCCGTGGTCCCCACCAAGCCCCTCCAGGCCAGAATCGGTGCCCCGGGCAGCCCTACGTCCTCCTCCTCTAGGCTTCCTGATACCCAAGGGCTCGACCTGGCTTGGTGGCCTTGGTACCATCCCAGAGTTCCAGCCCAGGCTGGACGTGGTGTCGGCTTTCGTAGCTGGTTAGAGCGAATGCCCGTCCAGCCAGCGTCTCACGTGCTACCTCCTCCAAGTCTTCGGCAGCCCCAGCTGGGAGAAGGGCAGGGACGGACTGAGAACTGGCAAGGGCTGTGTGGCCGTTTCTGCGGGTGTCATGTTTGTGATCACCCAGAGACGTATTTAGAGAAATGTTTCGCATGAAAGAGTACCAGGAGGAAGGGGCCGTTTAATTGAGTTTTGGACTGATCGCTCTTCCCTGCTGCTTCTTTCCTTGCATTTGGGTACCCCTCAAATTTTATGCCCTGCAGTATTTTTCTAACGGAGAAACCAGTCTTGCAGATGACCACTTGCCTGGAAACAACAGAAAATGAGGACCATTGTATTTATTTTTCGCCAAATGTAATTACTCGTTTGAATAAGTCAGCCCGTGAGAGATTACCTGCCAGGTTGATTAGCACCTTGTTCGTAGGGAGGATCTAAAGCTCGCTTGGTTACTGATTTTAAAAAGCGGACTTGGTCATTGATTAAAAGGAGCTATAGCAGATACAAATAGAAGAGATGTGAAACTCCCGCGTATTCAAATATACGTGTCCAATAAGTAGAAGGAAAGTAAAGCAGGACCGTTTCCTAAAATATGTAGATCATTGAGCCAGTGGGGATTTGCGGGGGGCTAAGTATGGACAAAAACTGCTCTAATTTCCTGCCTTCCTGGACAAATATTTTTATATTCACGTAACCGGAAATCAGCGGCTCCATGACTTAGTGAGAGGAACGCTTCCTGGGTTTCCATGGATAAGTTAGTTCATCTGTGGCCTGCGGAACGTATTGTCTGAAGCCGAGATGCTGAAGACGGGAACCGATCGTTAGCAGACTCATTAGCATCTTTCTTCTTCTCCTGCCCACAGCGCTTCTTTCTTCCCCTCACCTCAGGTCTTCCTAAGTTATCGCATCATCGCTGTCTGCCAGGAAGGGAGAGTGTGGTGTGGCGAATGGGAGGGAGTCGGGGACCTGGGCTCTAGGGGCCGTAGCCGTCGGCCCACCACAGACCTTCCGACCCGTCCCCTGCTCGCGGCTTTGGCTTCCTCATCCCCGAAGGGCGGAGTTGGATCCCACCATCCCTTCGGTCGCTCCCTGCTAGGCTGGCAGCACTGCGCCGCTAGGTCGGGTGGTTCCAGTCAGTCCCGAGCCCGCGTGCGCTCCGTGAGAGCCCTGAGGATGCGCTGAGCCCGACCCCAAACCCGCTGTGCACCGGGCGCTGTTCTGGGTGCGCTGGGGGGTGCTGCCAGCCCCTCCCGTCGGGCACCCTGTGACCCCCAAGAAGGACCCCTACAGCGCGCCCCGTAACGAGGCACTGGGGCGGGGTGTAGTGAGAGAGGCAGATTTTACAGACGTCAGTGAAGGAGAAATGAATTCTGATTGGAAGGGCGAGGAATCAAAGAAGGCTTCAGCGAGAAGGTGGCACCTGAGCTGAGCCTTACTGGGTGAGCAGAGTTTTGGAAGAGAGGAAGGCTCATCACAGGTGGAGGTAGCAGTGGGAAGAGGGGCTGAGAGATGGGCAGGTTCGTGGGGGTGAGGAGCGCTCACAGAAAGGAGGTCCCGGTGCAGGGGGCCGGCGGTGCAGGGGGCCGGCGGTGCAGGGGGCCCGCGGTGCAGGGGGTCGGCGGTGCAGGGGGCCTGCAGTGCAGGGGGCCCGCGGTGCAGGGGGTCAGCGGCCTATGTGACTTGGAAGTTGGCTGGCACCAGACAGCAGAGCCCGTGGAGGCGGGGCTGAGAACGAGCCTGAGTTTGGCCCTGAGCTTTCCTTTCTTAAGGTGGCAGGCGAGTACCCTTCCTCTAGGGCTGCAGACAGGGCTACCGAGTTCCCTTTCCTCTACATCACTGTCGCTCAGTGGGGATTTTGCCCCCCATGGGGCGTGGCAATGTCTGGAGACATCTTTGATTGTCATGACTGGGGCGTGTCATTGGCAACTAGTAATCGAGAAACTCCAATATAGAAGCTTATCTTGGAAAATTAAGTAGAAGAGGTAGAAGGTTACCCAAAGGGAATCTTCCCAGTCTATTTCAGTATCTCTCCAGACCTCTAAGAGGGATGTAGAGATTGGGACAAAAGGAGAAAATCATTTGTACCAAGCCTGACCATGGAATGATGCCTTCTTTTAGTCTCTGGCGTTTCCCCAGAGCCCTGTTCTAGTTGCTGAGATGTCGGAGGGTAAGTGTGACCCACGTGTGTGTGTTGCACCTCTGTTCACTGGTGCCTCTTCAGGCAGGGCTGTCCTTCCTGCCCTGGGGTCCCTCGTGGCCGCCTTGTTCCGTCCCGTGTCCTGTTTCCGTTATAGTTCGTCCCGCAGTACACGCTACTGCAGGGAAGGGCTGTGCTGGGCCCTGAGCACGCCCAGCCCAGCCTGGCCCTGGAGTGTCCGGTGGGTATGCCTGCTGTATCCTGCTACTGGCTGCCCTTCTGAGCGAGGGTCTTATCCACGAGGGGTACCGTTGAGAGTAATCTTTCTGGTGACTCTCTGCCACCTGAGTGACTGATGGGAACACCTGGCGTTTCACACAGCTTTCACCGGGATGAAGGCTCTGGAGAGGTGATCCCTGCTGCCACCAACAGGCATTTCTCCCGTTAGGACGTCCTCGAGCTGCTTTTCCAGCTACGTTTAGTAACGGCCTTTGAAGCAGAACACTTGTGTGGTGAGGACAGCCAGTGGCAGGGTCAAGCCGTGAAGCATATTTGCAAACCAGGCCTTAAATAAAATTAGCGTCTCAGACCCCTGCAGGTGGCAGCTTTTAGGACTTTGATGTGAAGAGCTATATACAGAAATAGTGATTTTTTAAAAAAAGATTGCATTAATTAGACAGCTCAGATACAAAGATGTTTCATTAAAGTGCTTGCTTGATTTTCAGATACATCCCTGTATTCCAAACAACCTGATATTTCTAGATTCTCTTCGTCCCAGCACGTTCCTGTTTCTTGGTTTTAAAGAACATATTATTAGGCAAATCTCAAGACAAGTCCTTTGGCCAGCACTAAGTATTCATGGTGGAGCAGTAAGTCGGATAGGAAGCGGGTAGTTTGTATTTACCCATCAGCAAAGATGTACAGAGTGTCTGCTACTTGCCAAGCACTGTTTTTGGCGCTGGAGTTAACAGCAAGGAATGAGACAAGGTCCCCACCCTCAGGGAGCTCATGAATTAATGAGACACAGTCAAACAAGGGGCTGTCGTGTAATATTAGTGACCGGTGGTACATGAGGAGAAAAGCAGAGCGAGGGCTTAGTGCCTGGGGTGAGGGTGAGGGAGGGTGTGTTTTATTAGCTAGGCGGACGAGGGAGGGCCCGCCGAGGAGGTACTGTCTGAGCAGGTCTCGACGAGGTGAGGGGGCAGGCGAGCCCGGAGGTCTAGGGGAACAGTGTGCAGGCAGCAGGAACGGCAGGTGCAGGAAGGGGTGTGGTGAGTGCGAGGATCGGTGAGGACACCTGGTGTCCAGCCCGGTGCCAGGGAGCAGATGGGGCTGGAGAGAAAGGCAGGGACCAGGTCTCGGTGGCCTTGCGGGTCCCGGCGAGGAATTTGGATTATATCTGAGAGAACTGGCAAGGCTTTGGAGAGCTGAGTATTAAGTTTTCTTTCTCTGTGGAGGGTCGGCGGGGGGCAGGGAGATGATTGATGCTGTTGCAGGAATAGAGGTCAGGGGTCCCGCTGGCGGGGGCAGGGGGACTGAGGGGCGGCACGGGGTTCATGGTGTTACGGGTGGGACTGAGCGGGCTTGCCGATGGGTTGCAGTGGGGATAGAAACCCAGGGGGGGGCCCCTGAGATGTGGGCCCCACCCCTGGGCTTCCAGGGGTGCCTGGAAGCGTTTGAGGTACTACTCGTGGGTGTCTGATGGGTAATGTGGGGTGTGCCGCTGAGTCTGTTGCTCTGGAGCTGAAGAGAGGGGTCTGGGCTACGAATGTAAAGCTGAGAGATATCCGTGTACAGATGGGGGTTAAACTTTTTTTTTCATGTATTTAATCCAGTATATTAAAATACTACCATTTAATCATGTACTCAATATCAAAACTGAATGGGTGGTATCTCATATTCTGTCTTTATAGTAAGGCCTTGTAATCTGGCCTATATTTTATATTTGTAGCACAACATCTCATTTCGGACTCCTAAGTTGTCAGCGGTTCAAAAACAGGGACATGTAGTTCTCCTAAAGTAATAAAGTTGTGTTTAACAGAAGAACCCTCCTGTGATCTGTTTCTTCACTCGCGACACTTCCGACACCAGATGTGTGGGGGTTTCACACGTTTCACAATTCCCAAGTTCTCTTCAGACACCAACTGGGTGTCCATTAGTTTAATTCTGACACTAACTACCTAGTTAGTGCAGACCCCACGGGTTAAGGGCTCATTCCCGCAAGGCCTCCCCAAATTCAGACACCAGTCGTGAGTGGTAGGTCCTCAGCTTACCCACACTTCTGCCTGACTTGGCTACAAAGTGAGGGTTCCCACACGCCCTCCCCAGGTTTGATGACGGCTCATAGGACTTGGGGAAACGCATTCACCGGTCTGTGTTATCAGGGTGTTATAAAGGATACAGCTGAGCAGCCAGATGAAGATGTATGGACGGTCCGGGTGCAGCTAAGTTGGACAGTTTGATGCCTCCGGCCTCAGTTTCCCTAACTGTAAAGCGAGAGGAAGACACCTACCGAACAAGGTTCCCTTGAGGATTAAACCGAGTGAGGCCGTGAGGGTCCTTTAGCAAACGGCAGGGAAAGGTGTTCAGGCTTCTTGCGCCATTAAGATTTTATAGAATGCGCCTTTTGCTTGGGAATTAGAGCCGCGCCCTTCCTCCGGAAACAGGTACAGATGAGGGTTTGTGCGCGAGAGGCTCCATCGTGTGATGCCGTTAAGCGGGAACGTTTCATCTCTTTTTCAGAAATGGGTACAAGTTCCTCTACTGCTCCGCACGGGCCATCGGGATGGCGGACATGACGCGGGGCTACCTGCACTGGGTCAACGAGCGGGGCACGGTGCTGCCCCAGGGGCCGCTGCTCCTCAGCCCCAGTAGCCTCTTCTCCGCCTTGCACAGGTGAGGGCTCAGCCTGCCCGCCCCCCGCCCCGCACCGCTGGGCCGGCTCGGGACCCCTCTCCCGCTCACCGGAGGTTTTGCCAGAATAGCTGCTTTACTCGTCCTCCCAGCCGACACCCCCGCTCCGTGCTGGGCCCCGGAGATTCAGCCTCAAGTGCGGGTCTGGCCTCGTCACCCATCAGCATCCTTCGCTGGCTCGTCACGGCCCTCGGGAGAAAGCCCGAGGCCACGAGCTCGGCATCACAGGCTCTTCACCACCCAACTTGTCCTTCTGGCCCATCTCATTCTCTCCGGGTTCTGGGATGCAGTCGTGCTGAGCTGTCTCCGTTGTCCAGAGAGACGGTCTCTGCTCTGAGCCTTAGCACGTGCTGCCCTCCTTCGTGGGGAGCTGCCCCTCTCCCTGCGTCGCTGGCCTGAGTCTTAGTGACTCTGAGAATCTATCTATGTGCTTTCCGTCGAATCAGGGACCTTGGCTGGGTCCAGTGGCCCCTCTACCAGCCACCATCACCACCTGCCTGGCCTGAGACCTCCCGTAATGAGGAGTCCTGGTCACACTTTATTTTTATAGACCACCAGCCCAGTTCTTTTCTTTCATTGGTTATTTTTAAAAATATTTATTTATTTTTAACATCTTTATGGGAGTATAATTGCTTTACAATGGTGTGTTAGTTTCTGCTGTATAACAAAGTGAATCAGCTATACGTATACATACATCCCCATATCCCCTCCTTCTTGCGTCTCCCTCCCTCCCACCCTCCCTATCCCACCCCTCTAGGTGGTCACAGAGCACTGAGCTGATCTCCTCTTGTGATGCAGCTGCTTCCCACTAGCTGTCTATTTTACATTTGGTAGTGTACATATGTCTGTGCTATGCTCTTACTTAGTCGCAGCTTACCCTTCCCCGTCCCCGTGTCCTTGAGTCCATTCTCTACGTTTGCGTCTTTATTCCTGTCCTGACCTTAGGTTCATCAGAAGCTTTTTTTTTTTTATTCCATACATATGTGTTAGCACACATCATCTGTCGATGGACACTTAGGTTACTTCCATGTCCTGGCTATTGTAAATAGCGCTGCAGTGAACATTGTGGTACATGACTCTTCTTGAATTATGGTTTTCTCAGGGTATACGCCCAGTAGTAGGATTGCTGGGTCGTATGGTAGTTCTATTTTTAGTTCTTTAAGGAACCTCCATACTGTTCTCCACAGTGACTGTATCAATTTGCATTCCCACCAACAATGCAAGAGGGTTCCCTTTTCTCCACACCCCCTCCAGCATTTATTGTTTGTAGATTTTTTGATGATGACCATCCTGACCGGTGTGAGGTAATACCTCATTGTAGTTTGGATTTGCATTTCTCTAATGATTAGTGATGTTGAGCATCCTTTCATGTGTTGGTTGGCAATCTGTATATCTTCTTTGGAGAAATGTCTGTGTAGGTCTTCTGCGCATTTCTGGATTGGGTTGTTTGTTTTTATGATATTGAGCTGCATGAGCCGCTTGTATACTTTGGAGATTAATCCTTTGTCAGTTGCTTTGTTTGCAAATATATTCTCCCATTCTGAGGGTTGTCTTTTTGTCTTGTTTATGGTTTCCTTTGCTGTGCAAAAGCTTTTAAATTTCATTAGGTCCCATTTGTTTGTTTTTGTTTTTATTTCCATTTCTCCTCTAGGAGGTGGGTCAAAAAGGATCTTGCTGTGATTTATGTCATAGAGTGTTCTTTCTGCCTATGTTTTCCTCTAAAAGTTTGATAGTGTCTGGCCTTACATTTAGGTCTTTAATCCATTTTGAGCTTATTTTTGTGTATGGTGTTAGGGAGTGTTCTCATTTCATTCTTTTACATGTAGCTGTCCAGTTTTCCCAGAGCCACTTATTGAAGAGGCTGTCTTTTCTCCATTGTATAGTCTTGCCTCCTTTATCAAAGATAAGGTGACCGTATGTGTGTGGGTCTATCTCTGGGCTTTCCATCCTGTTCCATTGATCTATATTTCTGTTTTTTGTGCCAGTACCATACTGTCTTGATTACTGTAGCTTTGTAGTATAGTCTGAATTCCGGGAGCCTAATTCCTCCCGCTCCGTTTTTCTTTCTCAAGATTGCTTTGGCTCTTTGGGGTCTTTTGTGTTTCCATACACATTGTGAAATTTTTTGTTCCAGTTCTGTAAAAATGCCATTGGTGGTTTGATAGGGATTGCATTGCATCTGTAGATTGCTTTGGGTAGTATAGTCATTTTGTCAAGGTTGACTCTTCCAATCCAAGAACATGGTTTATCTCTCCATCTGTTTGTATCATCTTTAATTTCTTTCATCACTGTCTTCTAGTTTCCTGCATACAGGTCTTCTGTCTCCTTGGGTAGGTTTATTCCTAGGTATTTTATTCTTTTTGTTTCAGTGGTAAATGGGAGTGTTTCCTTAATTTCCCTTTCAGATTTTTCATCATTAGTGTCTAGGAATGCAAGAGATTTCTGTGCGTTAATTTTGTATCCTGATACTTTACCAAATTCATTGATTAGCTCTAGTAGTTTCCTGGTAGCATCTTTAGAATTCTCTATGTATAGTATCATGTCATCTGCAAACAGTGACAGCTTTACTTCTTCTTTTCCGATTTGAATTCCTTTTATTTCTTTTTATTCTCTGATTGCTGTAGCTAAAACTTTCAAAACTTTGTTGAATAACCGTGGTGAGAGTGGGCATCCTTGTCTTGTTCCTGATCTTAGAGGAAATGGTTTCAGTTTTTCACCATTGAGAACGCTGTTGGCTGTGGGTTTGTCATATATGTTGAGGTAAGCTCCCTATATGCCTACTTTCTGGAGAGTTTTTATCATAAATGGGTGTTGAACACCAGCCCATTTCTGATGACCCTCTCCCCTTCCCTTCATGCCTGCATTCAGGACAGCCCAGCCAAACTAAGCCTGGCCTCCTAGTGGGGGGCAGGAAAGCAGCGGCCTCCCTGGAGCTGGGGGCCCAGGGCAGTGTCCTGAGCTGCTCTCAAAGCAGTGGATTGAAGTTTGAGACTTACAATCATATATTCACTCATGTGTCTCTGTATAAGAGTCCTGAGATGGAGACTGTAAGGCCCTTTTAGTGCTAAGGAGGGTTCTGGAGTCCATAGAAGTCCATGCAGAGCCAGGACCAGCCCCTGGGCCTCCTGACACTCAGTTTGGGGCTCATCAGCATTGGCATCATCTAAATTACGTTTTGTTGAGGCGCCGAAGAATAGTTCAAAAAATACATGCAAGGCATCTGTCGATAGATAGATAGATATGCAGTATCTCTGTAATATACGCAAGCTGAAAGGGACCCTTGAGATCATCCAATAATCAGACAGTGAACACCAGCCTGCCCACGACCGAGATAAAGCGAGAGGATGTGCTCTCACTCCACCCTCTGAGCCGTAATAGTGGCTGCTATCCCTGGATTGTGCGTTAGTCATTCCCTGCTCCTCTAAATAGTTAGCACGTGTATGTGTGATCCTAACCAGTATGCTGAATTGTGCACATTTGTGAACTTTATGTAAATGAGTCATATGTTCTTCCGGAGCTCACTTCTACTGCTCAACGTGACGTTCCCAGGATCGTTGAGTCGCTGTAACTGGCTCGTCTTTGCTTCTGTGTGGGTCCCGTTGTTAGACTCCACCACAGCCCGCTTATCTTTTCTGCTGTTGGTGGCTGCTTGAGCCACTTGTGGTTTTCTGCTCTCGGGCGCAGTGCTGCCTGTGTGTGTCCTCTGGGGGCACCTGTGCAGTGTGCTCCAGGGTACACCCCCAGGAGCAGGATTGCTAGGCCACAGAGCATGCACACGTGTGGTCTTCTTTGGCCATTGCAAACTGTTGTCCAGAGTAGTTGAACCAGTTTGTACACCAGAAGCGAACAGTGCGAAGTGTTCCTTCCATTGGCTTTACTTTCTTACCTACATGTTGTCAGCCGTTTACATTTTTGCTACTCTGGTGGGTAAGAAATGTCTCTTTCCACGCGTTTATTGGCCATGTGGGCTTCACCTTCTGTGATGTGCCTGTTCACGTCTGTCCCTTATTTTCCTTTTGATTTGTAACAGTGTTAGAGACTGTGCACACGTAGCCTTTGTTACGAGCGCTACAAATATCTTTCTCCAGTTTATGGCTTTTGATGGACATAAATCTGAGTTGCCTTTAGTTGAACAGATCATTTCCCCTGGAGTTTTGTTCTTTCTGTGTGTTGACAAAGCCTTCCCTGACTGTGGGCCTGAGGAAAGTCTCCTGTATTGTACCTAAAGGTGTCGCCTTTCACGTTGAGGTCTGTAATTCACCAGGAATTGATTTTTGTATATAGAGTGCACTAGGGGTCCATTTTCTTTTTCTTTATACCTGTATGGATATTCAGTTGTCTCAGCACCATTTGCTGAAATGAGTGCCCTTCTCCTCTGCTTTGACTTGTCGTCGTGGTCATAAATGAAAGGCCCGGAAATGTGTGCCTCCGTTTCTGGCCTTCGTTCGTCTCTATAGCGATTTGAGTCACAGTCCATAAAAACGTGCAGACAACAACCTGGTGAGAGTTTAATTGAAATGACAGTGAATCTGTAGACCAATGGAGAATTAATATCTCATTATAATATTGAATATTCCAGTTCAATTGTATGGTATATTTCTTCATTTATTTAGGTCTTCGCTAATATATTGCAATAAAGTTTTTAACTCATTTAGAATTTTTGCACTGGCGTTCCCGAGTGAGATTGGCCCACACTTTCCCCATACTTTACTACCTCTTTCGATTTAGTTTTTGAGGTCATGCTGGCCTCGTGAAGTGAGTCAGGAGAGGTTTTCTCTTCCTCTGTGCCCTGGAATTCTTTGTTCCTTGGATGACTGGTGGAAGTCTCTGTCGAAATCACTTGTCTGCGGTGTTTTCCTTGTGGGAAGACTTGAAAGTACGGATTCACTTTCTGTCCAGCGCTTCTCTGGGATGGCTTAACCGACTTGCGCATATTTAACTTCTGAAGATACAGAAGAAAGCGCTCTTCGTATCCCAGCACCTTTGACGGTTAAAAGTAGTTAGATGCTAATGAAGCTGACGCTCTCGTGCTGACCCGCTATTTATTTGTTTTAACAGAGAAGTGATCGAAAAGAAGCCAGAGAAGTTTAAAGTCCAGTGTTTGACAGACATCAAAAACTTGTTTTCTCCAAATACAGAACCCTTTTATGCTGCTTTTGGAAACCGACCAGCTGTAAGTAGTAGTCGGGTATATACGAGTTCTTGAAATTACTGTCTGTTCAGATAGCCGTCATCTGAAAGGCTGGCCTAGACTCCCATGTGGAGCCAGATTCTCCTACTACTAGAAATAACTGCTAAGGAGCCGCTTGCCTACATCTAAAGGCAAGGAGATCGTCATTATTTCGTGGCCTCTAGTTTTCTTTGAAGGTGGGCTTGTGGGTTTCAGTTTGAAACTAGAAACTTTAAATTCCAAATTGCTTGCTAAATTAGTAAAACAAGAACATTAAGTAGGATTAGATCCTTTCTACCGGAATGGGACCGCAGAGCACAAAGGTGAATTCAGTGTCTCAAGTTTTAAGAGTGTTATTTCCTATAGTAAAAGTAG
Organism: Lagenorhynchus albirostris; assembly: GCF_949774975.1. Taxonomy (NCBI): domain Eukaryota; kingdom Metazoa; phylum Chordata; class Mammalia; order Artiodactyla; family Delphinidae; genus Lagenorhynchus; species Lagenorhynchus albirostris. The sequence goes on along the minus strand of NC_083107.1, from coordinate 80,946,274 downwards.
TACTTTGAGATTTTGTGCACACTTCCCAAATTTGCTAGAAGGGTCAGCATTCTGGAGAAGGTAGTTGGGTACTTACTTCCCAGTCAGAAAATTCTCCTGCTTTTGAAACTCATGCCCAAGAAAATGGGTCATGGAGTAACCTTAAGGAATGTTAGAATTGCAGGGGATGTAGTAGGTGGTTTACTTTTTAACTCAGTTCTTGAATAGAGGGGTGAACTGAGGCCCAGAGAGGACAACTTACTTACTAGTTTCACATCCAGAGACATTCTTTCTCTACACTGCTTGGAGGTATTATGCGAGTTTAATGAACGTTTTATAACGCAGGCAGACCTCGTTTTATTGCGCTTCGATTTGTAACACTCTGCAAATATTGCATTTTTTTTTTTCTTTTTTTACAAATTGAAAGTTTGTGGCATCGAGCAAGTCTGTCAGCACCATTCTTCCAACAGCATTTGCTCACTTCCTGTCTCTGTGTCACGTTTTGGTAATTCTTGCGATATTTCAAGCTTTTTCATGATTTTATACATTACGGTGATCTGGGATCAGTGATCTTTGATGTGACTGCTAGGACTCGCTGAAGACTCAGATAAGGGTTAGCATTTTCAGCAATAAAGTGTTTTTTTAAACTTTTCTTTTTTTTTTTTTTTTTTTTTTTTTGCGGTACACGGGCCTCTCACCGTCGTGGCCTCTCCCGTTGCGGAGCACAGGCTCCGGACGCGCAGGCTCAGCGGCCATGGCTCACGGGCCCAGCCGCTCCATGGCATGTGGGATCTTCCCGGACCAGGGCACGAACCCGTGTCCCCTGCATCGGCAGGCGGACCCCCAACCACTGCGCCCCCAGGGAAGCCCTGCAGTGTTTTTTGTATGCACTTTTTCTAGACATACAGCTGTCGCACGCTTAGTAGAGTGCAGTGTAGTGTAAACATGACTCCTATATACACCGGCACACCAAAACGGTTGTGTGATTGGCCTTGTCGTGGTGTCTGGTCCGAACCCGCAGTAACTCTGCGGTCTGCCTGTATTTGTATCAAATCTGAAATATTTGTATTTACGATGAACTCTTTTCTTCTCATTAACACTTTACCAAATATAGGATGTGTACTCGTACAAGCAAGTGGGCGTGTCTCTGAACAGGATATTCACCGTCAATCCCAAAGGAGAGCTGGTGCAGGAGCACGCGAAGACCAACGTCTCCTCGTGAGTATTGTGGCCCCTCGCTGTCATCGCTGTGTCGTTACCTGTTGTCGTCATCTTGACCTTGGAGTGGTGTTTCACAGTCAACAGTATACCTTTTTAATCCTTCGGTGCCTATATTTTAATCTTTAATTCCTACAAGGGAAACATATGTTAAGGTGTCGGATTTTGTCCAGAACCTAACTTTTGGACAGCCTGCATTATTAAATCAGATCCCCACCGGGTCGAAAATTTAAACGAGTGGTTAGATGCTGCTGCAGAGTGTTATGGCATGAATTTGAAAACCACTGGCTTACATTTGCCGAATTCGTTTTGAAAGCCTAGAACGCGAATTAGAAATATAGCCAGATTAAAATATCATGAGAAGATATATTTACAGATGAAGAACCTATGTAGCCCTTCACATTACTGACCTGTAAAAACATTCTCACCAGAAACATGGCTATGTGACGGTGAGAATTCTCGTAGTTTTGGCCGAAGCGCGTTCTCCCCCAGGCCGTGGGCTGAACTGGGTTACTGTTTGCAGTGAGGCCTCCTGGCTGGCCGGGAATCTCCCTTGACTGGGATATGTCTCTCTTTGGGTTCCTGACTTCTTAGAGTGGAGAGAGTTTCCTCAGCTTTGCCCACTGGGTGATGTCGGGCAGACAGGTGTCGTCCTGCCTTGTCCGTTTCAGAGGCCGCACCCCTGTTGGCCTGATCCCTGCAGACCTGGAAAACGGCCTCTGGCCTGAGCGACCCCAGGGGGCCTGCTGGGGCCCTCCTTATGTGGAGGAGTTGGACTGGGGGAGTTCGGGTCTAGCGGCTTCCCAGGGATTGGTTTTTTTGTTTGATAGAGATCTAGGTTCCCCTAGGGCAGATTTTCACTTTCAAGATGATCCTTTTAACCGTTGGGCGTCTAATCCAGCTTAAAGAGGATAGTTCCAGGCTAGAGGGCACCCTGGGGTCTGCCTCCCTCCCCCATAGCCAGGCCAGGACCTGAGTAAGCAGTTCCCAGGGTATGTGGGGCGAGAGGGGAGTGGGGGAGCCAGGACCCGCCTCCGTTCTTCACAAGGGGAGGCCGTGCAGGTGCTGCCTGATGGGCAGAACGACAGCAGGGACTCTTTCTTCCACACTCCTTTCCTTACGGTTTCTCCCTCTCCTGAGTTCTGAGCGGCCGCCCTGATAACGTCTCAGTTCCCTCTTCTCCGTCGTTCCCCACGTGAAAGTCTTTCCTCGGTCTCAAGGGGAGAGTGGATTTCCATTTAGGGTCGAAAGAACTGTCAGCTGAAGGCACACTGCCCTGAAGTGGCAAAGGTTTCTGCCCAGGCAGCAGCCCAGTGGCATGTCTTGTCATAAGAGGTGTTGAAAGGGGGATGCCAGCATCTCCGAAGGTCTGCCCAGGAGGCCTCTGAGGTTATCCCGTTCGCTGAGACGCTGGGGTAAAAATGCACGCTTTGCCCACGCCTTGGGGGAGGAAACTTTATTTATCGCCAAGGAATGGTGTCTTCTTCTACCTAGACCGGGAGATGTGATTCTCCCTGTGGGAGAGAGACTCTCCTTCCCCGGTTTAAGCACACACTTTTCTCTGGTGGTACCAAACTCGGTACCACCATTTCAGAGCCAAGTGGGTGCTTGCCCCTTGGAAGCTGGGACATTGTCTCGGAGAAGTCAGGGGCCCACGCCGATGGGGGGCTTCAGTGCTTTCCTTCTTGGCATTTATGGCCAGCAGTGTGTGAGCTCTGCCTGCTCTGAAGGAGCCCCGTGCGTGGAGGGTTGGTCCGAGAGGCACAGACGGAGCTGATGATGAGCCGTGAACTGCCCCCTGCAGGGAGGGGCCCCCTTCCAGAGCCACAAAACTCAAACACACAGGTCTCCAAGCGAGAGGGTATTTTAAAATTTTGTTTTAATCCCTAGGAAAGACGATCCTTGCTTATTAAGAGAGATTTTCCCCATTTTGTGCAAGCACAATGTTTCTCATAAGTCTTTGGAGGTCCTTTATTAAATACACACACACACACTCATCCTTATTTAAAAGTTATTTTATGCCTCAGAACATGCTAACTCCTTGAGTTTGGATTTCAAAAGCCTTTTTGGTTCTTAGCAAATTAGAGCTGGAGAGGGACCGGCGGCTGTCAGGGAGGACTCCGAGGATATGCAGGGAGGCCTGGGCTTGTCACAGTTTCTGGTTGGAGGTGCCCGGAGGTCTGAGAATGCATATTCAGTAGAGCAACTTTCTTTTGGTAGTTCTAGGCCACAGAAACTAATATGCAACATCTTCTTGGGAATACACAGAAAACAGAGTGAGAGAGTCTTGCAGGGAGCGTTGAGAAACACTGATCAGGTCCAAGTCCATATTCATAAGGACCTGAGGCCCAGAGAGGGCAAGACACCTGCCCAGGGTTCCACAGCAGTAAGGCGGGGGTCTTGACCCAGGTCTCTTGACCCTCATGCCAACTATGGCTTTTTTTCCTGAGGCTGACAGTTAGCCAGGGCGAATTATTTTGTAGTGTTCATGGTTTATTGTTGAATAAATTTATGGAACATCGGCTCACGTTATTTTCCCGTGGCATACGTTATCTGATTTAATTCTCACGTGAGCACTGTGCACAGTTTCTCCCTTTACGGCTGAGGGAATCGTGGCTTAGAGGGATGAAGCCACTTGTCAGAGGTGGCACAGCCCATAAATGGCAGAGCTGAAGGTCAGATTGGAGTCTCCTAACCCTGGGGCCCAGTGCCCTTTCATTGCACAGTGAGGCAGCCTCTGGGTGACGCTCCGAAGATGTGCCTTCTCTGTGATTCTTGTCTCCACTGCCCCCAGGGCGGGCGGCTGTACGTCTGTCATGCTGTCTTGCTTCTGCTCCTTTGAGTGAAGTCAGGTCACACACGCCTTGCCCACGAGGCCATCTCCGACTCCCCTCCTTGGCAGACTCTCTGATTTCCCGTTAATTAGTGAGGGATTATTCTAGAACAGCCTCCCTCGTGTTAAGCACATGGTCCATTCTTGGGGGTCCTGGGTCCCTCCTGACTCCCGGGCACCGCTCGGGGGATACGTGCCGGTGTCCCGCGTGGCCGAGTGTCCCTCCCAGGCGGTGACGTTGTCCATCTTCCTCCCAGGTATGTGAGACTCTGCGAGGTGGTCGACCACGTTTTCCCCTTGCTGAAAAGGAGCCATTCTTCAGACTTTCCCTGTTCAGATACATTCAGTAACTTCACCTTTTGGAGAGAACCACCGCCACCCTTTGAAAACCAGGACGTTCATTCTGCATCAGCATAGTACGTTCCGGGCCACTTTCTGGCATCCTGTGGAGATCAGGCGCCCCCATTAAAGGATAGGTTTGGGAACCTGCAGTCATTTGCTTAAGAGCAGAGGAGCATTTCTCTCCCGGTGCCCCTGGCCGGGGTTGACATTTCTAAGCGATGTGTACGTCCTAGACAGGGCGTCGGGTGCGTCCCTGGTGGGGAGGCCATGCCCGGTTGAGGCTTCGAGCCTGTGGCAGCGCTGCCCTCCCCAGCCTGCTGCAGGTGGGAGCGGTTAGTGTGCAAGATGGGCTGTGAAGCGGGGTCCCTGTGATGATGGGATCCAAGGAGGGGCACCAGGTGTGCACGACTTCTGGGAGAGTGGGGGACACATCTGTGCCACGTGGAGGGCTGTGCAGGGTCCCGTGACCTGAATCTGAGGTCTCGGAAGGGACTCCAAACCCCACCGTTCTGGGCCTTGACCTTGCGGATGTCCCCTTGTGGTGTTTGCCGACCCGTCTGATGGTTTTAATTCCTCTGGTTAAAGCTAACCTATGTAACTGGCATATTTTCCCCTACTTTTGTGGCACAAGGCTGGAATATTTATGCCTTAACGCACCCGTGGCAGATGTTTTATTTCGAATGTGCTTTTTCCAGCTTCCTGTACCTCTGCGATGCCTTAAGTTCAGATTATAGGAAATATTATTAGGGCAGTATTTCGAATCAGTTCGACACTCTGCCAGCAACCTGTCTGGCAACGCGCTGCTGAAAACGTGGGCTCGCGCAGAGCTTACGCCAGGTGGTGACGGTGTCAGTTTCTTTTGGGAGCTCTCGACAGAAACTGGTTGGTTTTAAGAAAATAGTTTGAAGAAGTTAAATTATATTCTTTGTAGATAGTATTATTTATTACCTTACTCTGATTGGGTTACTGCTGTAAGCATTTTAGCCACGTTCTTTCTATTATAACTGTCAGTAATACATTAAAAAGATATACGTGTTAGACCATCCAAAGAGCCTTATTCTGTAATTCTCACAGCACTGACCTTCTTTTGGAATTTATGAGTCATACTTTTTATTTCCCTTAGCTTTTCCCACTCAGATTTAAGGGCAAGTGGATAAGTAGTCATTTGAGTGACATTCGTCAAGCCGGTAGAAGATGATTCTTTTACTTGTTTGTTAAATTGGCCTGTGGAGAAGAGAATAATTTGAAAAGTGAAAGAATTATTTTGGTACAAGATTTCGCTTTTCGAGCTCTTATTTTGTTAAAGAGCGTTTTACTCCGGTGATTGAGATGCTCTCCTATTTAAATCGCATGGTTAGAGTCCTGGAGGTACACAGTGAAACAGTTGAATGCAGTTTTACTCTTTCTGTGAAAGAAAACCCAGAGGCGTTGCCTCCCCTGTCGCCGGTGGGCTCTGCTGGCAGCGGACGCCTTTCCCGAGCGGTTCGCGCGGCCACCCAGAGAAACGCAAACACCTGTGCGTAGCTGGTCGCAGATTCGCGGAGCAGCACACGCCTCATGTGCAGATGCCCTTTTGGAGGCATTAAAAATGATTTAAAATAGTCCTGGCTTAACCTGGGCTAGCCATTAGTGACCTTCAGAGGCTACCTTCATTCTTTCTGTCACGAGGGTATTTTGCGGTGAACTTTAACTGCTGTGAACTAAGTAGAAGGCGACCAGCTGTAGTCCTCTCGCAAGAGCATGCAACTTTGGAACCCCCAATTTTGATGCACCCTAAGCTTCCACGCCACTGCCCTCTGAAACAGAGCACGCCTTCCAGAAAGTCGCACTCGGGTCTGTGTCAGGTTCAGTGTGTGACCCCTGGAGAGGCAGTGACATTCACACCTGCCTCGTGGCTTCGGAAAGCGGGATTTGTGCCCGGGCCGTGCTCACGCATGTGCGAGCTTGTTTATCTGTGTTGACACAACCGTAACTCAGTGACCCCAAAGCCACGTGCTAGGATGCTGTGTTTGGGCCACGCATTTCAGAGTTGCCTGATGGAAACGAATCCCTCCATCGCGACAAGTCATCAAACATTCATCACACGTGATGAAGAAAAGTATATGTCCCTGGTACATTGGAGAAAATGATGACACCTTCAAAGAGGAGTCCCTTTTCCATTTTAGGTTTGGATCGCCACTTTAAATATATTTTATTTACGATGCTTGATCTGTATTTGTGTATGCTGGTACGATGACAAAAATCACTGTAATACTTCATTGCATTGTGCTGGATGCAAAGCTAGGATGTATTGTAACAAACGAGACAAATGACAGACTTCCCTGAGAATCAGGCGTGTGAATTTTAAATAGTTTTTGGTAAGTTATTAAGATGCTGATTTCCTACTGTGTGATATCAAGCATGTTATTTTCTACTCAGTAAACAAAAAAACGAAACCCTTAATGCTGTGAACTGTTCATTCAATATTTGGAATAAAAGAGCCCGTCTCTTCTGATGCCTTTGGTGAAATACTGACCCTCTGTGTGCACTCGCCGCGGGGTGGGGGGAAGGAGGGGTGAAGACAGAGAGGAGAGGAGAGGGCTGCCCCCCTGGGCTTGTCCCACCTTGATGGGAGTGACTCTGGAGCAGGGAGTGTTCCGTTAAACGCTCTACCTGAGGCGCCTCCCAGGACCTGGCCTGTAATCGGTGTTTAACACGTGGCTCTTACACGGGTGGGCTCCGTTCCCTGTTCTTGAATGGGATGTCAGTCGGGTGGCAGCCACAAGAGAAAACACAGGAGAGGCTCAGGAAAACCAAGCTTATTATACTAGCGGCTTCTCAGAGTGGGAGGCAGCTCGCCAGCAGGGCCACGTGAGGAAGCACCAGGGTGGTCAGGAGGCAAAAGACAAGTGATGGGGGGGGGGCGGAGCTGAGGCCACGGCCTTTGCTGGGATTTCTGCAGGAAAGGCAGGGCAAGGTGAACAGCTTAGGACTGCCTAGTGCAAATCATTTCAGTGGCCTCTGAGCTATAGGGGTGGCCCTTGGTTGCCTGATTAAGGCAGAGGACTAGTGCCTCCTGGGGGTGCACAGGCCAGACAGGAGGCCTGGCTCTGGATCAGCTAGTTTGCACATCACAGGCGTCCTTCAGCTGGGCCCTTTGCTGTCCCTAAAACATGGCCAGCCCGTCTTTCCCAGCCAGCAAGTTTTTTAAGATCCCAAAACACTATAATATACGTAAAATAAAAGACACGAGACAGGTTCCCTTGCGTCATGTCCACTGTCCTCATTTTTTGGACACTTTCTGTGGTATACCCGATTTGTCTCTCAGTTTGAACAAATCAGTCAAAACCCTTGGCGAGTTTACCCAGGTCACCTGAACGCCGTCATAGCTCCTATCGATGTTGTGCATCGTCGACACAATAGGATGCCGGAGGCATCCTGTTGACTTACCTGTGTGCGTCAGCCTGAGTGTTTCGGGAATAAATGTAAGAATATTGGTCCCTCTTTGAAATGCTTCAAAGATGTCTCTGGTACTCTGGTACAGGGTGCCAGGCTGAGCTCCTCCTGAAGCCCAGATCCAAACAGTTCATCTCTTCACGTCTCTGTATCTTAAAAACAAAACAAACTCTCATTTAGCTGAACATCACAGATTTATTCCAACCCTGATTTCAAGTTGTAGGTGCTTTTATCGGGAAAGCAAAAATCAGTATAAACTGCATCTTGGGCCCAGCGATCCCCACCTGCTCTCCCATCGCCACTTTGTCTCCGAGGAGCCAGTAGGCTCTGCTGTTTCCATTCGGTTGTGCAAGCAGCCCTCACACATGCGCCGGGGAAACCAGTTCGGGGAAACCAGTTTGGTAGCTTGCATTTCCCCAATGTCGCAGCTGTAATCACCTGAATATTCAAAATACTTCCTGTCCTTGTTTTCAAACCCTGATACACCCCACCAGGTTTGCCAGTGCCGTCATGGGACCTCAAGGAACATTGCCGATGGGTCAGTGACCGCCAGTTTTGGACCTCAGAGTGACCTTTCCTATAAAAGGTAACGCAGGCAGCCCTGGTACACACCTGGGACAGGAGAACAGGAGTGGAGGAAAGGTACACAGGCCCCATTTAAAAAAATGAAACTCTGGAATCTGACTTCCTTATTCCAGCAGGAGTGTTGTCCTAACCAGCTGTTCCAGGGAGCTTCGTGACATCACCCATCATTTCCTACTTATCTGCCTCCCCTTGAAAGTGTCTGTACAAAGCACTGTGCCCTGCTTCTACGGGTCTGCAGTGGTGGGGGGTGGCAGGGTATCCCGTCTCTGTGCTAGGCAAAGATAAGGTGGTTAAAAGCGCCACTAGAGGGCTTCCCTGGTGGTGCAGTGGTTAAGAATCTGCCTGCCAGTGCAGGGGACATGGGTTTGAGCCCTGGTCCGGGAAGATCCCACATGCCGCGGAGCAACTAAGCCCGTGCACCACAACTACTGAGCCTGCGCTCTAGAGCCCGCGAGCCATAGCTACTGAGCCCACGTGCTACAACTGCTGAAGCCCGTGCTCCTAGAGCCTGTGCTCTGCAACAAGAGAAGCCACCGCAGTGAGAAGCCCGGGCACTGCCCCGCTCGCCGCAACTAGAGAAAGCCCACGCGCAGCAACGAAGACCCAACGCAGCCAAAGATAAAATAAATAAAATAATTAAAAAAAAAAAAACAACCCAACCAAAAAAAAAATGCCACTAGAGTCTCCTTCCTGTTTCTGACCCCTTTTTCAACTCCTGCTGCAGTGGAAGGTGGAGGTGGGTGTCACCACCACCGTGACAGGTCTTGGTGTCTGCAGAAAACCAGAATTTGAGCAGACAGAAGCTGGCCCTGGAAGTCATTGGCCCCCAGATGGCCACCGGGGGGCGCAATCTGTTTTGGTTGGCAGTTCAACCTTTAAACACATTGTCTTGGCTTGACAAAGGCCCCTCCCTGTAGTGCTTGCCTTGGAGGCCAGCCAGGTGTGTTGTGAGCTTATGGGGAGAGAAAGGAGGGACCATTCTGGTACCAAAGTGCCTTCAGTTGGCATGGCCCCAGGTCAAACATCATTAACCAGCCTTGAGGACGGAGCAGTTTGTGGCAGCTCGTGATTCAGGTCTAAGACCCATTTAGATTCGTGGTTCTCAAAAGTATATGGTCTCAGGGCCTGTAGCGGCAGCATCAGAGCTTGCTAGAAATGCACATTCCTGGGCTCTTCCCCGGGCCTCCTGAATCAAACCCTGGGCATGGGGCCCACAGTCTGTGCTAATAAATCCTCCCCAGGATTCTGATGCACGCTCAAGTTCCAGAGGACACACCTGAGGCCGGATCCTGTTCCCAGGGAGCCGCTTCTGTATTATAGCCGCTGACATTCTAACTTTGGCCTGGTCAGGGCCACAGAAAGCTGCTGAAGGATGGGGGCCCCTGGAAACCCAATACAGCGCCTCGACCGAGTCCAAGGTGTCCCGAGCCTTTGAGGCTCAGCTGCCAGCCTGAACCACCTTCCTGGGCATCTCGGGCTGCTGGTCCCGGCTGAGAGGAGATGGGAGTGCGTGTGAACCCGCAGACCTGGGCTCGGCCCGGATTTCTGACGGCTCCCTTCCTCCCCCAGATTGCTGGAGCCTTGAGCTGCTGTCCTGATGCCAGCGATCCTTTCACTGGTGCAGGAAGTCCATTCAGCCTTGCATTGCTTTTAATGAGTTTTGCAAGCAAGTAGCCTCTTCCGGTGACTCATTCTGCCTTTTGTGAACCGGAGATGGTGGTTTTAGGTTTCACTTTGGAAAGTAACCACGACTTCTCTGCTGCTGGAATCCGAACAAGTTACATTCATTTTGCAACAAAGAAATGTAAGTGTAGGAGCGCCAGTCATATTTCTGCTCTGATTGTAAAAACATCCTTTTCCGAGATGCACGACAGAGCCAAGCTAGGAAGAAATGGTTTATATTTTCAAGGAACACATTCATTTGGGAACTTTATATTTTTCCTTCCAGAGTGGCCTGATAGTTTCGCTTTTATTCTTTTGTCTTTTTGATTCATATTTCAGGGATATCCTAAAAATAAACAGTGCCTGTTGACTGAGTGAAGCCGTTAACCTCTGTTTTATTGAGGGAGATCTAGTTCTGGACAAAAGTTCGTGTTCTTGTCTTCATGCAGCACACAAAGGATGATAATGGAAATAATTTCTTACACAGTAAAATTGTTTTCATCTGGACCTTCCGCAGAAATAAGTTTACGGTACCCGAATAGGCGAACCTCTTAGGACTGGAGAGCGTGTGTTAAGTGGACAAATGCTACGTAGCATCTTTTCTCCAATTCAAACAATACAGGGATCTTCAAAATGTTGCGGTGTTGAACGAAATCATTTTTATATAGTTGTATTTAAGTACGCATAAACAGAAAGCAAGAGCCCTTATACAATAATAAAACCAAAATGCCTTCAGAATTAAGAGCAGATAAAACTAAAGCACCAATGAAATTCAAATTAACCTGAATGTTATGTGGTAGAAAATGGTGTATTAAGGTTGGTGAGATGGTGCTGTATTTGGGTTTATGATAGACGTATCCGTGTTTTATGTTTCATTTGTCAGCCTGATCCTTTTGATTTTTTGAGCATGGTGGGTCATCGTTTAAATCATTATTAACACTGACTTCTGCAAAACACAGTAATGAAGAAGTTCTTATTTCCCATTTCCAGCAACACTGACGGCTAATGAGCGGTTGCAGATTCTTCCAACGGGATGGAGGTCCCCTCAGTAAATTGTCTGATGGGATAAGCGTGGCACTGATTTGGAAATGGGGCCTTTGGTATTTAGCCAGGGCTCGCACTACCATTCCATCGTCCTAATCTTCTCTGTTTGAAGTGCCCTAAAACTATCGTTTGGACATCGTGTGACATCATTCGGTACTTAACGCATCAGCACACTTGGAGGCTGGGTCTGGGGTGCCCATAGCCCTTCTCTCCTCCAGGATTCTGGTTGATGGAGCACAAGTGAAGAAAATGGGCACTCACGGGTCAGCTTTTTTCCCCAAAATGACAGAAGTTATGGAAGTTGCCTGAAGTTTCATTGGAGCGTTTAAATATCTCTTTTCACCCCCAACACTAGACAATTCCTCCCGTCTTTGGCTCCGTGGAGAAGGGAGCGTGCCTGCGCTTTTGGGCCCAGCTGGCCTGCACCCGCATTGTGCAGCAGAAGCTCAGCGCCCCCACCCGCCAGAGGGAACAGCGAGGATGAGGCCTGCTTGGCAGCCCCTCACACAGGGCAGGGACCGTCCCTCCAACGATGTGGAGGGTCTGATGGGCTAAATGCACATCTGCATGCATTAAGGGAGGCAGGGGGGCAATTCTGTTTCCAGGGAACCAAAGCGATTTTGAAACTTCTAAGGGTGGTTTTGCTTGCTTTGGGAGAAAGTTGGCGAGTGGTCAGGTAAGAACCTTTGCGTGAATTTGGGGGGCCCTGGGATGGCTTTCCCAGGGACTGGGGAACCAGGCCTGGCACCTCTCCTGCCCATGAATGACAATGAACTTGACTCGGGTCTCAGAGAAGGCCTGGCTTTTTCTTTCCGCAGAACGGCAGTACCTGGCAACGAGCATCCTTTTACAACAGTGTAAAATCATCAGCTAAAGTACAGAAATTGAAATTCAGATACAAGAAATAATTTAGGGCTGTCGATGTACAATGTATGGAAAACGAGAGCTTATGAAAAGGGCAGACATTACAACTGAGCGTGTCCTGCATGTCTGTGGGAGGGTCTCACCCATGCCTGTGGATAAAACATGGCTTTTCCGAGGCCGTTTGTTTGTGGTATAGTTGATATGCCTGTTCATATTGATAAAAGAAATGCTCACATATTGAGTTCTGGGGAAGTCATTCTGGCTTATACATGAGCTAACTCGAATTTTATGCTAATTAGAACAGCTTTCTTTGTGACCTACCAAGCATACCTTGTACATCTGCTTTAATTATTAACGAAAAGGGCACAGTGACCAGAGCTAAAGAATGTCCATTTAAAAAATAAAGATGAAACGCCTCCGTTCCTGGGACACCAGTGCTGGGACTCCTTTGACGATAGGACTCCCTTCCCAGGTGCCGAGGCCATACTGACTCGCTGTGCACATGCTGGTCTGTTTTTTTTTTTTTTTTTTAAGGTTGAAGAAATATATCCCTGACTTCTTCCATGTCCTTTGTTCTGATAAGATATAAAACTGTGCTGAAAACCACGCTTCTCTGGAGCACTTTCTCAGCGTCATCTGGGAAGGTGGCTTCTGGGCTATAGGTCCTCAGTGTGGCTCAAATAAAACGCTTTTTTATTCTTATTATAGATCGTTTATTGATTATTTTCTTTGACAATATGTTCATTGAAACAAGTCCTCTAAGGACATCTCTCAACTGGCATGCCGATAGACCGCATTTACAGTAGTGCCCCTCTGAGCGTCTCTTTCCAGTGTACGGAGTGCTTGCACATTCCTGAGCTCGCTGGCTTGGTCCCTGCCCCCCCCCCCCGCCCCTTCCCCAGGCGCGCCTCAAGCATCTCTCAAGGCCTGGTGTAAGCCTCACCTTCCTGTGGTCTCCGTGAAGCTCTCTGGACGGCTGCCGCACGCCAGTCATTCAGTTCGTCCTGACTTGCCGAGCAAGACGGAGCCGGGCCAGGAGCAGGGAAGTCTCCCTTTCCCTGTGTCATCCCACTTCAACTCTGAGCCCCGTAGAAGGACCAGCTCTTATATTTCTTTTCCAAAGCAATGATTGCAGTGCCTGGCGCCCCATTTATGTCCAGAAAGGTTGATTTGTAACCCTAGTCGGTCTTGCAGTCTTTCCTCACGGGCACCAGCGTTCTACCTGGGCATGAGTTTCCTCATCTGTGAAGTGGGAGAGCATCGTTATCCCTGCTGGCTCCACACGGTTGCCATGCAGCAAATAATGGCACAAAATTATGGGCATGTCTGTGCTCTGGACATGGCACAATCCTGAGCTTTATTGTCATTGCTGTTTCAGATCACTTTTTACATTCGCTCTGTTTTACTGAGGAGAAAATTGACATTCAGAGAGACTGTGATTGGTCGAAGGTCCTCTGATAAGTAAAAGGCAGAGCAGGAACTGGGGTCTCCAAATCTAGCATGATCTCAAGTGTTAACAGGCCCTGTCCCACTGCACCCACTGAAAGTGGCAGATGTATGGGTGGCCACTGGGGCGACGGAGGTGAAGTGAGCTAAGATCAGAGCAGACCCACGGTGTGCCCAGAGCTCTGCACACAAGAGAGGCACCAACACGTGTCCTGGCTGAGCTGATGGAGACAAGAGGACACAGAGCAGGGGTTAGGCCGTGAGAAAGACCTGAAGCATCTTCCACAGATTACTCAGGGCTGAATCATTGTGTGTGCCGCAGTGCCTTTTCGAACTAACACATTTTGAAAAAGGGGGTAAGCGCTTCCTGTTTCGACCAGAAACGAATGCAAACCAGGCCCTGTTCCTCTCACCAAGCAGAGCTTGACCTTTCGATTCAGAAGTATCTGCAAAGACCCAATTCTGCTTGGGTGGGCGAATGGAGCACGTGTCACTGAAACTCCTGCCAAAGACACCGACTCTGGGCTGCACTGGAGGACTCGCCAGGCACCATGAAACCTACCGATTGGACGCACCAGAGTGTGAACTGAGGAAATAGCGTCTGGGGCGCGGGAGTGAGTGAATGGTACTCGTCTTCGGCCTTCTGCTCGTTGTTTGCCACAGATGTGTTACGGCAGCCTAGGAACACAAAGGAATGACCCTCATGTTCAGTTGCTGAATTCCTGCTGTATAATATCCTGGTGGAAATGTTAATTGGTTTTGGACTTCCTGTGAAAATGGGGCAGGGACAGGGCATTTGGAGACCCTGAGCTTTAGGAGGTAGAGCAGAGGTGGTTAGCTGTCCTCTGAAGAGTCCTGCTGTCCTGGAGAGTCGTTGCTGAAAAACAGCTTCCGCCCAGGGACTAAGTTCCCTAGACCCCAGCCTCCAGCCCCACATCTAGGTGGGGCTGTGTCACCCCCATCTTGGCAATGGAATTATAAGCAGCAGTGATCTGACCACCTCTGGGCCAAAGCGGTTGAAAACCAGGTGTGCCTTTTTCACATTCCCTGTCTCTCTGCATCACTGGAAGCGAAGGTCTCCAGGGCAGAGCCACAGGATGGAAGGAACCTGGATCCCCGACTCACTCTGTAGTGGGCCGCCTGCCAAATACGCAGATGAACTTTGCAGAGGGAGAAATAAGTTTCCATGGTGATAACCTCTGAGATTCAGAGGTTTATTTGTGACAGCAGCTGGTGCTACCTAACTGATCCACAGAACGAGAGAACAGATGAGGGAAGGGATTCTGGTTGGAGAGAAGCACGATGACAGAGCAGTCCTGGGGAGGGAGGTGGCCCAGGCCTCCTGTGACAGCGAGGTCACTGTGCTTTAGGAGAAGTGGTGTTTCATCCTGAGTTCTGTGTTTTCTTTTCCTGTTTGTTAAAGAAGGAGAAAAAAGGAGGGAGGTATTTGACAATGTGAAAAAATGCTACTGAGAAGCTTTCTTCTCCCATAAGATGTTTTTTTGGAGAAGGGAGGAATTAGAACTACATTGAAAGAATAATAAGCAATAACAAAGGAGCAACTCTCAGCCCCAGGAAAAGTAAAAAGTTACAGAAATACAAAATATCATGGCGTTTATACTAGGAGGTTTGGGGATGGGAAAAGAGGGCGTATGAAAGATAAAATCTTCATCTGTCATAGTAAGTCAGTAAGTAGTATCTAAATTTGGTTAATGCAAATATTATAGTACGTTCATGTTATTTAGAAATAGAAAAAATGAAATACCAGAGTCAACAGCTGAAAGAGTTGGAAAGGCCCGTCTCCAAGGAGCAGAATGGGTATGTGTGTGGTGGCCAGGCCAGGCTAGAGTTTGGTTCTGTGTCTTCTAGTAACACTCTTTGACTTTTAGGACTATGTGAATATATTATTATGGTTTCAATAAAACAGATGAAAATTATCAAAGGATGCCCACAAAATAAAGTGAGAAACAAAAAAACAACACAGCAGGAGCAGGAAAGAAGCAGGAAGAAGAGAGAGAAACGACCTGTGGAGACTAGACCCAGCACCCGCCTCCTGTCGCCTCCATGCTTCCACTGTTCCTAAGGGACAAGGCTTCTTCACTCATCAGACTCTTCAAGGACAGTCCTTTTTATTCCATCCAGTGGCCAGATCTCAAGAGCACCAATCCATTTATTTACAAGCTGCTTTTTGCCTAGAGTGAGTGTTTATGGGACAATGAGTGGTGTCTGGTACCTTAGAGCTAGTACTTGACAATAAAGCCAGCCTCCGAAGGAGTAAAGTACATTGCAGACCCACTATACGCCTGAACAAATGCTAGCTGCTAGGGGCTCCGAGGAGCTCGTGCTCAGGAGGAGATGGATGTTTAAGAAATGGTGTGCTGAGGTGGGGCAGGTGCAGCGATAGAAATGTCCAGGGTCCTAGGCGGGGGTGGCAGCGTGGAGGGAAGGGTAAGTTTATCTGGGGGCGGGGACGGTGGGTGTTAGGGAGGTGCCTGGACTGAGTCTCACTTCTGGCTGAACAAGTCTCAGACCCTCTCAGAGCTCCGCGGAGCCCAGCTCCGAAAACGTGTGAGCAGGGGGGACCCACCTTCTGCCCGCTCCCCTCTCGACCTCCGAGCCCAAGGCTGGCCGGGTGGGCTCCCAGCATCTTCACACCTGAGGAGAGGGAGGCGGAGCCTCATCTGGGCTCAGGTCCAGGTCATCTCCATCCCAACTCTTCTCCTGTTCTTTCAGGAGAGAGGGGGCTGTGGACACCTTGTCCAGGTTAAAAAAAAACACCCTGATATTTGGTTCCTACAGGCCTGTTAGTTCTTGGCGCAGAACGGAGGAGGAGTCACTGATAGATTTCGGTGCGTTCTTGCTGGGAATCTCTGAGCATAAAGTTTGCGAGTTTTACATGAAGAGAAGCAGATTCTTGGTGGGGAGGCAGAGTGTTTACAGACCCCGTGGGCCTCCGTTGTCCTTGGGGAGGCTGCAGCTCTGTGCCCCCATCAGAATTACAGCTGTGACTGATGCTGGTTTAGAACAGAGAACCTTCGAGTTCCTACCATCAGAGATCCTCAACCTTGATTGGATTTTAGAATTAATGGGAGGGGGGTGGTATTTTAAACATCACTGATGTGAAAGTCCCGCCCCAGACCGACTGGATCTGAGTCTCTGGATCTCCATCCTCCAGGGAGGTGGGGCTCGGCTTCCTCGTCAGTGCTCACATCGTAAACTCTGATTATTAGGGATTTGAAAGACCCAGACAGTGGGTTCAACCACAGCAGCGTGATGGTGGATTTTATCTACAAAAGGATAAAGACCTTTGTGAGCCGGGGGAAGGAGTTGTTTTATGAGGGTTATTCCATCTTCTTGAGTAACGCAGAGAGAAAAAAACCAAAACGGAATTGTCAGGAAGCAAAACGCTACACATAAATGTGGTTTGCTCTGCTGAGGGAGCAGAGATTGATGTGAGACACGGTTAGGCACTGGGGGTGCCAGGAACGCCTGGGGAAACAGATGAAGAGACTTTAAGAGGCAGAAGGGAGCCTCTAATAAATACGGAGACTTCAGATTTCTCAAGTTTTCAGGAAGACGGCGGTGTCTCAAATGTCACTTTCTGAAGAGCCGTCTATTTGCAGCCATCACCCCGAACCTCCTCCAAGGTGAAGGCTTCCTGCTGAATTTGTGCTTCTGGAAAAAAAAACGCAACCAAAAAATGGCCAGACTCACTGGGCTTCTGCTGAAGCTGAAACCAAGCAGATTGAACTTTTCCCGTGTATTTTCCATTTCTTGTCCTCTCACAGAAATTTCTGAAATCTGTAGCGGTGTCTGGCTGGGTGCTGAACTGTGCAGTGAACTGGTCTCACCACCCTAATTTTCAGAGAGCTAGGGATTTGCCAGGGTTTTGTAACATTTGTGGGTGGTGGTGGTGGTGCTGAGGTAATCTTGTGGTTCTTCATGGATCTTTGGAAAAACGAGGCATACGAGAGACTTGGCATTGCATTTCTGCCCCTTTGCAAGTGTTAAAAAAAAAAATCACATCCCTTCCATTGGAAGGAGCTCAGGAAGCAGCCGCTTTGGAACAAATCCATCCAGAATCTACTTTCATCAGGACCTCTTTCTCTAATTCTGGGTAGAATGAGACATTTGAAAGGAGAATTATTTTAGATTCGATTTCTTTGGCCTTTAATTCCTATGTGGAAATTTAAAAATGGGAAACAATTAGTGTCCATATTTCAGAGCATTCTTTAATATATATTTGGGCTCAGTGTACAATCTCTCCAGGGCTGTATTAGACTATATGGCTGAACTTAACATACAAAGCGGAATAGAATAAAGGTGAATTTTCAGAAGAGGGGAAATGTGGCCTTGGAGTTAATTATTGTCTTGTTTCTTCCCATCAGAGCTTTTGGTGATACACATGGAATAGTGATAGGAATTGAGGGAGTGGGTTCACACCTTGGGGAGTGTGAACCCCCAAGGTTCACACCTTGTGAGGGACACCTCGGGGAGTCCCCATCAGGAGGACAGCTGCACTCATAGACACGCATGGAATTCGATGTGAATGCAGAGTCCGTTGGCAGCAGCCACCCTGTTGGTTTCAGTCTGCATTTGATCAGATGGAATAGCCTGGGGGACTATGTAAAACATCCAAACGCTATCCCAACAGCCTACTCGCTCACTGACCTTTCTGCGGCTGGTAAAGTGGTCCTCAGAAGAGATCAAAGTTTAGAATCATCTTTCAGTTTTCAGTTGTGCAACATTTCAGGTGGATTATGGGTTTGATACCACCTCATCTCAGGCAAATATCCGCTCTCCGGTTGCATTAAGTCTTCTGTTTATTTAACCAAAGGTGCAGACACCTATTGGAAGTGAGGTGGTCACACGGAGCGGAGAGCAGAGGATTCACTGTGACGCATTAGAGTTTCCTCTGGCCCTTCATTTATCCGCAGGACAATAGCCAAGTAGGATAGTCTCTCACTGGGTCTATGAAAGTAAATTGTTTATTGTTCTGTAATATCCAAGACAGCCCAGTCCTGCAAGTTCACCCCTGGACTGTCATTTAATATTTTTTTATTTAGAGAGAGAAAGAGGGTGAGGGAGAGGGAGAGAGAGAGAGAGGAATTGGTTCACAGAGTTGTGGGTGCTGCAAGTCTGAAATTTGCAGGGCAGGCTGGCAGCCTGGAGACCCAGGGAAGAGGTGATGTAGTTCAAGTCCAAAGGGAGTCTGGAGGCAGAAGTCTTTCTTCCTCAGGGGACCTCAGTCTTTTCCTCCGAAGGTCTTCAATTGATTGGATGAAACCACTCACATTACGGAGGGTCCTCTGCTTAACTCAAAGTCTACTGATTTAAGTGTTAATCCCACCTAAAAAAATACCTTCACAGCAACATCTGGACTAGTGTGTGACCAAACATCTGGGCACCAGGCATAGTCTAGCCAAGTTGATGCAGAAAAATTAACCATCACAGATGATAAAGCTGAAACTCAGAGAAACATGGGCTGGTGTACCTAGGACTCGAGTCGGGAGCTGACTCCGGAATTTGTTCCGTCAAAGCCACACCGTCTCATTTAGCGCGTGTATGGATGGGTAGGGGCACCGGACCTGTTAACCCCGGGGTCTGCTGATGGCAGCAGGCATTTTTCCTGCCTTGATAACCTTCTGGTCACCTTCCTGGGAGAAAAATCTGGGATTCCCCCAGGCTTCTCAGGATAGCATCTCTGGAAGACAGTTCTCGAAGACCTGGCTTTGTGGGAAGGTAAGGATTCCTGGGTAGATGCTGGAGGCTGGCCCAGTTCAGTTCAGTTCGATTGAATCCAGCCTGAATTCTTTTGCCCTGACCGTGTGTTGGTTTGCTGTGGGCTACAGTGTAGGGTAGGAGAAACAGAAGAAAATACGTGGCTCGTGCCCTGTGGCTTTGGTGGAGAGGGAGGCAGGCAAGCACAGAAACAAAGACTGCACAGAATAGAGAGGACTGGGGTACATATTATAGTGGGAACCCAGGGCTGCCCCCGGGGATGACCTGCCGCATTACTCAAATCAAACCTTTCTAATTCAGTCCTTAATAGACAATACTGAAAAAGACAATTTTTAAAAGGCCTATTTAAATATGTGTTGCTTTGACATTTTAGCCAAGCTTATTTTGCCTTTGACAGAGAGCTTTATGATAAAGAACTTGTGATCAGCGGTGACGTGAGTATGTGTGTGTGTGTGTATAATTTATCAGCAAGAACCAACAAACATGGATTTGAATCCTAATTGCTGCTGAAATTAAAATAAAGGTAAAATCGTGACTCTCATGGAAATATATAATGAATGCATGCCAAGAATTTTATTTAACTCATTAATTAATGAGGAAACCAGTAAAATGTACAGTCAGGTTCAATGGAGAATTCAAAGAACACACAAACACAGGCAGTCAGGAATTGGGAAATGAATTTGCAAATAGATGCAAAACAATTCAGTGTCCACAGGGCAATAATCAGCTGTGTCTCCGAGGACCAAAATTCCCTTGCATTTCCGTGGACAAGAATTATTTGTATTACTGTCAGTTTTCTACAGTTTACAGAGTAGTAAATAGCACAGAAGTTTTAGATATCTTGAAAGGATGCTCTAGAAAAAACACCTAGTAATCTGTTTTATTCCCATTTCAGAGACTTTCACAATTTTTCCTCTGACCCCGGAGAACACTGGCATAGTGGCTTTGGGCGTGTTATTTAACCCCTTCATTCCTCATCTGTAAAATCAAGCTGATATTTCTTCACCATCTTATTTTGCAGATGAAAAATAATAACATACATAGAAAGTTTCTGACATAGAGGATTTTTCCAATCAATATTAGATCTTCTTCTTGCACTGTATGTTTTTTCAAACTGATACGCGAATTTGCTCTCCCATAATCACCCGTGCATTTGTCCCTTCCACTTTTGCTGTAGGCCTAGGACACCAGGCACGTGCCAAGCTCTCACGCACAGCTAATGATCACACGATGAGCAAATCGAAGGCTAGGAGGAGCTTTAGACCGGTGGCAGGGGGTGTTGAAGAGACAGACCCACAAGTACATCAGTAATTATGATTTCCTGTGACACGCACAGGGATAACTGGAATCCTGGGAGGGTCGCCCAGGGCGTGTAAGTAGTGGCTCAAAGCAATGACTCGGGAGCCACACAGCCTGGGCTAATGAACTGTGTCCACGGGCAAGTTACTTACCCTCTCTGTGCCTCAGCGTCTTCGCCTCTAAAATGGGGAGGATACCTGTAGCTTGTGCAGATTGAATAAATGAATGAATGTTTGTGAACATTTGAAGCAGCTCCTCCTGGTGCCTATTCAGTGCATTCTAAGTATTAGCTATTACTAGTTAATGAATTAATATACGTAGATTGAACAAAAAGTAGTTTCTCCATAAAAACCCAAGTCAGGGAAGGACAAAAATCACAGGACAACATTCATATCTCCTGTTGCTAGACTGCACTGATACACCACACTCAGGCAATCACTTGATGTTACCGTGTTCTGTTTTCTCCCGCAAGTCGTTTCTTCCCCAGGCTGAGCTGGTACGGAATTAAATCTTATGGACCCCGCTCGGGCCCTAGCCCGGCCAAGGCTCTCTGTGTTGGTGGGAAGGGTTCTTTTTCCGTTCGGATAGGAGCAGCGGGAATAATGAAACTGAAGCTGAGATCAAAGCCGCACAGGCTTTATTCAGTGGCCAAAAGATGGAGAAGCGGGAACTAAGTTCACAGAGCAATTTCTTGCCCACGTGGCAAGAGGAATTTAATTTAAAGAGTAAAGACAAAGGGAGGAGGAGTGAGGCTAATGATGGGGGGCATATGCATTAGTCTATGGGGAAGGGGTGGGACTTTTCGAGGGAGAGGGGTGCCACCCCCTTTTTATCCTTTTTCGGTCCTTAATGTCTGGCCCTGGTCGTTGGTAGGTAGGTGTGTCATTTAATATGCTGATGTAGTCAAATCAGCATATAAGGAGACGGGATCTGTTGGAGGTCAGATTGGTCACCACCTTGGTCCCAGCTGGTTCCGTCTGTTTTTGTTTGTTTGTTTCTTGGGGTCTTCCTTTCTTATCTCTGGACTCTTTAGCTTAAAGATTTATGTTTCACTCCTGCTAAAGACTGATTGGGCTGGTCTTTTGGCCTCAGTGGCTCAGTGGCTGCCGGTCCTGAATGCAGGGGACACGTGAAGGAGGTTGAAAACAGACTAGATTTAAAAAGCTCTTGCAAACCCTTAACGACCCCCAGAAAGGGTGAAGATGCTAACGCTATGGGCCTTTTCTCCTACCCAAATGGACCAGCTCCTGTCAGCTCTGCGGAACAGCCTCCGAAGGCATTTTTCACAGTTTCCACCTCGTCAGAGAAGGCATCTCTGATTCTCTGCTGTTTTTTTCTGTGTGTGGCACAGTCTTCAGTGCATATAGAAATCTGATGAGTCACCGTTTGACCCAGGGTTAGAGCTACAAGGGGTGAAGTGATGACTTGAGCACGTGTTATGTACCAGGCATCGTGAGGGGAGCTTCGGACTATTATCAACCTCATGCTCAAGACCACCCTCAAGGTGAGGGGAGTGAAGGCCGTGTGTATAATGGACGTGGACTCGAACCCAAAGCCGGTGTCAAAGCGGCTGAGTTCCTCTGCACGGAGATGGTGAAGACCTGGCTCTTCACTGGCTATGACTTGCTATTGGGCAAGCTTCCCTGAGCCATGCTGCTCAGTGGTAAATGGAGGGACAGGTGAGCAGAGAAGGGGGTATGGACAGGGAATCTCTCACAAGGCTTGGGGCCCGGCCGGGTGGGCTGCGGGGCTGGGCTGGGCTGGAATGGATCTCACTGGCCACGCCTTCCCGGCCCACTGCCCCCAGCCCAGCCACACTGAGCCACCAGCCCTCCCCATCGCCCCAGCTCTTTCCTCCCTTGAGAAATCTGGGTGGAACGCTGGACAGATCTCAGGCAATCCCTACGCTAACTTCTGTTAGTAGTTCCCAGTCGTAGAGACAAGAGCGTCACCGCAAAAGCAAGCTCGAAGGGCCCTGGGCGGGCGGGCTAAGACTGCCTTGCCTGTCAGGAGCCCCCCTCCTCACTCCTGGTGTCACCCCCGCAGAGTCCCTTCCCCTCTCCGGGCTCCTGTTTCTCCACCATGAGGTTAACTGATGGGGCTGGACCACAGTTCTCCAAGTGCGGGCTCTGGGCGGGCGGCCTCAGCACCACCTGGGAACTCATTAGAAATGTGTGTTCTCAGGCCGCTCCCCAGACCTTTGGAATCAGCATTCAGGGCTCAGGGAGCAGCAGTCTGTTTCCCCAGGCCCTTTGGAAGGGGATGGTTCTAGTATAACCTAAAGTTTGAGAACCACTGGTTAGGTGAATTTTAAGTTTCCTTCTGGTTCAAAGAGTCTACGCTTCTCTCCTCTAATCTACGAAGAGGACAGAGTATACCTATTACCAGTAACATCTGGGATGATGACCGGCAGGAGAGTGGCCTCACACGATGAAAATGGAGCTAAAATAGGTGGCTCTGGAAGTTCCTTTCAAGGCATCACCTATTATCGCTATTACCTAAATGCCATTTGCTAGTTTACTGAAGCAAAAAGCAGACCCGTGGGAAGGTCCTGACACCCTGCAGTGAACGCATTAGGAACAGCTCTGTTGTCCCTGGAAAGGTGCCCTGTGGGCAGCACCTGAAGAGGGAGGCTGACAGCACCATTGTGCATCTCAGAGCGGACACTGTTTCTCCTACTGGTTGCTGACACAATCGGGCAAGTGTGCACTGGCCCGGCCAGCCTCCAGCTGCAGCTGTGTGCCCCGCGCTCCCTGGAAGGGCGCCTGGCAGCCCGAGAAGGGGCGACCTGTTTCCCCGGGAGGATCCCCAGCTCCTGTGGACAGGTTTGTCGTTCACAAAACTTCTGCTTTCCGGAGCTAGCCTGGGACGGAGCCAGGAAACAGTTATCTCAGAGCCTAGCACGTAGTAGGTGGGATGAACATCACATATCATCATCACTGCTAAGAGTTGCTTCGGGGCTCAAGCGGAATCCCAGAATCAAATTTGGGCAGCTCCTTGGCTCCTGGTGTTGCAGGGAGGGACACATGATCTCAGCTTCCTGCTTTCCCCAGCTCCCGTCTAACGGATAAGCCGTGGAAGGAAATTACATTTTGCCACGTGGCAGGCTTGATGGTTTCACGTCTACGATATCGCATTACACTCACCATGGCATTGCTGGGTGGAAGTTGTTTCTAATTTCCAGATGAAAACTCTAGGGTGCAGAAAATAAAGATCCTGACCAAAGTCACACAAAAAGTGAGTCTAGAGTCAAGATACTAAATTTAATTTCATTTCTTGAGTACTTATTATGCAGACAAATAATGTACTCATTATAGAATGGGTTTCTGTTTCTAATTATCCTATGTATTTAGTTATTATATCTACTTCTTTTTATTGATTTTATTTAATATATCTATTTAATTATTCTAATCATCCCAGTAATGCTTTAAATAGGTGTTATTGTCACCATTTTACAGATGAGTAAACTGAGGCTCAAAGGGATAAATTAACCTACCCTTGGTCACAGAGCTAGGAAGTGGCTGGGCTTGAACTGTACCCCAGTAGGTATTTGGATGGATGGAAAACGTCAGAGTCTGTTCTCAGCCGTGTTCCTCTGCGGTGTGGATTTGAGTGCATCCTGGAAGAACCTTGCTTCCTATCCGTGGTTGCAGTGTCTGAATTTTCACCAGCTTAGAATACTTAGGCTTCTAATCTCCTTTAGCCCCCTTTAGCAAGTGATTCATTTTCTCAGTGAGTGTGGTTAGTCCTGGACAGGTGAGCCATCAGATAAGTCACATGAACTGTACCTGATGAGACATTCGGTGAGGCGTTGATGTCACAAGCTCACACACTGAGCACGTAGTTCTTTTGGGCAGAGGCACCTCGAGGGGTATGGGAACCCCTGGAGCTTGGGCAGGAGGTGGGGCACCTGTCCAGAGGAGAATTCCGAAAGGAAAGGGACGGATGAATAAGAGGGAAGGAAAGGAGAGGGATGAAGAAAACCTTCACTACATTTGCCTCTTGGGGCCATGTGCTCTCCATCTTTCAGATGAAGAAGTGGGCCTAGAGATGTTGGAAGACAGGTTCGGTTAAACTGGAGTCACTCAGTCAGCAAATCATTGACGCCCACGACAAACTTATTCTGAGCACCTCTCTGTGCCAAGGAAGGGGAAGACAGAGAGAAGACACCATCCCCACCTGCAAGAAACCCACCATCGAGTGCAGATAGAAACCCACCATCGAGTGCAGATAGACTATCCTAAGGGATCACACAACAGCACACGGTCTGTAATTTTTGTCAAGTAACCTAAATTTCACAGATACGAGAACAGTGGAGAAAACGCCCTTCCTGCCTTCCAAGTAACAACGATGAACGTGGGGTCTGCAGGTCACAGAGCACATTCACACGTCAGCCAGAGGATTGAACGCATGGCTGGTGAGGGATTAAATACCACCCCATGTAGACATGTTTTGCTGAGTCTAAGATCACACGACCTGTGAGTGGCAGAGCTGCAACTTAAACCTCTGTCTGAGGTTTGAAATCTCATGTGGTTGCCAGCGTCAGGGTAGGTGAGCAGGGGTAGGGCTGGGACAGTGAAGTCTATGGATGGGAATAAGCTGGGGAAGGCTGGGGTGACATCACCCAAAGTGTATCCCTCAGACCTGAGAGATTCAGGGCAGAGCCGAGAGCAGGAGATAGAGGCAGAGAGGTCACAGAATGGCAGCGTGCCTCACGGCAGAGTCCTGGGGAGGCCAGGGAGGGGAGGGAGGAGGGATGGGCAATTACTGACTCTGATCAGGGGTTCATGATCTTGCTCAGGGATGAAGGGAAGTGGCTTGCTCAAGTCTGCCTTGTTAAGCAGTGTCAGAGGTGGGTTTTGAACACTGCTCCCTGCCTGACTCCAAGTCCACTTCTATTCCTACACTGGCCGGCATCCCCGTACTGGGTTCCACCCCATCCTGTAAGATCTTTACTGTGGCATCCGTCTCAGCTGTCCTGCCCCAGCCATGTTTCCTGTGGTGACTCGTGGTGGATCGTACTCTAGTAACAACTTTAGTTTGGTGTTAGGGTCTTACAACCATCTAGTGGAGTAAACTGGTATCGATCGATCCAAGAGACTTGCTGTAAGAGGCTCAAATGGGAAATATCAATATAGAGGTGTGGGACTAGCTCGGAAGAAGTGCTTCATTCTAGAGAGATGGAGAGAAAGGAAGCAAGCCATCCAGGCTCAGGGAACAAGTGTGAGCAAAAGCTTAGATGGGCATGCAGAAGTCTTGGAGTTTATATGCCTGGAGTGCAGGCCCTCTGAGCTGGTGGTGGGAGATGAGGCCAGAGTGGGCAATCTGGGCTGGATACAACGGCTTGGAGTGCCTGTAGGTGATAAGGAGCTAATGGAGGGTCTTAGGGAGAAACGCAACACCAAACAATGGAGAAAATTCTTGTCCTGTTAGTTGGGGCCAGGGAGCAGGGACTCCTGCAAAGATAAAGGTTTTTGATTGAGTGGGTCTTTCCCGAATGCTGAGAGGGAAATGCATCTCAGGTGGCCAGGACTAGGGTCCCCCTCAGACACCTCCTCTGAATGGCCTGAGTCACTGGAGGCTAGAACATTCTGAGGGCCGGCCACGTGTGTCTGTCCAGGATGACGCCGTGTGAGCGCTTAGATCCCAGTGCTTCTGTTCACGTCTCCGCTGATGCCTCTGCTCAGCTGTGGCTCCTTCTTCTATCCGCACTGGTCCAGTGACAGGAGACAAGGTCCCTGCTGCCTTGGCATTGCCCTTGTAGTTGAAGTACAGACAGTAACCGTGTAATCAAGAGGCTGCTCTAAAAGGTGCCACCTGGAGGTGAGGCAGCATTATTG
Source organism: Lagenorhynchus albirostris (assembly GCF_949774975.1). NCBI lineage: Eukaryota > Metazoa > Chordata > Mammalia > Artiodactyla > Delphinidae > Lagenorhynchus > Lagenorhynchus albirostris. The sequence continues at coordinate 80,919,985 of NC_083107.1, read as the reverse complement.
CAGGGGCCGGGTGGGGGGAGTGGTTGCTTTGGGGAGGTGACTGGCTAAGGTCTGTGCTGAAGTTGAGCATTGAGGGTGAGAACAATTCATCCGTGAGATGGGCTGGGGAGAGGGCTTCCCAGGCAGAGGGAACAGTAAGTACAGAGACCTGGGGCTGGAGAGAGCCAGGTGTGCTCAGAGCAGTGAAAGAAGGCCAGTGTGACAGCAGGGGAGGGAAGGGACATGACAGGAGCTGAGAGAAAATGGCAGGTGGCTGATTGCTCAGGGCCTTCCTGAGCCATGGGGAGGAGGTGGAGTTTGTTTTAAGAGCACGGGGAAGTCACTGAGGTATTTTAAGGAGGTGGGGGGAAGTGGAGGGAAGGATGAGTAACAGAGAGCAACAGTGAACGTGAGGGTCAGGTGGAAGCTTGCCCCAAGGAAGGGGTGGTGGGGGCAGTGAACAGCAGGTGGATTTAGGAAATTCTGGAGGTAGAGCCAGAGGGATTTTGGTTGTTTAGATGGGAGGCTTAAAGGAAAAGGAGAAATCAAGGGTGTTTCCTGTGTTTGGGGTTAATCTAGCAAGACGGTGGTAGCAGATAAAGCGAATTAGGAAAGGCAAAGGGAGAAGCCCACTTAACTCCATGCTGGACACGTTAAATTTAGGATACCCATTGGGTGGTTGGGTACACGGGTCCATTGGACTTGGCACCATGGAAGGCTTTAGAATCCTAAGAAGAACATTTTCAGAAGAATGGATATGAAGACATGGAAGCAATGAATCTGGATGACCACTTTGAGGCGTTCTGCTCTGAAGGGGTCAAGGGGAACTGGTTTTTTTTTAGACAATTTAAATTTCTTTCTTTTTTTAATTGAAGTATAGTGATTTACAATATCACGTTAGGTTCACGTGTATAGCACAGTGATTCAGTTCTACATATATATTTTTTTCAGATTATTTTCCATTATAGGTTAATACAAGATACTGAATATTGTTCCCTGAGTTATATGGTAAATCCTTGTTGCTTATCTATTTCATATATATAGTAGTGTGTATGTGTTAATTCCATATTCCTAATTTACCCCTCCTCCCCTCCGTATCCCCTTTGGTAATCATTAGTTTTCTGTGAGTCTGTTTCAGTTTTGTAAATAGATTCATTTGCATTATTTTTTAGATTCCACGTATAAGTGATATCATATAATATTTGTCTTTCTCTGTCTGACTTACTTCAATTAGTATGGTAATCTCTAGGTCTATCCATGTGGCTGTGAATGGCAACATTTCATTCTTTTTTGTGGCTGAGTAATATTCCAGCGTGTGTGTGTGTGTGTCTATACACACACACACACATATATATACACACACACCACCTCTTCTTCTTTATCCATGGGAAATCATTTCTTGATAAGCTAGGGGTTATGTGCTCAAGTTCATATGCTGAAGTCCCAGCCCCAGTGCTTCAGAATATGACTGCATTTGGAGATGGGGCATTTAAAGAGGTGATTAAGTCAAAATGAAGTCTTTAGAGTGATCCCTAATCCAGTGTGACTGAGGTTCTTGTAAGAAGAGGAAATCTGAACATGTAGAGGCACCAGGGATGTGTGGGTACAGAGGAAAGACCACGTGAGGACACAGGGAGATGGTGGCCATCTACAAAGCAAGAAGAGAAGCCTCAAAAAACCCAACCTGCTGACACCTTGATGTTGAACTTCCAGCCTCCAGAACTGGGAGAAAATTAATTTCTGTTGTTTGAGGCCCCAGTCTATGGTGTTTTGTTACAGCAGCCTGAGCTGACTGATACGTTCAGCTAGTCAACACCCCTAAGGACATTTGTCTGCCTGTGCACTTGGGCCTTTGACTGTCGGCTGAAATGCCCACCCTCCCTGCCCCCGGTCTGCTGGACAATATTGCTCAAAGGTCACCCCCTCTGGGAAGCCTTCCTTTATCCATCCTTTTCCAGAAGCTCCTTAGGGGAGTGGCACTGTGGGAGCTGGTGCTCTGCACTGTGCGGCCTGCACTTCTCATTCCCCTGCCTTCTTCATTGTATCTTTTCTGTAGCGTGCATCACCTTCTTACGTTGCCTGTGCTTTGCAAGCTTGCCTTGTCCGTCTGTCTTCCTCCACTGGGATGTAAGCTGCATTCAGATGGGCAATTTTGTCCATCTTGTCCCTGCTGCATCTCCAGGGCCTGGGACAGTGCCTGGGACCTGGTAATCACCCAATGCACTTTTGTTAATGAATAAATAAGGGAGAAATAATGGTGCAAATCTCTCTGCCACTGCTAGGCATCTTGCTCTCCCCGAGGGACGGTCCTGCCGTTTTTTTTTTGTTTTTTTTGTTTTTTTTGTTTTTTTTTTGCGGTATGCGGGCCTCTCACTGCTGTGGCCTCTCCCACTGCAGAGCACAGGCTCCGGACGCGCAGGCTCAGCGGCCATGGCTCACGGGCCCAGCCGCTCCGCGGCATGTGGTATCTTCTCGAACCAGGGCACGAACCCGTGTCCCCTGCATCGGCAGGCGGACTCTCAACCACTGCGCCACCAGGGAAGCCGCCGTTTTGATGAGCCATTTGTTTTTGCCATAAGAATCATAACTCGGTGGTTTTTTTGCCTTTGTGTTCCAAAAAAGTGAGGCAGTGTTTGGCTTATACAGTGAGTGTTTCTGACATGCACCATAGTGATACTGTTGAGGAAGGCTGATCAAGGGTTTGCTAGCCTGAAACTTAGTTTCACATCCTGTAATATATGATCTTCTCACTTCTCCGCCTTTGCCAAGCTTTGGTAAAAAAGTGGTAGTGCACCTATTCGCAACCCTGAACGAGGCTTATAGTCCCAAGGCCTGCGGAACTGCCCCACAGTCCGCAGGTGTGGGCAGGTGTGGGCAGTGCGCGTTCTGTCGCTGTGCCGTGAAGGGGAGGGCCAGGCACACCTGGTCCGCAGGGGGTATACCTGCTCATCCAAAGGAGAGCAAAGGCTTCAGCTTCTGTCTTCCTCTCTGCAGTTTTCCTTGCGTAGATGGAGTTTTCCCTCAAACCCTTTGTAGAGTCCTTCCCACGTGGGATACAGAGTTGAAAAGGGGTCATTTAGAGGACAAATAGCAAAGGAAGCCAGCTGGCTCTGCTACCTGCTCCCCAGCCCCCAGTGTGCGCGGGAGGCTGTCTTTGCAGTGCAGTGGGTGAGGTGCTGGAGCCAACCCCTCGAGTGAGGCCGGCTGCCCTGCTTGACAAGCTGGGCGCCCTGGGCAAGTTCCTCTGCTTCTCTGAGCCTCTGTCCTCATCTGGCAGAAGAGCCTGATGACATCTGCCTCGAAGCCGTTTGTGCAGGTCAAGCAGCTGGTGCACAGTGGATGGTCACTAACTGTTGGCGCTCTTCTCCCTTCCTGGGCGGGATCATTGTAATCTAGGACTCAGGGCCTTGGGACAGGGATGAAGATCTCAGATGAGCAGATTTACCACTGGTTTTGGTCATTTTTGTCCTCTTATTTTTAAACCGTTCATTTAGAAATGAGGGAACGGTGCTGCTTCCTAGCTTGGGCACTCGGGAAATCCCATTTTCTAGGTAAATATAAAGAGAGATCAGGGCCTGAGCACAATAACTGAGTGCCCCGTGCTGGACCACATTTGTACAGGAGCCGAGCTGGATGCAGAAGCTTCTAGATCTCAGTACTTCTGACATGCTGCTGACATGAGGGTCATTTTTCTCTCTGACTGGCCGTGCATTGTTCCTCCACAAGTTAGGAGCCTCCCACTCCCCCCCCCACCCCCTCCAGAAAGTCAGCTCCCCTTGCCGAGAGGCTCCAGGCCAAGGGTTGAGAGCTGCCTGGTCCTGAAGCTGGGATCTAGTGGCTGATGGTGTGCGGGTTCCTTCCCGCTTTGACTCTTTTTCTTTTTCTCAGAGGGTTTATAAGCAGCTCGTGCTCATTCTTTCCTGTACTCATTCAGTGAACGCTTACCAAGTATCTACTTCTATCTAGGACATGCACAGATGAAGATAGTGCTTTATGTATGGTAGTAAAGCATGAACAAAGTCTCTGGGTATTCAGATAAGGGAACAACTAAATAGTGAATGGGGTCGTGGGGGGAGGTTTCACAAAGGGGTGATATTGGAGATGGGTCTTGAAGGTTGAATAGGAGTTTGCCTGAGAAGGAGAGTCATCCCAGCCAGAGAGAAGTACTACAAAGATTCAAAGATGTGACAGATCCCAGCGTGTTTGGGGATGTTGAGGTTTCTGTGCCGGAGTCCATGACTGGTGCAATTTTCGCCTGTGTATAGGAGTATGGATAGTAGGTATGCTTCTGTGTTTATAGGAAGGTTGTGTGTGTGTGTGTGTGTGTTGGGGGGGGTGATGGGGGGGGAATGAATGGAACGGTTGGTAGGGCCCAGCATGAAGAGACTTGATGAGCCTGAATATCACCAGACATTGGAGAGGAAGAAGGGTCCTAGTCTGGGACAGGAAACAAAGGGGATAAAGCTGTCACAATAGTGAATGTTTTTTCAGAACCCTCAGTGGTGGCTGCCACCGGCCACCTAGGACCGGTTCGAGTTCCTTTAATTCAGCGCCTGCCTGTGCAGCTTGATCTCCTTCCTAATGTGGCCCCTCTGGAGCAGCTCAGGGCTAGGAAGAGGTCCAAAAGGAATCAAACCCCTCCCAGGCTTTGAAGTAGTTTGTAATCTTGGAGGATGATAAAGCCCCGGGCATTTCCTGAGCGCCACTGACAAACACAGCTGCTGTTCTAATTTTTGCATTTAGTTTTTCCTATTCTGTTGGATTTATACAGATTACAAAAAGATCCAGTTACTGAAGCCTGGTCCAGTCATTCACTCAGAGAACGTTTATGCTTCAGGAACTATTCCAGGCTGTATGAGCTCAGAAAGAGGATGGATTTTTCAATGACAGCAAATTCATCGTCTTGCCCTCTGTGAAATTAATTATCTCCCTGAACCTCAGTTTCCCATCTGTAAAACTGGCAGAGCAATTCTCACCTAACAGGAACGTAACATTCAAGGTACATGGAAGCATCTGGCTCATCAGAGGCAGATTTTTATTGCTCTCCTCTGACATGTACCTTCTCTCTGAAACATTGTTTTTACTTTGTTTGGGCAGGGAGATGGGTGTGGTTCCCCAGGACACCAGCAGATGGCGCCCAATAACGCACCGTGCTGGGAACGAGGTTTCCCCCGGTCCCCAGCCCTCCCCTTCCCCGTCTCCCCCACCCACTCCAGCCCCTTCCCTGCCTTCCTCCTCTTCTCAGTCATTCCAGGACCCAGGCAGAAAGTCACACAAAACACTTTGTGTTTGTCAGCAGATTCCTGGAAGGTCAAGCTGAAGGATGAATGCTCCCGGGTAGGACTGGAAGGTTCTTTTTTCTTATTTATTTTTTTTCTTTTCTCTCTCTTTTTTTTTTTTTTTTTTGTCTCCCATGAGTTGCATCACTGGGCAGCCTCTTGGCTTTATTCATCAGACTCCTATGGTTTTTAGACCTTTCCCAATTGTTCTGTGTCTGCTTCCTTTCCAGGTCCCTTCTGACCAAGGCAGGATATGCAGTGTTGGCTGTGGCCAGGGAGCTGGTCCTTGTCCAGAGTTTTCTATGGTCACTCCTTCTGCCCACCCATCGTATCTCCCACTTCCAGAGCCCAAACAGATGTGGTCCAGGGGACAGAGACCTGACATTGCTGTGATCCCAGGTGACTGTCTCTCAGCCCCAAGTCCCACATAGGGGAGTCTTGTCTGGCAGGGAAATGGGTTTCATCTTCAAAGTCTGATTTTTTACCTTGGAAACCCTGGCCTTTTCCCTCCCTCTCCCTCTTCCCAACCACACATGTGCTGCTGCTGGTATTTTTAATTTTGCCAGGTGTTCAAGGAGCTATCCCAAATTGGGTAGCCATTTGTTTTGCAGGTATCCTGGGATGGTCCTAATGTACCATTCTGACCCATTGTCCCTGTGTCAGGTTTTAGGACCAGAGAATTGATATTTTGTTGGAGGAAGGTGAGACTGGCCATCCAGAGGCATGCGGTATGCGGTGTAAGAAAGTGCTTCTTTGCTCATCACCCTCACTGTATGCTGGGCACTGTGAGTTCTGAGCAATGAAAATAGACCCGGCCCCCAAGGAGCCCTTGGACAAGGGGGCATTAGAAGACAGACACAAATATAGTCCCTGGAGTGAGACGTGCTGTGGAATAGGTAGATCACACAGGTCCAGGAGCTAAGAGATGGGAGCAGGAGTGGCTCTGCTCACCATCGCCCCCTAATGACCCACTTGGGGAATTTATGTTTCCTGTCACTTCTGCAACTTTGGGCTCTGAGGGTCTAGAGGTCTTGGGTCCCAGGGTGGCAATGTCATCACCAAGGAATACAACAAGAACCCATAGACTTAAAGCTACAGCATCTGCTGGCCATTTTGGGCTCTTTGTGCCAATATCAGGCAAAGAAAGGAGTTCCTCTACTGGTAGAGGTAATTGGCCGTGCTCATCATGAGGAAGTGGGGCTGCTGCTTTATAACGAGGGCAGGGGAAATATGTTTGGCATTGAGTTGGTCCCCTGGGCATCTCTTGGCACTCCCACACTCGATTTTGACAGTAAATGGGCAAGTTCCACAACTATGGCTTAATAGGGGCTCAGGCCCCCTTAGGGGATGGTCGGGTCTCCCTCTGCCTCGGGAAAATCCACATAGGTCAGCAGTGCTAGCTAACATGGTGGGAAACAGTGCGGGTGGTGGAGGAAGGAGATGATGAACTTCAGATACGACCTTGGGAACAACGCAACAGCCCCTCTCTTGTAAGTTTCCCCAGGAAGTATGCCCAGTCAGAATCCCAAAGAAGCTGTGCCTTAATAGAGTGAACTTAATATGAGAGGCAAGGGATGCGAGTGGTGAAGCGTTGGACCGCATTGCTGATGCCCATGTAGACCCCTTCTACCTGATAGTTCCTTCTCTTGAGAATTGCCTTGGATAGTGGGTGCAGCCCTGGAAATGCTTGCAAGGTTACATTCTCCCCCAGAGGATGGGTTCCAGCCAAAGGTTAACTCGGGATACAGAAGACTAGACTGACCCCTTGCCTCAAGGTAGGACAACCCTAGGGTTTCTTTTATGGTCCACATAGGCTTCAGCTGAGCCCAGATTTTTGCTTAGCTCTCTCCACTGCCCCATCTGCTTCCCTCTCCTCTGTAAGGATCTTACTGAGAGCCCTCCCTTAATGGTTTACTTGCACAAGGATCCCTGACTTAGTTCTAGAGAGCCTGACTGAAAATCAGTAGCTGCTGGAACAGAAGAGAAGGAGATACGTTTGTCTGGGAGCTCAGAGGAGTCTTCCTTCGGGTAGGTCTCGAAGGATGCATGCGAATTTGATGATAGGAAATAGACATTCCAAGCAGAGGAACAGCATAAGAAAGGTACAATAGTCATGTGCTGTGTCTCGAGAATATCGGGATGTTTTATTTGGCTGAAGTGCTAAGCTTATGGGGTAGGAAGGGCTGTGAATGGCAGAAGCAGTTTGAAACTAATTTGTAAAAGTCCAGGCAAGAAGATGGACTTCAAGCTTTACATCCGAAATAACCCTGGCTAGAGCTCTTCCCTGGCTCTGTTGCAATTGGCTCGGACCTGAGGGACCACCACTTAGGAGTTAATGGCTATATCAAAAAAGCATCCTATGTCACATTCCAAGTCAGTGGGAGAGTTAGGGTGTAAAACTCATGCTCCCAATTTCCAGCCCAAGGCTTTATCCTTTGCTCATAATACTGAAATCCTTTGACTCCTAAAATAATATTTTTAGCCCACTCCTGCACTGTGGAGATAGACGTATTCCGATTCCTCTATTCCTAACGTTCTTAACTGTTTCTTTTTTCTTAACAATTCCTAACAATGGTAGTTCAGATTCATTAGCCTCACTCTATGTCAGGTGCTTTCGTGTACATTAACTCATTTGATTCTCACAACTACCCAGGGAAGCACGTAGTGTTATTCTCATGTTAGAGATTAAAAAATAGAGTCACTGGGAGGTCAAATAAAGTATCTAATGGAGAAACCCAAGATTTCCCCACTTTACTACTAGAGTATGTTTTCTTCTATGTCATTTATTTTTTGTTGCATAACAAACCACCTCAAATCTTAGTGGATTAAAACAACAACTCATTTATTTGATGACTCCCTGGGTTGGCGATTTGGACTGGAATCAGCTGGGTGGCTTTTCTGCCTCAGTGGTGAGCTGCTGCTGGCTAGGCACCTCTGTTTCTCGAGATTAGCTGGCTTATGGCTGGGGCACCGGGACAGTTTGTCTCTCATCACGCCACAGACAAGCCCAGGCTCTGTCGCACGGTAGTTGTCTTAGGATCCAAGAGCAACCAGGTTAGACAAGCTCCAGCGTGTGAATGCCTTTTAGCCTCTGTTTGTGTCACAACCGCTAACATCCCGCTGACCAAGTTACCTGGCTCAGAATCTGTGTGGTGGTCGCTGCCCAAGGGCATGGATGCAGGGAGGGAATAATTTGTAGCACTGTTGTCCATCTATCACATTCTGTTTTCAAAACACTTCTTTTAGATTATAAAAATGAATGTATGTATGATATATTTATATCTTATACATGTATTATACGTATATTGTGTTCGTTTGGAAAATTGGGGAGATACGGAAAAATCTAAAGAAGGACAAAAATCATCTATAACGCGCCACTCAGAGATGATCATTGTCAGTATTTTAGTGTTTCCTCCTGTCTTACGAGCATGTGAGTGAATTGATGACTGTGCGTGTATATACGTTTGTGTAATATTTTCTTCTAAAAGAATATCAGAGCCTGCCTTTTAAATTGACATTATATTATGAACATTTCCCCATGTTACCAAATAATTCTTGAAAATATGATACCTTTCAATATTCTATTGTATCTCTCCACCATATTTATCCTTATCCTGTCTTTAATTTATTAATTTTTTTTCTGCTGTTTAGGTTGCTTGCATTTCTTTTTGTTTGTTCGTTTTTAGGTATTATAAACGACAGTATATTGAAGACTCTGGAATATAAATCTTTGTCCACATTTCTGGTGATTTTCCTAGGACAGATCCCCAGAAGTGAATGACTAGATCAAAGAAGATAACATTGCTAGGGCTTTTGATACATTTTGCTAAACTGCTTTCCTGGAATCTACTCTCTCACAGCCTGCATTGTGGCACTCTCAAGAGTGCTGAGTATTCTCTTGAAAAGAGAAAAATGATCATTTTTGCCAATTAGGCAAAAAAAAGGTACCTTATTTTAATTTGCATTCCTGGTAAGCAGTAAGGATAAACATTTTAGAAATGCTTATTGACCATTTATAGTTCTTCTGTGAATGTCTTTTTCTTTAAAAAAAGTTGTCCATTTTACATCAATTTGTATGAATTGCCCTGTATTCATGTTTGCTAAATTACAAATATTTTCCTACTTAGGTTGTCATTTGCCTTTTAATTTTGTTTGGGGAATTGTTTTTTATTTTTATTTAATTTTTGCGGTACACGGGCCTCTCACTGTTGTGGCCTCTACCGTTGCGGAGCACAGGCTCCGGACGTGCAGGCTCAGTGGCCATGGCTCACGGGCCTAGCCGCTCCGTGGCATGTGGGATCTTCCCGGACCGGGGCACGAACCCGTGTCCCCTGCATCGGCAGGCAGACTCTCAACCACTGCGCCACCAGGGAAGCCCTGGGGAATTGTTTTTGACATGTGGGGTTTAACGTGTTTTGTTGTTGAATCTATTTTTCTTTCTTTTTTGATAACAGCCATTGCTTTCATGTTTAGAACATCTTTTTTGACCTATCTCTTAAAAAATGTAAGATGTAGTGGCTTTGCCACTTAGCAGAACAATGTTCAGAAAGGCTGTCTGTCTCTGGAACCAGAACTGACAGGTAGAGCTGATGTGCTGTGTGACATTTCCCCTCCAGCTGAGCTTGTGTCGACTGCCTCCAGGGTCCATGGTTAACTGACACAAGGATGCTTGGCAAAGGCCTTTGGGGCCTCGTGGTGATGCTGTGAGCCCATCAGGAAGCCTGCGCCTCGCTCACACCCGCTGCTTGTCCTTTTACCGTTGGCCCCAGCCTCCCATCATCCTACCTGGGAAGCGGGGGCCACACTCTTCTTTGTGTCTTTTATAATCCTGGCTGGACTCATCACCAGATACTCTGAGGTCCACGCTGCGTGGTAGTCTGTCGTCTTCCCCATGGTGTGAACTTGAATCTCAGTGGCCGTGAGGCTGGTGTGTGACGGTGTTGCTTAGCAGATCTGATGAGCAGAGCCATCCCTGTCCATCCCTGTATTTCAAAGCTTTTTAGTGCCACCTGTGGAGTAATCGAGTGGTTCTTTCTTCATGTGCGCTGAAGATGCAAGGAAATACCATTGGTGTTGCAGATTCTCATTGGTACTGATGGGGATCTGAGGTTGATTTCCTAGTGGCAACTGGGAGGGAACATGGTTGTTGTGGAAAAAGGTGAGGGATACAGAGCCATTCAGAACGGGGTTCCTGTTCCTTTCAGCCTCTTATTATGTTGCTCTGACCAATCACTGACCTTCCTGAGCCTCTACCTCTGATCATTAGTAGAAACTGCCTTTCTCAGAGAACTGTTATGAGTATGGAATGAGGTGATGCAGATCATGTATGGAATGAGATAATGAGATCATGGTTGACACATAACAGGTTCTCAGTAAACGGTCAATAGTATTTTTTTTTTCTTTTTTGGTGATACCTCACGTCATGCGGGATCTTAGCTCCCTGACCAGGGATCGAACCTGTGCCCCCTGCAGTGGAAGCGTGGAGTCCTAACCACTGGACTGCCAGGGAAGTCCCGGTCAATAGTATTTTTATCCAGAAAAAAAAAGCGATCTAAGTAAAAAAAATTAAATGATGGTTTACAGATGTTGGCAATTTGTGAAAATTTCAAGAATAATTTTTTGGAATGTCAGGGATCTGTCACTATGCTTTCCCAGAAACATGAGGTGAGATGGGTTAGGTGTAATGCAAAAACACAGCACTGCCCACCTTCTGTAAGCATCGATTTTGATATTAAAACACACAGTTATATGTAATGGAGTTGGATGCAAAATTCACATGAACTTCTAGGAAAAAACATAAGGCTTCAAGGAAATTGCTCACCAGGGCGATTTGAGGGAGCAGTTTCCTCCCAGCCTCCTGGAAGAGAACCTCCCAGGAAGGTTCCCTCCTCTTGGGCACGCGCAGTATCTTTATACACTCCTTGTGGGGACATTGGAGCTGTGGAGAGACTATATCTTGTTTTTCCGGCACTCCCCTGGCCCCTTGACATTTGGTGTAACTGTGGGACTTGTCATAGACAACGAAACGTGGGCAGAAGTGATATTTGTCATGGGAGCAGAAGCTCATGAGCCAGCATCTGGTTCGCCCTTTTGCTCTGTCCAGTCTCAGCCATCGTGGAAATGGGACAAGCTTCACTCAGCCTGGGTCTCTGGCAGGGTCTCCCAGTAGGTCACAGTGACATGTATTGGGTGGGCCAAAAGGTTCGTTTGGTTTTTGCCGTAAGATGGCTCTCGTAGCACTTAGTTGCCTTTAACTTCATTAGAAACAATTTTCTTAGATTGTATGTGACAGCTGTCATATCAGCGTGCATTTAAAAAGTGACTTATCAAAATCGGTGAATTTTTGTGTAGCCATTTTAATATTGAAGATGGAAGAAAAAAAGCAACATTTTCGGCATATTATGCTTTATTGTCTCAAGAAAGGTAAAAACGCAACTGAAACGCAAAAAAAGGTGTGTGCAATGTATGGGGAAGGTGTTGTGACTGATCAAACGTGTCAACAGTGGTTTGCGATGTTTCGTGCTGGAGATTTCTCGCTGGACGATGCTCCACGATCCGGTAGACCAGTTGAAGTTGATAGCGATCAAGTAGAGACACTAATTGAGAACGATCAATGTTACACTACGCAGGAGATAGCTGACATACTCAAAATATCCAAATCAAGTGTTAGTCATTTGCACCAGCTTGGTTATGTGATTCCCTTTGATGTTTGGGTTCCACATAAGTTAAGTGAGAAGAACCTTCTTGACCATATTTTCTCATGCCATTTTCTACTGAAATGTAATGAAAAAGTTCTGTTTTTAAAACAAATTGTGACGGGCGATGAAAAGTGGATACTGTACAATAATGTGGAATGGAAGAGATCGTGGGGCAAGCGAAATGAACCACCACCGACCACGCCAAAAGCCAGTCTTCATCCAAAGAAGGTGATGTTGTGTATATGGTGGGATTGGAAGGAAGTCCTCTATTATGAGCTCCTTCCAGAAAACCAAACGATTCATTCCAACAAGTACTGCTCCCAGTTAGACCAACTGAAAGTGGCACTCTACTAAAAGCATCCAGAATTAGTCTACAGAAAACATAATCTTCCATCAGGATAACGTGAGACCACATGTTTCTTTGATGACCAGGCAAAAACTGTTACAGCTTGGCTGGGAAGTTCTGATTCATCTTCCGTATTCACCAGACGTTGCACCTTTGGATTTCCATTTATTTCCGTCTTTACAAAATTCTCTTAATGGAAAAAATTTCAATACCCTGGAAGACTGTAAAAGGCACCTGGAACAGTTCTTTGCTCAAAAAGATACAAAGTTTTGGGAAGATGGAATTATGAAGTTGCTAGAAAAATGGCAGAAGGTAGTGGAACAAAAGGGTGATACGTTGTTCAATGAAGTTCTTGGTGTAAATGAAAAATGTGTCTTTTATTTTTACTTAAAAGACCAAAAGCACTTTTTGGCCAACCCAATAACACAAGCGAGAAATCAGCCTCTGTTGTTTTAAGTCTCTGGGTATTTGGGATTATTTCTTTCTTAATTGCAGCAGAACCGAGCTTATCCTGACTGATACACTACTTGAGGGCAGAGGTGGAAATGCAGATGGCTTCACTTTGCCCATATGGCCTTCACAGTGCTGCATTCACAGCTGACACTCAGGTGTGTTTTATTTCAGACACTAATGGGGCAGGTCTGGGCCTCGCTGAGAAGATTTGGGTGTGAGGGTGACTGAGCTGGAACATTCCATTGACACCTGCCCCCTCTGGTACCAGGGCCCCAGCACTGGTTTGGCTCATGAGGCTCATGAGGAGAAATAAGGGCAAAAGGACAGACCTTCGTTCAGCATCTACTGGGTAGCAAGGCCTGAACCAGGTGCTTCCTCTACATCCTAAAGATCGTAGCAGCCGAGGGAGTTATTATTATTACTTCCCTTTTATAGATGGGAATGTGGTCTCTCAAGGAAGAAACTTATTCAAAGCCCCAAAGCTGGTAATGGTCCAGGCTGAGATGCAAACTCAGGCTGAGGAAATGAACTATGAAGGGAGAATCTGTGTCCTTCTCATCCATTATTTATATTTCTCTGAAGTGCTGATTCTCATCAAATTAGAGCCAGGAAGCATTTTCTGACCACTCAGTCTGAAAAGGATCTTGTCCCCTGCCTCTGCATCATCGCTTTTTTCTTACTGTGTGTTTTCCTCCATAGCTCTTAATTGTTTACTATCTGCCTCTCGCATCATGCTATAAATGCTAGCACAGAAAGGATCACATCTTCTCACTACCTCTTGGGTGCCCAGGACCTGTTCACTGATGGCACATAGGAGGCATTTAGTAAATGGTTGCTTTATTCAATAAATGAAGATCCCATATGTTGATGGAGGGGAATGTAGAGGTTAAAAGCACAGACTCTGGAGCCATACTACCTGGTGTTGAATCTCAACTTTGCTAATTCCTGGCTGTGCGACCTTGGGAAAGTTACTTAACCCCTCTGTGCCTCATGTTTCTCATCTGTTGAATGAGGATAATACTAATAACTTTCCTCATGATAGTTGTAAGGATTGAAAGGTGTGTAAAACAACTTGTAAAGCGTTTAGAACAGTGCCTGGCACACAGGAAGTGCTCAGTGAGTACCAGGCATTTGTATGTGTGAGTCCACTGGACAGTGTCCAGAATATGTTTCTCATACTATCGCTGGTAGAGCCCATGAGAAAATGGTTGATGCTGCAGTGCTTGAAATCATTTGCTACAGTAGAAGGATCATGGAACTTGCAGTCAGACTGACCTGGAATGCTCTCAATACCTAAGTTCTGTGACCATTAGCCAGGTATGATAAACCGAATGTGTCCCCCCAAAATTCATGTGATGAAACTTAACCCCCAATGTGATGGTATGAGGAGGTGAGGTCTTTGGGAGGTGATCAGGTCACGAGGGTGGAGCCCTATTGATGGAATTAGTGCCCTTATCAAAGAGACCCCAGAAAACTCCCTCCTCCCTTCCCCGTGAGGACACAGCCAAAAGACTATATACCAGGAAGCAGGCCCTCACCTGACATCGGATCTGCCATCATCTTCATCTTGGACCTCCAGCCTCCACAACTGTGAGAAATAAATATCTACTGTTCATAAGCCACCCAGTCTCTGGTGTTTTTGTTACAGTAGCCTGAGTGCACGAAGGCACCAGCTGATTTGGGCAAGCCCATTGCCCACGTGGATTTGTTTCCCCATCTGTGAGTTGTGCTGTGTTAGCAAGCACATAGACCAACATTGCTGGGAGGGAGTGATACACACAATAATGATGAAAACAGCAATGACATATATGCATGGCAGACTTAGTATGTGGATAAGATGAAACTTGGTCTGTGAAGACCTCCTGCTCAGTATAGGCGAAGAGCCTGTGAGTGTCTGTAACAAACGTGAACAAATGCATGGATGAAGGTGGATTTTGCTGAATGAATGCAGAGAAGAGACAGCATTGCTTTTTTGGTTTAGGACTTAAAAATGTCGTACTGTGTGGGTAGAAGAGATTATGTAGGCAACAAGAATTTCTCGGGGATTAGGTGAAATTCTGGCATCGAGAATCGCATTTTGAAGATTTTGCCAGGCACAGCGTTCCTCTTGCCCTCCTCGTGGGGCGGCCTGTGTGGGAATGGCTCTCCACTAATCTGTCGTGACACGGCCTGAGCTCATGATCACGTCTTCCACTTACTACTGACTATGTGGGAACAAAGAAATCAAAACCATGGTTCCTAAAAGATTCCCTAATGGCTGCAATATTTTGGCTTCCTGAGCATAACTGAATTAATTCATGGTTTTTGTAGACTAGTAATGGAATCCATCGACCTATGGCTCTGTCATGCTTGTTTGGGAGATATGCCAATTGGTTCCATTAATTCTGGGAGAAAACAGTCGTCAGCCAGTTTTTCTTTGCACCTCACCTGCACAGTGAAACACTGGGTGGTCTTTTTCTCCAGTTGAATAGATTAATCTGTTCCTTGTATAAAAGGAATCGTGAGCTGAAACATTACATCAAACTGCTAGCCTGCACCCTACACTATGGAATATCAGTTTTATTAGTTCCATTCTTCAAGACATTGTGAAATAATGGGAAGCACATTGTGTAACGGAGGTATACATCATCTGTATGGCAGATTTCAGTGCACACAATTCCAAATGACCTTCTTGGTTTTCTAACTAAGTGTAAATTACTTAGTAACAATGGAGTTAACGAAACTACTATTCACTCAAAACAACATTGCTATTATTCATTTAATACAAAGCCCACGTGAGATGCCTCTAGTATATGAAATACATTATGGGTAATTATGCAGTTGTTAAAGTCTTCTAAAGCATTTGTTTGAAAATTCAGGAAATGGAAACATCAGCAAATCCAGATGTTAATTAAGCTTGACAGTGATCACAGTGTAACTCTTTTGGTAAATAAGGCTGGGAAACATACTGTTATTGTTATTTGCTAAACAAGAGGGAAAACAAATCTAGAGGTTAATAAAGTTGGCAAATCACTTCTCAGCTACTCCCTCATTTGTAACTTTCGACTCCATTTTAGAGAGACTCTGGGGAAGTTATGGCTGAACATTCTGTGAGGAAATGTGACACCTCTTGAGATGATGAAGAAAGTGGTCTTCTGAAGTTGTTTGGTCTGGAAAAAAACATTCCCTTTCCTTGTCAAGGTCATCCTATTTTCACAATAGGCAAGCAAGAGGTTTGTTTAAAAAACTCAAAGGACTTCAAAATTGTACCTAATCAGAACTTGAACTCTGGTGCCCTCCTTAGTCACTAAGCATCTTTTATTATCTTCCAGGCACAGTGAAGGCAGGTACTTAATTGGGGAGAAGATGGAGGGGGAAGATTGGGAGAACGTCTAGATTGATTTAAAAACACCAAACATCCTACTATTATTTTACTTTTTATCCTTTTTTATGTATAAAATGTTGAAATATCAGGGTTAGAGGAAACTTTACAAGTTATTTAATCCAGTTGACCACTGAATGTCCTCTAGAGAATTTGTGTCACTGGTCTTCTAACTTCGACTTGAAGTTGGGTGGTGGGAAGCTCAGCAGGAACGAGCAGTCTTCCTAGCTCAGCTGTCTTTCACTAGATTTTGTAAACCATTGAAGTGTAGTTGATTTACCATGTCATGCTAGTTTCAGGTGTACAGCACAGTGATTCAGAGATATATACATACATATTTATAGATAGATAGATAGATATGGCCATTCTTTTACAGATTCTTTTCCCTCATAGTTTATTACAAAATATTGAGTAGAGTTCCCTGTGCTATACAGTAGGTCCTTGTTGGTTATCTCTTTTATATATGGTGGTGTGTATCTGTTAATCCCAACCTCCTAATTTATACCTCCCTCTTTTTGACTATTAATTTCTTCCTTACTTATTTTAAAATTTAGCTAAAATTCATTTCCTCATAAAGTCTCTTGGTCCTAATTCCTTCTCCACCTGCCTCCACCCTCGCTTTCCCCTTATGGTCTCACACCCACGTCTAATTCTTCTACAAGACCAGCTGTGTCTGATAACATCCCTCTGGCCCTCCAGACCCTCTCTTCACCTCGTCCCTCTGATCTCTGCCCTGGGACGCTGACCTATATGGAATTCAAGGGGCTTCATCCGTGGGGTCCTGTGTGCTCTGACTTCTGGTTGGCTTTGGCCATAGGAGACTGAAAGGAGAGAGGAGAGTGGGTTCGGATGTCTGTATTACCTAGGCGCCTACCTGTGGGGTTCTCTCTGGTTGGGTTTGTTCTTACTGATTGTCACTGATTGTTTTTCAAGGAGACCTTCTCTCTGCGTGACTTTCTTCAGGTTTCAGGAACTACTTCCTCCCTACATACTCTGTGTCTTGGGGGGACAGCTTCTCTGCTTCTAGCCTTCTTCTTTTTTTCCTTTTATACCTATTCCACTGCAAATAGTCCCTTCATAGACGAATCTTCCTCGAATTAACCCAATTGGATAAAGCCATCTGTTTCCAGTTGGGACTCCGGCTGATACAATAGCCCTTCAGATAATTCTAATACACTGCATATCCACTATGTCTTCTCCACTCGAATGCCCCAAGATCCCTCAACTGTGACTAACATTGCATGGCTTTAGGAATTCTACCTACTCTCTGCAATGTTCCAATGGGGCAATTTCCCTGATGAAGTGTGGGACCTAGAGTGAAAGCAGTGGTCCCGGGCTGATCAGAACATGGCAGGGGGGCTTACTGGTGGTGCAGTGGTTAAGAATCTGCCTGCCAATGCAGGGGACAGGGGTTCGAGCCCTGGTCTGGGAAGATCCCACATACCGTGGAGCAACTGAGCCCTTGCGCCACAACTACTGAGCCTGTGCTCTAGAGCCTGCGAGACACAACTACCAAGCCCATGTGCTGCAACTACTGAAGCCCGCACGCCTAGAGCCCGTGCTCCGCAACAAGAGAAGCCACCGCAATGAGAAGCCTGTGCACCGCCACGAAAAGTAGCCCACGCTCGCTGCAACTAGAGAAAGCCCGCGCGCAGCAACGAAGACCCAATGCAGCCAAAAAAAAAAAAAAAAAGAACACAGCAGGGTTCCCTCTTATTGCCTCTGGAGACCACGTTAGCCACTGACATAGCTGAGGGCATGCGTGCAGACCGCCTTTGGACACCACATCGTGTGGTGGCAGCAGGCCGAGCTTGTAGTTGTGCTGTGTGATGTGAGGCTTGCTGTCGGTCAGACCTCAGGGTGAGTCCCGGCTCCACCACTTACCAGACGTGTGAGCGACTCTGAGTCCATAAGGTGGGCTAAAGTGCCGCTCCCTGCCTCCCGGCTGTGTCCTGAAATGAGCCAGTGTATGGGGAACTGCTCTGTGAACGGTAAAGCTATGACTACTACTATTCATCAGGTGGTGTTACCTCTGCTCTTCTGCCTTCCCCTACCTCTCCATCTCCCTCCCTCTCCTCTCCAGCAGCTGCAGGGGTGTCACCTTTGACAGAAATGTCTCTCAACACTTCATCTCCAGATCCATCAACGTTCTAGGCATTTCTCAAAGGCCAGCTCACGACGGCCGCCTTCCCAGCACTCTCCCCGATCAACCCTATGACAACCACTCTTCTCATTTTCTGCTAGAACCTTTGTATTTCTCCTGGAACGTTTTGCTATTCCTAACTCTTAGAAAGCTAGAGACAGAAGGAATCTTAGTTATCCTCTGGTGCTACCTTTTTGTTTTAGAAAAATGAGTGAGTTGAAATTTAGGAAGGGGAGCAACTTGTCCAAATTTATGGAGTAAATGAGGGATGCAGTCAGAACCCAAAGGCAGGACTCAAGCCTCTGGGCCCAGAGCTGCTCCCAGGACACCCCTGCACCTTGAGGACTGTCTGCCCTGCCCCGTGGTGGATGGTGTGTCCTTCTACTATTCAGCTGTGATCTTGGAGGGCAGAGGCTCTGACTCATTCTTCTAAGTTCTCACCTGTAGTGACATTTACCTGTAGCCTGGCCAGTCTATTCAAGGCACAGATGACTGCTGTACTGAGGCTGGAATGGAGAACAAGACTGAAAAACTGGGATGGTCTTAAGTCAACTGCTGACTGAAAGCGTCTTCATCTTCTGCCTCCTTTCTCACCCCAGATGATATACCCACTTTTTAAAATCCAAGGCCAAGATGGGATTATCCCTTTCCCCATTAATTTTAAGCGAACATTTTTGAGATTCTTGGATCTAACTGCTGAGCCCTGCTGAACAGAGGTTTTGGAGCACTGTCAAATGAAAAAGGCTCAGGAGTACGTGAAAATGGAAGATTCAGTTGCGAGGAAGTGACTTCCTTGGCTTATTGCAGTGAGAAAAGTTAGCTGACGAGAGTGAATCTTCAAAGAATTAATTTACAGAGCTATGTGTTTAACATTGCAGCCTCAGCTGAAAGAGCCAGAGAAAGAGCCAGAGCTGAAAGAGCCGGAACAAGTGCATGTGTGGGGAAGGTTACTGATGGCCTTGGTACCTCGTGAGGTAGGCAAGCCAAGTCAGCATCCCAGAGCGGGGAGGATGGCCCTGGGGGCCGAATCTTTCCAATGAGGTACACTCTGCAAGGTGGCGTCTTGCCTGCTTGAGGTCCTGCCAGTAGAGCTTTCCAATGGAGTGGCCAGAGTCCTGGAGCTTCCTTTCGAGAGCCATAGAGAGCTGAGAAGCCAGGCTGCTTCTTAGCGTGCCATCAAGTTCATGTTTCTCAAGGAGTGTGGTAGCCCATCGAAGCAAGACTTATTGTGATAGCTACATGCAGGAGAGCATTTTTTTTAAAAACCATGCGAGCAGGGGCGGCTCTAACACCTGTTCCTCTGCTTCCTAACGTGGTATATCCTGTGCTCAGGTGCAAGGTTGGTATGGCGGCATGCAGGAAGTCTTAGGGAGAGAGTGGGGTATCCTGGAGACAGCACCAGCGTTGGAAGAAAACAGAACTGGGCTTGAGGCTGAGTTCTGCCTTTAACTTGCTAGGTGATAATAATTTACCTCTTTGAGGCTCAGTTGTCTCACCTGGGAAATGATGACAGAGAAACGTACCTTGACAGCTATTGTATTGAATGGCAATCAGTATCTCCAATTATAGCTTATACTAGTACCCAGCACACAGTAGGTGTTGCTACTGATAATGGCGCCGCTGATAGTGATGACAGTGATGGTGGTGGCCATCATGGTGCTGGCGGCTTAGTAGCAATGGGGCTTTTTCTTCCCATTCAGTATTTTGAAGTACGTGATTCTTCTTTGTGATTAGGAAGTAGCACCCAAATACAATAGAATAATGGGATTCCCTGGCTGGAGGGGATCATAGAGACCTTTTCCTCTAACCTTCTACATGTGATGCCTAGATACATTTAAATTAGTATTTCATCCTCTGTTTCAATATCCTCCTGATGGGGCATTCAGTAACTCACTACCCTGATGTTGATCAAATGGTTTCTTTCTGAGCAGTAGTTTCCTAACCTGGAAAATAGGGTTGATAATGCCCAGGTATCAAGATTGTTTCAGGGGTCAGAGGTCATGCATGTCAAAGGTCAAGACAGGAGTGCAATAACTGTTTTCCTCTCTCCCTTCTCTTTCCCTTCCCTGGAAGCTGCTTGTTTCATCTTTGGATGGCTCTATTTTTTTTTAAATCAATTTCTGACTCCCCGGGCTTTCGCTCATCAGTCTCAGTTTCCCTCTTTGTGGCCACCAGTCAGTCTTCCCTAAGCCAGCCCTGCAGACATCACTCTTGTCCCTCAGTGTCTCATCTCTAGTCCCTGGTTCCTTTGGTCACTCCTTGTCATCACATGGTTTCCAGGCCTCTTGCCTTATTTAATCTTCTCTGAGAGTGTGCCTACTTCCTACTCAAACCATGGTACCTCTCAGAGTCAAGGGAGAGAGAGTATTTAGAGAGCATCTCACTTGTAGTTTTGTATCTGGAGAAACAGACGCCCAACATGAGGAGTATTAGCACAGCAAGTTCTGTCATGGTCGGCGACATATCCTAGTAGGTGTTTGCTGATTTATCTGTTTACAGCTGTGATGCCATTGTGGCAGCAACTTTTATAATTTCATTGCAGTGTTTCTTTACTCTTTCGAGAATGGGCTCCAGATACAGCAAAAGGGTTCTCTTGGTGGTAAGGGTATCTGGATTCTTCTTTTTTTTAAATAAATTTATTTATTTATTCATTTATTTTTGGCTGCAGTGAGTCTTCGTTGCTGTGCACGGGCTTTCTCTAGTTGCGGTGAGCAGGGGCTACTCTTTGTTGCGGTGCGCGGGCTTCTCATTGCGGTGGCTTCTCTTGTTGCGGAGCACGGGCTCTAGGCGCGTGGGCTTCAGTACTTGTGGTGCACGGGCCCAGTAGTTGTGGCTTGAGGGCTCTAGAGTGGGGCTCAGTAGTTGTGGCGCATGGGCTTAGCTGCTCCGCAGCATGTGGGATCTTCCCGGATCAGGGCTCGAACCCGTGTCCCCTGCACTGGCAGGTTTATTCTTAACCACTGTGCCCCCAGGGAAGCCCTGAATTTTTTAAGAACATTTTACATGCAACAGCAATTGGTGTTCCTTAGCACAACAACTTGAAATTTGGATGAGCATCCACTCTTTGAAGCTGGTGCAGCTGTACGGCAGAGGCGTGGAGCTGGTTATTTTTATTCCACATGGCAACAGGGTGGAGAAGAAGAAGGCAAGCTTCCCTGTGAGATGGGGCTGAAGTACTTCCTCCAGTTACATCTAGTAGTTCAAGTGCAGGTGCATCATCCTATCTCTCTAGACCTCAGTTTCTTCTTAAAAGGAGGGTTATGACCTGTTCATTGCCTAACACTAAGGGTTGTGGGAAGATTATGTGAAAATAATGTATCAAAGGATTTTTTAGAACTATAAAGCATGATGCATAAACACATTTTCTTGCAATCTAGGCTGAGTAAATTTTCTACTGCCCAGTTATCTTCCGTGAATTCACAGCCACCTTGGTCAGCTGAGGCAGGTTGCCAAGTATGAAGTACACTCAAGTTCACTGTTCTGGATTTTTCTTTTCTCAAGCTCAAGTTCAAGACTCCAGTTTTCCTGAATGTCTTCTTGGACGACATCAGCCATGGTGAGTTTTCTGTCATCTGAGCCTAGTCCTACCTGTTGTGATTTTTATTTCGGGCACAGTTATATTATTCTACTTCATGTCTGTCTCCCCTTTAGCCAGTTTCCAGCAAGTTCTGCCAACTTCA
The DNA here is from genome assembly GCF_949774975.1 of Lagenorhynchus albirostris. Taxonomy (NCBI): domain Eukaryota; kingdom Metazoa; phylum Chordata; class Mammalia; order Artiodactyla; family Delphinidae; genus Lagenorhynchus; species Lagenorhynchus albirostris. Next base: position 80,898,046 of record NC_083107.1, on the reverse strand, counting down.
CGTCTTACAAGACTGTCCAGTTAAATCCTTTTACATATCACAAATGCATAAAAATAGAGCTTCTGAAGCAAGAGATAAAAGTTGAGAACATGTTAAGAGTTACCTTCCATTTATAATGATTTGATTATAATCAATGATTTGATTATAGTGAGTTTACTGTTTCTCTTAAGTTCTGGGCCATACATATTTCTTTTTTCCTCCCTCCTTCCTTCCTCCCTCCCTCTCTCCCTCCCTCCCTCCCTCCCTTCCTTCCTTCTGTTACTGGACTAAACTTGGGTCAGCTTGCCCGCGTGCAGTAAAGCCAATCTACTGACACCAGGCTTTGGTGAAGGAAAATGAAGCGTTTATTCGGGGCGACAAGCAAGGAATCCAGATAGCTAGTGCTTAAAAGATCAGAACTCCCCAAAGGCTTTCAGGGAAAGGTTTACAAAGACAGGGTGACGGAGGGGCATTGTGGCGTGTGTGATCAGCTCGTGGACATTCTTCTGATTGGTTGCTGGTGAGGTCATCAGGAATCAACATCATCAACCTTCTGGTTCCAACTGATCTGGGGTCTATGTCATTGTGGGCAGCATACAGTTCACTTCTTCCACCTGGTGGGAGTTTCAGTATCTGCAAAACAGCTCAAAGGACATGGTTCCAAATATTATCTACAGCCCTTGAGGAGGAACTAAATGTCCTTGACTTTGCTTAATGGCCAAACTAATATTAGTTTGTCTTGCTTGACTGTTTTCCTTTCTTTCTGCAGTTTCTCACTTCTCTGATTAAATTTATTCTTTGACTAAAGTTTTTGTACAGACAAAAGGCAAGCAGAGGGCATGGGGGAAGCCCTGTTCTGGGAAGACCCCACAGTCTCCTGCTCAGTTACACTTCCCTCCTTCCACCCTCTTTCTCTCTCTTTCTTCTTTTCTTTCCTTTTAAAAACAATTCTCATTTGTATCTTTTCCCATTACCTTCAATGTTTATTTTTCTAAATTTGTTAGATTTTGCTGTATGGTTTTTATCTTTGTTGATATACTTCAAACGTCTTCTTATATATAAAGATTATGTAAATATTGATCAATTTTATCTAAGTATTCTTATGTATTAAAAAATGAAATCTTTAATTCATTTAGAACTTAGATTATAAAATATAAGTCAGGGCTCTAGTATGGTATTTTTTCCCTAAGTGGTTAGCTAGGAGTTTCATTGCCTTTGCCAAGTAGAATCCTTTTTCTTTCCAGCTGAAACAAAATTATACCATTCCATTTATTTGCCTACCTATATTGGCAAGAGGCTATGATTCTTTATGTTTTTGTTATTTTAGTTTTAAAGTTCATTTTAATATCTTTTATTGCATGGATCCCCTCCTTTTATTTCTACTCTTCCCCATTCCCTCCCTCATAATGTCCCATTTAGTTTTATAGATTTTTTCCTATAGATAATCTTTAGGATGTCAAGTCTCCCAAGATATTCCACTGTATTTTGATTGAAATTGCATTACCACGATTGGATAAAACAGACTCCAGAAAATAAAGTAAAACAAATAATAGCAGAGTAGAAATTCAGTGTTGTACAAAAATAATAACAGAGCACCAAATCAGAGTGAAATTTGGATGGAGAGAAAAATGACAGATGTAAAAAGTCAGAAAAAAGATGATGTAAATAAACATGGACTAGAAAAAAGAATAACTGCTAGGCCTAAAGAACAAATCAGAAAAAAATATTCAAAGTAATACAGAATAAAATGTTTCTAAAACCAAATAAGTTGTGAACCTGTCAGGTGAACTTTATCCACTTTATCCAGAAGATTTAATTAAATCTGACAAACATTTTTACATATCCTGGTGAAAATATTGAATTCCATGGACAACCAAAGAATCCTAAAAAACTTGACAGAAAAAAAAAAAAAGTACAGTAGGAAAAAGTCAAGGAGTCCTCAGACTTCTGTCTACAACATTGGATAAAGGCAGTCAGTGGAATAGCATCTATAAAGTTTGGGAGGATTATGACTCAAAAATTCTATACCCAGCCAAATTGTCCTTTGTAATTTCAACAATTAACAGGCATTTTCTTATTATAGAAGAAAAAATATGTTCATGATAGAAAATAAAAACTTACTATTAAAATTTAAAACATCTTAAAAACTTAGAACCACATGGAATCCATATTTTTAAAAAAATTCTAGTTTCTCCACTGCTTCCTTTTCCCTGCAGCTGCGTGCGGTGGGGCTTAGGGACTTTGTGGATATAACTTGTTTACGTTCATTCTGCTCCCACAGTCCTCACAATGATGACTGGAATTTGGCTCCATAGTTGTACTACCTACCAGGCAGAAACATTTGATTTTGATTTTGGTTAAAGCAGAATTTAGAAACAAGTTAGGAATGAACACATAGCATGGAAATGAATGGACTTATGTGCCTGTAGATTCGAGATTTCAATGTGCTCCTAAGTTTGAATGAAAACCAGGCAAAGCCATTGGAATAAATTCTCAGTCGTTTGAAGCTTCATAATCCAGAACTGTCAAGGGGTTCATTTGGAGGAAAGGTCATCGCCATGGGCGGAATTGGGCAGACACAAGTTTGTGTATGCAGTGCTTTATTAACTTGTGTAACTTTCGCTTCTTAGATCACAGAGCCTATATATATATATTATTTTTAGCACATATAAAATGATAATTATGTCCATCTTACGTAGTTGTTATGAGGGTTAAATGAAATGATATGTATAATCAGCACAGCAAGACACTGAATATTAACTCATTAATAAATGATGACTGTTTGTTAAACTAATAATTTAGTAAACATAATAATTGTTAGCGTCATTTCAATGCTGGGTAAAATCAGTGGATACTTGAAACCAAGAGATCAAGAAATGAAACATTCCTTCAATATCTGGGCCAAGTAATTAACTCTCATATTCATAAGCCTTGGTGATACATTATCAAGTAATATAGGCCTCTTGTGAATGATAACTTTTTAATGAATTCACCTCAGGGGTACTGATTAGTACTAATTTATAGCTTAGTTTGCATATACTTGAAAGAGGTAAACCTGTGTGCCTTTTGTGTGCACGTACTTACACTCTCCTCAGATTGTGCTCTAAGCCAGCCCAGTCCCTCCTCTCAGTCTGTCTTCCTCCTTGCGCGTAAGATTTTCCTGCAGTTTTTAATAATCCTGGCCAAACAGGCAAACCATATAGTAATCTGTCCCATTTGCAGGCCTATAGAGATATCTTCCCTCTCTCCCTTTTTCCTTCCATCGGCTCCATTTTCTGCCACTGGCCCTCCTCATGGGATGGAAGCCAAATGCCATCATTGTGTCTTAGTGGAAAGATCTTTAGGTTTGGTGTCAGAGAACTTGGTTGAAGTCTTGGCACTGTTAACTATTTACCATTTATGTCACAGAGGCTGTTATTTATCCTCTCTGACACTCAGTTTCCTCTTGGAGGAAGATAGCTTACAGAATATCTACTTTACCAGGTTGTGTAAGAATTGGAAAGATACACAGGTTAAATTGAGTTGCTCTGTTTATGGCTATTTCCAATGGGCGGGTGTTGCAATGTCAGAAACAATAAAGCCATTTCTCTGAAAGGAGAATTCCTCCCTGACTTCCTCCAACAAAGAGAGAAAGGGGGGCTGAGAGAGGCAGAAAGGACGCCACGCAGGGAGGTGGACGTTCTGGCTGGGTCGTAACCCTTTCCCTGAACTGGGCGGACGCTGGCAAGACAAGGGAGGGCTTGGACGTGGCTGGCCTTCTTTCATCCTGAGAAATGGTGAGTGGGGTTGAGGACAAGCCCCAGGGTTGGGGGGGAGTGTCAAGAGCATGGCTAGGGGTCTGGCATTGCTGCTGTTTGCTGTGTGAGCTTGGAAAATCCACCTAACCTTTCTGAGCCTTATCTTCCTAGCTATTGAATTGAAAGCGATGATAACCATCTCCCTCCCTTACAAAATAGCTGCAGGGATTAGATAAGAAAATGAGTGTGAAAGTGATTTATCAAGTGTAAAGTACTTCGCACATGGTAGTTATTACTGTAGATGATCTCAATGATCCCTTTCAGTCCTAAAGATTTGTGATTCGAAACACAGTGGTCTGAGCAAGAGGCTTATTTTTTCTCAAGCAACTGTCGATATGATTTCCTCCGAGTTTCCAGTTCCTAATGCACAATCAAGCCCCATCTCCTCCCTGGGAGGAAACGTCCCTCCTTGGGGGCCGTGCCTGCCACAGGGATATTGGGGTGACTCAAGGGACAGAGTTGAGCTGCGTTAACTTGAGGATGTAGAGTTGCAAAGTGTAATTGAAACTTTTGAGGTTTAAATTCAGTTTTCTTCAGTCAGATTCAGATTTTTCAAATCCCCTCCCTTTTTGTTTAAACTCAAAAGCTCCAGGAGAGCTTCGATGCCTTCTTGGACGTGAGATCTTCCTTCTGGGGAAGGGGTAGGAGGGACTTCTGATGAACAAAGCGTAAACGAATCTGAAACATATGGATTTGATTTGCCCCACGATTTGCACGTTTAAGTCTTGCATAGAAAAAGGCCTGGAAATGTGGATTTGGTGTTTCCCTCTTAAACTCTAAACATTTATAAATTGATCAAGATGCATGGGGTGGGGAGAACACATTCATTCTTACTGTGGCTGAGTGTCTGGCTTAGAGGAGCCCAACCAGACTGGAGCTGCCTTCAGGGGTCCCGATGAGCCCTTTCAAAGGCTCTCCTGGCCCTCTGCATTTGGACAAGCTTGTCTTATCGGCACGATCAGGTGCCTACATTGTAGGTCCAGTGAAAATGAAAACGCAGGTCTCCATGTTCAAAGGTGAAGAATTTCAAGATGGTGGCTGCAGAGGATTAGAACAAGTAGGGTCCCTGGGCGACGATGCAGGTGACGTGCCTGGGAAGCTGCCTCTGCTTATCCGCCCAGCACACAATTCCTCTCCTTCCCCTAAGTCACCTCCCAAGCTCAGATCTGCTGTTTCCTTCTTAGAGCTTTCCTTGACTCTCCAGGAGGGCGAGGCACCCTCCACTGTGCTCCTAGAGCCTCTTCTTCTCACCTGGATCAGTGCACCCTTTAACCAGCATGGACTCTTTATGTATTCACTTACTCACTCAACAAACATCGACAGCACTGCCTGCTATGCACAGGGCACCGTGCCGAGCGCTGGCAAGCCCATTCCGGGAGCGTGGAGGAGGGGAAACTAACTCAGCCTGGGAGAGTCTAGAGAAGTTTTCTTTTGGAGAGGATGCTTCAATTGAGTCTTGAAGGATAATTAACTGTAAGAAGGGAATTGGAAGGATATGAATAAGACATGGGGGCAGGGAATACCTGGGTCGATGCGTTGCTGCTGGTGCGTGATGCTTGAGACAGAGGCTGAAGTTAAATGGGGCTGGAGAGGTAGGTGGGCATGAGTTTATCAAGGGCCCTGTCAGCCACACAACTTGCTCTGTCTCATCCAGGAAGCCACAGAAAGTTGTCAGCAAGGAGTAAGTAGTCAAATTTGCACTTTGGATGAATGACTCTGGTTGCAGTGGGGAGAGCAGGTCAATACGCGGGGAAGCAGGTAGATAAGTTGAGGTAATTCCAGGCAAGAAATAATGGTGACCTTGAATGAAATAGCAACCGTAGGGAATGAAGAGACATGTATGGATTCAGGAGACAGGGTGTAAGACTGGTGAGCTTGACGGGATATGGGTGACGGAAGGAGGGGCAAGAAATCGCAGATGAACCCTGGGTTAGGTGACTTGTTTTCTGGTTGTAATTCAAACTGAGATAAATTAGGAAAAGGGTTTTTTTTTTTGGCGGGGTGGGGGGGAATGGGCATGACAATGGAAATGAGCTTTGTCTTGAACAACTTGAATTTGAGGCTCCAGTGGGGGCCTGTATGGAAATGTGCAGCCGGCAGTGGATGCGCACACGGGGAGAGGTCTGGCTGGAGCTGTAGATTTCAGGGCGTGAGTATATGGGTGGCAGTCGAACCCCTCCCCTGCCCCATTCAGTAAACTCACCAAGTATCCATAGAAAGATATGACTGGATGGTTTCCACTGCACTTGACAATGAGTTGTAACTAATAAATGATAAAATCCACATCAGTAGGGATGGGACAGGAAGCAGTAGGTTGAAGAGTAAATGGAAGGTGAGGAAGTAGGAGAGAGGAGGTCAGACAATTAATTTTAGAAGCTTGTGTAAGGAGGAAAGGTGAGCTTGGATGGTGGGCTAAAGAGGGATTTGAATCAAGGGAGGTTATCTTTAAGATGTGTATTAGTTTCCTATGGCTGCTGTAACAAGTCAGCACCAGTTTAGTGGCTGAAAACAACACAGATTTATCCTCTTACAGTTTTGGAGATGACAAGTCCTAAAATCAAGGCATCTGCAGGGTTGCATTCCTTATCGGGGAAGGATCTGGTTCCTCACCTTTCGTAGCTTCTAGAGGTTGTCGGCATTTCTTAGCTCGTGGTCCCCTCTTTGCATCAGTCTGACCTCTGCAGCTGTCGTCACATCTTCTGACTCTGACCCTCCTGCCTCCAGCTTCTCAGGACCCTTGTGATGACATTTTGGTCCACCTGAACTATCCAGGAAAATCTCTCCATCACAAGGTCCTTCATTTAATCAATCTGCAAAATCCCTTTTGCTGTATAAAGTGATGTATTCACAGATTCTAGGTGGGGGCATTGTTCTGTCAATCACAGGATGGGAGAGAAGTGAGCACGTTTGAAGTTTGAGGGAAAGGAGGCAGGAAAGAGAGAGAATGGGGGAGAGGGGGGATAGAAAGATAGATAGATATTGCAGATAGAGGAGAGGAAATGATAGTAGTGGGCATCAAGTGCAGGTGGAGAAAAGTTTGGAAAATTGGGAAAAATGAAGTAGTTATGGGAGTGGGTACGTTTGGGTTTACAATTTGGGAGGCATGAGGTAGTAGGGCCATGGGAGGGGTTTATAGGGAACTTGAGGGGAGTGGTAAATGAGTGGAATAATTACTGAAGGAACTTGCGTTGGAGGTGTGTCAGGATAAGCAGAGAGGTGTAAGGGAGGGGCTGAGGATCCAGCTGGTGTCGGAGAGATGACCTTGTAGTTGTTCCCACTCCAGGGTATGCAGTGTCCCCCAAGAGCACCGAGCCACTTGGGTGTAGAAATTCAGAAAAGCTGCAGCTCGCCTGGCAGAGGTGGCAGGAGCTATTGCTGGGATGGGCTGCTTTGTGTCAGCCTGGCTGGGCCTCGGGATTCCTCGGCATTTGGTCAAGCATTATTCCGGGGGCGTCTGTGAGGGTGTTTCTGGATGAGGTTGACATTTGAATAGGTAGGCTGAGTAAAACACGTTGTCCTCCCCGATGTCCCTGGGACCCATCCAATCAGTTGAGGACCATTCTAGAACTAAAAGACTGAGGAAGAGGGAGCTTCGTCTGCCTGACTGCCGGAGCTGAGACATGAGTCCTCTCCTGCCTCAGACTAGAACAGTGCCACTGGTTCTCCTGGGGCTCCAGCTCGCCCTGCAGACCTTGGAACTTGGCCTCCTTAATCACATGAGCTAATCTCTGATAATCAATCTCTCTCCCTGTCTCTGCCTTTCTCTGTCTCTATATCATCTCTCTATCTCTGTCTCTATCTCTATATCCTCTTGGCTCTTTTTCTCTGAAGACCACAGACTAATCCAGACTTCAGATTGGGAGAGAAAGGAGGAGAGACCAGGAGGGTGTGGGAAAATGGAGGGATCCAGGACCTGGAGGTCTCTTCAAGGTCAAAGACAGATGTCAAGAGAATGAAGGCAGGAAAGATACGGAAGAATTGGAGGTGGTGGTCAGAGGCAGGATAACGACGTTTAATATTTGTGAGATGCTGGGGCACCGCCTCCAGAGAGTCTAGTTAGGTCGGGCTTTCACAGATGGATGTGCAGAGCACCCAGGGTTGAGAACCTCCTTATCAGGAGTTACTGGTAACCGGTATGACGTGGTCTGAGAGGGCTGACTCCTCTGCCCATCATCTGTGATGCCCACCTGCTTCCACGGCGTCTTCCTGTACAGGAGCCCGTATCTGTCCTGTCTCTGCGTGTACTTGCTCCATTTTCCTTTGTGCAGTCGCTTTCCCTGTAGCTCTGAGGAAGGTAGCTTCCTTCAACACTCTGCCGGAACTGTTGGCTGCCTGCTTCTTGTGAATACAGGCATGGCTTCCCTTCTGTTCTTAGTTTCCCACCTCTCCTCTTTCAGTGTTGAATTCCGCCGCTCTGTGGAGAAAGGAGGGGTGTTGTGAATGTCTTTTGGTAGCAAGACTCACTTCCTTATTGGAGTCTGAGCTGAAAACAGGGTCTGCCATCAGGTAGAAATGTAGACACCATGCATCACACTATTAGAAATAAATCCGTGGTTGGAGGCTGGGGGGCAGTGCTCGTTAATCATTTCATGCCAAATACCACATGGGTTGCACCCACACACCCCAGTTTACAAGTCCTTGTAGAGTGATGAATGCACAATGGACCCTCAATAAATAGGTCTGTTCCTCCAACCAAGTGGCCAATAAGAATGAGAGTTCTAAAGGACCTCTTGAACTGGACTTTGAAAAGCATTAAAAATGATGAAACGCTTACCAGGTGCCAAGGAGCAAAGCAGACCCTGTGTATACATGACATCACCTCATTCTTTCAATAATGATGAAACAGAAAACAAGGCAATGATTTGAGCTCTTCGAGTTTTGGACAACACTCTCATACCTCTTAGTGCATGGAAACTGTTATTAGAGGCAACAGTCGGCGAGTTTTCATTAGGACTTAACTCTCCCTTTGTTACTTTTGACTTGATTTTTCTGTGTATGATGTTGGTTCGTCCTTTAATTGTCAATATAAGATTAGCACCACCCTGCTGCCTCTTTCTCTCTCTCATCTTTCTTGTTAACTGTTTATACTCTGACTATGACCAATTCTAAGTATTCTTGGCTAAGGTATTTTTTTAAAAAGTTTTTACTTTATTTAGGAGGATTTGAGAAGAAAGAGGGAATATTTTAAAAGTGTGGAGTGGCCGGAACTGGAAGCTGAATCTCATAATATCCTTAACGCTTTGGAATAGAGAATCTTCTCCATTCCAGACGTTACTCTATTGTGTAATACTGCATTCACAATCTAGAGCGTTAGTGCCCCTTTCACACATCTCCTATTCAAAGATGTTAATTTATCCTTTGTAAAACATTGTAAATATTCCAGACCCCTGAGAAGAGATCACTTTTCTAGCCGAGGGAAATTTATTCTGAGTTAAGAAGCGTTAAGCTTTTTTTTCTTGGCATCTATCTGAATAAACAGTGTGGCTCTGTGGCATCTGAATTTTGCGTTCAGATCAGCATTCTTAAGGAAGCAAGACGACCTGATTTTTACTTTCCCTTGTAAGCACGTTGTGATGAATCCACAAAATACTTGCGCCCGTCCCCTGTGTCTGGTGGATAGCTTGCGTGATGGTGTTATTTCCAGCAGGGTGGTAGTTTATGGGGAAGCATGGAAGGTTCGGGCAGGGAATAGACAGAATCAGAGAAAGCTTTAGGGAAAAAAATATCAGTGAGACTTAGAAGTAGCTGATTGGGGATGAGCCTCTAAGTCCATGATTTTCCTCTATTATACTCCAGAGTGAAAGAGGCAGAGGAGAAGTAATCAGAAGCACAGGGAAAAATGCCTCGGGTGTCCTGAGACTGGGGAATCTGTTGATGGTATGAACGCATTGGCTGGAGGACAGGCCATTGAGTCGGACCTTCAGGAGGACAAGGGAACTTGCAGAGATGGGAGAAGCTAGATGGCAAGAGTTAGGCAGATGGGTAAGATTGAAACAGTGAAGAAGAGAGGGGATGGGGGCCTGTACCTGACCCTGGGGAGGTAGAAGGGGATAGATTTAGGAATCCCAGGTACAACTTGGTACTATGATGCAGGGTCAAATTAGAAAAGAGGATGAGCAAGTTTAGGGATCAAGACCCAGACCTCAAAGCTGCTTTACCTCCATGAGCCTCAGCTTTCAAATATGTAAAATGGGCACAAACATAGCCCCTTCCTAGAGTTCTGAGAATTAAATGAAGTGATGATACTGCATAAAGGCTTAGTCCAGAGCCAGGGGCCTGGGACAGAACAGGATGGACATGCACACTGGTTCTGTCCTCTCCCCTTTCCTGGAGGAGGGGATTAACTTTGAAGCAAAGGAAGAGAGGAAGGGGGAAGGTCACAGAGGAGAAGGGTGGAGAAGAGGGGAATCAAGACAGCTCACGTCAGTGGCTCCTAAACTCAAGCCCATTTTCATCTTTTTTTTGCGGTACGCGGACCGCTCACTGTTGTGGCCTCTCCCGCTGCGGAGCACAGGCTCCGGACGCGCAGGCTCAGCGGCCATGGTTCACGGGCCCAGTCGCTCCGTGGCATGTGGGATCTTCCCGGACCGGGGCACGAACCCGTGTCCCCTGTATCGGCAGGCGGACTCTCAACCACTGCGCCACCAGGGAAGCCCCCCATTTTGATCTTTAATCCTACTATTTTTATTTGAAAATGAGCACAGCACTTTTACAAATGGGGAGGGGAGGAACGTCAAGGTCACCTGGCCAGCACTCTACCTTCATCCAAGTGAGGTCGCTAAGCTGCATTTCATGAGGTTGGGCTTGTCCTGTGTCACACAGCCTGGCAGAGGAGAAGCCAGGCTGAGGCTGCCGCCGCGAATTCTGAGTTCTTCCTATTGGTGTCTGGAGGAGGGGAGCCTCCTGGCTGGACCCCATCCGCCTGGCCCGGGACTCATGGCCTCCGGGTGGAGTCCAGCGAATCCACACAGGATTTGGAACCTTCCCCGTGCAACCACCCCATGACTTTTACAGCAAAATTTCTCCCTAAATCTGGCTAGAAGAGTGAGTCCCCGACGACCTTAATCTGAGCAGAAAAACAAATGTGTTAAAGTGATTAGGGCTGTGGTTGGGAAGTACCGGATGCCGTTTCCCTCTCCTGTCCAGGGCAGGACGCCCTTAGGAAGGCGAGACCCACTTTTCTGGTGAGAACCCCTGATAGAAACAGCTCCCTTTTCACAGGTGACAGCATCCCAGGCTGTGCCAGGCCTGCAGCTTCTCCTGTGTGAATCTCGCTATGAGCCAAGTTTATGTTATACTGATTACACTGGAAAACGAAATATTTTGTGTGATACCAACAAAGGCCATGGATACTTAAAAAAAAAATTTTATTGGAGTATAGTTGATTTACAATGTTGTGTTAGTTTCTGCTGTACAGAAAAGTGGATCCGTTATACACATACATATAGCCACTCTTTAAAGAGTGGTCATTCCCATATAGGTCATTACAGAGTATTGAGTAGAGTTCCCTGTGGTATACAGTAGGTCCTTATTAGTTATCTATTTTATATACAGTAGTGTGTATATGTCACTCCCAATCTCCCAATTTATCCCTCCCCTCCCTTACCCCCTGGTAACCATAAGTTTTTTTTCTACAACTGTAACTCTACTTTTGTTTTGTAAATAAGTTCATTTGTACCCTTTTTTTAGATTCCACCTATAAGCGATATCATATGATATTTGTCTTTCTCTGTCTAACTTCACTCAGTATGACAATCTCTAGGTTCATCCATGTTGCTGCAAAAGAAACCATGGATAAGTTTTTTCTTTTCATGAGCCTTGATTTAAAGAGAAGTCTGTGCTTAATCATAGCCCATTCGCATCAGTTATGTTGTAAGCAGAAGGTACCAGGTGGTGTCTGGAGTCCCAGGTTCTAGTTCTGGCCGGGCTCTGTCCCCATGTGACTCTGGGTGGCTTCTTTCCCTTCCCTCCCCCTCAAGTTCCCTGTTCATAAAACCAGAGGTTTGTTCTACCTCTCCAAGGCCCTTCCCAACTCTGGGTCCTGCTGTGTGCCCCTGAGGCTGTCAGCCGCCTCTTTCTCCAGGAGTTAGACACTCAGGAAAGCAAGCGGTGCTCATCGGGAGCACCTTCATGCTGTAGCTTGTCTTCTTTCCCCTGCCCAGAACAACCTTCACGCCCCTACTCGACCTGGAATCCTCTTTTTCATTCTTTAAGACCTGGCTCAGGCCATACTACTTTCTTAAGCCCTCTTTGACCCTGGTGTGAGAGGTTGGGCGTTTAGTAGTTTGCTAGGGATGCTGTTACAAAGGACAGTGGTCCCTCAGTGTCTGTGGGGCATTGGTTCCAGGATCCCCCTGATACCAAAATCCACGGATGCTCAGGTCCTTATATAAAATGGTGTGGTATTTGCATATGACCTATGCACATCTTCCCGTATACTTTAAATCATCTCTAGATTACTTATGACACCTAATATAATATAAATGCTATGTAAATGGTTGCCAGTGCTTGGCAAATTCAAGTTTTGCTTTCTGGAACTGTCTAGATTTTTTTTTTCCAAGTATTTTTGATATAGGGCTGGTTGAATCCAAGGATTCAGAACCTACGGATCTGGAGGGCCGACTATACCACAAACTAAGTGGCTTAAACAACAGAAATTTATTGCCTCACAGCTCTGGAGGCCCCGACTCCAAGATTAAAGCATTGGCAGGCTTGGTTCCCTCTGTGATGGAGAATCTGTTCCATGCTCGCTCCTAGTTTCTGCTGGGTGGCTGGCAATCTTTGGCATCCTTGGCTTGTACAAGCATCATCCCAATCTGTTTTCATCTTCACCTGGTGTCCTCCCCGTGGGTGTGGCTGTCGCCACATTTTCCCTTTTTATAAGGACACAAGTCACATTGGATGTGGGACACACCCTATTCCAATGTGACCTCACCTTAACAACTACCACTCTATTTTCAAATAAGGTCACATTTGGAGGATCTGAGGATTAGGCCTTCAACATATGAATTTTGGGGGGATGCAATTCAACCCACAACAGGTACCCCTGTGCATGTTTCTGGACTCCCTTCTCTCCCAGCCCCATTAGGCTGTGGACCCGTCTCTCCCAGAGTGGCCAGAGCAACAGACGTGATTCAGCCAGAACCATGCGTCTGGACTGTGGGTCTAAGAAACAGTGGCCAAAGGGAGCAACTATTGCAAAGCTCACATCTGCAACTGGTGGACCAGGAGAGCAGAGGGGCAGATCTTTGTGGGTGGGGCATCAGCTTGGAAGGTGGGAGGAGCTACAGAGGAGGAAGGTGTGGTCAGGGAAGAGAGGACCAGTCAAGACACAGGCAAGGTCACCTAGGTTAGTGCTGCATAATAAAGATGCTAATTGCTTCTGTCCTGGAGCCCTTTGCAGTTTACACACACCTGCAGTTTGACAAGTTCTTTCACATTAAATCCCTGGATGCGTGGGAGATGTCTCTTGCCTGGTGACACTCTTCTAAATTTGTGTAAATGGGCCCTGAGAGGCCAGTCCTTTGCTCATCTGTTTGTCTTCCTGGCCCCGCTTCCTCAGCCGCCGGGTATCTAACTCCAGCCTCCAGCCTGGCCTCCCCTGAGGACTGGCCTGGCTGCCTTCCCTTTGTGTTGCCTCCTCTTTGTCTCTCTGATTTTATTTCAGAAAATTCCCATCGCACAGCCTAATGGCTGGGAGATTTTTCGGGGGCAGCTCCAGTGGTTGCCTCATGTGTGAAATTTCTTTGAAATCATGTTTTATTTTAAAAATTCATGTAGATTATTGAATTCTATTCCATTTTTCCAAATTTGTGCCCATGTGAAAATACTGTTTGAAACTACTGAGCTTTGCTCTTGCAAAGAGGTGGGCCTTGCTTCTCCTGTGGCTTGTTGTACCCTTGCCCACCTGTTACATGCAGGTTGCCTGTGCATGCTGGGTCCTGCATTCTTTGCCTGTAGCTTCAGTTTTCTTCCCACTTCTGATCTGGCTGAGGACCCTCATAAGTAAAGTCCTCCCCAGATTTTGGGCCCAGGCTCTCAGTGCTGCTTCCCCTTGGTGGTCCCTGAGACCAGCCCCTCAGTTACACTGGTCCTGGACTCCAGGGCAGGGCCACACATGCCCTCCAGGGAGCACCCCGTCAGATGCCTCATCTTCATCCCTGGACTGGGCTGGGCCCCTGGGATGCTCCCCTCTGTCATGGGGGAGCCGTGAGCCACTTTTAAGCTGCAGTCCTCTGGTTCCTCCTTCCGCGCCCCCAACAGAGTGCCTCTCTTCTCTCAACCAAGAGGAAAAGGCAGAGTGGAAGCCTCCCTGCCACGTCTGCCCAGCCCAGGGCTTTCCACCTCCTCTGGGAGCCATAAAGAGTGTGGGCTTCGGTGTCTGAAGGACTTGGGTTCAAATCTCTGCTTTGTACGGGATCTTGGGCTAGTCTCTCAACTGTGAGGTTCCATTTCCTTCTTTGTAAAATGGGAATATTAATTTCAACTCCAGTTGAGAGAATTAAGGGGTGAAATGTGCAACAAGGCACGTTAACAGGGTACCCGGCACCGAACGGGAACTCTGTGCATTTTCCTCCTAATCTCCTTTCCCTCCCAGTTGGTCTGTTTCTTCCCTGCCGGGACAGGTGATCCTTAGTCCCCTTTCCACAGTCTGCATGACCTCTCTCAAAGCCCCTCCCTTTGGAGGGGTGGGGCCACTGATGTCCTGTTTTGCAGACGGGGAGCCTGTGTCCAGAGGGGTGACTCTACCATGGCCAGCCTGGAGACCAGGCTTTCTCCAAGTCTTCCTCTGACTTAGCCTGGCTGGGCCACGGCCACATCTGGGAGGTGTGCGTTGACTAGAGGATGACCAGGACCGGAGGGAAAATTAGATCTCGTTGTCTTGGCCAAATTGACATCTAAGATATGTCTTCTCCATCTTGCTCACCTCTCATGGGGCATCTGCCTTCCCTCCCGCTGTGTTTTCCTGTAGCCACACACACGTGCCTGACTCTCACCAGAATCTTCTAGTCATTTGTATCTTAAGATACTAATTTTTGTTTCATAAAAATACTAACTTGCTTATTTGTTATCTTACATGTGTCTCTCTTTGTTTCCTGTTTATGTCTGAAGACTTGCTTACAAGCTCCTTGGACTCAGGGACCACATCTTCTGCTTTTCATGTGTTTCTTTTCTTAGTGTCTAGCATATTGCTGAGCTCCCGATAGGTCCTGGAAATATTTTGTGTCTGCTTTTCAGTCCACAAAAGCAATAGTAGCTAATATCTATAAATAAGTTAGATGGTTCACCAAACAAAGCTCTATTATATTGTTTTATCTTCTTACCTACCATGGAAAGTAGTTATTACGGTAATAGGAAAACTGAAGTTTGGAGATACTCAGTGACTTGCCCAGGGTTCCACAGCTAGTAATTTTGAAGCAGGGTATGTGGGACTGCAGGACATGGAATGAGCAAGGCTTTAGATGCACAGCACAGTGGAGCACATGCTTGGGTTCTTCAGAATTTAATCTCGCTGCTTGGAAAACTCATGGCTTGAGTTTGTCCTAGTCGAGGGACATAACTGGAGTGATAAATCTGATCTGTATCCTTAAGATGGTTGAGTCCGTCTTTGGTCTCAGACTGAAAGGCTCTTTAGGAAATCATTTCCTTATGTTAACTTTTTTTTAAACGGAGTTTTTGGACTAAATACATATTTTCCATTTTTTTATTGCAGAGCACAGTATTTATCTCATAGAGAATTATGATAAACCCCCTGAATGTTTCATGTTTTTCACGATTCATATGGAACAAATTAAAAATAACTTTCCATGGTACAGATTGCCCCAGAGAACGGCTCAAAGACTCTTCCTTCCGCCTGCTTCCTCCAGCTTTTCGTCCGCTTCGAATTTCAGCACCTACAATCTGAGAGAGGCTGGGGTGACGAGGATCGCCGGGGAGCACCAGGCCCCTCATCCCGAGCAGAATGCATATCTGGAGACTTTGTTCGATGGGCCACCGGGTCCTGTGAAGGAGAGCTGTCTTTTAAGATGATTTGTTTATAGGCATACACAATTGGGGAGACTGCTGATTTTTATTACTTTGTTCAGATTTTAAATATACTTTGTCAGTCACTTCAGTAAGTATTTTAAAAGAGAAAAATGTAAGACCCCAACACGAGCTTCCAGCAGATGCCCTCTGCTAGAACATGTTTGTAAAACACTTTTGTCTTTATTGAATCTGCGAGTTCCTAGGATTTGGATTGTCACTGTTACGCTCAACTCTACCGCAGTGTGCCCGTTACAGGGCTAAGACGTGGTTGAATGTGGATTTAAGTCCATGTCTATTGGACTAGGAAGGACTGTTTGATTTCCATTCCACCATGTTGCTTCAGAAAAACTGGCTCTGCGTGGTAGCCCTGCCATCTGTACTGGTGACCATAAGAAAATCACCATCTTTTCAGTAGAGTGAGGCAATATAACCAGTTTCAGTGAGTTATTGTGAAGAGTGAGGCAATATAACCAGTTTCAGTGAGTTATTGTGAAGAGTAAATACACATGAAGCACCTAGTTATTCAGTACATTTTAGTGAGAAGCCAGAATATTGGGACAGTGAACCTGCTGGTCTTGCTCAGGGAAATCTGGGAGGGGTGGGATCAGAGCTGGCAACTTCCCTTGTTTCTTCACATCCTTTTCACTCCCGCCCCCTGCAACCTAAACATACTCAAAAGGAGTGGGTCTGAATTTCTCCAAAAGGGCAGTGGGCAGCATCAGCTCTGAGGACGTTTTTCCAACACTGAGCAGGGAGTTCAGAAGGAAGGCAATCCCTTTGCTAACCACGGAGAGCTGAGATGCCCCAGCCACTGGGTTTGTGGAGAAGACACTTAATTGAGGTCTCGGGGCTGGCTGTCCAGACATGGAGAGGGAACTGGGTCTTCTCTCTGTGATCCTTCTTGGCCTCAGTGGGCCAGAGAGAATAGAGGCAATGGCAGGAAGTGCCAGGTAGGTACCAGTGTCTGTTGGTCCATCCTTCCATCCATCCATCCATCCATCCATCCACCCGTCTGTCCGTCCATCCATCCATTTATCCATCCATCCATCCACCACCCACCCACCCATCCATCTGTCCATCCATCCATCCATCCATCCACCCACCCACCCATCCGTCCATACGTCTGTCTGTCCGTCCGTCCATCCATCCATCCATCCATCCATCCATCCATCCATCCATCCATCTGTTCATCCCTCCATTCATGTTCCTTTCCACATATATTGAAACCTAATTCCATGTTAGCCAGTTGGGCTTAGGGCTGATGATACAGATGTAAATCTCAAAGGTCACTGTCCTCTAAGACCGCTCTCAGCCTCTCTCTATCTAGTAATTCTGGTTAACTTTTTCATAGAATTTTTCATTATCTGAAATTATGTTAGGTATTTTTTTGCATGTCTCCTCTGCTGGACCATTAGCTCCATTAGAGCAGGAACCTTGTTTGTTTTGTTGACAGGTATGTTCTCAGTGCCACCCATGGTGTCTGGCAAATAATGATTAAACAAGCTGACTTCAGAGGGATTAATGGTGCTGACTGAGCACAGGGAGTTCAGGAACCACAACAAAAATGTTGTAGGTTCACCCCGGGGAGGAGGTAATTACACTGGTGGCAACTCAGAGGGAAGCTACTTGTTTTGTAACTGTGACGGATTTCTTTTTTAAGCAAAGTACAATTGACCAACAACACTATGTTAGTTCCTGGTGCACAGCGTAGTGATGTGATGTTTCTATACATTATAAAATTATCACTATGATAAGTCTAGTTACCCATACATACCCATACAAAGTTATTACAATATTATTCATTATATTTCCCACGTTGCACATTTCATACCCGTGACTCATTTGTTTTGCAACTTGAAGTTTGCACCTCTTAATCTCCCTCACCTATTTCACTCATCCCGCCACTCCTCTCCCCTCTGGCAACCTCTGATTTCTTCTTTGTATCTATGACTCTGTTTCTGTTTTGTTATTCTTTTTCTTTTTTTTTTAGATTCCACATGCAAGTGAAATCATATGGTATTTGTTTTACTCTGTGGGATTTATTTCACTTAGCATAATACCCTCTGGGCCCATCCATATTGCTACAAATGGCAAGATTTAATTCCTTTTTATGGCTGAGTAATATTCCATTGTGTATATGGAATATATATGTCACATCTTTGTCCATTCATCAATCAATGGACACTTAGGTTGCTTCCATATCTTGGCTATTGTAAATATGCTGCAATGAACATAGGGGTACATGAATCTTTTCAAATTAGTGTTTTCATTTTCTTCAGAAAAATACCCCGAAGTGGAATTCCTGGATCATATGATAGTTCTGTTTTTAATTTTTTGAGGACCCTCCATACTGTTTTTCATTATGACTGCACCAATTTACATTCCCACCAACAATGAATGAGGGTTCCCTTTTCTCCATATCCTCACCAACACTTGTTATTTGTTGTCTTTATGATAACAGCCATTCTGACAGGTGTGAGGTGATATCTCATGTGGTTTTTCATTTGCATTTCCCTGATGATTATTGGTCATCTGTATGTCTTCTTTGTAACAATGTCTATTCAGGTTCTCTGTCCATTTTTAAATTGGGTTGTTTGCTTTGTCAAGGTTGAGTTGTATGGGTTCTTTGTATATTTTGGATATTAATCCCTTATCAGATATATTGTTTGCAAATATCTTCTCCCATTCAGTAGACTGCCTTTTCATTTTGTTGATCATTTCCTTTTTAGTTTAATGTAGTCCCATTTGTTTACTTTTGCTTTTGTTTCCCTTTCCTGAGCAGACAGATCCAAAAAAAAAAAAAAAATTGCTAAGACCAGTGCCAAAGAGTATACTGCCTATGTTTTCTTCTAGGAGTTTTATGGTTTCAGTTCTTACAACTGAGTCTTTAATCCATTTGAATTTATTTTTATATATGATGTGAGAAAGTAGTCCAGTTTGATTCTTTTGCATGTTGCTGCCCATTTACTGAAGAGGCTGTCTTTTCCCCATGGTATATTCTTGCCTTCTTTGTCATATACTAACTGACCACGTAAGTGTGGATTCATTTCTGGGCTCTCTATTCTTTTCCATCAATCTATATGTCTTTTTGTTCCAGTACTATACTGTTTTGATGACTATAGCTTTGTAGTGTAGTTTGAAATCAAGGAGTGTGATTCTTCCATCTTTGTTCTTTCTCAAGATTGTTTTCGCTATTTGGGATCTTCTGTGTTTTCTTACAAATTTTAGAATTATTTGTTCTAGCTCTGTGAAAAACGCCATTGGTATTTTGATAGGGATTGCACTGAATCTGTAGATTGCCTTGGGTAGTATGGTCATTTTAACAATATTAATTTTCCCAATTCATGAGCATGCTGTATCTTTCTATTTGTGTCATCTTCAATTTCTTTCATCAGTGTCTGATAGTTTTCAGAGTACAGGTCTCTTATTGTCTTGGTTAGCTTTATTCCTAGGTATTTTATTCTTTTTGATGCAATTGTAAGTGGGATTGTTTTCTTAATTTTTCTTTCTGAGAGTTCACTGTTAGTGAATAGAAATGCAACAGATTTCTGTATATTAACAAAAATATGGAACACTTCACAAATTTGCGTGTCATCCTTGCACAGGAGCCATGCTAATCTCCTCTGTATCATTCCAATTTTAGTATATGTGCTGCCAAGGTGAGCAGTGTAATAGATTTTTTTTACCCTTCCTCATCCACAAACTTTTCCCTGTAACTGTGGAGGGCCCTCCCACCTGGCTTTTGGCTTGGCCATGTGATTTGCTTTGACCCCTGGGGTTTAGCAAATGAGATGCAGACTGAAGCTTCAAAAGCCCTCACTCAGGTGGGTTTACTGGTCTTGCCCTCCTGTCATCACCACAAGAACGTGCCTGGGCTAGTCTGCTTTGGGCTGAAAGATAAGCAGAGCAGAACACAGTTTCCTTGGAGATTCTAACCAAGGCCTTCCAGGACCAGCTGACATCTGGCCAACCCAGGCCATGTGAGTGAGGCCAGGTAACATAACTGAACACAGCTCATGCTCCCAAACCCCACAGACTGTGCACTGAATTTGTTGCTGCATGCCACTGCAGTTTTGTGGGTATAGTAAGTCCCCTACATATGAATGAGTTCTGTTCCCAGAGTGCGTTCATAAGTCCAGTTGGTTCATAAGTCCAACAAACTTAGCCTAGGTACCCAACTAACACAATCGGCTACTGTACAGGTTTATAATACTTTTCACACAAATAATACATAAAAAACAAACAGAAAAAAATAAAGAATACTTTTTTTTTAAGAAGATGTTGGGGGTAGGAGTTTATTAATTAATTAATTTATTTTTGCTGTGCTGCATCTTCGTTTCTGTGCGAGGGCTTTCTCTAGTTGTGGCAAGGGGGGCCACTCTTCATCGTGGTGAGCGGGCCTCTGACTATCGCGGCCTCTCCTGTTGTGGAGCACAAGCTCCAGACGCACAGGCTCAGTAGTTGTGGCTCACGGGCTTAGTTGCTCCGCGGCATGTGGGATCCTCCCAGACCAGGGCTCAAACCTGTGTCCCCTGCATTAGCAGGCAGATTCTCAACCACTGCACCACCAGGGAAGCCCAAGAATACATTTTTAATCTTACAGTTCAGTACCTTGAAAAGCACAGTACAGTACCAGCTGCATCACCACTGCTTTTACGCTTACTTCTGGACATCCTGGGCTTGAAATAAGATAATGTACTACTGTACCCTATATAGTACTGTACAGTAAACTACACAAAAGCACAACAGCATGTAGAGGATACGCACATGTGACAATGTACGCCAGTTACGTGAACTAACTTACATGATTGGATATGCGAATGCACGTTCGCATCTTTGAAAGTTTGAAACTTGAAGGTTCCTATGTAGGGGGCTTACTGGACTTGCTATATAGCATTATTGCAGCAATAGATAACATACAGGAACTTTATAAGGGGGTCAATAAGCACACTTTCCACTGGCCTTAGTTAGAATGGTGATGATTGTGATAGGAGTGCTAATTATTCATTACTAGGTTTTGGATACCTACACACTTTTCTAGGAACGTTCTATGTTTTATTTCTAATTCTCACAATAAACTTACAAGGTTGGCGAAGCAATAAGACCATCGCCACTTCTGCTACTTACTGAGCTGTGCACACCAGTGACTGAGGCCATAGACAGTGGGCTCAGATGGCCTGGGTTCAAATTCCAGCTTCACCTCCCTTCTCGTGTTGTAACTTTGGGCAACAAAGAGGTTATACTTATCCCCTCTGTGCTTTTGTGTCCAAATACGGGGATCATAATAATATCTATCTCCTAGAACTGTTAGGAGGAATGAATAAGGTGACACACAAAGTGCTTAAAGCAATGCCCAGTGCACCATGATCGTGAACGTCCCTGTCATTGTTTTTATTAGATGACAGCCCTGGGCTGAGCATCTTATATAAATGCCCTCACTTATTCTCACAAAAACCCAGGAGAAAGGTCTTACGATCTCCATCTTATTGAAGAGGAAACTGCAGGTAGAGGGGTTGGGACTCAGACCATCCAGCTGAGAGGTGCTGAGTAAACCGGGATCAAATCCAAAGGCCAAGCTGGTTCTCCAGGCCGCTGCCCCTCATTGGTCCCAGATGGTTTCTATTCCCTGTGCTTGGGAAGGACGGCCAAGTTGTCCCAGGAGCTGTCCTAGGCTGACATGGGCTCCGTGAGGCTCTGCGGGGGCTGCTTTCTCCCATCTCCCTCTACAGGAGGCCCCAGCGAAGCATATGGGAGGTGTGGGATGCAGTGTAAACCTCTGTCCATGCCTGGACGAGAGACCCTCGCACGGCGCTCCTGTCCACCTCCGCCCAACTCATCATGAGACTGGACCCTCTGCTCCTTGTCTGTGTCCGTTTCCCAGTGCTCTGCAATGAACATCACTTCTGTCACTGCCTTCCCCCGAGGCAGCCCTGGGACTCAGAACAGTGTGGGAGTGATGTCCCTCGGGGCTCCAATGCGCTGTCCCGTCCTCTGCAGACCGAGCCTTGCTGGTGCAGGGCACTGTCCAGACCTGGGGGGCCCAGAGGGAACCTGACGGGTGGGCTAGGCGACCCAGCCCTGCAGCAGCATCCCGCCACCCGCTTGGAGCATGTGTCTCCCCGCAGTGTCTCCCCCTGCTTCCGCTGCATCCTCAGGGCTCACCAGCTCTACCCGATCCAGCACTGGTCACCTGGAAACGCCGCTGTGCACATCCCTCCAGACATGGGGCTGTGCAGCCTGCCAAGTGTGCTTCTAGTGCTTTCTGTTCTGTTTTCTTTTGTATAATCCCAGAACAATTTCTGAATAAATGCGTGCCAACAGTTTTACATTGAGGGATGGGATAAGTATGGGGGGCTTTTGACTTTTGACTTACACCTTTGTTTTCCAATCAGTTGTCTTCCTTATGGGAATGAGACCCCTGGAAGACAAGGACTAAATCTAATTGCTCTCTAGGTCCTCAGACCCGCCCCCGGATAGCGGAGCGGAGAGCTCAGAAATGTTTGCTGAATGAATGCGTGAATGAGAGAATGTCTGCAAACAGAGCTTTTCCTTTATTATCTGTGACCAAGACCCTTCTGGTGCTTCTTCTCCAGTGAACAAGTCTCTGAATTTTCCCCATGAGCTTGAGTCTCTGCCGAGGTAAGTTGTCTGGCAACATCTCACCCTGGACACGACTTTCCGCCACCAGAATTCCCTGTTCTGCTACACATCCTGCTCTGTGAGCTCCTAGACCTCCATCCCTTGGCCTCACCATGTGGTACCGGTCTGGTCCTCCCTGGCAGGGCACAAGGAGGGCTGGTACACCCCTTCTAGGAAGAAGAACAAAGCAGCAGAGTTTTAGGGTATGCCCCGTGGCCTTCCATGACACCTGGCCTACAACCATGAAAGCCATGAATTCTCAGAGTCCTACGTCTGTGACTCTCCCGTCCTGTCCCTTGCTGGCTGCAGCTCTAGGACCTTCCAGTGCGAAGGCCTGTAGGTGCATCTTCAGAGGCAACAGAGCAGAGTAACTGGGACCAACCTGACACCTGACAGCAGAGCAGGCCTGGAAGGAGACATCCCTCAGGCCACACTGTGGGAGGCGAAGCAGATTGAGGCCTCCCGGGGCCTGGGGCTGAGAAGAAACCAAGGGTGTGAGAACCAGCTTAGGCCCGAGAGAGCACCCTGGGGCTGGGCAGGGAGGGAGCCGTCTCAACCACATTTCCTGGAATCAGAATGTACTCTCCTCACCCTCCCGTCCTTACGCTTGTCTCTAGAAAGAAATCCAGAGGCACGGCCTAGATTCCATCCTCCCGCACATGAGTTGCTCCCCTCTCTCCAAGGTTTTCCTCAGGAAGATGACTGTTGTGCTGCAGTAATGGCCCCTGGCAGCTCTCCAGCCTCTGGGAACTTTTGTTCCCTCATCCATCCATCTGTGGGCTTGGTCTGGGCTGTGAGGAATGATATGTGCGGGGCCCACACAGTGGGGTTTAGGTCTTTGTTTCCAAGCAGGCCACAATCCCTGCAGAGCCATGGGCAATGAAGGCCATGAGAGAAGAGAGAGAACAGAGAATGGACTCCTGATGCTGTACAGAATGTTCTCGGGGGAGACTTAAACTCACAGGAGATGTTGGAGGTTGGGCCACTATCCACAGCAGCAGTATTACCACTCTGATATGTGGTTGACCCTGGATGGTGGTGGTCCCTGGGGCAGCCCAGGTGGACTTGAGCACAGAAGATAGAGACACAGGTGGACGATCCTGCTCTCCTCAGTTGAGGTGCAGTCCAGAGAAGAGGAGGGACCTGGCAGCCCTCTGCCATGGGAGGATATAGAAGATAATTTCTGTCTGATACTTTGCCGACTCCAAATGCCCCTGGGAGTGCCTAGAAGAGCCATAATTGCCTGATGAATTAGCGCACCTCTTAGACCTGGAGGACGACGGGCTTCCCTCTATTAATGATGGTTTGGAGCAGGGACTTTCTTTAAAGAGTTTAGAAAATTGCACCAATAAGTCTTTGCTTTCATGACCACTGTAAAACTACTCTGCGTAACCTGGTTTTATCTAGCCTAGGGTTTTAGAACTTTTTGAAATCACAGATTCTCTGTACAGTAAGTCCCCTACATGCGAACCTTCAAGTTGCGAGCTTTCAAAGATGTGAATGTGCGTTCCATCAACGTCAGGCGTGAGTGAGATTGCAGCTTGCCCTCCGTCTACCGTTGCTGACGATCCTTCAGCTCTACCATCTCCCACGTCCTCTCCCTCCTCCAGTCAGTGACTCTTCTTACCTGTTCACTTGATTCCAGCCCCTGGATGCCAGCTGTTGTACTGTATTTTTCAAGGTACTGTTCTGTAAGATTAAAAATGTTTTATTTTTTGTGTTTGGTTTTTATGTATTACTTGTGTGAAAAGTATGATAAACCCATTACAGTACAGTACTATAAAGCCATTCGGGTACCTAGGCTAACTTTGTTGGACTTATGAACAAATTGGACTTCAGAACGTGCTCTCGGAACGGAACTCGTTCGTATGTAGGGGACTTACTGTAATTTAAAAAGGAAGCGCAAAAATATTGATTCAGATGACCTTACGTTAATAAACAAAATTTGTGTAGTATTTGTGTAGGAACCAAGGTAGTTCTGGCATTTCAACTTCATTTAGTATAGGCCAGCTTTAGTCCATGTTTCAGCCAACCAATGAACGGAACAAAGTCCTTTCTAGCCTTCCCAGACTACGACATTAAACCTGGAATCTCTGTGGGTAGTGGTTCCCTATCCACAATTCAGCCTGATCCAACTTTATGTTCTTTCCACCATTATCCCACTTTCTTCTTATTTGTTCCCACACCAACCCCCAAATTCTGTCTGGATACACTGGAAAAAATTATAATTACTAATGTAATAGATGGAGAAGTTGTATATGAAGGCTCTAAGTCTTCTTTCCTTTGTATATTTCTTTATTTTGGTCATAGGAAAGCAAATTTAATAAACCATAGCTAGAGCTGCAGTTAAGTGCATGGCATAGCTGGTGTTTATTGTGTTTGGAAAAAAGTACTGATTTTGACTGGGGATCAGGGAACCACTTGGAGACGGAAGATGAAACTGGAACTCACTCCAGGGATAATATCTTCATGCAACCTTACTTCAAAAAATAATAATTTCACAACATATGCCTAAAACCGAACCTGCTTTGCAAAGGGGGAAACCATGTGGGGTAATGTTAAAGCATGAGTTTCCACAGCAAGTCCATGTTCAAATTCATGTATTAGTGGTAGGAAATCATCTGGAAATTGTGATTTTTGTAGTATATCTAAGTATTAGTTTGCTAGGGCAGCCCAAACAAAGTGCTACCAGCTGCCTTTGCCCCATGTCTTGTTCCCCGGTCATGGCTGGTATCTCCTTTCATCTTGAGGAATCCGTAACTCCATTGCCGCGCTGGCTGCCTGATCTCGGCACCAGCAGTGGGCTTTCTCAGGTTGGCTGCGTGCTCAGCGTTTTGAAGTGGTTTCTGTGAGCTTTCATCAGAGCCCATCATAAAAATCGCTGCAACACCTTTTCTTGTAACATATGTTATTGGGATGTCAGAATGATCACACGTCTCACACTTGCTGTATTTTTTTTTAAAAAAAAACGTAAAAAAATAAATATTCATCCATTGTGAATAAAGAACGCCCGCCTCCCTTGCTTCCTTTCCAGCCTCACCTGCTCTGCCCTCGCGCAGCTTGGTCGTCTCTCTTCTGCTTTATGTCCAGAGCCTCCTCCTGGGTCTCCTCATCTCTCATCTATCTCCATCCTGTCCATTTTCCTCTCCACAGCCAGAATGACCTTTCCAGAACACAGATCCGTCTATGTCACCTTTCTACTTGAAACGGAATCCAATCCCCTCTGTCCCCAGGGACAGTTCTGAAATCCCTCACATGGTTTCCCAGGCTTTCATGCTTCCTCACTCAGCTGTCACTTGCCCCTTCTCCACTCTCTTTGTACATTCTAGCCTCACCAAGCAGTGAGCCAGCCACCTGACATCATGACCTTTCAGGATGCTTTTCTGTGCCTTCCCCCATGGTTGTTTTCTCGGCTTGATGGTTCTCAACTCCCACCCTGTCTCTTGTTCAGATTTTTCTCTCCTATATGAATTGGTTCTAATAGCACGTCTTCTGCTGAAGCTTTCCTTGATCTAGTAGATATAGTCAACCTTTCTTCCATGTAATTTTTGTGCGCACCTGCACTAGGGATGACCCTCTCTTTTACTGTTTACACATTTGTCTCTTTGAAGGCAGGGAACACTCTTCCTCTTTATAAACCATCGTGTCAAAGTTTGTATTTTGATGCACTGGTCATTGTTTGTTAATTTCATTTGTATTTATTGTATTTTGGCCATCTACAGCACAGTACAAGCAATGCTCTCCAGTAGAACTTTCGGAGGGGATGGATATATTCTGTATTTGCTCTGTCCAATATGGTAGTGACGGGCTACACTTAAATGTGGCTATTTAAATTTAATTTTTAATTAATCAAAACCCAATCAAATTGACAATTCAATTCCTTAGTTGTACTAGCTACATTTCAGGCGACCATTGACCACCTGCCACTAGTACCTACCATATTGCATAGAGCAAGTGCACTTAAGCGAGAAAGTGGGAGATTAAAGTTTTCAAATTCTTCCTGTGATAGTATTACCCCTACTTGTTTGATTAGCAAATATTTTATCTGTGAATACTGCAAAAGGGAGACTTTAATTTCTATCTCTTTTTTTGTAAAGAAATATGTAATTAGTATGCATGGATTAATGTGGTTTAAGAGTGCTTAGATTTGAAGCAGGAGTCTTTAAAATTATTAAGTAAATATTCCTAGAGGCAGAAGGATGAGTTCCATCATGAATGGAACTCTTATATAAATCTGGACTCAGTGAGATCACCCAATTTTCAGAGTTTAACTTTCAAGGCCTGTTTATAGCTCACCAGTTCCGTGAAGCATGTTTCTGAAAAAGTGTGTTTACATGGAGACACTCTTCCAATAAATATAACAAATTAACAGGCTCTGCACGTAGCTTGGCTGTAATTATTTGCCTTTTTGACGTCTTCCTTTATTTATGTAATATGTAATAAATCCGGAACATACTCATTGGATGGTACATTGTTTTGTATCAAATGTAAATGTTAGGTTTTATTACCATTTACCATAGTTCCTGTTGAACATTACAATTTACTTACTTCATGATGTTTTGGTTTTCATCATCATTAATATTTCACTCATTTTCCACTTGCCATACATTTATTTAACACCTACTGAGGCCTTCTATCTTGTGGTGTGTGTGGGGAGAAAGATGAATCAGATACTGACTGGGTCGTCTAGGGTCCACAGGCTGGAGGGAGAAACAGACAGACAAACACAGGCCACACAATGTGGCTTCTCTGTGACTGAATTGGTATGGGAGCATTGAGGAGGGAGCCATGTCTTTTCTTTGGAAGCTGGGGAAATTTTCATGAAGAAACTACCACTTGAAAAGACCGTGGGGCATTAGTTCACCAGCAGGGGTAGCACATTGCAAAATGAAGGGCCAACAGGAAAGAAATTGAGGCCTGAAAACGTGTGGTGTGTGGGAGAAGAGTGAGGATTTGGTGAGGCTGAGGCGTGGGTGCCAAAGCATTGGGAATGGGTTGGTGGAAAAGAAGGGTGGAAAGTTACTGAGAGTCGCATCTGAGGATGACTACTAGATATGTTTTGAAAATATTTTGACTTTTGGGTAAGAAATCCTTGCTATGAATTTTAAGAACATTTTAAAATAATTTTAAACAGTGTAACTGAAGGACCATAGACTTTAGTGTTGGCGAGACCTAGGGCTGAATCCATACTCAGCTGTTTAACTATGTAAAATTATGCTAATTTCTTAACCTTCCCCAGCCTCAGTTTTCTCACATGTGAACTGTTGACTGTCTCCTCTATCTGGAATGCTCTTTCTCTACATAGCTGCATGACTAATGCCTTCACCTCCTTAAATATTCCTTCTATGGTCTGAATGTTTGTGTCTCTCCAAAACTCATACATTGAAATCCTAACCCCCAAAGATGGTAGTATTAGGAGGTAGGGCTTTTGGGATTTCTACCCTCGTGTATGGGATTAGTATCTTTATAAGAGAAGCTCCAGAGAGATCCCTAGCCCCTTCTGCCATGTGAGGACGGAGCTAGGAAGAAGACCCTCACGAGAATGTGACCACACTGGTGCCTTGACATTGGAGTTCTAGCCTCCAGAACTGTGAGAAACAAATTTCTGTTGCATAAGCCACTGAGTCTGTGGTATTTTGTCATAGCAGCCAGAACAGACTAAGACCATTCTCAGCGAGGGCTACCCTCACTCCCCGTTTAGAAATGCAGCCTGCCCGTATCAATCATTTTTGACCTCTCTAATCCTCCTCTGCCTTTTTTCTTTACTCCTCAGAGCACTTGATTACCTTTTAATGTACTGTACATTTGCTTATTGATCATGTCGATGGTTTATCAACTTCCCCAACCCTGTTAGAAAGTAGGCTCCATATTTTTCAAATATGGTGACAGCTAGGGACCTCCTTTTTAAAATCACCATTTATTGAGTAGTTAATAACACCCCCTCCCCATTTGTGTTCATCTTTCAAGCTTCTAGATACAGGCCTGTGTCTATGGTCTCCATTCCATTCCACTTGTCCATCTGTTCCAGCGCCTCCTAATTTAATTGGTGTAGTTTTATAACGACCCTCAGTCTGGTAAGTGTAGTAACCCCCTACTCCCAAACTTATCGATTTTCTTCACAATGGGTTCAGCTATTCCCAGTGCTTTGCTCTTCGTGACAGGAGTTTCCAAGACCACCCTCAGGCTTGATGATTTGCTAGGAGGACTCACGGGACTCAGAATGTTGCACTCAAAGCTACGGTTTATTGCAGCAAAAGGCTGCAGATCAAAATCATCAGACAGAAAAGGGACATGGGGCAGAGTGTACGAGAAATGAGGTGCAAGCTTCCAGCGGAGTCACATGGGGACACATAGTCCTCCCAGCAGCAATGTGTGACATCGCATGTATGTGTCACGACCTGGGGAGCACACCTGAATCTAGTGCAGGGCTTTTATTGGGGGGTCTGTCAGGTAGACACGCAGCAACCTGCATGACTGACCTCAGCTCCTCGGATTTCAGACCCTTCTGAGTAACCCCCTCTAGCTCTGAGAGAAAAAGTCGTCACCATAAATCACATTCTCAGGATGATTTTATCAGGCCAGAGTAGTACAGCACGACCCGTGGCCTCAAGCACACAAAAGCAGTCTAATCAGACAGAATATTCTGAGGACTCAGGGGTATTTCCCAGGAGCTGGCTAACCAGTCCAGAAGAGAAGCCTTTCTCTGGAATGTGCAGGGTTTGAGCAACCTAGGGCTGCTGCGTTAACCCTTTCCTGCCCACTCTTCCTTTTGGATTTTAGGGTTAGCTTATCAAGTTCTACAAAAACAAAACAAAATAAAACAAACCCCAGCCCCCCCAAAAAAATCCCCCCAAAACCTTGTTGAAATTCATGTGTTAAACGTACAGATTAATTTGAGGAAAACGCCTTCTTTATGATGGTGATCTTTATAATAAGCATGGTAGAGATAATCATTTATAAAGGTCTTCGTTTCTGTCCTTGCACATATTTTTACAATTTTTCTTAATAAAAATCCTGTACATCTTTTGCTGGATTTTTCTGAGCTCTTTTACGGATTTGTTACACTTGTTCATGCCTCCCTCTATCCCCACTTGAGATGGGGATAATGTCCCCATCTCAAACTTTTTTAATGAGTCACATTGACAAAGTCCCTTTTGCCATAAAAGGTAACATTCAGCGGTTCTGGGGAATAGGAAGTAGGCATCTTGGGGGGCGGCGTTTTTCAGCCTACTTCCCCAGACAATGGCATTATTTGTAAATAGGTATAGGTGTTTTTTTGTTTTTTTCTTTTCTGCCACACCGGGCAGCATGTGGGATTTTAATTCCCCAACCAGGGACTGAGCGCGTCCTGGCAGTGGAAGCGCAGAGTCTTAACCACTGGACCGCCAGGGGAGTCCCGGTATAGTTTTTTTGTTCTCTCCTTATTTTCAATTCTTACACCTTAGCTGTTTTTCTTTTCTTATTTTTGCCTGTTGGGTTATCTAGGACCTCTAACACGCTGTTGGAGGAGGCAACGATGGCGGGCGGTGCTCCTGCTGTGGTAGCAATGCCTCGGATACTTCCCCGGTTATATTTATCTTTGCTGTGAGGGTTTGCCAGAAAGTCTGTCAGGTTATGAAGACTTTTATGTCTCCACCTATTTGGGTCCAACAGCTGCTTTCATCACGCACGTTTGCCGGTAAGCTCCGTCATAACTGCCTCTCAGATGCCTCGTGACTATGGACACACAGAGTAACCTAGCTCCTAAGCAGAAGGCTGCCGTCCACCTTATTGACTCACTGAGTTTGGGTTGTTAGCTATGGCAGGAAACCCTGCGACACGAATCTTCTCCCGAACAACCCCAATCCCGTCTTCCAAACACGACGCGGTGGGCTTTAGCACTGCCTGTGCAGACTCCTTGCTACCAAGCTTTGGTGCACCCTCGCCTGGTCCCCTATCCCCTCATGCAGCTCCCATCTCCCCTCCTCCAAACAGACGCACATGCACTCCCATCATCTTTCCCGAAGCTACACCGCCTAAAACCATCCTGCAATCAACCAACTCTCCCCGGCTCTCTCTCTCCCCTCCAGCTTCGCCCTTTGTAATTTTGAGCGTTCGTATTATAGATAAAGGGTATAAAGCGGAATGCTACAATATCCTTCATCCCCAAGTGTGGTTGGGTTTATGTGCTATTCAGGGAGCCCCGGGTACTTCAGTGATGAACAGAGCGGAGGACACTTACGAGCAACCGCGGAGTAGTTAAAATGACTGATGGAGAAATTGAGGTGGTGTTTCAGCCTCCGGTCAGGTGGCCGAGGAGAAAGGAAGGAGTAATTAAGATGGTTGGGTGATGCTTTTGGCAGAGAGCAAGGCTCTGCAGGCTGTAAGCAAGTCAGCAGGGATAGGGGTCAGCAAAGGGAACAGGGTGACGTGGAGACAGCTCATTCATGGAAATGAAGGAAGGGGTGAGACACTGAACATGACCAGGAGGAGGGAGCTGGTCAGGTGCTGCCACGGAGAAGGTTGCAGCCACGAGAGAGTCCTTTGCTCCAATATCGAGGAAGAAAGAGGAGGTGAGTCCCTTTTCTCCAGCCCCTCGTGTTGACTAATGACATTTTCTTTATCACAATTCTGCTGATGGAGGAGGGACAACGAATGTCAGTTCAATGCTGATTCTATCTCAAATTAGCCTTTGACTCATGGAACTGGTGAGAATTAGTTTTTTTCTTCCCCAAAGTTTCAAGCTAAGCCAACACTCCCTTGAGGAGCGACAAGGACCCTGTCTTCTGTCCCTGTTCCTGCCGACTTCTCCTCCTAGCTGGCTGAGTCAGAAAGAGCTGGGGGGCTGGGATGGCTTTGCCCCTGCCTGCCCATGACCATCCTCGGCGTCCAGCTTCTCTGGAGCTGACTGGACTGAAGCGTGGAGCAGGGCGAAGGGGGAATTCGCTCTCTTCTCAGCAGTGTATTGTCTAGTTTGCCAAGGAAATAGCCTCCGTTTGTGGGCCCCTAGATATCTGTACTAGAATTGACTGGGGTGTGTTCCTGAAAGCTCTTTTCTAAGCCCCATCCTACACCTTCTGCACCAAATCTTCCCGTTACAGCTTCGGAATCTGTATTTTCTAGCAAGCTTGGAAGCAATGCTTTTGCAAACTTCAAGTTTGAAAACCACTGCTCCGGGGCCGTACCTTCTCACTGGATCTTCTCTCTCAGTTGTTTCATTCTCCTCATTCGGATCTGGTCCGGATTCACTGAGCAGCTTTGCAGCACCACAGGGCAGGGCTCCCAGAGTCAGATCTTTGCCTGGATGGTCTGGCATCCCCACTCCCTCTTCTACCGCTGTGGAGGCCCTGCTTCTCATTCCCATCCTTGCTTGGGGAATAAAGTGACCAGCACTTCCTGATTGCTTGGGGAGGTGGGGTAGAAGTCTGGGGACACGGTCACCCCATGAACCGGACCTCAGACCCACCGAGGGACTTGACATGAGGTAATCGTGGAAATGGAGCTCCTGGGAGAAGTATGAACAGGCCAGTCTGCAGGGGCCGTATCTGTGTTCCTCTGCAGCTCACTTACCTGCCGAGGACCTCCCTACATCTGCCAGCAAACCCTCTGCCCCCACTGGACTGGCTGCTCTGTGAGGACAGAGGGGTGTTTGCTGGTGTATTAGTTAGGCTTCTCCAGAAAAACAGAACCAATAGGATTATTATCTACAGACAGTGCTATAGATATATAGACACATCTATCTATTTATGCACCTATGGTGTATCTATCATCTATCTATTTACGCACCTATGGTGTATCTATCATCTATCTTTACCTACCTATGCACATATTCATGCCATGCATGTCTTGTGTATGTATGTATCTATTGAGACTTTAAAGAATGGGTTCATGCGGTTGTGAGGGCTGTCAAGTCTCAAATCTGTAGGGCACACAGCAGGTCGGAGATTCAGGTAAAAGTCTTGAGTTTGAAGGCTGGAAACCAGGCAGAATTTTTTCGTTGTAGTCTGGAGGTGGAACTCCTTCTTCTTTGAGAAACCTCAGTCTTTGCCTTTCAAGATCTTTCACTGATACGATGAGGCCATCCACATGATGAAGGGTGAGCTGCCTTACTCAAAGTTCACTGATTTAAATGTTAATCGCATCTAAACGTACTTCCACTGCAACATCTAGACCGGTGTTTGACCAAACTGGGCACCATAATCTAGCCAAGCTGACATATAAAATTAACCATCACAACTGGCTTGCTTTTAATCATTTCTTTTTTTTTTTTTTTTTTATCCCCAGTACCTTCCAATCCCAGGATAGAACAAAAATGGCTAAATATGTAGAAAAGGGTTAAAAGTGAAATCTAAGCATGAAATCAATCTGCTGCCCACACTCTGGTCAGAGTAGGACAAAAGAACCAGTGAAGGCTGGTTGTCGTGTCTCCATAGGGCCCTGTTGGTTGGAATGTGGCATCGGCAGAAGGCCGGAGAGCACCGCGCCCTTTCTGCTCCAGAGCAGGCCAGTTTTCTCTCCTTTAGTGGCAGCAACACTGATGAGTACAGCCCTCCCAGGTGAGAAAGCGCAAGCCAGTTCGGCTGGCCGTTTGGAGGATCTGAAACTCTTCGCCCTGATATCTGTTTGCACTTAGTGTTGTGAGAGATTAGCGCTTCTGTTCCGAAAGTGGAGTGTAGTCCTGTGAATTCAATCAAGGTATATACTTTCGTGTGTGTGTGCTGCACAGAATTGCGCTTAGCAATTTGCCACCGTTTCTGATTAAATTCTTATCTCTTGGCAGGAAGGTGATGGCTGGAAGCAGGTCTTAGGATTGCAGGCAAGAACCCTGTGTTTTTTCTACTCTGAAATCATGTCTTATTGTCTGAGCTGCAGGTTTAGAGGCAAAATAAATCTGACTTTCTAAAAAGCCTTTTTTTTTTTTCTTGCTATACGATAGCTGTGTATTTAGGGCAAAGCTGTTGGAGGATTTTACAAAAACACAAATGTGTGGTTTCATGCCATTGCAGATAGGAAACATGTGTGCTACTGCCGCTCTGAAGCCTCTGGGGCTATTTGCGAGACCATGAGCTTCTCATTTATCATTAATCCCTTTTCTGTGGGTGGACATTTCTTTGGACCTTTCTTTTCCTCCCTAAGGTAGTAGAGTGAGCAAAAGAAGGCAAATAAGAATTCATATTTCCTATTAAGTGCTATCAAGCATTTCATGATTACTATCTCCTTCGATCCTCACAACTGTGACACGGTGACTGGTGTGTACTAATGTCCCCATTTTACAGATGAGAAAACTGAGGATTGGGGAAGATAAATAACTTGCCTAAGGAGTCACTTATAGGATCTTATACGTCTCAGAGGCTAATGCTGCGTTTGAGTTTCATTAAGAAAAAAATCGCACAGCCCAAGAAAAAGGTTTTGTCTTGGTTGACCACGCTGGACCACGGGTAAGGGTCTCAGTTAGCTAGAGCCTAATTTTGTGATGACCCCTGTCTTCCTGCTCAGGTATTGGGGTGCTCCTTGCTTGCATCATTCCATGGTTGCCGGGTGGGTGGTATTAGGATGAAGAATGGTCTGTCTTCTCTGGCTCACTCGAGCCCCTGACATTATTCACTGAATGAACCGTGACACCAGATCACACGAATTTATTTAGTTTGGGCGCAAGGAAAAAGCCTAACGGTATTGCTCAAATCGGATCTTCAGCTAATGGCCACACTCGCTAAGAGGCCATTCCCCTGCAGAAACGGGCTTTACAAACATGATGTGCAGCACTAAAAATTTGGAAAGGATAAATAAAAAATAACATTGCCCATAATTGCATCATTCAAACTACTGTCAGCATCTTAAGGTTATGGCCAGTAGTGCTGTAACTGGCTGGAACCAGCTTGGGAAACCCAACTGGGTGCTTTTATTCCCTGTTTCATGTTCAAAGACATAGTGACATCACATTGGCAGCTTGAACTAGGTCATGGTGGGAATATTTACATCACAGTAATCAGCACGTACTACAAACCAAGGCTTTTTAATTTTTTGCTTGTTAAACATTTGTCACTACTCACCCGGCTATTGTCTTCCGGTCGCTTTTTTAAAATATATATTTTAAACATAGTGTCATTTATTATTTTTTTTCATTTAACATAACACAAGCATTTTCTCCTGGTATTAAGAAAAAACTTATAAGCATCATTTTTTAAAATAGAAGCAAGATTCTTTACCGAATAGATGTACTATGAATTATTTAATGGTTCAAATTCTTGGGCAGATATATTGCTTTCAATGATTAAAAGTTGTGCTTTAGTGAGCATACTTATGTATTACGTATCAGGTGCCAGAAATAGACTTACTGGGTAAACTGACATCGAATTCCTTGGCTCCTGGTGAGTGGTGCCTTGTGCAAATAGCTTAGCAGTCTGAGTTTCAGTTTTCTCTCTCGTCCTCTCTTCGCCATTAGCTCCTGAGTTCCCTAAAATCCATACTTGCATCTTACTTTGTATCCTTAGTACCCAGTGCAGTGCTTGGCTTATGGAAAATGCTCAGTAGTTATGAACCAAAATAATGCCTCATTTACGCCTAAAAGGGGTGTACTAATTTTCAATAGTGCCTGCAATTTCCCCCAAACCCTGGAGGACACTGAGACGATCAGTAAAGTCTACAAAAAAGCCAGCTCATGTTAGGGGGTGAAAAATGTTATCTTGATATTGTGCTAGTTTGTGAAATAGAAGTGCTGGAAGTAAAAGAAGATAAAACAGCCCCACGTGCTCTCTCGAATGCTTGGAGGAGGCTGGAGGTCTTGGAACACTGAAGGATGTGAGCTGGGACCCACCCCAGCTTCTTCGGGATGTTTTTCTTGAACATTCCAGGATTTGTAGATCCCCGTTCCTCTGATCTTCAAAAGCATCCTTCCTGACCAGCTACTGTGTCTCTAAAGCTGTCTTCCCCACCCAAGTAACATGGGCCCAATGGCCAGGGGAGACACATCTCAGACACTTCAGGGCCATAGCTTAGCAGCACCCTCTCAGCTCTCATCTACCCTTGTTCACAGTCCGTTAGACTCCCCCTCCAACTTGACAAGGTCTCCTCCACTAATCTTTGAGATTTTCTCAGTGTAAGCCTCCTTGCTCTCTGTCACCATAGAGAGAACCCAAGAGATCAGAGTTTGGCTCCCAGCTTTGCTGTTTACTAGTAGTTTGCCCTCTGTCAAGGGATTTCACTCTTTGGGTCTCAGTTTTATGATCTGTAAAAATAGTTTCAGGATTATGAGAAAGTCCAGTGAACTCTGCGTGGACAAGGCAGTCAACGAAAGTTCTCACTGTTATTTTTGTCTAAGGAATTGGGGTCACCTTCTGATATTTTTCACTCTTGGCAACCTTGAGTAGAAACTTCCAAGCTGGCCCCCCTCTCTAGCTTCACCTCCAAGTCCAAACCTCACCTTCCTCCCCATCCAGCCTGCCTTTGTAGCATGCAGATTTCAGCTTTCCTTTCCAGTTGTCACTCCCATGTGAGTTTAGCCTCCCAGTAAAGCCCGACGCATCTGAGACCAGGAGCTGGGTGTTCCTTCTACTCCCGGGGAGCCTGAGAATGCAGGATGTACTCACTGATTGACTGGGTTGAGTGGTCTTCTCTTTTAAAAGGAGGGGTGACACTCTCTCCTCTTAAACTCATTTCGTATTAACAAGCTGATTTCAGTTTCCTGGTCCCTTTGAACTCAGACTGAGGTTCTGGACCCGAGGCTTCCTGCAGTCATTAAGCTCAGTCAGCCTGGAACTCATTTTACCTTCACCGAAGCTGCATGGCTGCCCTGCTTATTAGCACTGCTTCTGTCTCCTATTTCTGGGCAGGGATTTGTATTTTTCGTGCTGTTTAACTCAGTTTTCTCAGTGACCTGGAAGATGAGTCCCATTTTACAGAGGAAGAACCTGAGACTGGAGACATCTAAATACTTGTACAAGCTTGCTCAGGAAGGACGGGGGTGGGAATTAAAAGCCCTGTCTTTGTGGTTCCACAGCTTGTACTCTATCACGGGTCTTCCCTGAATCCCGATTTCATTATTTATAAAATGAGAATAAAATACTCTATTTATCACAGAAGACAGTTGTGCAGACCTAGCAAGAGGCAGTCTATGTGTGGTGAAGACACGTGCCCTTGATTCTAGTACTGGACAAAGTTGGGTCAGAGCAGTTGGGGTTAAGAAGTGGCCGGAACATAGACGTGTTGCTGTTTGCGATTCAGTCCTTCCTATGTGAATCCTGAGTGATCAGTATTTGAAGGTGACGCCACCAGGGTGGAGACCAGGTGGGAGGTGACCCCACTAGAACCAGGGATGATAAAAAAGTAAGTAAAAGTAAGTAAGTGCCTGCCGATGCAGGGGACACGGGTTCGTGCCCCGGTCCGGGAAGATCCCACATGCCGCGGAGCGGCTGGGCCCGGGAGCCATGGCCGCTGAGCCTGCGCGTCCGGAGCCTGTGCTCCGCAACGGGAGAGGCCACAACAGTGAGAGGCCCGCGTACCGCAAAAAAAAAAAAAAAAAAAAGTAAGTGAGGAGAGTCAGTAGAAGACGGGCCACAGTCTGAGAGCCCCTGTTCTCTACTGGGGGGTAGCTGGGGGTAATGAAAGAAACCTTCAGTGTATTGAATGATACGTGCAATGTCTGTAGTTACGCTAAAATTAACTGTTCAGTAAATTTAACCAAGAGAATTACTGGCTGCGTTAACTTGGGGCAAGGTTTTAAACCTGTTTCTAGGGCTGAAAAAGGAGCTTCTTATGATGACGAAATCAAATAATACCTGTGAAGCATCCAGCGCCGTGCATGACTTGGAGTAACGTTTGTTTCCAGAGCAGCGCTTAACGGAGATTCTTAATGCATTAACATGTCAAGTCAATAATAGAACATAACAGAGCTTGTTAAAGGAGCAGATCGGGAGCCATTTGAATGGAGAGGAGCACCTCGTTGAGATGCTGAAGGGTCTGGAGCGGTCTAGCAGCACTCTTTTCAGAATGGGGCTTGAACCACGCTTATATTTACTGGGGGGCACAGGCGAGGCTGGGGTGCTGCCAGAGAAACACTCCGAAAGTGGCAACCCCCCACCGGATGGAGTTCCTGGAAATTTCAGAAGTCCTCACTTCTAGTTAAACTAATGAAGTGCCAAGTCTGAGCACTGTGCGTCCCAAGAGTAAAATCTGTTCGCCTTCGGGCTTCTCTTCTAAATCTCCTTACTGTCTGGCCGACTCCTCCTGCTTTTGAAAAGGAGAGAAACATTTGCAGCCCAAGCCACCGCTGTGTTGAAACGTGCGTGTTAAAACGTTCCGGTCCCACCAACAGTGCAAGAGGGCTCCTTTTCTCCACATCCTCTCCAACATTTATTGTTTGTAGATTCTTTGATGATGGCCATCCTGACCGGTGTGAGGTGATACCTCATTGTAGTTTGGATTTACATTTCTCTAATGATTAGCGGTGTTGAGCATCCTTTCATGTGTTGGTTGGCAGTCTGTATATATTCTTTGGAGAAATGTCTATTTAGGTCTTCAGCCCATTTTTGGATTGGGTTGTTTGTTTTTATGATATTGAGCTGCATGTGCTGCTTGTATATTTTGGAGATTAATCCTTTGTCAGTTGCTTCATTTGCAAATGCTTTCTCCCATTTTGAGGGTTGTCTTTTCATCTTGTTTATGGTTTCCTTTGCTGTGCAAAAGCTTTGAAGTTTCATTAGGTCCCATTTATTTTTGTTTTTATTTCCATTTCTCTAGGAGGTGGGTCAAAAAGGATCTTGCTGTGATTTATGTCACAGAGTGTTCTGCCTATGTTTTCCTCTAAGAGTTTGATAGTGTCTGGCCTTACTTTTAGGTCTTTTATGGAATCTAAAAAAATAAAGATTCTGAAGAACATAGGGGCAGGACAGGAATAAAGATGCAGACGTACAGAATGGACTTGAGGACACAGGGAGGGGGAAGGGTAAGCTGGGATGAAGTGAAAGAGTGGCATGGACATATATACACTACCAAATGTAAAATAGATAGCTAGTGGGAAGCGGCCACATAGCACAGGGAGATCAGCTCAGTGCTTTGTGTCCACCTAGAGGGGTGGGATAGGGAGGGTGGGAGGGAGACGCAAGAGGGAGGGGATATGGGGATATATGTATATATGTAGCTGATTCAGTTTGTTATACAGAAGAAACTAACACACCATTGTAAAGCAATTATACTCCAATAAAGTTGTTAAAAAAAAATAAAAACATTCGGGTCTGGGTGAGGGTGCGGCGGTGAGGGTGGCCCTCTGCGGGGGTGAGGGTGGCCCTGTGTCACTGGCTGGGCGGACATGCTCCTTCACTCAGGGGCAGTGGCATTCTCATCCTGGGTGGGATTCCTGACAAAAGAACCCGTAACGTAGCTGAGCCCCTCCCCCTGGGATGCTAGGCTGCACAATTTACCTTCACGTCTGGTTAAGCATATTCTCATCACGTGCACAGCGGGATTTGCAAGTGGAGGGCATAAGGCACTGCGGGAGGACACGGTTCTTTCCCCTCTCAGTGTGTGAAATACCCGCAGTAGTTCCTGGGGCCGGTTGCAAAGCAGGAGAGGGTACGAGCGAGGTCCCTGGACGCAGCTGGGAGGCGCCCAGTAAAGGAGGGTGTCTGAAGTCGGGCCTGGCGCGCAGGAATCCCCCCGGGAGGCCTGTGCCCCCTGCTGGGCACGGGTGTAGCCCAGATGGCCTCTCCCCAGACTCACCGTGACCGTGAACAAAAGTGCGCCACAGGCTTCCGGCGTCGGCCTTGCTGCAATGTGAGAGAGGCTGTTGTGCGGTGATGTTTCCTCTCTTGTTTCCTGCGCTGAGGTGGGAGGGGGTGGGGGACCACCGGATGCTGAAGGGACAGTCAGGATCCCTTCCCACCTCCGTGCCCTTCCCCGGAGCCTGGCAGGTGGTGGGGAGACTCTTCCATGCGGTGACCTCCTCCAGGGCGGACACCAGGCTTCATCTCTATTTCCCCGCGTGAGGCACGTGATGGGCCCTTCGTTGGGGGCGGGGGGGGGGACGTCTGCCCACGTGGACCGTGGCAGTGCTTCCTCCTGGGTACTGAGTGGAGAAGGAACAAGAACCCGCTGTCCGGGTCGGCCGGCAGGGCCTGACCTAGTGGGCACTGCCTGTAGGGGTGGGACCTGGGCTGCCGATCACTCCTCGTCTTAAACCAGATCTCCTTGGCGCGGATGGGAAGACTCACGTGTACAGACGTTCAGGGTCGTAATAAAGACGAAAGGAGATAATCTTTGTTAGGTGCCCCGTACACACCTGGCACGGAAATAGGCTTTCAGTCAAAGTTGGTGTGCTTCCTCCCTCCCTCTGCCTTCTAACGTTTCCAGGTTTTTCGAAGTCTCTGAGAGCTTTTGTACTGGGGAGGAGTCCCCACAGCACTGGGCTTTGAGACAGAGTATCTGGATGTTGGTGCAGGATTTGCCTCTTCCCAGCCTCCTCCTGGCCTTGAGAGAAGCACTCCTGAGAGGCGGCACTGAGTTCTCATCCAGGGCTTAGTCCCCGGCCTCACGCTGCCTGTATTTTCAATCTGTCTCTCCACGGATGAGCCAGGCAAATTGCTTAACCGCTCTCTGTCTCAATCCCTATCTGTAAAAGGAGGATAATAGTGGTTCCTGCCTCCTTGGGCTGTGATGGGTATTAGGAGAGATTAACACACGTCAAATGCTTAGTGAGTGCTTTATAAGGTTTAGCTATTACTCATCTGCCAAATAAAATGGGAATAATACTTCCAACCTGGGTCACGTGGATGGATATAAGCAGATAGAATAGAGTGTGAAGACACCTTTGAAACCTGTCGCGTACCACACACACGTGAGTCTTGTTATGTCACCCCCTGAACCTTCCTAGTGGCCCTTCACTCATCACCTGCTCCTCCAGGGAAATGACCATCACTGCCTTGTGCCCCCACTAACTTCTATTATAGCATCTGTAACTCTTATTGGCCTTTTGTTTACCTGTCTCACTCCCTCACTAGACTGTACCTTCCTTATGCTAAGAGAATGCATCCAATTTGGTCCTCTTCCTCCAGTGCCCAGCTGGGGCTGTGCAATAAATGTTTGTGGAATGGATGCAGAACTTACTTCAAAGGAGCCAGGAGTGGACTAGGAAACCCTTGCCCACAGCTCTGACCTTTACGACGCACTGATGCTTCTCTCTCTTCTGGTAAGCAAAGAAAATCTGCTTGTCTCTAACACCTGTGTGGATATGTTTGTACTAATATAGTAACAAAGTTGAACACAGCTAGTCAGTGTGACAGTTAGGTGCTCAGCTACAAAAAAAAAAAAAAAAGGGCCCAGGGAAACATTAAGCATACAGATCTTCCTGTAAATTAACCCCCCATTTGTAAGTCTTATTACTGTTGCTTAGAAAATAAAAAATCTCTTTTAATTACACCACGCCAGTATGTATACTTTAGCAGGTTATTCTTCCAGGAGTTTTTGTACATATGTACATATTTATTTGCAAAGTGGGATCATATTATAGGTGTTGCTTTGCAGTATGCTTTTATAATATTTAATGTACAAGGTAATAGTTTTCCAAATCATTACATTTTGGGGGGATGCTTTTTCACTCGTTGTATGGTATTTCGTCAAGTATGCATACCATAAATTGTTTAAACAGCATGTTATCGTTGGACAGAGTGCCTGGATGGAATTGCAGTCTATTTGAAGGCCATATCTTAAGCAAACAAACACATAAATAAATGCAAACTTACATCAGAGGTGAGTGCTATGAAGGAGTGGTCCATGGTGTCATCAGAGGGTGTGGCAGGGAGATTTTATTTGGTCAGAGAGAAAGTCGTGAGTGAGCCGTGAGCTGAGAGAATGTGGGAATCAAATAGATACAACGAATATCCAGGAATAGTACAGGGAAAAGGGAAGAGGGCCAAGAAAAGACCTTGGGGAATGTCAAGAGTTAAACTTGGTATTAAAAGAGGGGTCCATGATGGAGACAAAGAAGGACAGACGGATAAAAGAGACAGGAAGAGACTCAGGGGAGAGAGGCACTTCGGAAGCCAAAGGAGAAGGGTGCAGTGTTAAATGCTTCAGGGAGATCAAGTAAGACACAGGTGATGAAAATGTCCATTGGTGTAGAAAGTTCCATGTGACTAGTGACCTCCAAGGAAGCAGCTTCATTGGAAGAGTTAGCTCAGAAGCCAGATTAATGGGAAGTGAATGGAGGGGTGGTTGGAGAAGAGGAAGTATACAGACTGGACTATAGTTTTTGGAGCATGTGGCTGTGCAAGTGACGAGGGAGCAGGTGATTGCTACCCCAGAACGTGGGGCGAGGCGTGGTTCTAGCGAGAGCTTTGCTGTCTCGTACCCACTGGGAAATCACCCAGACTTCCTGCGCCTGTGGCCCCCTGCCCTCACTCCCCTTGGGGCCCTGGCCCAATCAGAGGGTGGCATTTGTTTGCTTGTCTGTCTCTGTTTACTTTTGGTAAGGAATCTAAGGGTGAGGCGTGAGTGTTAGGTTGCTAATACAGTGCCCTTCAGTAAGTACTGAATATTTGTCGAATGGGTTTTTTAAAATCCAACTTGGAACAGACGTGGGCTTTAAAAGACCAGCAGAGCAGAGGATAAGTATTCAGAAGAGAGAAGTGACAATCTCATGATGCAGGTGAAGGGCGTATCTGCAAGTAGACACAAGTAGAGGGGTGACACTCCTTCCTCTGAATCAGGAGAAAAGGCAGAGGGGTGGAAGGAAATACACAGATACAGTTTCAAAGACAGGGCAGGAATTGGAGGGAGCTCATTTCTGGTGGTCTCAATGTTTTCAGTGAAATATTTGAAAAGGGTATCTGCTGTGATAGGGTAGCAGGGAGAGGGTATCTGCTGTGATAGGGTAGCAGTGATAGTGGAAAGAGCTGGAAGAGGACAGAGGAGGTTTGTAACAACCAACAGAGGAATGAAATAGGCCTTTGGTGGGGTCTATACTGGTGAAGGAAGCTCACAGTTTCCTGACTTGGCACCCAGTGATCTGGACACACTTCAGTGTTATTGTAAATTGATGGCTTAAGTCAGGTTTTCCAAAGAAAACTCTGTCTGTTTTGGGGGATGTTTATAAACGGAAAAAACAACACAGGGTTTCATGAGCGGATCTTTTTGGGAAACGCTGTTAAACATAATGAAATGGTTTTATTTACTGTGGGATCTTTAGAGCCTTTAACATGTTAATTTGCATCAAGACCCTGAGGAATGACCCTCAGGAAAGACACGTGAGACGCCACTTCTCCCTGTCTGTCTCTCTCTCTCTCTCTCTCTCTCTCTCTCTTTTCCTTTTTAGACCATAGCACTATTTTTCTAAGAAATTTTGAGGAACATTCTTAGGAAAACACTTTGGGAATTGCTGTCTCAAAGTGTTAGGCTATTTGGGTTTGAACAGAGAATCTGGAAACCAACAGTTTCCAAGGCCAGGATGAAGGGTTTCTAATGGCGGGAGTGCTGGCATCCGCTCGGGATGGTAACAGCGGTATCTGAGACGGGAAAGCGTTCAGAGCAGATGCCTTGGCAGCCACCTACCGGGCAGAACAGATCTGAGAACCTACTTTTCTGTTTCTTTTGTCAGCCCAGGTGGGAAAGAGGCCATGGAGAAGAGAAAAAAAGTGTCCATTTGCCCCATTTGTCTGTTCCTCCTTTTGGAGTAGCTGGGTGAGTGGGTGTTGAGGGAGTCATCCCCCAACCAGGAGCCCAAGACCCTGGTTTTGTGGGTGGCAGAAGCCCTCTGAGAGTTTTCTAGGCCTTGTCCATCTTTTAAGCTGTTCATATAACCCTGAGGGATCCAAGCCACGGGGGGAGATTTCCAAAGGTTGCATGGAAGCTGAGAAGGATTGCACAAAAGATGCCACGCACAGAATTGAACCCTCAAGAGAAAAATAACATTGTGATTAAGGCATGGAGCCCAGTTCAGCCTGCCTGTCTGCATCCGGGGCTGACATCAGAGGGGCGCACTGTGTGAGGCTGGGGTCCCCCTTACCCAGGCTGCTTCCTCTCTGGCTGTTTCCAAGCTGCCAGTGGTGCCGGAGCGGCTATGATCTGGACCTTCTCTTGTCCCGAGCTCTGCACACGCCTCCTTTGGTCCCCAGCGCCTCGCATGCTGCTTTCATTCGGACCAGCTTTGTGAGGTTGTGGGGATGATCCCCGTGGTCCTGTGCGAGACGAGGGAGGCCCAGGAAGGTCTGGGTGGCTGAGAGTAAGAAAAAGGAAAAGGAAGCAAATTTGTGGAGGAACGGTTCTCAGAGTATTGCTGTTTTGTCAGGATCTTCTCAGAAAAGAAACGTGACAAAATTAAAAGAGGAAAGTGGTGTATCTTCTATGATGAATTCTTGACTAAATTCCAGAAAATATCGTTCTCATCACTGATTACATATATGTTTTTGCAGGGCCCATTGTGGAGACCCTGCATCTCGGTAAATCTCAGAGTTGAGAGCGGGTCCAGGCGTTACTGTGGCGGCTCCAGGGGCTCCCCCTCAGCCTGGGGGCCGTCCCCTGAGTTCTAGACTCTTCCAAGCTCATCTCTCAGCTCTGCAGGTCCACTTGCTCCCCCTGTTAGCCGTTCACCACTTTTCACTTAACTGACAACTCTGTGTCTAGAATTTTCCCTGCTCCATTTTCTGGCGTGGCCTCTCACTTCTGT
Organism: Lagenorhynchus albirostris; assembly: GCF_949774975.1. Classification (NCBI taxonomy): domain Eukaryota; kingdom Metazoa; phylum Chordata; class Mammalia; order Artiodactyla; family Delphinidae; genus Lagenorhynchus; species Lagenorhynchus albirostris. Next base: position 80,853,973 of record NC_083107.1, on the reverse strand, counting down.
ATGAACCCTGACTGATACAGGGCTGCAGACTTTGAAGTTTTATATACTCTTTTCATCCTTATTTCTGGAGATTTTTTTTTCCTTTATAGCCAGAGATACTTTGTTTTACACTTGTTAGTGAATCATCTTTCTTTTGGTTAGTGTTAGCATGAAAGTTTTCTTTCTTTCTTTTTACTCTCAACCTCTCTGTACCCTTGTTTTTAAGGGTGTGTAGCAGACAGTTGGATTTTGTTCATTCTTGTCCCCGGGATGTTACCTTTCTGGGGGTTTGTTGTTAAAATCTCGGCTTCTCTGTGCACTGATGCAGAAGAGAAATACGGAGACAGAGATTTTGGAGGATAAGAGAGATGGCCTTATTCCTCTGCCAGGCAGAAGGGAAGACACAGCAGGCTAGCACCTCAAGAACTGTGTCCCTCACACACGGGGAATCAGAGATTTTATGTGTGGGGCTTGCAGTCCCGGGTATATGATAAGGATCAAAGCAGTGAAGGTCTTGCATTCTACTTCTTCAGGAAGCCCGGGTGTCACCAGGCTTTTTCTCCTCAGGACTGTCGAAATCTCTGCAGCTTTCCTCATGCCTAGCTTTCTGATCAAGAACAAAAACATGCCAGAAGTTGGAATCACCTCTTTTGGTTTCCCTTCTTTTCAGGCTTTTAGCCCCTGAAATTCTTGCTCCTTTAGTCATCTTCTAATACCTTCAAATATATAAAAAGTTTTTTGGTCTAGCTTTTCTAGTCATCTTGGAAAGAGGATTGTTTTGAAACAAGTTAATCTACGGCTGGAGGTGGAAATCTGGAAGTATTCAAGTAGGAAAAAAGAATCAGTCTCTTTAAGAAACTGGTAGACTTAAGCATCCAGCCCAAGCATGACAGCGCAAGAAAAACACATACCTCATACACCCATAGCTCTTAAAGCCCAAGCTAGGAGCACAGAGCTCAGGAAATGAAGAGATGTCATGGCTATTAAGAGCTGATAAAGGACGAATGTTAAATTCATGGGGTGGCCAGTACTGTGCCTTGTCTTGATTGAAATGAAGCGGGGACGGGGCAACGGGTCTTATTTCGTGGGAAGGGCACCAGGCTAATTGTCTTGCCACCACTGTGTCAAGGCCTGGAAAAACTTATGGGATGCACAAGGGCCAGAAACCCTCTGACACTGGGACAAATGTGAGAGAATCCCTGCTAAGGGAAACCTCATTAGATTTAGTCAATATTTAATAAATTTTCTTTTTTTAACTAGATGGCTACTTGTATCTAGGTGGTTGTACCTCTTTGCATACTGTTCTACAGTATATTTTAAGTTTGTCGTAATTCACAGTTATTTTATTACAGGGCCTGACACACAGAAAACCTCGAGGGGTGCTCGTAGAAGGGACCCAGTGAGCATAACTGGTGGTTGGTGAGCTATCTCGGCAATTCAGTACTTCAAGCATGAGAAAACTGTAATCCATTGAGTCTGTCACCCTTTAGGAAGCATCATGTCTTCATGGAAGGTACTGGAAATGTGACATAGCATTTTAGGGTAGGGTCATCAGCTCTCTGGGTGGGGCCTTGCCCCTGATGACAAACTGTAAGGAGTGATGGAGTCAGGGGCCCTGGGTTAGAACCCCACTTGGCCACTAGCCAGCCGTGAGACTTGGAAGGGTGATTTAATCTCTCCGTGCCTCAGTTTCCTTACCTTACTGCCAACCTTACAGGCCCACTGTGAGGACGAGATGAGCCAATTTGTATAAAGTGCTCTTCACTGTGAAAACCCTTAATAAACGTTAATTCTCCACAGTTGCCCCTTTCCCTTGGAGGACGTAAATCGGCAACATCTGGTTGGAGTTCAGGAGGGCGCTGTTTTCCCACTGATGAAGGCAGGCCTGACTCAGTCACATCTAAAAAGTCACTGAAAGGAGTCAGTCCCAAGTTCAAGTGCTGCACTATCACCCGACCCAGCAGAGTGAGCAAAGAGCGAAGGATGAACATAGACGCCATTCTGTCCTGCGGCCTCCTTGGGAACAGGGCTGACCTTAGGAACAAACGGCACGGAACTCCTGTCAGGTGGGTTCTTCTCAAACTCCTTCTGGCACTTGGCTGCCCCTAAGCATCTTAAAGCGGCGTCTAAGACGTGGTACAGGGATGGGGGAGAGGGAGGAAGCAGTGATTCCAGAGGAACTTTCTGCCTCGCCCTATTTTTATTTCATTTGGTTATATAATCATACCAAGAACTAACACTTCCCGCGTTCTTTCTGTGTGTCAGGCAGTGTTTTACATAAATTAGCTGACTTGCCCTTAGTCACAAAGCTTCTAAGTGTCAGAATTAAGATTCATCGCCAGGCAGGCTGGCTCCAGGCTCTACCTGTGCTCAGTTGCCTCTCTGTGTGCAAATTTGCTTTGTCTTCCCCGGCTTGTTCCACTTGAACTTCAGTGAACGTGCACCTGCGGCATTTAGGGTTTGGGGCTCTGTTGCATCCATCCACCAGGGGTGGAAACCCAAGAGCTGTCCTTGGTCCCTGCTGGTCACCCCAGGCTTAAACAGTCACCAATCTGTATCAATCTGAGCTCTCACGTCAGTCCCTAGTCCCTCCACCCTGAGAACAACGCCTTTCCTTTCTTTTTCACCCTCTGCCTGGGCTGTTGGATTAGCTGGCAGCCTCCCAGGGGGCTTCCCGATTCCAGCTCTCCCAGCTTTGGCTTGTTCTCAGTTTACAGAAAGAACAGAGAAAATGCTGGTCTCTTCATGTCCAGCCTCTGATGGCCTCCTCTGGCCCTCGGAAGACACGAGAACCTGAAGAATGTTGGCCCCAGAGTTAGCTGTCTGGGACGTGAATCTCAGCTTCACCATGTAATACATTTGTCGGCCTCTTGACACTTCAACTTTCCCATGTGAATACTGAGGATAACCAGAAAACCTGCATCAGGTGTGTCGTGAGTTCAGATAATGTGTGTAAGGCACTCGGCATCAGGCATGGTGAGAGCTCAGCAGTCGTTGCCTACTTTTATTATTACCCTATAAAGTGCCTTATAAACTCCTTTAAACAGGTGATATTTTCAACCTAGTATCTTGCACGTACCCTATACATTTTCCTTGCCTTAGCAACTCTAACTCTCCTTATTCCAGGATCATCAGTATTTGGACTGTCTGCTTTTTTTTTTAATGTATATGTATTTTTAATTGAAGTTTAGTTGATTTGCAATATCGTGTTAGTTTCAAGTATACAGCACAGTGATTCAGTTATATGTATAATATATATTGTATATATAATATATATTATATATATAATATATATATTCCAGATTCTTTAGGTTATTACAATTTTTTTTAAAAAGAATGTTCTTTTTCTCCCACTTTATGCCCCAGCAGTAAACTGTATTGAAAGAGGCAGTGTGAGAGAAGGATCCAGATGTCATAAGGAATTCTAAGGTGACTAAGAATCTTCTCGGCTGTGCTAGCACTTTTATTTGAAAGTAGCATAAGATTGGGGTCCATGGATGTGTGCCCTGTTTTTTCATTCCTTCATCTGTCCCCCTAGCAGGGGGCCTGGAGGTGAGGAAGAGCTCAATATGGGTGTGGCCTGATGGGAAATGGACACAACTAGAAGCAGATAAATTTAACCAGAGACAAAGAAGCTATTCAGCAGTTCTTGCAAAACAATGAGAGCTAACATTTACTATTTATTTTATGCCAGGCACTGTGCTAAACACTTTAAATATATTACCTCTCTTAATCTTCAAAACACACCTGTGAGATATTACTGTTATTATCTCCATTTTCCTCAGGAAGAGACTGAGATGTAGGGAGATGAAGTGACTTGCCAAGATTTGAACCCGTAGTACCCGATGCTGCAGTCAATTATTTATTATCTGTGAAATATCAGTCCTTCAAAACTCTTCTGCACAAAGGGGATCAATTAGATGAGTGGTTTTCAAACTTCTTGACCTTGATCTGCAGTAAGAAATACATTTTATGTCATGGCAATGACCCAGGCAATACACACCCTCCCCACACAGATCCACACACATGTACACACACACACCCCCACTGCCCCCCCCACAGATATGCTCACACACATATTTCTATACCCCCCTATAAAAATATGAAACTGAAACAAGTTTCTCAAAACAATAATTGTGGGCTTCGCTGGTGGCGCAGTGGTTGAGAGTCCACCTGCCGATGCAGGGGACACGGGTTCGTGCACCGGTCCGGGAGGATCCCACATGCCGCGGAGCGGCTGGGCCCGCGAGCCATGGCCGCTGAGCCTGCGCGTCCGGAGCCTGTGCTCTGCAACGGGAGAGGCCACACAGTGAGAGGCCCGTGTACTGCAAAAAAACCCCAAAACCAAAAACCAATAATTGCTCTTTCTATATGTTTTTATTCAACTTATATTTTATTGTAAAACACATATGCTAATATAAAAAATACAAAAAATGCTCATTTGTAACCTACCAATTTTGTAGGAGGTGACCTTCTCTACGAAAAACCAGTGAATTATAAGATTTTTAGCTCCTTTTCAAGTCATTGGATCCTTTTGTTTCTCTATTTCTTAGAAATTTTGTTGGGTTTATTCTGTTTATTAATCATTCCAAGAGATACCTTCTAATCATGTGAGATATAAATTTTTAGCATGACACGGTCATAATATCTTAGGGTTTTGTGTTTCAGATATTGTTAAAAATGTATTTTGTAAAGTGTTTTTTGTGTTTTGTAACAGGAGAATATGCTTTTATTTCTCTTATTTACCAGAAGAAAGTGTATTACACTGATCATTTCCATATGTAGTTTTAAAGTTGCTTGACTGGGTTAAAGATTTATTCTTTAAGTTGCAAAGGGCACTGTATTCAAATAAAAGGAACAATCATAATAGTATTAATTAGAAAAGCAATAAGGCTTTGGTTTCCATGCTAATGAGCATAATTGAAATAGAATTGCATTTTTGCAAATGGATTTTGAAACTTTGGTGGAAAAACTTGGAAGATAAATATTCTCAAAGCTAAGGCAAATGCAGTCTGTATATGTAAATGAGATCAATTAATTTTAGCAGGCAAATGAGAAAATCAATGATTTTCAAAATCTAGTAATTTGGTAACCATTAGTTTCATTAGCCTTTCTGTTTTAAACTTAATTATTCAAATATAGAACCAGATTGAAGTATAATTTACGGAGGACTCATCCTTAAGTTAATTACATGCAAGGCTTTCCTCCTCCAACTGGAAGAATTGAGGATGAAATTGTAAATAATTAGCGCAGGGTGTGGAATCCTTCAGTGAAGATGTGTTCCAGTTCAGCTTGGGAGACAGCGTGGAGTAACAGCACAATGGCTTTGACTCACACCAGGGTCTGAATCTCACCCTTGACACTGCCCAACCCCGGGCTCTTAGGCAGCTTTCTTAGCATCTGAAGAGCCTCAATTTTTTTCATCTATTAAATTAGGAAATTATACTTACACTGCAGGGCAGTGATGAAGACTAAGTGGGGAAATGTGTGTGTAAATCTTTAGCACAGCTCCAGGCACAGAGAAGATCTTATTACAAGTAGCATCCTCCCCCTCCCCCTCGCCTTCCTGCCTTCCCTCCCTTATTGTCCTTTCTGCGTTGAGGAAATGCTGTTTCTGGAGTTGCTTTTGAAGAAGGGTGTGTGGTCTGGTTGGTATTTCCCCTTTAGTTGGTAGTAATTTAACCTGAGAGTGTTCTGTGGATCTCTTGCCATATCACTTCCATCCAGAACCTGAGACGGGTTTTAGAAGCTCACTCACTGGAATTATTGAAAAGGCCAGAACAGAAGATGAAATAGGGAAGAGTTCATGCAGTTGGTTTTCTCTTTTTATTTCCTCATTGCTGTGATGGGTGCTCTGATCCCTTGCATTTCCCGCTCTTACCAAATGTTCTCGTTATGACCATCGTGGTAAAGCTCACATCTGTATGATATCTACTCAGTGATTTTGTGAGACATCTGGAGTGGGTATTATTGTTGACATTACGTAGATGAGAGAATCTGAGCCTCAGAGAGGTTGAGTGGACTGCCCAGTGTCACAGAGCTAGAAAGAAATGGAAGTTCCAGCCTAAGTCTGTCAGGTTGCAAGTTTTGAATAACGGCTTTTTCTACCACGTGGATACAGCCTGTGGTCCATAGGTGAGCCTGGATTAAAACTGTACATTTCACTGCAGACCCTAAACTGTGAGAGAGAAGCAAATGTGAGTTGGTCTGATATTGGTGGGAATTTCTTTCTCAAAATCTGTAAGGCTGGTCAGCAAATGGAAGATCACGCAGCTGCAGAGGATCATCTGACCCAAAGGAGAAAAAATCATCAGCAGTGAAGGGAGTCAGGGAAGTCACGCTCCTTTCCCTGCTTCCTCCAAGACATCTTTCTCGGGATGCCCACCCTGACCTTAGCCCCTGTGTGTCCCTGACAGAGAACTCTCTAGGCTCTCTTCCCTTCCTTCCCCGCACCCTGCCACCTCTCCTTGGCTCGTGTTTCTCCACGTCCATTCTCCATCCATCTTCCCATCATCCAGGCTGAACCGCTCTTTGGGTCATCTTTGACATCTCCATCTGTTTGACAGACAACCATCCCCATCTCTCGACACACTCCTCCCATGCCCACTGCCATGTGCACGTCAACATCTTTTGTTTCTCCATCCTGATTTCACTGTCCTGGCTCAGGCTGTTGATAATTCTTCTGTGAGCTCTTACGCTAGTGTCTACGGACTTGTGCTTCCTGTCCCTGCTGTCTGCCTGCTGCAAGCCATTCAGCACACCTGGCCCCATGAGACATCCTGAGAAAAGGCTCTGATCCTGGCACTCCTTTTGCAAAACTCTCAGTCTCCTCTTTTCTTATTGGTCAAAGGATATGGCAGTGATGCTAAGCTCTTTCTGTAAACCATTTTCCATGGCTTCACACACCCTCTAGCTTATTCTGCCACTGAGGTTACACTCATGTAGGTATCAGCCTCTTCTGGGAACTCTGAGGACACGCACTCCATCCCGTTCATCTCTGTGTCTCTAGCGCACAGCACAATACCTGGAACAGAGCTGGTGCTCAGAAAACACTTGTTACACGGATCACCAGTAGACTTAACCTTGCCCTGCCCATGCCTCAGAATTTTCATAGAGTTTAAAATCATTTTTCATTCTTTTGAGGAAAATTTTATTTTTTGGTGACATATATAAAATATACTACAGGGCTTCCCTGGTGGCGCAGTGGTTGAGAGTTCGCCTGCCGATGCAGGGGACACGGGTTCGTGCCCCAGTCCGGGAAGATCCCACATGCCGCGGAGCGGCTGGGCCCGTGAGCCATGGCCGCTGAGCCTGCGCGTCCGGAGCCTGTGCTCCACAACGGGAGAGGCCGCAACAGTGAGAGGCCCGCGTACCGCAAAAAACCCCACAAAAAACCAAAATATATATATATACTACAGAGTATAAAAAGTGTATGTGAAGATTAGTTAATGATAATAAATTGGAAACCATGTACCAACTACCTAGATTAAGAGACAAGACATAACCAGTACCTTAGAAATTCTCTGTCCGCCCTTTCCAGCTCTGCTGTTTCTTCTGTTCACTTTCAGCTCTGCCACCTCGAAAGGAAATCACAATCCTGAATCTCGTGTTAATCATTCTGTTACTTTTCTTCATAGTAGTTCACCTTTGTAAATAACCCTAAGTAAGAAACAGTTGTTCTGCTTTGTCTGTTTTTGAACTTTAAATGGTTTGAATAACTTTCTTTGCCTTAGTCTGTGGCCCATTTCTTTCATGCAATGTGATTATTTTGATTTATAACATGAATATAGATTAATTCATGTTGGTGAATGTAGCTGTGGTTCATTCATTTTCCCTCCTCTGTAAAGTCCCATTGCATTGTTTATTTATCCATGCTAACGTTCTAGTACTGATTGATACTATTCTAGTATAGTATTTGAGTTATTTCCAGTTTCCTGACATAATGAGTAATGCTTCTGTAAATATACTTAAAGAAACAAATGGGCAAAAGGTTTTCTGGAGTATATAACTAGAAATGGATTTCTGAGTTGTAATTTACATCCATGTTAAACTGGTTGAGGTTATACCAAACGCTTTTCTAAAGTGGGAGCACCAATTTCTGCTTCTATCAGTGGTGAATGAGAGTTCCCATTTCCCACTACGCCTATATTAAAAACGTTTAAAATTAATGATATGAATTTGTATATTAAACTAGTTAAAGGTACAAATTAAAACAGAAGTAAGTTGGAAGAAAGAAATAGTAAAGATTAGAGAAGAAATAAATGAAATAGATATCAGGAAAACCTAGAGAAAACTAACTAAGCCAAAATTTGGTTATTTGAAAAGATGAACAAAACTGATGAACCCTTAGTAAGACTAGTCAAAGAAAAAAATAAAAGAGAAAATGCACTATAAATAGCAGGAATGAAAGAGAAGAAATCACTGCAGATTTTAAGGAATATTATCAAGAATTGTATGCCAATAAATTTAATAACTTAGACAAAATGTATAGGTTCTTTGGAAAATACAGCTTACCAAATGAATTGAAGAAGAAATAGTCATATCTATCTCCCTATCTCTCTCTCTCTCTCTCTCTCTCTCTATCTCATAGTTAAAAATCTTCCCACAAATACCAAAACCAAAAACATTTCAAGAAAAGAAAACTATACACCAAGATCTCTCATCAATATAGATGCAAAAATCTTCAACAAAGTATCAGCAAATTGAAACCATCAATGTATTAAAAGAATTATACACCACAACCAAGTCCCACATAAATATAGTCAACTGATCTTTGACAAAGGAGCAAAGGCAATACAATGGAGCCAAGATAGTCTTTTCAATGAATGGTGCTGGAACAACTGGACATCCACATGCAAAAAAAAAAAAGAATCTAGACACAAACTTTACACCTTTCACAAAAATTAACTCAAAATTGATCACAGACTTAAATGTAAAATGCAAAACGATAAAACTCCTAGAAGACAACATAGAAATTTTATATGACCTGGTGGTGACTTTTTGTATATAACACAAATGCATGATCCATGAAAGAAAGAATTGATAAGCTGCTCTTCATTAAAATGAAAAGTTTCTTCTCTGTGAAAGATACTGTCAACAGAATAAAAACACAAACCACAGTCTGAGAGAAAATATTTGTGAAAGACGTATCTGATGAAAAAGACTATTACCCAAAACACACAAAGAACTCTTAAAATTCAACAATAAGAGAACAAATAACCTGATTTAAAAATGGGCCAAAGACCTTGACAGACACCTCACCAGAGATGATATGCAAGTGGCAAATAAGCCTATGAAAACATGTTCCGCCTTGTATATCATTAGGGAAATGCAAAATAAAACAACCATAAACTACCACTGCACACCTATAAGGATGACCCAGATCCAGAACCATGGCAACACTGGAAGCTGCAGAGGATGTGGAGCGACAGGAATGCCCAGACGTTGCTGGTGGGGCTGCAAAATGGTGCAGCCGCTTTGGAAGACAGGTTGGCGGTTTCTTACAAAACCAAACATACTCTCCCCATACAATCCAGCAACTGTGCTCCTTGGTATGTACCAAAAGTTGAAAACTTATGTCAACAAAAATCTAGCACATGGATGTTTGTAGAAGTGTTATTCATAATTGCCCAAACTTGGAAGCGACCAAGATGTCCTTCTTTGCTGAATGGATAAACGACGGTACACCCAGATAGTGGAATAATATTCAGAACTAAAAAGAAATGAGCTATCAAGCTATGAAAAGACATGAAGGAATCTTAAATGCATATTACTGAGTGAAAGAAGCCAATCTGAAAAGTTTACATGATTAACTGTATGACATTCTAGAAAAGGCAAAACCATGGAGACAGTAAGAAGATCTGTGGTTAATAAGGGCTGGGGCAGGGAAGCATGTATAGTTGGCACACAGAGGATTTTTAGGGCAGTGGAAATACTTGGTATGATACTGTAGTGGTGGATACATGTCATTACACACTTGTTCAAACACGTAGAATGTACAACACCAAGAGTGAACCCTAATGTAAACTATGTACTTTGGGTGATTACTTACTGTGAAATATTTGTCAAAACTCTTCAAACTATGCATGTAAATTTGTGGAGTTTATTGTATGTAAATTATACTTTAATAAGAAGATTAAAAATGGAAACAATTTATCAAGGAACACCATAAAGGTAGTATAAAGACAAACTATAAATCTATATTTTCAACATAACCAATAATGGTTTAATATCTAAAGACCTACAGCAGATCAAAAAGAGAAAGACAAACCAAACAGAAAAAACTTGGGCAAGAGATAGAAGAAGCATTTCAGAGAAAAGGAAATAGGAAATGGCCCATAAACACATGCAAAGATGTTCTTTTTCATTAGAAATCAGAGAAATGCAGATTAAAATAAGTAGATACCATTTCATCCCTACCAGATTGGCAAAGCTGAGGTACTGAAGAAGAGTAGAGAAAACAGAACTTGACAGAATGCGGGGGGAAGTGTGAAAAGTGTATGAACATGTTGGAGAAGTGGATATTATGTTTTCAGGTGACGCTGTGTAATGCATCTGAGCCACAGCAGTGGCTCTCAGGTATACAGACCACATACATTCCAGTGTGTGCACCAGGAGAGCTGCAGAAATATGTTCTGAGTGGCATTGTTTGTAATAGCAAAAAGCTGGAAACATCCCAGATATTAATCAAGGGGAGAATGCATGAATAAATTGTGGTTATTCCCCTGTTGGAACACTATACTTTGGCAAAATGAATTAACCATAGCTTCATGCATCAACCACAGTGAATCTTAACAGAACTTGAAGCTGAATGATGAAAGCAAGTTTCTAAAGAGCATAAAGAGTGCGATACTGTTTGTACAGAGTCCTCGAGAATACAAAATCTTACAAAGTTTAGAGATAGTTATTATTTAGTTATACTTTACGTGAAAGCGAGGTAACAATACTAATAAACTCAAAATTCAATATTATATTTCCTTTTGGGCTGAGGGGAAGGGAGAGGGGAACTTGAAAGGAATTGTAAGAATCTATTTCTTCACTTGGGTCCTGGGTATAATGATATTTATTTTATAATTCTGCATACTTTATCTATGCCTTTCCTGTGTTTTTGTATATATGATATTTTCATGAGAAATCATTTAAAAGGATTTTTTTTAAAAGTCTTAAGATGTGGTACATATATACAATGGAATATTACTCAGCTATAAAAAGGAATGAACTTGAGTCATTTGTAGAGACGTGGATGGACCTAGAGACTGTCATACAGAGTGAAGTAAGTCAGAGAGAGAAAAACAAATATCATCTATTAACGCATATTTGTGGAGTCTAGAAAAATGGTACAGATGAACTGGTTTACAAGGCAGAAATAGAAACACAGATGTAGAGAACAAATGTATGGACACCAAGGGGAGAAGCGGGGTGGTGGGATAAATTGGGAGATTGGGATTGACATATATACACTGATATGTATAAAATAGATAACTAATGAGAACCTGCTATATAGCACAGGGAGCTCCAGTGTACAGTAGAAACTGACACAATATTGTAAAATAACTATAACCCAATAAAAAAAAGTTTTAAAAAATATATATAGAGCACTTGACCTAGCATCCTATGTGTACAGTGCAGACACATCACAAGCTAAATTAAGAATGAGCCTGTGTTGGAACGAGGTGGAGCCTTCACTCACAGGCGGGAGGCCTTCATTTACGGGACCTGCTACGCCAGGCAGCTGCCTACAGAGTTTGGGCAGTGAGTGCTGGCTGGAGCAGCCATAGCTCGAGCCCCCTGGTGGGACCAGCGCAGGGCCAGGCTCTGCCAGGGGAGTTTAGGGGCCTGGGAGGGTCCACCTGGCCTTAACACAGAGCAACTGCGCTGGTGAGCAATCCAAGCCCAGAGCTCGCCTTTCTTTTCCTGGTTCTGGAACAACCCACGGCAGGGAGAGGGACCACATAAAATGACCGCAGATGGCTTTCTGGCCGGGCTCAGCAGAGGATGGGCTTACGAAAAAATAGTTCTTGCACCTTGAGAGTAATGGATTCTTGATCCCTACCCAATACCAGAGAAGTGAATCCTCAGCAATACAGTGATTTTGTAACAGGACATCCATGACAGTATGATGTATAATGTCAAAAGATATATTTACACCTAAATCTATAAATCTAAGTATATGTAATGTACTTGCATGAGATGTGTATATCTGTATGATATGTCTTATATATCATACATATTGTACATTGTATAAACATTATTATGTATGTAATATATAAATACAAAAATATAAATATATGCTTATACAATGTAAATTAATACAATAAAATTATATAAATATGTAACTATTATACTAATATGTATATAAATATGTTCCTTAATATTTAAATATCAATCCACTTTTTGATATTATAAATATCATTATGAATGTCCTCTTACACCTAGTAAAATGTTTACTGATGTTATTTGTGGTGGTGAGGTTATGGGTTATTTTTTACCTTGTATATGTTCTGACTTTTCCACAGGGTTTACAAAAATGTGTATTACTTATTAAAAATCAAATTTAATATCTGGTGATTGATTTCAAGAAAGATTCATAATGAGGTAGATGCAGTACGTCTGCCTCTTCGTGTATTCGAGAGCTTCTGGTCTTATCCAGCAATTCCCAGGGCTGTTGCTGGGTGGGCATGTGCTGTGGTTTCCATAGAGGGAGGCTTCCCTCAAGGTTGTGTAGGTTCTGGTCCTGGGTTGGTTTCTCAACGTTCAGGTCCCTTTTCCTAAGCTTCAGTGACTAATCTTATAAATGGCTCCACCATCATTCTTGTAATTTTGACAGAAACAACATAAATCAAAGGTTACGGGTAAGAGAGATTTCAGACCAGATTTCCAAGTATCTCCGTCTGAAGGTTGAGTGATGGGAGCTCACACGTGGTGAATAGCAATGGTGGCAACAAATTGAAAGCACGGTGTTGCTGAGAGGCTGCCAGTCCGTGGGATGGTGGGAGCCTTTGATGGAAGGCTTTCAGGCTTTCTCTCCTTTTGATCTGGTGGCTGGGGTCACTTTGAAGTGCTAAAGATGAAGAGATTGTTTCTCGGGGGCGTCTTTTTCTCACATTTCATGAGGTTAGGTCTTTATTGCTGAAAGAGGGAGTCTTACTGCATGAAAGATACATAGCCTGACTGTGGACTGATTGCCACAGCGGGAAATGAAGGGGCGGGGAGAGGAAGAAGAGTGCCCATGGGAGGGATGCAGGGGGTGGGAGCAGAGCATGGAAGAAAGGCGACTGAAGGCAAGAAGGCTGGAGAAGTCTGGTGGAAAAATAAGAATGGCGCTGAGCGTGGGGCTCTCAATAAAGAAAATAGAGGCCCCTCTTTATTGAGTGCTTCCTCTATACTAGGCACTTGCTAGGGTGATTCCTACAAGGACTTCACTTAATCCTTACCTGCTGACTTACTTGACATTAATTTGGTGTTAGCCTTAACAGACAGGGTAAGTGACTTTCTCCCCCTTCTCAGGGGTAGAACTCAGATGAGATTTGAACTCAGGCCATCTGATTCTCCAGCCAAGGCACTTACTCTGCTGTCATCCCTTCCCGTCTGCTCTGCACCAAGATCTAGCATCATTCTTGCTACACAGTAGCCTTTTGCCAAAACTAATTAATACCTGGATAGAAACAGATGCAAATATGATTTATTTAAGGCTTCTAATTTCTAATGGGATAGACTCTTTTTTCATCAGTGTCTCCATCACTGGAAAAAAAGCATTTTAGAAAAATGACATGAAAATGGGAGATGAAACTCCACAATACCACCATCAAGACCAATGTACTTTTTGGGTTGTTGTTCGTGTTGGCCCATATGTACAGCAGCATATACGTACAGCTGAAATCACACTGTTGATGGAATTTTCTAATGAACTTGAATAATGACCCAGTCAAAAGCCACAAGGTGAAAAATAGATATGGCAGCTGTCTTGTAAATAAAGCAAATCGATAGCAAAGTTAATATTGATGAAGAAGCCTGAGTTTAGAGGGGCCAAGAATGACATGGAATTCCTCATCACAAGCTAAAAATCAGGCCAAAATAAACAACACAATTTTCTAGCAGGTACTTAAAATCCAGTTTCCCTCTAGGTAATTTTCACCTAAATAAAATTGGAAGTGAAACTCTTGACTATATCCTGCATATTTCTTTGCTGGGAGAAGAGGTGAACACAGGTTATACTTCACTGCTCGCTAGCTGTGGGACCCTGGTCAGGTATTTAATGCCTCTGAACCTCGATTTCCTCATCTATAAAATGGGAGTGTTATGACTGTTAAGGAGAAATCATGCAAGGCACCTGCACATCGACGGCAAGGCACTGTGGAGGGTGCTCCGTAAGCGGTGGGGAGGAAGCACCACTGGGGCTGGATAAGAAAGCCAATCTCCCCGAGTGGGAGGGGCCTTCCTGAGCACTAGATTTATTTGATCACGTTGGTCAACTTCTATTCATGGTCTGAGTGGGCTAGTCTTCTTGGGACGGTTGTCTTTTAACTTATAAAGAAATCTAGGGTTGGAATTCTGAGCAAAGATGCCAATCAAGTTATCTTGCAAAGAGGGAGGCCAGCCACTGGGATAAGGATATTGAGAACAGCACTAGCTTATGAGTTCAACAGCCCTGGTTTCAAATTCTTATGCTCTTGAGTTAGTTACTTAACCTTTCTCAGCGTCAGTTTCACCATCCTTAATATGATCATTCAGCCAAAATTAATTAAGCACTTAACGTGTGTGTCAGTCCTGGAGATGCAGCAGTGAGCAGGACAAACAAGGCCCCCATCTTCACGGGGAAGACGGATGGGTAAACAATGTGATGGTGTGAGGATTAGGGGAGTGGAAGGAGTCGTGAGGGCTGGGACTGGATCCTGACTTGGGGTTCGATGCTATGTCATTTAAGCCGCACAACATGACATAGCATATGTGTAAATACGTAGTGTAGGCTGGTAACAGGTGAGTGATCCACCTGTATTAGGATGGTCAGAAGAACAGCTTGACAAGCTGCAGAACTGAAACAACCCCTTCTAGATCATCTGGTCCTTTCTAGCTTTCTAATCTGGTGACGGGTACGGAGCTGGTTGCCCCAGGAGCTGGAGCATTTGTTAAAAATACACATTCCTGGGTTTCATCCCCCAAGGAAACCAATTCAGTAGGGGAAATGAATCTACATTTTAAAAGATTTTCTAGGTGATTCTAATGTAGCCTAGCGGCTTCTCCTAATCCCATATTAGAGATGAAGAGATTTGAGATTCAGGACAGGTGAGATGCCAAGGCCATGTAGCTAGTAGAGGAAGTCATTAAGGAATTGAGAGTATGAGGCTGGTTCTTTTCATGGCTGAGTAATATTCCATTGTATATGTGTACCACATCTTCTTTATCCATTCCTGTTGATGGACGTTTAGGTTGCTTCCATGTCCTGGCTATTGTAAATAGTGCTGCAGTGAACAACGGGGTGCATGTATCTTTTCGAATTATGGTTTTCTCCAAGTATATGCCCAGTAGTGGGATTGCTGGGTCATATGGTAGCTCTATTTTCAGTTTTTTAAGGAACTTCCATACTGTTCTCCATAGTGGCTGTATCCATTTACATTCCTACCAACAGTGCAAGAGGGTTCTCTTTTCTCCACACCCTCTCCAGCATTTATTGTTTGTAGATTTTCATATGATATCGCTTATATGTGGAATCTATAAAAAGAGTACAAATGAACTTAGTTACAAAACAGGAGTAGAGTCACAGAGGTAGAAAACAAACTTATGGTTACGAAGGGATGAGGGGGGGAAGGGATAAATTGGGAGATTGGGACTGACATATACACACTACTATATATAAAACAGATAACTACTAAGAACCCACTGTATAGCACAGGGAACTCTACTCAATGCTCCGTAATGGCCTATATGGGAAAAGAATCTCTAAAAAAAGAGTGGATATATGTATGTGTATAACTGATTCACTTTGCCGTAAACCTGAAACTAACACAACGTTGTAAATCAACACCTCAATAAAAATTTTTAAGAAAAGAGAGAATGAGATTGGATGAGAGGGCAAATGGGGGTCCTGGGAGCACAGATCTCTAAGGAGTGTTTAGGACAAGCCTTCCGTTGTTCCAGCTTCTGCATTTCTTCTAAGTGTCTTGAGTGTGGGCAGCCAAGATGCTGATGGGAAAGCATCCTGGTTTTGTCTGTTTTTAGGCAGAAGCCTGGACGGGGATGGGGTGTGTGGTGGCTGGACTGCCAGAATGACTGTGGGGCTTTTGCTCAGCCTTGGCCAACAGAGAAATTGGAAAGCCAATTTCTTGGGAAATCACCGTGCAATCTCTTCCTCTAATTCAATTCTGCATTGATATCCAGGATGTCACATCACTGTGGAGATGAGAGGACAACATGGACATTGAGCCTGTGTCACAGTCCGTGATTTTCAAATGTGTGTGAAGATCCTTAATTGTGTTGACACCCATTAGGTCTCCCTCCCTGGGCAGCTCCATGAGCTGCTTGAACACGCTGTGATTAAGTTTCCTCATTGTGTCCTTGTGCCTGTGGTCCCAAGGATGTGCAGCCTCAGGCACCGCTCAGACCTTGATTTCGACGGCCACATTTCTGCAATACCCAGGCAACTGGACGTGCGCTCCCTTTTCTGCCTCTGCTCATATCTGGCCCTGGTAGTGCGAGGGGAGCATGGGCTGATTAATTAGAAATGACAGAATCTTTTGGACACAAGTCATGATTGGCTGAGAGACTACCAACACTGTCTCCGTGATTTCTCGCATAGGTTGTGAGAATAACACCCCATTCTACCACTGAGAGTTTCAGTAGCCAGTTCTGTCTTGCTTCCTGAACTAATCAAGCCTGAGAAGAATTTCAACCACTCCTTGTCCACCAGACTGGACATAACGGACTTAAGGATAAAAATCCATCCTGATTATTATTAAATTTAATATGCAGCACAGTGATTCCCTTCATTCTGATGCTCGGCCGTATTAAATACTGATCTGATCCCATCATATTCATCTCTAATGGATCACCTAAACATTTTCCTTGCAAAAGTGAATTTGAATTTTCTATAATTACTTGAAATGGGGGTGATAGGCTAGGGCATAGATTTTCTTTTAAAATTGGGATTTAAAAAATGCATTTTGTTGTTGTAAACAGCCAGAGTTTTGTTGATGTTTCATTCAACTATATATATATATATATATATATATATAGTTGAATGAATATATATATAGTTGAATGAATATATATATATATATATTTTACAATTGCCACAAATAATATCAACTGAGGAAAAGAGAGATGTGATACTTAGGCAATACTTTTATGGTGGGAGGAATTGAATTCTTATTGTCAGAGTTCCCCAAAAGTGATGGGAAACAGTAAAGCGTTTCTGCTGTGAGAGTGACTTGCTCTGATATGTGATGCAAAGCTTTACTTTGGCAGTACAGAGAAAGGCTCAGAGTTAGGGGATGGAGGCTGGAGAGAGGGAGGCCGAGGGAGTCTGATTAGGTGATGTCCACAGACCAGGTGAGTGGAAAGCCCTGGCCGTGGTACTGAGCTGGAGAGGAGGGGATGGATTGGCTGTGTTACGGAGGCAGATTGGACTGGATGGGTTGATCTGTGGAATATTCTGGTGCAGGAGAGTGAGACGTGTTGGGATGACTGCTCTGTCTCTGGCTGGAAGACTGTGGATGGGGTGTCTGGGGAGGACTGATGTGGGACAGGGGAAGGGAGAGAGCGAAGCAAACCTGGGGACTTCTCCACGGTGAAGTCAGACTTCTGTCCGCATCTTCTGGTCCACCACTCATTCTACCACCCCCAAAGGAGGAATGAGGTCTCGCGGGCTTTCACGATGTTGGGAAGATTCATTTCGATTTGACAAGATAGGCAATAGGGAGCAAACCTCTAGGAGTAATTATGTGCAGGCGAACCTTTATTTGATAAGGAATAGAAGATGATCAATTGTATTTTCTCTGCCAGCCCTTTAATTCCCCAGCTCATTCTGATTTTATGACCCCCTAATTAACCTGGTAATTAAACAAATGTAAACAGCCATTTCATAAATACAGCGCCACGCTTTGGTGCTGCCTTTATGCTGAGTTTTCATTAACAGCCTGAGTTATTTCTCATTTACATGCAAGGAAGTACAGGAACCCGGTGCTCACAGAGAGCAGCAAAAAGTAGTTTAACATCTCATGTAGGTAAATTGATGAAAACATACCTGGAAATTGTGTGTGTGTGCGTGGCAATATTGCTTTGCTAAAAATACCTTCTTGTGTTTATGACTGATCATTTTGCATTCATTTCATGAGTTTTTGTTAAGGAGCATGGTCTACTATTTTAGGATACTATACCACACAGGCAAAGAAGAGAGGCAGGTTCTGGGAGGCCTATGTCTGGCTGACCTGAGTCTTGAAGAACAAATAAGAGTTAAGGAAAAAGATGGGAGGACATAAAGGCAGAAGTAGAAAGTCATGAAACAGTAGGTTTGTTTCTAGAACTACAGGCAACTCAGTGTCGCTGGGACCAAGTATGTATATGTAGAAGGGGTGAGAGATGCTACTATAGGGGCCAAGCACGTGGATCGTGTGTGCCAAATTAAGGCATTTCAACTTTATAGTGAAACTATTGGAAGATGCTAAAGTTTTGTGAGCATGCAATACAAAATTCTCTGTACTGAGTATGACTTTGGCATGCAATGTGTGACACTGTGTCCCTGAAGAGTAACTGTCTCTATTTAGAGGGATGTGACAAAAAAAAAAATCTTTTAGAACCTCTGCCTCTCCCAAAATAGTTACTCTCGTGTGAATAATCTAGCTGGCCATCTGGACTCAGATTGTACCTTCAGACGTTTCTACTCATCACCTCTTCATCCAACTTTTAGCAGCTTCCAATGTCCTGCCAAGGACTTTTCTGCATATTTCTTTCTTGCTCTGCTTTTCTTATTTCATCTCTGAAAAAAATCCAGTTCCTCAAGATTCTTAGGGACATGAGTGTGCAAAGCAACAAAACAAACATTTGATAAGAAACATACATGGAGGTTGGTGGAGTGACCTCCGTGGAGCCTGACCCCCATTGCCCTTGGGTGAGGATCACTCAGCACTTCTAGGGGATCCCAGGACAACACCCTCTTGTATAGCCTGGTGATCCTCCGTAGCAAGTCCTTTTCACACAACGTTTCATTAAGTGGCTCAAAACAACTCTAGAAAACATGTATACAGTATGGTTTACTGGTTACGACCAAAGTTGATTTGCCAAGTTACTTAACCTTTCTAAGCTTATTTCCTCATCCTTAAATGAGGCCAACGATGGTACCTACCTCTTTGGGTCCTTGTGAAGATTGAGAAGAAGTCTGTAAAGCTCTTGGCAGGTACCTGCCCATGATAGTAGCATAACAGATAGGCGCTACCCTTAGCGGTGCTGGTGCCTTTGCTGTTCCCCACACAGTTGTGTTAGCCTCATAACCCTTATACTTGTGCCTACTGGACATTTTGGAGGAATTAAAGGTGAGGTGGGAAGGAAAACAGGAATCATCCTTTGCTCTTCACAATCAAGTATAAGTATCTGCACATTTTTTTACCTTGAGTTGAGATAAAAATCCATCTTGGTATAACTTACACCCATCAGTTCTAATTCTCCTTCTTTGGATCCCATAGAACACATGGGATTTTTCTTTCACATCATGGGTTCTTCGGGCATTTTAGGAAAGTAATTTTGCTCCTTATTATATCCTCTTTACTTAAAGAAGCACTTTGTCTCTCCCAGTCTAATGAGATTATATCAGGATTCATTTCTGGGCTCACAGGTTCTGTCTGCTATTAGGCTGCAACACCCATACCTGCAGCCCCCAAATTCCCTATAGGAAGGGAAAGCCACAGCCACAAGTCAATCTGCATAAATGTACTGAGCATAATTATACGTAAGGCAACTGGAGAAGAGAAATGGCCACATGCTTCATAACATCAAACCAAGTCCTTTGGGGTTGTCCGTGGAGCATGTATCTGTGTCTGCATGTGTCAGGTGGTGGAGGAGGTCAGGGCTGGAGGGTGAGGCCAGCCCTTGGAGTTCACACCGTCGGTGGGAAGATGCACCTTCCCCTTGGAGCCAGGCTCCAATCCTGGCTGCCGAGGCTTCAGGGTTGCTGCTTACGTTTTACTCTTTGTTATGAACTGAATGTTTGTCTGCCCTGAAAATTCATATGTTGAAAGTTTATCCCGCTATGTGAAGACATTAGGAGGTGGGGCTATAGAAGGAAATTAGGATTAGATGAGAGTATGAGGACAGAGCCCTCATGAATGGGATTAATGCCTTTACAAGAGTCATGAGAGAGCTTGTGCTCTCTGCTGTCTGTCATGTAAGGATAATAAGTCAACAGTCCGGGACTCTTACTGGAACCTGACCATGCTGGCGCCCTCATCTTGGATTCTAGCCTCCAGAATTGTGAGAAATGAATTTCTGTAGTTTATAAGCCACCAGTTTATGGTCCTTTGCTATAGCAGCCTGAACAGACTGAGGCATTTATGCTGCCTGGGGTGGTCACAAACCCTCCCCAGTTTTTTCAGAGCACAGGTGGGGGCTGGAGTACAGCTGGAGCTACAGAGTAGCTCACAAATGGGTACCATATACGTCTGCACTCTCAGCACACAGACCCTGGCCCATCCACATGGGTTTTTCCAGGCTGTTTCTGTCTGTCTGGCTGGCTGGCTCTGGGTAATTGGATGTGGCAGCCATCGCTGTTTGACTTCCAACCAGGAGCACCCTGCATCTATCTACCTCCTCACAGTACAGACCCAAGGACAAGTCCCAGAAATGAGAAGAAACTCCAACTTCCCATTTTCTGAGTCTCTAGTTCCTGCTCCACAAGCTACCTCATCTCAGGATGGTGGGAATTTTCTCTTCCTTCAGTGGATGCTCTTGTCCTTTACTCACAGGGATGTGGCCTCTGGCTACGCTCTGAGCAGGTCCAAAACACCAGAGCACAATAGCATAACAGCCTTACAAGGACTTACAAAGGACACCCTTCGGCTGGTTTTGGGCATGTGCCTCATTTCTGTGCCAGTCTCTGTTGCTATAGGGCTGGGGTCTAAGGCTAGTTCAGCTTGAGTCACAAGCCTAGTCTCATGGTTAAGACATGGGATTTGCTATTTGAAGAAATAATCACGAAATGACCATGATTTGTGACTTATCTATTCCCCACCCTTTACATTTCCTGCGGTTCCTTTTGAAATATTCCCTCAATTGGAGCACAAGTGTATTCTGACCAATACACAAAATCATCATCATCATCATCACCATCATCAAAATTTCTCCAATACCCATTATGTTCCAAATGCTGTATGAAATCGATGTCATTTACTATTCCTAGAAAACCTATATTGTGGCTAGAACTAAGATTGCCTCCAGAAAGCTAAATTCTAAAATCAATGTTAGGAGATCAGAACACGGCAGTGCAAAATCACTTCCAACAGAAAAATGTTTCTTGGGTCTGAACGATTTGAAGAAACTCAATTGAACATGTTAGTATTTCTAAGGGAAAGAATGAGGCTATCAGAAAGGACCCCAGGAAGCAGAAGGCGTGGAGGCAAAATTTACCAGTGCCCATGCAGGCACTGTCCCTGGAGAGGTGCTGTGAATACTTTGGTCCCAATGGCCACGTTGTCCTGATGCTTTGAAACAGGTGTTTCATCGAATTCTCCTTTTTCTGATTCCATGTTCATGAGTCGACCTCCTGATTACAATTTGGCTTCCCCTGTGCTTTCCAGGGAGGACAAATATTAGTCATGCTGATATGACCTTGAGCTTTTTTTTAATCACAATTCCAATCCTCCTTATCATTTTAAAAGTCGATATTCTGTTTTTTCCTCACTCCAGTGAGCTTAGTCAGTGTGATTCCATCCTGAGAGATGGGTGGACATTTGGTGGGCTGAAAAATCATGTCATTACTGTCACAAAATTGATGGCCAGACATTAGATTATAGTAAATTTCCAGGGTACCTATGTCTGCCATTCTTTCCTTTGGACACGTTTGACACTGTATGCTTGGGCTAGGACCAACCTTTTTCCTTTACTATTTTCAACATGTCTAAATATA
This sequence comes from Lagenorhynchus albirostris, assembly GCF_949774975.1. Taxonomy (NCBI): domain Eukaryota; kingdom Metazoa; phylum Chordata; class Mammalia; order Artiodactyla; family Delphinidae; genus Lagenorhynchus; species Lagenorhynchus albirostris. The sequence continues at coordinate 80,831,886 of NC_083107.1, read as the reverse complement.
AATAACCTCATATTTCAGATGGAGAAATAGACGCTTAATAGGGGAAATTAAGTGATTCCTTAAAAATCACATTGTTGGGCTTCCCTGGTGGCGCAGTGGTTGGGAGTCCGCCTGCCGATGCAGGGGACGCGGGTTCGTGCCCCGGTCCGGGAAGATCCCACATGCTGCGGAGCGGCTGGGCCTGTGAGCCATGCCACTGGGCCTGCGCGTCCAAAGCCTGTGCTCCGCAATGGGAGAGGCCACAACAGTGAGAGGCCCGCGTACCGCAAAAAAAAAAAAAAAAAAAAAAATCACATTGTCGTGATGAAGTAGGTTTAGAATCCAGGTCTTTCTGACTTCAAAGCTCATGCTGTCTCTCCTTTACCAGAGACTTTCATCTCCCTGTTTGGAGCCAGTAGTTCTCACCTATAGCCTAATATTGCATGTTTAGTAGGGAGAGGGCTGCCTCTGAACGTATTTGTGGTGGACCAACTCCTTGTCTACAAATGAATACCTCTATCAAGGAAAAACCCATCACCATCTTTGTGAGCACATGCAAGATGGCGTCACCAAACAGAAGAAAGTAATGTGCAGTCTCCTAACTAAAGGCATTTTCAGATAGGTATGTAGAGTGCAGGGCTTGGAGCACAGTAGATGCGCTGTCACTGGTGGCTCTTTTCCCTATCGGGACAGAGAGGTGTAGGAAGAGAAAAGAACGTAAGCCAAGGGTTCCTGCAGGCGTGAAAACCACAGGGGCCCGTAGCTGCATAAAAGATGCTTGGAAAATTCTTCCTAATCATCCACCTCTGGTCGATTGTTTGCCTCCTTGGGTGGGGAGAGCCAACCCAGACAGATAGGAAAGCAGTAATCTGTGGAAACCATCTGTAAGTGCTGACGGGACTTTGGCAGGCAGGCAGGCTGGGATCCGTTTCTACTGGTCTGTAAATCCAGCTTTAAAAACTGCTCCCCATGGGAGGCCTGGGGGTGGCTTAGAGTACTTTGCGGGTCAATTTCTGAAAGAAGATATGTGGAAGGGCAGGAGGATATGTCATCTGGACCCACTTAAGAGGACATTTTTTAGGTCTCAGCTCAGATGTCACCTCTGCAGGAAGGCTCCCGCCCCTGAATTATATTTCTCTATTTATATATTTCATAAATCAACCTCCTGAATCCTATTTATTTATTTACTACCCTCTCCCAAGTAGGACGTCATCTGCATGAGGGTAGAGCCTTCATCTCTCTTTTGTCAGTACACTGCAAATGCCTAAACGAGCGTCTGGCACATGGCAGGTGCTTCATAAATATTTGCTGATGGATTGAGTCGATGAATGAATCAATAAATAACTGAATTGATGGATGGGCAGAGAAGATGGTGAGAAATAGTGAGAAACAATGGTGAGTGGAAGGAGCCCAGCATTTGGAAAAATATGGACCTGATCCCAATCTTGATCCTAAACTAACTGGCTATATGACCTTAATCCTTCTGAGTTTTGTTTTTGGTCTATAAAACTCTGTTTCGTAAAATCATTATAAAGATTAAATCATAGTCCATTACCATCTGCAAAGTGACTGGCATAATGGCTGACATTATGAGCCATTATGCCAGTCACTTTGAGAACTAAGATATATTAGTGTCACTGTCTTCCTTCCAAATACATCAGCACAAGTACAACCACGCATCTACCTCAAATCGATGTACATTTCTTGTATGAGATGCTAAGCACTTGGGACCATCAGATAAATAAGGTTCATGTTCTGCCCTCGAAAATCTCCTAGTACCCTTTACACAGAAATAAAAAAAGTCAGCTTGGAGCCAGGGATATGCGTTGGCATTTTCTTCATTTCTTAATAATAGAAGCACCTACTTTCTATCTCACACAATTATTTAATTGAATTTTATCTTTAAACCAAGCCTAAGAGGTAGGTACTATTTTAATTTGGCAGATAAAGAAATTGAGACTGAGAGCAGTGAAGTAACTTGTTCAAGATCACACCGTTCACGGGCAGTGGACCAACGGCTCGGTACCAGTTCTGTATGATGTCAACATCTACATTCTTTGCACTGTGTTTCATGCCTGTGTGTTTCTAACAACTCTATTGGTGACTCTAGGGGAAGTTTCTGTTCTTTATTCACCTATTTGCACAGGCAATGTGCATTCTCTCCTTATTCTAATTGAATCTTTCTTCTTGGAGTCCCCTAAGATTTTGACATATGCCTGCTCTTATTTAAGCCATTGGCTGCCACGGCTCAGTTTATTTCATTTATTATAAAAGATGTGCACATTTTATATATTATGCTCTAGGGCAACTTAGTGATCCATCTTGTGATTCAAGACACCAAACTAGTGTTTTTTATGGAACTGCAGCCATCATTGGGTGCAATCACAGAAGTTTAGCCATTTGGAAGTTTTTTCTGATAGCCATTTTGTTTCAAGGTGACAACTCACAAACTGAACTGAAAAAAAAAACAATAAAAATGTATAGAGAATAAACTACACCTACATATAAGAACATTTCATAAACTAAATGCTGAGTAAAAGGTACCAAACTCAAAAGATTACATACTGTATGATTCCATTTAGTAGCGTTCAAAAACAGGCACAGCTAATTTGTGGTGAGAGAAATGTAGACGTTGGTTACCCTGGAGTGGGGGAGGGAAAGTAGCAGCTAGATGGGGGAGTGAGGAAGCCTTCTTTGGATGATCTGGCTCGGAATTCGGAGCAAGACGCTCTGAATTAATTCTGATAATCTTTGCCGTACACTGTTCTGTCTCTTTTCAAGTGGGAGTTTACTCTGTAGTGTACTCTGTACATTATCTAACGTAATTGTCACAGCGTATTATGGCATAGGTATTTGATTTTATTTTATACATAAGAAAGTGAGTTTCAGAGAGGTCAGATGCCTTCCAAAGTTGTACAGCTTGTATGTGGGAGATCTTGGTTTCAAAACAAAATAATGTTACTTTAAAAACTACCCATGATACCCCACTTCCTCCTTGAAGGTGCCTCCCAGTCTTGAGAATCTAGTATTCTTGTTCCACTGTCAGAGGGTGGGCGGGTGCATGGTGTCAGCAGAGGGGACCCCCAGGATCTGTGTCTGATCATCATTGGGCCTCTTCACCATACAGCCCATTCAAACTCAACCTTCCATCTCCTCTCCTTTCGTACAGGGACCTTGGGGCTGGTGTGTCTCCTCCATCAGCCATCCCAGTTCTTTGTGGTCTAAAAAACTGTGGCAGCAACATGCCTGCAGGTTAGGTTGGGGGCTCACATCACCTCCAGCTGCTTGGATCCAAACAGAATCTTCTCTGCTTTCATTGTTCCCCGAGCAGACTGTGGCAACTCCAGGGTCAGAATGATGTCTCCACCTCCAAGGTCTGGTACAGACCTGGGACAGTCAAGTCACCAGTGAGCACATCAGTGAGCAGATGAAGCACATTTTGTGATAATAATACTTATATTACTACTACTACTAGTCACAAACTTACAACAACAACTAACTTCATTGCATAGTTGCTGGATGCCAGCTACTTTTAAAGAGCTTTCCGGATTTCTTTCATCTAATCCTCACACCAACATGATGATATAGGTCCTTTTTTGATCTCCATTTTAGAGATAGAAACACTCAGTCCCAGAGGGGTTAGATAACCAACTTGCACCCATTCATTCAGCTAAGAAGTAGCAAACCAGAGTTTCAGTGCTGACACGCTTGCTCCAGAACCCATGATCTCCACTGCTGTGTACACAGCCATCTCATTCCCCGCTGACTCCTGTCCTGTGTCCCAGGATGGGGCTCAGGGACCTCAGCTGAGGATTAAGTAGAGTTTACGTTGACCCCTCTGACATCCCAGCATTCCTTCCCAAGTGTTGGATAGATTGGATTTAGTTCTGAGAGCCTTTCAGTGCTCTGATTATATTGTAGGTTTATGCTGGTTTGGTTTCAAATCATGAGGCAAGAAGGAGGGCATGTCAAGCCCTGCCAATCTCTTCTGCCCAGGTAACCTCTTGCCTTTAGTCGGACGCCCGAAGCCTGGAAGAACCTCCAGCTGACGCCAGCCAAGTCTCATTCAGCCTTCAAAGGCCCACCTCAAGTAAACGCCAGATCCCAGTATCAGATCCTGGTCCAATTCATGTAAACCACACAACTCCAGGGCGACTGAGGTCATGGAATTCTGAGATCAAGTGGTTTAATACCGAAGGAAAACATTTTCAAAGTTTTCTTAGAGAGAAAGTAAAACAGTGATGATATTGAATTCTCTAGCTTGCTAATTCATTTCTATTTGATCAGCTCTTGATAGGATGTCATGTCTGAGTGTCCCAGCCCACAAATTTATAATCAAAGAGGTCAGTGTTTTTACATGGATCAAGCAGACGCCAGAAGACAGACTTGGACCCACCTAGCACCAAGAGAGGAATTTTTCCATGCCAGGTCCTGGAGTAGTTGACTTTGCATAGATTCTCTTATTAATCTCACAACTGCTTTATACATTCTAATATTTTGGGCCACACTTTATAGATTTTGGGAATGAAGTTTATGGAAGAAGGAAGAGAAATAACATTTTATTGATCCTAGAAGGTAGAAAGGCGTGTCCCGATTCTAAGTCCAGTGCTTTGCCATCATGCTCTCAGGTTCAAATGCATCCTCTGCTTCTATTTCCAAATGCACCCACCATCACAGCAGGGCTCCACGCTGGGTGGAAGTGTTGTGTTAAGAGAGGAGGGCATTGCCTTGTGGAGATGCTGCTGGAGCTGATCAGCACCGCACTTTCCAGCTACCTGTGTGCGCTGCCAGAGCACGCTTTCCAGGGTTTTTGTCACTGGTCTGAGTTTGGGCCAGTGCAATGTGAGCAGGAGTGACGTGTGTATATGCAGTTTGGGATCCTGGGAAACAGACTCTGAAATAGAGATCAGCACGCTGGAAGTTTATCTGTGAGTCCTCTTGATGTTAAGACCAATTGAAGGGAAGGGACAGCAGCAGGACTGGAAGAGGCAGAAGCGAGTCTGGTCTCTGAAGCTGGTATGGCTCTTCAGAGTTGTGCTAGGTGGGAGTGAAGGACCTGGGCTTTTACATCCTGTGTTGCCCTAGGAAAGGGGTAACTTTCTTCAGCTCAGAGAGATTCCCGAGGGGGCTACTTGCTGAAGACGATCTGCTATTGGTTCTAGCAGGAGGGGGAATATGTTCTTCAGTTTTAGTGGGGGACCTGCAAGGCACAGCCCAACGTTCATTACATGCACCATTTGCAGTCCTGGCTCATAAAAACCTTGCACATACAATCGTCACGTCATTCATCTTCTGAATGGAAAGAATTCCAAGGACCTAGGGAAGGTTGGAGCCACAAGATGAAAGAGGTCTGGTTCCCTGAATGGCTGCATGGAGCAAAGCTCTCCAGGCTTAAATAAGCAAAAAACAAACCCTTGCTGGCTTAAACCAGAGAAATTTGGGGTTTGTAACTTACAGCAGTTGGCTTACCTTAATATTGGCTGGAAGACAAGGACATTGAGGGGAATCCTGGGAAGAATTGGGATCTGCAGATCCCAGTATAAGATCTGAAGATCTGCAGATCTTCAGTATAATCTCAGAGACAGGGGAGATGTGTATAAACACAGCCTTAAGAAGCAGAATGTGGGTTCCTCTCGCTGATCCCCCTTTGTAGGCAGACGTCCCTTGGTAAGAATCATCAAGGGCTCTGCAAGGTGGAGGAGTTGAGGGCACCAGCTCTGGAGTTGGATGCCTGGCTTTGCAACTCAGCCCCATGCTGTCTTGGGGGCTCTACCCTGCCCGACACTGGCTCATCCAGGTAGGATCAAAGCCCTGGACTCTCAGCTGTTGGGGAGGAAGTGGAGATCCATCCTGGTGTGGGGGTCATAGAGACCCCCGAAGCCATGCTGAGCTAAGTTGGTTAAGGAAGGCTTAAGCTAAGCTTTTCCCTTCTCAGTTTTCAGAGCCCCAGATTCCAAACACAGACGAGCAGGAGGGAGGAATCCAAACTTCTACAAAACATCTCGTCGTCCCTCGTGCCTGCAGCATCGTGCGCTTCGTGCGGGCTGGTGGGAGGCGAGGCAGGACCGTGCAGACCTCGGAGGTTTCCGAGTGCCGTGCCAGTGGGTTTGGCCTTTATTGGTCAGGCAAAGGGGAGACAGTCCACGGCAGCAAGGAGAGCTGCTCCACCCGGTCTGCGATGTCTCAGGGCCAGAAGGGTGGCGGTGGGGTGGAATGTGATCTGAAACAGAGCAAGTTTCTAGAGGGCACTGGTCCAAGGTGGAGATGACGAAGGCGTGAGGCTGGGAGCAGCAAGGAGAAGTGCTGATTGGCGCGGGGGACGCTGAAGGTGAGGGAGGGTCAGGAATGAGCGGCTGGTTTCGAGAGTTGGGAGGAGGTGCAGAGAAGACGAGGCAGCGACTGGGGGGTGAGTCCAGGGTAATTAGGGTGGAAAATTCCGTAGCATCCTCATTGCCTTTCTCAGGACAGAGGCTGTGCTTTTCTCAGCACTGGCAGCGCCTGGTGGGCTGACTTGAATACGTTGCTTTTCTGAGCCATCTTCTATGTCTCTTCAACTTCAGCAAATCAGTTCTTTTGCTCTGCCTGAGGTTCCTAGAGTTCTGGCAAGGGCTCAAAATCCCAGAGACTACTTAGCTTCTGTCCAAGGACAGCTCTCAGGGGCCTGGACATGTAGGCTGTGATGTCACGAGCAAAGGGCACTGTCTAGAACTACCAGGTGGTGGCCCAGGCCAGGGTGAGGTTTGCCGGATTTAGCAAATAAAAATACAGGACACTCAGGTAAAAATTTCATTTTCAGATGATAAAGGAGTGCATTTTAGTATCACTCTGTGCCAAATATTGCATGAGACTTACTAATTTGTTGTTTATCGGAGATTCAAAATCAGCTGGGTTTCCTATTTTTTCTTGGCAAGTCTGCCCGGGCCCCTCCAGGCCTGGTTTGCTCGGAGAGAGGGGCCTTGCTACTGGGGGTGCCTTCTTCCAGTACCTAGAAACAGCTCTGCTGACTCTAAACAGAAGGATGGGAGCTGCAGACCCCATGCTGGCCAAGCCCAGCTTCCTCCCACTAACAATTCCCTCACACTTTCTTTTCATTCAAAACACTGAGCAGACCGAGGCCACGGGAGCTGGGGAGGGCAGCCGGGCAGTCATCCATCAATGCCACTCCCAAGGCTGTCGGGCCATCGGTTCCAGGCATGACGATCATTAAGGTCCTGTTGAACATTTGTGATGCTGCTGGCGGAGGCTTCAGCCCATTGCTGTCTCCGGCAGACGGGGTGGGGATGGCCTCAGCGGGAGCTTATGGGACGGGAGCTTCTAGGGACTGGAAGGTCTGGGTAGGATGAGTAGAAGGGAGGGGAGAAGAAAGTGTGAGCTGAAGGGGGGCGGCCTGAGCTGAGGGTAGAGTTGAAAGGGCAGGAAGGGGGATGAGCATGGGGGTGGGGGTGGGGGTCTGAGGCCATCACGTCAAGGGCACAGAGAGTCGGGGAAGTCTTTGCTCTCGAAATTCCCTGTTTCTCTTATAATATAAGGAGACGTGTGATAGCATGTAGGACCCCCCATGATAATTCAGGATAAGCTCCTCTTCTCAACAGCCTAAGCTTAATCACTTCCTTTGCCATGTAAAGGGATATTCACCCTTTTGCCATGTAAAGTGTTCTTTAGTGGTCCAGGAATTAGAGTGTGGACATGTTATTTTGGGAATCACCATTCAGACATTCAGCCCACTCCCTGGTGTTAGGAGGGACCGAGCATCATGCCAGGGGAGGGAAGCTTCCTTCAGGGGTCACCTGGAACCCCTGCCCACGCTTTCATTCCCTCCCTGCACTTTGATGCCTCAAAGCCCAGGCAGAGTAACTCACACGCTCCACGGAGGGAGGCACGTGCTCCTGGGAATGAGCTCTGGGCTGGGAGTTCCAGCTCTGCCTTTGACACTCCAGGAGACCTAGCAGCTGGACATGCCCCTCTTTGGGACTGTCTCACTCACTGTAAATACGGATGTGGACTGTAGGGCCTCTAAGGACCCCTTTGACCCAGAGACCAGTTGGCAACGTCTAATGTCATTTTATGTGGGGAAACTGAGGTCCCTGGAAGTTGAGCTCCACATCTCTCAGCTTCATTGGGACACAGAACCCAACCTTGGCGGTGGTCCAGGCTGAGCTTTGGGTCTGAGCTCAGGCTTGCTCTGAGCAGCTATTTATAATTCAGAAGTGAGGTCATAATTCAACTCATGGTTGATCTTAGCGCTAAGATGTTTTCACTGAAGACATGTCCTTACTTAATAGCGCAGCACAAACCCAGATCGACAGAGAGGCAGCTGGAGCATGGTGAAGGTAGACAAGTTCGGCTCTCTGTGACCTTGGGTATGCTGCTGAACTGTCCTCATTTAAAAATCGAGGATATTTTGAGGTGGTCAATTTATTAGAAGTCAATTAGAGAATTAGAAGTCAATAAATGCAGAGTGCCCACTAGAACGTTCCGTCTGTGTGTGGGGCTTAGCCAAGGGTAACCCTGGCACTGAGGGCTCCCCCTAAAGGCGGCTCCTGTCTCCTGTCCTAGGTCACACTGTTCCCTCAGCCTGGAGCATCCTTCTCCCAGACACACCCGGCTCACCCTTCACTTCATCCAGATGTTCATGGCCAGGCCACCTTCTTGGTGGCCTCACTGCCCACCCTATCTAAATTCTCAGCCCCCCGCCCTGCTGTATTTTTCTCCCTGGAACTTATCACAGGGTAACTTGCTATACATTTTACGTAATTATCTTGTTACCTGCCTGTTTCCCCCATTAAAATGTAAGCTTTATGAGGCCTGGGATACTAACTTATTTTATCACTACTGAATTCTCACTGGAAACAGAGCCTGGCACACAGTAAGTGTTCATGGATATTCGTGGAATGAAAGAATGAGTGAGAGGGTGAAGGGGATGCCCTTGGAGCTGCTATGCTGAGGACAGAACATTGGGAGTGAAGGACAGAAGCAGAGGGACGAGTTAAGAGGCTACAGCAGTCAGGCAGGAGCTGCTGCGGAGGCTTGGGGCAGGGGGAGCAGTGACGGGGGGCATGGGGGGCTTTCTGAAGGTAGAGGTGACAGGATATGTGGGAGGATCAGCTGGACGGCGTGACACAAAGACGCGGTGTGGAGGGACTCCGGGCTGTCTGCAGCGCGTGGGGAAATGGGGCTTCTGTTTACTGAGCTGGGATCTCTGGGGAGGAGCAGGTTTGGGACGCCCGTGTCCAGGGGCCTTTCTAACTAGGGAGACACCGATGAGAATGAACTGTACCAGCTTCGGAGGAGCAGGGTTCTCCTTCAGCCTTCAAGAGGAGTTCACCGTTTGACCTAAAGCGATGCACCTCCCGCCCTGGGCCGGGGATTGTTCAGCTATAAAGCGAGGGAAAGGGTGAATTAGCGCCCACCTGAGGTCCTTGGGCAGGCAGTGTGTGACAGTGGAAAAGGCTAGGCTTCGAAGTTAGACTCATTTGGGCTCTGATCTGACTCTTGTCGTTTCCTAGTCATTCTCATTGGAGTCAATTTCCTTATCTCTAAAATGAGATGGTAACTCCGACCTCACAAAGATGCTGTGAAGTCCAAGCGATATGATGTCTCTAAGAGCCAAACACTGCGTCAGGCACATAGTAGAAAATCAGTAATTGTTAATTTTCTCCCTCTGACCCCACTGTGATTTCACAGTCCCCACTAGCCACCCACTTCTAAGCAGATGGAGTTGCATGATAGTATGAGGTTTATAATGCTTTTTCACCTGTGCACATCTAAGAAACTTACTGTTTCATTGCAAACATGCCCCATGGATTATTGTGAAAGGCCATTTAATATGTACCAAATAAAAATATTAAAGGAAGGTCTATTGCTTTGCTCAGTGTCACTTGAACATATCGTAGGGAAGGAATTAGAATTAGTCTCTTTCTCTGCCATCACCTTTCTGTTCGATGTCCTCACACCAGGTGTTCACATCCCAGAGAGAAAACTTCCACTTCTCAGTCTGACATTTTCCAATGTGTTGATACATCCCTGATGGAGTGATTCTACAGAAGATGGTGCCACTCGCAGCTCCAACCCGAATGAGTAGCTCCCCAAATTCTATTTAGGTCATAATGAATATATTCAAGTTAACAGTGTCAAAGTCTTGGTAAGCACACCCGCAGCTAAGAGTACAGTACAGATCTGGAGTGATTCTGAATTTTCCTTCCACAAAAATAATTTTGGCAGCTGGCGATCAATATCTTCCTCCCATATGTTTCATATTCTCTATAAAGTATAATTGAAGACAGCCATCTCAGCAGTGCTTTTGGGTGTGAATGCCTTCAGCGATTCTAAAAAGGTAATTTGGAAAGGAAGGAAACTCACATTTGGCTCGTGTCTACTACGTATCAAGGCTGTACTATGCACCTTTGCATATGTTATCTCATTGAATCTGCACAACGTCTCTGTGAGAAAGAGAATGTCAGGCCTACTTTTACCCAACAGGAGACTGAGGCTCAGAGAGGTTAAGGTACTTGCCTAAGATCACACAGTCGTTAGCGGCGCACCCAGGATCTGAAGCCCGTGTTGGACTAAATCAGTGGAGAAGCCCGACACTCTGAGACCAGATTTGGAACAAGCTTTCTTGGCCCAGACTTCCACTTGGACCACCTCCACTTCACCTTCAGTTAGAATGCGTCAGTGTCTTTATTTCCTTGGGTGTAAACGGAAGCAAAGCTGGACAGAGGTGTCTGTGACCTTAGACCAAGGGAGATTTTGCCTCTATTCTAGGAAATGCATCTCTTTCTCCGGGAGGTGAGAGGGAAGCAGTCCCCGCCAGGGGAGCCGGCTTCTTTCCACTGCTGCTCTGACAGCCATCTCGGCAGCTCTCCCAGCCAAACTCTCTGGGCACCTTCGTGCTCCGCTGCGTGGTTCCTGTTGGGGTAAGATTTGCCTCTCTCTCTCCCTCCACCCATTAAGATTCGTTTTAGTTTGTTGCTATAAAGATACATCTTGAAACATTTAAGAAGTGAAGGAGGAGTTCATCCGTGTCACAGACAGCGTGCTCCAAAGATTGTTATTCCGTCAACCTGGCCAGTTTGGATGTCAAAGCATATACCCCGGGAGGAAGTGGCCTTGGAGATTTTCCTTGCTTTTCATGATGTCCTCACCTCCAAATTTGTCCAGAACAGCAATAACCCATTTTTATTATAGTGTTGATGACCAAGAGGACAGGAATGTCTTCTGTGGCCCTGAGAGCTGGGGGGGAGGCTTTGGACCCAGGGTATTCCCAGCTACCGTGGTCCCCAGACCACATGCTTTCAGCATGGCCACCATGAAAAGTCCTTTTCCTGGAGCCAGTGGATTTCTGCCAGACCCAGGAAGCTCACTGGCATTTCCCCTGGCGACCATGCAGTTATTACGAATCAGCTTCTGGAGCAGGCTCGTTAGTCTCAGGACCCACACTGCTTCCGACTCTCGCGTGTTTGTTAAACCGATAAGTGCTGCTGGTCATTAACCATCCACCAATGTTTCCTATATTTCTGTTTTGGGGAACTCCAGATAAGGGAGAGGTTCTGACACTTGGAAACTTGGCCGAATGAAGAAGCATACCTTAGGAAGTGGAGCTCTTTGGACTTAGAGGAATGAGAGTCCTGGGATGGCGTGTTCCCTAATTTCAGCTTCCAGGCAGATGCCTTCATGGGACCAGAAGAAAAGGAATAATAATTAATCAGAATAATTAACACTAATTGAGTTCCTGCAATCGGGTTCCTATGTTCATGGCCTTTGCCATCTACTTTATTTACATTGTCTTATTGCATTTCTGGCAAGCATAGCCCTATTTTGCAGAAAAGGAAACTCATGCTCATGGAAAGTAAGTAGGTGATCATGCAGAATTTTCAAATGTGATTGTATATGGAAAGACTAAGCAAAACCCATTGTCAGGCTGCTGAGGTGTTTCATGAGGTGGTTAGTGTTGAGACAAATTTTCCCTGGTTCAAGGTATGACCTTTAGCCTTGTTGCTGGATCAATTCACCAAGTTTGTGCTCCATCTCTTGGGGCAGACTCACCTTAACCAAACTCATAAAGGCTGATGTAAAAACCACAGTGTCAACGTATTAAGTTAAAATGGGGTCACACCTATAGCACAATGGCCAAAATACTTGCAATAACCCAGATGGCACCTTCTCTTCTTGTAGGCAGGTCACACAGGAAAGTAAATTATAATTAGAAGGGTCCTTGATGAAAATACATTCAGAGTATGATTAGGTAGCTATGCAATTTAAGTGTCCCATGGCCTTGGGCTCTAGCAGCCTCTTCCATCCATTTTCATAAAGGAGTTAAATTTGCCACAGAGACTGGACGGGCTGAACCCTTAGACGTGGATTCCATCTCCCCTGGTCATTACTGGTATGGGTACTACTCTGTGACTCTCCACTTCCAGGAATGACCAAGTGCTCCTCTGCTTAACTTTAATTACATTAATGTATCCAGTTATTAATAGCTTGGCTTACAAGCCATTCTATTTTTTTCCCAGTTATCTTTCAACATCCCAGCTCTGATCTGGTGTCTGCGGTGCTAATATTAACTCTGCTATTAACTTTATTTCTTTAATTTCCAAGTTTTTGGCAGCCCCCATAGCTGTTCCTTTGTAGAGATAATCTCTATGCTGCAGGATTTGGGGGAAGGCTAAATGAGAGACCATGTATGGGAAGGGAGCCGTGTGGGCAGCTGGTTCTTTAGTTCTATTCCCTTCTTTCCAAGAGGATTAAAACTGTGCAAAAATGCCCTACCCAGATCTCCATCTCACTGACATCAGAACACCAAATTATTATTTCTATTTCACACTCATCGCAAACTCTGGAGCAGGGAAAAGTTTTCCCCTCACTTAAAAAGAGACTTTTTACTAACAATGGTGGTCTCTCTTTCCACGTGTGTGACTTTGATTACATTTTATAGAATCTTTGAGTTGGAGACCATCTTTCTCAAACCTACTGCCTGCCAGTGGAGTTAATCCACTGTCATCAGAAGAACAGAAACAACATCACTAGCAAAGGAGGACTTGACATTTGCTTGTGCTCACACTGTAGCTTTAAGAAAGCTTTTACTGCTCCCAAACTTCAATGTCCATAATGAGAACTTAAGTTTGGGCTTTAGAGAGGGGTAAGAGCAAGAAAGATGCCATCCCATCACCCATACAAGGCGTCATGGTGTTGACCAAGATAGACACCCAAGTTCTCTGCCTTCCAGACTTTGTATTTGTCCACTTAAAGAGTGAGGCAATAATCCCCTATTAATTAATATTCTCATTAATAACTAACATTTCAAAGTGTTTCATACTTGATCATCACATTTGATCCCTGATGAGGGGGTTATTAATTTTAACCCCATTTCATAAATTTAAGAAGGAATGACAGCAGATATATCATATAGCCAATCAGGTAGCAGAGAACATATCTCTATTGACTCCAAATTCAGAACTCTTATCAGGATGCCATGCTTTTTCCTCGTTTCTATGCTGAGTTCACCTCTGACCCTCAGAATGAGTTCAGTATGAGGGTTAGGAAATAAATAACGTATGTCACTGTCAAGGTTAATTTTATGTGTCAACTTGGCTAGGCCACAGTACTTAGGGATTTGGTTAAATGTTATTTAGATGGTCCTGTGAAGATACTTTTTAGGCGTTGCGTAAAGCAGACCACCCTTCAGGATGTGGTGGGCCTCGTCCAATCATTTGAAGGCCTTTGTAGAAAAAGACTGACATCCCCCAAAGAAGAGGAAACCCTGGCAGCAGACCATGTCTTAGTCTCATGTGGCAGCTCTCTTTTGGGACTCCAGCCTGCAAGCCACCCTGCAGATTTTGGACTGCCAAGCCACCACAGTTACGTGAACCAGTTCCTTAAAGTAAATGTCCCTCTGTGTATTTATACATCCTGTTGGATTGGTTTCTCTGGGGACACTGACGAACTTAGATTGTGGTGCTGACACATGGGGGTGTGGCAGTGACGAATACCTATAACTGTGCTGGTGGCTTCAGAGCTGGGTAAGGGGTAGAGGCTGGAAGAGGCTTGAGGTGCATGACAGAAAAGCCAAGATGGTCTTGAAGACTCTTCACAGAAACGTGAACACAAGAGGTGCTTCTGGTGAGGTCACCGATGGGCATGAGGAACACGTTACTGGACACGGAGGAGAGGTGATCCTTGTAATAAAAGGACAGAGACCTTGGCTGAGCTGTGTTCCAGTGTTTTAGGGAAGGCAGGACTTGTGAGTGATTAGCTGGGATGCTTAGCTGAGGAGCTCTCTGAGCAAAGTGTTGAAGGTACTGGCTGGTTTCTCCTTGCTGCTTAGAGTGAAACGTGAGAGGGGAGAGATGCACTGAAGAAGGACTTGTTAAGCCGAAAGGAACCAGAACTGGAAGATCTGGAAATTCTCAGCCTATCCAGTTCTGCAAAAACTGAGAATGAGAGAGCTGGAGAGAACATCAGGGGTGTTGCTGGACAATCACTTGGTTATAAAGACATGACAGGTATGACTCATGGATCCAATTAAACGTTTCAGCAGAATTGATGGCAGGTTGAACTGAAAGGGGGGGCAGAGACAGGACAAGCTATAGGAAAGCTGTTGGACTTCGGAGACTGTATAGGATGGACCAGTAGAGCAATCTGGCTGTGAACATGTTACTTTCCAAGAAAAGAGAAGAATGTCCCGGAAGGCAGTTCAGAGGTTGGCAGGGCTGCCACCGTAGGCCTAGAGGGCACAGGCCTGGGAGGGGTGATGGGGCTGCTTACCTCTTGGTTCTACAGGGTGAGAACTGCGGCCCAGGGCTTTGGGGGGCAGGGCTGCCTCCCTGGTGGACCCAGAGGATAGAAGATGGAGCCACAGAGGGCTATTCTCAAGCCTTAAAATCTAATGGAATTTGCCTTGCTGGGCTTCAGACTTGCTTGGTACTTGCCACCCCTTTCTTCTTCCTGACTTTTCCCATCTGGATTGGGAATGCCTATGCTCTGCATGTCCTACCATTATATTTTGGAAGCAGATTACTTACCTGGTTTCACAGATTCACAGCTGGAGAAGAATTTTCCCTCAGGCTGCTTCATACCTTCAAGATGTCTCACCCATAACTGTTTTATATTTTAGGTGAGATTTTGAACTTACAGTTGGTGCTGGAATGGGTTAAGACTTGGGGGCTGTTGGAATGGGGTGAATGTATTTTGCATGTGAGAAGAACCTGCATTTTGTGAGACCAGAGAGTATAGGGTTATGGACTTAATGGTGTCCCCCCAAATTCACACGTTGAAGTCTAGTCCCCCAGGACCTCAGGATGGGGCTACACTTGGAGATAGGGCCTTTTAAGGGGCTATTAAGGTAAACTGAGGTTGTATAGTGGGCCTAATCCAGTAAGACTAGGGTCCTTATGAGAAGAAGACATTAGACACAGCCACATGGACTGAGGGGTGACCATGTGAAGACACAGTGAGAAAGACCATCTGTCAAGTCAGGGAGAGAGACCTCAGAAGAAACCAAACCTGCCAACACCTTAATCTTTGACTTCACGCCTCCAGACCTGTGAGAAAAGAAGTTTCTGTTGTCTAAATACCCAGTCTGTGGTATTTAGTCATGGCAGCCTGAGCAAACTAATAGGTCACCAACATGAATTAAATCATTTAGTGGGGAGGGGAGTTAGCCATGGTCGGGGGCAGAGTTAGCCACACTATTTTGTTGGCATTAAGAAGATAAATCTTGGTTATCTGACTGATTTTGTTATTCCAAAGCTGGTATTGCCTAGACCCAAGTTGAATTATATGTTTCTTCTTCTCTGAGTTTTTCCCATGTAAAATCACTTTCTCTCAAGTTTATTGCCTTAATAGCCTGGGGAATATCTGCTTCTGAGGATCATATATCAAATCTGTTTCATGTTAGTCAAAATATCTTTCTTCCTTTGTAAACAAAATTATACTGTGATTTTAAGTGCAGAAACTCTTGGAAGGAAGAGTCTGCTTTGGATTCTAACAGAGTTTCCTCTTATTACATTTCATCTCTATTACATTCTTCAAGACTCCTACTTGAAGGATTGCTTTCAGACATTACCTGGAACCAAACTATCCAAAACTAACTGTCTTCCACCAAAAGGAATTGTACGACTAAGGAACCTGCCCTTTGGAGAAATTCTTGACCTCTCCTGTTTCTCCCCGTGAACACTCTCTAAGGAACCCTACCTGGCGGATGGGTCTTTTTTCTTTTTCTTTCTTTCCGATTCTGAGTTTTACATGTCCAGATTCCAACATTTAAACAAAATATGTACGAAAAAAATGACCAAAAATTATTCCTAATTGACATCTCATTTTCTGGCTGTAGTTATCAGCCCTGAAGATGAGAAATAAGTGAAAGGCTGAAAGAGAATCCTGCCAACATTTGACAATAGACTCAAAGACCGTCTTTGTGCAGGGATGACACTATCGTTCATGAACAACATTATTTCTCATTAACTTGCTTTTCTGGCTAACCAGAAAATCTTTCTGATTTCACCTTTTTTAAAATTATAAATATTTTTTAAATATGGCGAGCCAAATTCACAAACTAATGGCACACTTTGTTGAACAAACTTGATTTTTGTTGTTTGATAATTCTCTTTAGATTCCTATCAGGAATACAGAAGATTATCCCGAAAAGTGCAGGAGATCAGAGAAGCTAGACACCAAGCAGAGGAGTTCCCATTATGCTCAGAGGATATTTGTCTGTTCATCTTTTCCATCTTTAAAGTAAATGCTCCCCAAAGCTCCTCCCTCCCCCGCAAAAACAAATAAACAAAAGCAGACCCCTGTAGATCCTGGTTAGTTGGATTCCAGGAGAATCTGAACCCGCAGGTGTTTGGTGGGTAGTTAGAGTTCTGGCTGATAGTGTATTTGATGGGCAGAGTGCAGGGAACGTCAGGAGCCCGGTTCTGTCACTTACCCATTGTGCGTCCTTAGCCGAGTCATTCAAACTCTGAGCCTTGATGGGGGAATACTAATATCTGCTCCACAAATTTTCATGTGCCTCAAATGAGATAATGGATGTGAATTTGCTCTTTAAACCATAACTGGGCTATGCAGATGTTAGTCATTATTTTCAAACAGCATCTGTGACCTAGTTTTGATTGTGGTTTACTTTTGGAGAGAAGAGAATTATAAATGCCTCTTGGCTCAGCTGGAACAAACCTAATCCAGTGATTTTAACTACCAATGATCACATTAAAGGCAAATACCCTGCTGCAAAAGAAGACTGACTCCAAGGACTATTCTTGTTTTCTAAATTCTTATTCGCTAATTAATTATAAGTAGCATTTCCATCAGCATACTAAATTTTGAAAAATCCATTCAAATAAAAAGCATACTGTTTTATAGAGTACCACCTCCAGATTCTCCCACTCGGTTCAGCGTAGAGAAGGAAAATACTTCTTGGAAAATTTCCATGTTCAAATATTTCCATCATTTGTAGGGAACTTGCTTTTGTCACTTGTATATTGTTTCTTGAACAATTTTTTTGGATAATTCTTCCGTTATGTGTATTTTCCCTTTAGGTGGTTTTATATAAGGGACTATTTTTTATTGCCCAATTGCCATATGGAAGAGATTAATTGTTAAAAAACTCCCAGGAAATTAACCTCTGGTTCACAATATTGCACATCAGATGGAATTCTTCAGGATGACCTCATTTTTTCCACCCCGAACTATCCATTCAACCATCTTATCAGGGAATCATGATACTGATTTTCTAGTTCAAGGGAGTATTTTGCTAGAATTCAGAGAAAGGGACTGCACGAGAGACCCCTCCAAACTTGCCCGCCTAGTTGACTTTTGCTTTTTGTGCATAGTTTAATTCAAACACCTTTTGTCTGTCATCTTGTCAATATCTCCGCTTTACTTTTTACATCTGACATTAGATTATTTGCAAATCTTTACTCACATCATTTTTGCTGCCCTCTCAAAATATTCCAATAATATTCTGCAGATTAACAGTCCCTTTTCTTCTTGTGGTCTAAGGATGTCTTTATTAGACAGTCCTTCCTTCTGGGCACCTCTCTGCTTGACTTTGAGCCTGTGTGCTGCTGGAGGAAGGGCACGGGGCTTGGGTTTCAGGAGACCTGGGTTCCGGTTCTGCCACTAATGAGCTCCAGGGTGTTGCCAATGTCTCTAGCCTTCTCTGGGCCTCGGTGGATTCATCTGAAAAATAAACTGTGTGGAGAAGCTATCCTCCAAGAATTTTTCCAAGTTTAGATTTTTCATAGTTATCAAGTATGTAGTACAAGGACAGAATATGGGCTTTGTATGGTGTTGGGAGAAGTTACTGAGATTCTTTAAACCTTATTATTCTTGAGGGATGATTCTATTCACCTCAAAGTTATAAGGATTAAAGGGGTTTATGTCTACAGAATGCTGTGATATAGGAAAGAGATAGTAAATGTTGTTTCCCATGTCCTCCTCCCATCCCAGCCCCAACCCCTGTAAAAAAAAAAACAAACAGCCATGTAGAAATGGAATAATAAGGCATATTTTGCAGTGGAGTGGGAAACCTGTGAGATGGCTTGCCCATTTTACCTGACAAACTCTTGGAGCGGGAAGGGTTTGGGAGCTGGGAAGGCAGCTCGTCAAGATTTCCAGTTCACTTCTAGCTCTAAGTCTCACTGGCTCTTTAGGGGACTTTTTATGAGACATCATTCAAATCTTCTCGAATAATCTTTTCAGAGAAAATTGGGATGAAAGATCTGACAAAGGACACCGGGAGCGTTTCTGAGGCAAAGACAGTCTGGGAGAGGCAGCAAATATAGAAGATAAGCTACTGTAATTTCTAGGACATTTTGGTGATTTATACAGGCAATGAAGCAGACGGAATATTAGAAATTGGGGCCGCTCCAGGAATGTGGGGATGCAGCCGTCACACCTCCGTGGCTTCCTTCCCTACAACAGAAATAACGTCGATGCGGACTAGATTCCAGAGTAACGTGCAAAGGTCAGAAATGACAGCTGCTTTTGGAATGCTGGCCTCACCAAAATTCCAAGCTTTACTTTCTCCCAAATTTCCGAATCATACTGTGCAGAATCTCAATACTCTGCATTCTTCACCAAGGAAAGGCCTGACAGTATAATATAGTTCAGTGGTGGGGGCTGGAGCATGAATCGGGAGGGAGGAAATGAAAGATCATGGTGGAAAATGCAAACTTCTATCTTTAAGGAAAATGAAAAATTAGTCCATTATACAGTGCAGCTTGGCGGGCATGGGGCTTAGCAAAGAGTTGCTACTGAAAGAAATGTTTCAGTGGTTTGCGATGACTGTGTACGCCCTATAAATCAACCATGGGACGTAGCTACCAGAAAAATAAATTGAAAAGTAAAATGCATTGTTAGAAGCATTATGACTTTTTTTTTTTTTTTTTTTTTTTTGCGGTACGCGGGCCTCTCACTGTTGTGGCCTCTCCTGTTGCAGAGCACAGGCTCCGGACGCGCAGGCTCAGCGGCCATGGCTCACGGGCCCAGCCGCTCCGCGGCATGTGGCATCTTCCCGGACCGGGGCACGAACCCGCGTCCCCTGCATCGGCAGGCGGACTCTCAACCACTGCGCCACCAGGGAAGCCCTGCGTTGTGACTTTTAAAAGGGAAGTGCTGTTTTTCTTGTGATTTGCATGGCCAAGGCTCTAATTAGGGTGTTGTATTCAATTGTGGGGCTACAGGTGGAAAGGAAATGGGTCACATTAATCCAGATGGATCACTGGGGTTTGCCCATGCTGGTCAATTTGGAGTGGGTTTTCCTCTATATGCTGTTTGGGGAAGTGCTGCTCCTCCCTAAAGGCCTCAAGGACATGCACACGCTCCATACGCTGTGTTGCAGCACATACTGTACATTAATCTACAGCAGTCATTTACAGACGGTGCCTTTGTGAGCCACGAATTCCTTGGGATCACAGACTGTTTCTTATTTAACTTCCATCCCTGTTGCTCATACAAGAATATTATTAGTCCTCGGGCTTCCCTGGTGGCACAGTGGTTGAGAGTCCGCCTGCCGATGCAGGGGACATGGGTTCGTGCCCCGGTCCGGGAAGATCCCACGTGCCGCGGAGCAGCTGGGCCCGTGAGCCATGGCTACTGAGCCTGCTCGTCCGGAGCCTGTGCTCCGCAACGGGAGAGGCCACAACGGTGAGAGGCCCGTGTACCGCAAAAAAAAAAAAAAAAAAAAAAAATTATTAGTCCTGTATACCTGTTTGTTGAGTAAATGGAGAAATGAGAAGCTTTTCAAATGCATTTAATTATTCATCTATTTGTTTGACAAATATTTATTGAGCTTCTACTATGTTCAGGAAGGCATTATGTGACTGCACCAAATGGATCGTGCCTAGACCCTGCCTGGATTCGTTCTCAGTCTTGCCGAGGTCTCTCATGTGAAGAATGGCTCAAGGAACTGGGTGCTCAGGTTGTAGGAAGCGCTTGGCAGTATTTGAAGAGCTAGATTAGGGTGTTTATTCAGCCTTTGCAACTTCAGAGGGTAAAAATTGGGAAGGAGTTTTCTGATGATAAGAACAGCCCCAGGATATAATGGTTTGCCTTGAAAAATGGCAAAGTGCGCCAGAGGGGCTGTGTTTGTGGCTGATGCCTGTGAAGCCCAGCTGACCACAGTGGGCGTCTGCCAGAAGATGGAGGGCCACGCTCTGAGGCCTCCTCTGGTCCTAGAGAGTTGTTTTCCCTGAAAAAGTGGTTTTGTAGAATAGATATTTGGTCCCAGGCTCTTAACCTTTTGCTGCTAAAAATAAAACCTAAAGATAAAATGGAATATAAAGTCTGTGTTTCAAGAAAGACTTCTAGGGGCCACCCTAATAAGATCCAAGAAAGTGTTCAGTCACCTGCTTGGGATACGGTCATGAAGTCACCCCATTTATTTTTGCTTCTCCGAAGATGTAAATCTACTGGGTGTGAAATTTCATAAATGGACACAGCATCTTAAATAGGACACTCTCCAGCCATTGCTTGGAGTCTTGTTGACACATCAGAGCTTGCTTTCGGCAGAGAATATAATTTTAGAGTGAATTTTCTCAAAATATAGCTGTTAATCTCTGTAGGGAGAAGATGTAATAAAGGTGTCCCATAGTCTATATGTTTCTGGGAACAAGAAGCATTTATTCCTTCACTTGTTCAAAAACATATATTGAAAAGAATAATTAATTGCTTACCATGTTTCAAAAATATACCAAGCATTTAAAATAGACAATCTAATTCAATTCTCAAAATAATCCTGTAAAAGAAGTATTATTATCATCCCTAGTTTACAGAGGAAGGAACTGAGATATCCGAGAGGTTGAAAAACTTGCCCAAGCTTATAGAGCTAGCAAGTGATAGACCTGGGGTGAGAATGCAGGCAGTCAGATTCTAGAGCTGTGCTTTTGGGTTGGGGACAATTTAGGGAAACTGGATGTGGCTGTGCACGTATGCAACAAAAGTTTCCCACGTTCCTAAACTAGGAGCACAGACGCAAGTCACAGCCATTGTCATTAAAGAGCTCATGGATTGTGGGGCAGTTAGAAAGGCAGTGATGATTATAAATATTACCGGGAAAGCACTTTGGGTGGGAAGAGGTTAGGACAGGCGATAGATGTAAAGAAATTCCCTGTGGAAGGACAATTCAAGGTCAGATAAAAAGCAGCAAAGTGTAGGTTAGATGGTGATGAGAGAGGTGGTGGGAGGGTGAGGAATGGTGGCCTGCAAGCGGCTCCCAGGAGATAGAAGATGGGTTTATTAATAACTATCATAGAAGCTTGGAAATGAACAATTCCACAAGAAAAGTATGAGGTGAAGTGCTCTCTGAGACTTGTAAGGAAAACGAAATCATTTCCTGCTGGGGGCAGACACGGGAGGCTTCCTGGAGAAGGCGGTATCTGAGCTGGGCCTTGGGGCATGAGGACGATTTGGACGTGTATAGACATAGATCATAAGGGTGGCGGGTAGGGGGTCCACCAGAAATGAGTAAAAAGACATAAATGAAGGCGGGGTTATGAACAGCTCATTTTCCAATGTCTTATTCCATTTGGGTTTGACATATACATACAAGAAAAGAATCTCCTGGAGTGATATTTGTAAGGCACGCATTGGTTTGAATTCCTACCAGTTCTTAATCTGCAGAAGAGAGTTGACTTGTACAGGACACCTGATTATCCAGCTTCTGTTAGATGCTTTTTTGGGGTCCAGGGTGGTAAAAGTAGTTCTCAGCCAATATTTGGATGCTTTGTAGAGAATGCATATTATATTATGGAGATTGGATCTCTGCATTTAATTACAGAATTAGTAACCAGAATACAGGGACTGGGAGAATAGTAGGTTGGAAGCAATGGTAGTCATGGAGTAGAAAAAAATTCAGTATTAATTCTGTAAAATTATATGGGTGACAAAGATTCTTTGATTTCTCCTTTATGATGTTTCATTATTTCAGAATCCCCTCAAAATCGAGGACGTTTATTGTATGAATGAATGGATGGATGAACAGACTCTTTTAAGGGTTCAAAAAACTGTAGAATTGGGATAAGAGTTGGTTGGTCTTGGGGTTGAAAATGAGGTCCATGGGCCATGCCAGCTGGCTGCCTCCTGGGCGACTGGCAGGTTTGTGGACACCCTTTCACCTCATCCTTCAACTCAAGAACTTTCTGCTCACTCTTTTTCCTCCTACCCTTTCTCTCCTCTCTTCACCTTCCTTTCGTCCCCTCTTTGCAGTATTTTACCTTCTTGCCGCTGTCAGGATACTGTTTGCAAGGGTATGTTCTGTCGGCATTTCCTGTAACTTTAGTCTGACCCAATGTTGAGAAATTTCAAAGATTCTCCAAGGAGATATTAAGTGACTTAGGTTACCTTGCAAGAGTCTGTTAGCTTTTTAATCTCTATGTGACAAGACTAGAGGAGTATAGGAATTTTAGGCATTGGTAACATCTATCTATATCTGTACATACTCATCTATTTATACATACACATACATACTAGGGTATATATATCTCTATATATCAAATGTACATATCTGGTTTGTCCAATTTATTTAATAAATATCTAGTGTATGTATTTGGTGATAGACAGATAATAATCATCCTACTTCCGCTGAGAACCTTGTACATGCAGGTACTTTGCTGGCTCCGTGTACATCTCACTCACATTCTCACTGGAAGATAAATCAACTCTTCGTGTTATCAGAGGTTTGCAGTAAATGGTAGAATTGTATTTGGACCTTGTAGGGCTGGTTCCAAAGCCTGCAGTCTTCTCACTTTACCAAATTATATTCCATGAGGACGATGGATGGGAAAAGGAATCTGTAGGTATTTCTCCTCTCAGTGTTTGAGTGCTAACTGCCCAATGCAGTAAAGAGGTCCTGCTGCGGGGGAAGGAGGCCAAGATGGCAGCCCCCACTGGGACCAGCTTGCTGTGTGAACTAGGGTGATCTCGTCACCTCTCTGGGCTTTGATGAAATGATCCTCTGGGGCCCTTCTAGCCCTCACATACCAGGCTTTTTGTTTGATTCCAGAACGTTGTCTCTGCTGAGAGGTAAGCCCCTGATGGAGTCACGTAATGCACTCGTTTGTATATTCATGAAGATAAATGCAATTCTTTGCTCACACATGCAAGCTTCACTCCTGCAATAACTAAATAAGACAGTTTTGATGGCTTTTAAACTGGTACCTGAAGAGTTATGAAGAGTTTTACATTTGCTGGAAGGTAGAAAGTTCATTAGTTATTCTTTCTCACCAACCAGGTCTATGAATTCTTTTTACTCCTTGGGTTGGTTTCCTGGCATTTCTCAACACCTGGAAACACATAAAATATGTCATATTTGAGAAATTTGCTAGGCATGTTGCAAAAGTTGGGTGGAAACAATGTAGAAAAAGATATCTCTGTTTACTTGGAAAGAGAAGTGGAACTTGGAAACTTGTAAGTTATTTTGAATTTGAGGGTTTGAATGACATTCCTGTGCTGGAAACCAACGATTCTCTTCTACTTTTTAAAAAAATTTTTTGGCAAAGGTTAAGATTTTGAGCGTGTAAATTTTGAATACACAAGTAGTCTCTTATTTTTGCCCCAGTTCAAATTATTGACTCTGATAGGCCCAACAAAGATAGGCTTGATAAAAATAACAAAGTGCTGTTGTTTTTACATCTCAGAAAAACAACATCTATGACTTCTGACAAGTATTTCCTAGGAGTGGGAACGTCCTAGTGCAACTAGTTAGACAAACACCGTCAGGCTAACCAGTGACCACTTACAGACTTTGCAATACGAATCTGTTTGATTTCGTG
The DNA here is from genome assembly GCF_949774975.1 of Lagenorhynchus albirostris. NCBI lineage: Eukaryota > Metazoa > Chordata > Mammalia > Artiodactyla > Delphinidae > Lagenorhynchus > Lagenorhynchus albirostris. Next base: position 80,807,638 of record NC_083107.1, on the reverse strand, counting down.
GCACCCTGTAGAATCCTACACCTTAATAGCAATATTAAGAAAGTTCCCAACCACCATCTTCTTTTCATTATGAAAGCGGCACCCATTAATTGCATCGAATTTGGAAAATATATTTAACGTGATGACCACAGTAAGACTGAATAGCAGTGACTTTGGGAAAGACATCTACGTCCAACTACTTTGTGATTGTCTTTTGAAGGCTTTGAGGCCAGACTGAACCCCAGCGCGTAGGGAAGGGTTTGCCATTGAGTGAATGTCCCAGTTTTCCATTATTCCCAGAAGACGTAAATCTTGGAGCAAGAAAGGAGGACTCAGGGGAGGGGCCTTATCATGTTTTGTAAGTTGCCTCTTCTGGAACAAATTCCCTGACGTCAGTGGTCAGTCTCTGTGGCACAGAGAAGTATGGTGTGATTTAGTGGTGGGGGACCTGCCACTGTCCTGTTGGGTCAGACGGAAGCCAGGCATCTGGGATCTGGCCTGGAAGGGATGCTCAGTTGACCCTGGACCTGAGGCAGTATTATAAATGATTCTGTCCATAACATTTCCCCTCCTTTGTCTCAGAACGTACCATATCTTCTTGCACGTTGCAGTCTGGGTTTTGTGGTGATTGTAGTATGGTGGCAATACTAGTAATGGTAATGATATTGATGATAATAATACACTCACCTAGTGCCCATTACATTCCAGGTACTATTCTGAATACTAGATGGGAACTCATTTTGTCCTCACAATAACGTTAAGAGTTAGGTACTAATACTTTCCCAGTTTTGCAGGTTAGGAAACAAAAGCCCAGAGAGGGTAAGCAGCTAGCTGAGGGACCCACAGCTGGTAGGTGTTGGAGCTGAGATTTGAGTGCAGGTATTGTAGGGGCACCGTGGGGAACAGAACACGGGCCTGTGCCCCAGGTAGCATGTGGCAGACCTGGGGAAGCTGAGTGAGGTCCTCCCCCTTGAGGTAGAGGGAGGTAGCCGAAGCAGGTTCAGGTAGAAGAGGCCACCTGCACCCAGGAACGAGGGGCTGTCACAGAGTGAGCTGTTGCAGAGGCCACCCGACAGGGGCGCCGGAGAAGAAACAGAGGACTTTATCCCAGAGTACAGTCAAGGAAGCATCTGGAAGCAGCGGGGGCCACTTCAGGGAGATTAAATTCTCACTAACAAGTTGGCATCAGGGCCTCATGGTGTGGGTAATGTATAGAAATGTATAAAACAGAATTAAAATACCACTCAGTTGTCACCACCGAAAGATGACTGCTTTGAACATTTTCGTACATATACATGTTTGTGTGGACGTGTACATAAAAACATGTTTTTCCTTGATTTTATATTATAAAAACTTTCAAACATACAGAAAAGTTGAAAGAATTGTATGGTGAACACTCATATAGTTACCATCTAGATTTTCTCGTTATCATTTTGCTGTATTTGCTTTAGCCCATCTCTCTATCTATCCCTCTATCTATTCATCAGTCTACCTTATTTTCTTATTCCTAGTTAGTTGTAGACACCAGTACACTTCATCCCCAAGGACTTCAGATCTGCAGACACACACAGCACACACACACACACACACACATGTATGTATGATGGCTTTTCATGTGACATTGTATTCTAAGCCTTTTTTCCTCTCACTGAAATTTTTTAATGAAGATGGTTTTTAGGGGCTATGGACTAATGAATTGGTGGGGCTCTACCACAAATTATTTCAGCAACCTGAAAAAAACTTCCCCAGCTACCTCTGCTACCCTCACCCACCCTAGGACACCTGTGCCCATACCCTCTCCCCTCTCTCCTATTACCGGGGAAGAACTACCTGCAAGAGTTTTTGTACCAAGTAGCTGCACAATAAATACGTATTGAATAAATGAATTTAACCATGCCCATTTGGGGAGCATTCACCTTTTCCAATTTTGTCCATCATCTATGCAAACACTGCAAGAAATATATTTATTTGCATTCATAAATTGTTTCATAAGACGGGACTTTAAGAAGTGCAATTATTAAATCAAAGGTTATGAGCATTTTAGAGACCTTTGCCTCGTTTTGCCAAACTGTTTTCTAGAATGTCTTTGGGATAGTACTGCTTCTCCATATTTTTGCAGGGTTGATTTTTACAAGTTTTGTAGCCCTTGTGAATTTAGTTCACTCTGTTATGCAAGGAGGTATGTAAAAACTTAGCTGAAAACCAAAGGTGAGTGTAGGCTACGTGTTGGGAGTGAATGCAGAAGTTTTACTGGATTTTTAAATCCGAGTTATGGGGTCTCTCAAGTGATTTCTCTCACCTCCATCGGAAATCAGGTTCAAAAAGGGACGCTACCTCTCCCATCAGTGGATTCTAGGCCTGGGTTAACATGAATTTGCCTGAGTACGGATGTAGGAACCTGACCTTGGATTCCCAGTGACTGATCTAATGTCTTTGCATCCACTGCTTTTCTGGGTACAGAATGCCAGCCATTTCATCTCAGCAAAGAATGAACACTATTGCACATCAAACTCTTTGCCAATGAAAGACAGCATAAACGCAGAGAGTAAGCAGTTTGGTGGTAATGGCTAGGATGAAGAGGAGCTCTGATATGATTTTGAGAAGCGTGCTCAACGCCTCAGCATACAAATGAACTTTAATCTCCCTGAAGATCAGAACACTTCTTAAATATAACGATCCACTTTCAATTACCTATTAGTGGGAGGCCGGGATCAAAGACAACCGAACTCCAGATATAATTTAAAATGCTCATGTCACCACTGAGATGTGACACTCCTTCTTTTATCAAACTTAAAAAAAAAAAACCTTTCCCCGGAAGCTCTTAAACCACACAGTTTAGCTGCTAACCACTGAGGCTCACCCTTCTGGATTTCCCCTGCTGTACCACGGTTGGGGTACTAATTAGCAGGGAAAGTGTCAGCTGGCAGGCAGCCAGAAGGAAGAGCAGAGAAGTCAGAAGACCTGCATGAGCTGCCGGTGGGATAACCTGTGCAAAGCAAAGATGCGCCTCTAAGGAGTTCTGCACTGAAGACCCTCCTCTGCTGAAGGGCAATGTCAGGTTGGCAGTGGGCTCCAGCCTCCTCACCTGCTACATAGGGATTATAATCATACCAAGCTCCCCGGCTGGCCCGGAGGAGTAAATAAAATCAGATAAGGGCAGTGGGCTAGGAAGCCATCCTTCCTTGGGTACCCACTTCCTGCCAGGCACTTGGCCATGTTTTTCATTTAATTCTCATGTTGACTTGGTGAGGTGGGCATGACTACCTCTGTTTGATGGATGGGTGAACCATGGCAGGGAAGCTTGCAGAATGTCATAGATCAAACAGTTTGACCACACTCCAAAGCCGAGCCATAGGGCAAAAGTGACTGGCATTTTGTCTGTTGTTATTGGAGAGCATAGGGGAAAAAACCCCAAATTATACCCTCATTATGACTATAAACAACATATATTTAAAGCTATTGGGAACCTTTGGGTTCTGATTTTCAACATCTAATTTACCTGCCCTATTTTTTTTTTTTTAATGAGAATCCAGTCCCTTTCCCCTTCAAGCTTCTAGAGGCCAATCATATTCCTTGCCTCATGGCTCCCTCCTGCATTTTCAAAGCCAGCAGCATCTTCAAATCTTTCTTTTTTTAAAAACATCCTTATTGGAGTATAATTGCTTTATAATGGTGTGTTAGTTTCTGCTTTATAACAAAGTGAATCAGTTATACATATACATATGTCCCCATATCTCTTCCTTCTTGCGTCTCCCTCCCTCCCACCCTCCCTATCCTACGGCTCTAGGTGGTCACAAAGCACCGAGCTGATCTCCCTGTGCTATGCGGCTGCTTCCCACTAGCTATCTGTTTTACGTTTGGTAGTGTATATATGTCCATGTCACTCTCGCACTTTGTCCCAGCTTACCCTTTCCCCTCCCCATATCCTCAAGTCCATTCTCTAGTAGGTCTGTGTCTTTATTCCTGTCTTGCCCCTAGGTTCTTCATGACCATTTTTTTTTTTAGATTCCATATATATGTGTTAGCGTACGGTATTTGTTTTTCTCTTTCTGACTTACTTCACTCTGTATGACAGACTCTAAGTCCACCCACCTCACTACAAATGACTCAGTTTCGTTTCTTTTTATGGCTGAGGAATATTTCATTGTATATATGTGCCACATCTTCTTTATCCATTCATCTGTTGATGGACACTTAGATTGCTTCCATGTCCTGGCTATTGCAAATAGAGCTGAAATGAACATAGTGGTACATGACTCTTTTTGAATTATGGTTTTCTCAGGGGATATACCCAGTAGTGGGATTGCTGGGTCATATGGTAGTTCTAGTTTTAGTTTTTTAAGGAACCTTCACACTGTTCTCCGTAGTGGCTGTATCAATTTACATTCCCACCAACAGTGCAAGAGGGTTCCCTTTTCTCCACACCCTCTCTAGCAATTATTGTTTGTAGATTTTTTGATAATGGCCATTCTGACCAGTGTGAGACGATATCTCATTGTAGTTTTGATTTGCATTTCTCTAATGATTAGTGATGTTGAGCATTCTTTCATGGGTTTGTTGGCAATCTGTGTACCTTCTTTGGAGAAATGTCTGTGTAGGTCTTCTGCCCATTTTTGGATTGGGTTGTTTGTTTTTTTGATATTGAGCTGCATGAGCTGCTTGTAAATTTTGGAGATTAATCCTTTGTCAGTTGCTTTGTTCACAAATATTTTCTCCCATTCTGAGGGTTGTCTTCTCATCTTGTTTATGGTTTCCTTTGCTGTGCAAAAGCTTTGGAGTTTCATTTGTTTTTGTTTTTATTTCCATTTCTCTAGGAGGTGGGTCAAAAAGGATCTTGCTGTGATTTATATCATAGAGTGTTCTGCCTATGTTTTCCTCTAAGAGTTTTATAGTGTCTGGCCTTACATTTAGGTCTTTAATCCATTTAGAGTTTATTTTTGTGTATGGTGTTAGGGAGTGTTCTAATTTCATTCTTTTACATGTAGCTGTCCAGTTTTCCCAGAACCACTTATTGAAGAGGCTGTCTTTTCTCCTGGGTTTACCTCTGGGCTTTCTATCCTGTTCCATTGATCTCTATTTCTGTTTCTGTGCCAGTACCATGCTGTCTTGATTACTGTAGCTTTGTAGTATAGTCTGAAGTCAGGGAGCCTGATTCCTCCCGCTCCATTTTTCTTTCTCAAGATTGCTTTGGCTATTCGGGGTCTTTTGTGTTTCCATACAAATTGTGAAATTTTTTGTTCTAGTTCTGTGAAAAATGCCGTTGGTCATTTGATAGGAATTGCATTGAATCTGTAGATTGCTTTGGGTAGTATAGTCATTTTCACAATGTTGATTCTTCCAATCCAAGAACATGGTATATCTCTCCATCTCTTTGTATCATCTTTAATTTCTTTCATCAGTGTCTTATAATTTTCTGCATACAGGTCTTTTGTCTCCTTAGGTAGGTTTATTCCTAGATATTTTATTCTTTTTGTTGCAATGGTAAATGGGAGTGTTTTCTTAATTTCACTTTCAGATTTTTCATCATTAGTGTATAGGAATGCAAGAGATTTCTGTGCGTTAATTTTGTATCCTGCTACTTTACCAAATTCATTGATTAGCTCTAGTAGTTTTCTGGTAGCATCTTTAGGATTCTCTATGTATAGTATCATGTCAACTGCAAACAGTGACAGCTTTACTTCTTTTCCGATTTAGATTCCTTTTCTTTCTTTTTCTTCTCTGATTGCTGTGGCTAAAACTTCCAAAACTATGTTGAATAATAATGGTGAGAGTGGACAACCTTGTCTTGTTCCTGATCTTAGTGGAATGGTTTCAGTTTTTCACCATTGAGGACGATGTTGGCTGTGGGTTTGTCATATATGGCCTTTATTATGTTGAGGAAAGTTCCCTCTATGCCTACTTTCTGGAGGGTTTTTATCATAAATGGGTGTTGAATTTTGTCGAAAGCTTTCTCTGCATCTATTGAGATGGTCATATGGTTTTTCTCCTTCAATTTGTTAATATGGTGTATCACATTGATTGATTTGCATATATTGGAGAATCCTTGCATTCCTGGGATAAACCCCACTTGATCATGGTGTATGATCCTTTACCTGCCCTATTTTAACCAATTCACATGAACATCTGTTATATAACTAGCACGTGCTTTTATGGTATACAACTTAGGTTACATAAATCTAAAGGCTGCTGACTGCCAGCAGTCTTTAAAATGTAATGAACTGAGAGATCCGCTTTGAGCCTTGGGGCAGGATGGCTTTGGTTTAACCATCTGCTGAGTTCAGCTTTAGGAGGACACATTTGCTGCCGCCCTTCAGTAATCCAACTGAAGCCTGGATTCCAAGCAACTGTGGATGCGATTTAAAACTCTAAGAATGATATCAACTTAAATAAAACAAGGCTTAAACAGAAAGTCCCTGCAAACCCTGTATCCACATTCCATCAGGATGATGTAATGGAGGTTGGACCCAGATGGCCTCTCCCTTTGGGTCCTATGACCACTCCATGGATAGGGAAAGTAACACAGCAGGGACGTGAAGAGAGGTGACTCACAAGAACCCCAAGTCTCAGTGGGATTTTCTGCACCTGAATATACTTAGCCATTGGTGAGTTTCAAGAACAAAGAGGATCTCTGTAAAAAATGCAAAGTAAGAAAAATTTTGGTTAATTGAAGTCAAATTTTGTATTCAAAAGAGAGCAAATTAGAGTTTAGCTTCTTTCTCATCAAAGAGAAAAAGCTCTACATGGATAAAAGCAGCCTAACTTTTAGTCTTGTCTATCTTAGTTAAAACTGGAGCGATAAGATCCAGAGAGGGGAAAGGTTTTGGGGAGCCCTTGTGTTCATTCCTCTCCGTTGGAGCTAAAGCACATATGGGTCATGGCCTTATTGTCCCCAAGCTGGGTGTACATATCAGGTCTGACCCATACTGTTCCTTCAGATAATTAGAGGCAGATTACGGGACCTACATTGAGTTACTCAATTCCTCTGTAGCTCACATTTTTTTTTTCATCAGTAAAATGGGATAATAATGGTACCTACCTCAAAGGGCTGTGTACAGATTAAATGAGTTTTAAATGTTAATTAAATATGCAAATTTAAATTAAATAGTAAATCTCTTGGAACAGATCCAGACACATTGTAGATGCTAAGGGTTTGCTATTCTTCTTCTTACATGTATTACGGAGGCAAGAACATGGTACTAGGTGTGCGTGAAGTCTTTGGAGTCTGACAGGCCTGCACTGGAAACCAGCCCTGTCACACAACACTTCCCCAACCTTGGGCGAGTCACACAAAGCCTCTGAGCCTCTATTTTCCTCATCTGTGAAAATGGTATGTCAATTCCTAGCACAAGTAGCATTATGAGGAAAAGGACAAGATTAAATTAGACAATACATAATAAGCATGGTGTGCAGCACGTGGCTAGTACTCTCAATAAATATTTGTGAAAAAAAGTAAAAAGGATGAAAATTGGATACCTCCATAGCCAAAGTACTTTTAAAAATTGAGCATCTACTATGTCCCAAGCAGTCTGTAGTTTAAATATTCCTTACAATTCTGAATGTGTCATGCCTACTTCAAAGACGGTAAATTGGAATTTGAACCCCAAAGTCCTACACTGTCTCTTCTTCCCTGCTTACCCTCTGATCAGTTATATTTGAGCTAGAGTGAGAAGCCCCTGGGGCTTCTAGGACCTGTTCTGCCACTGAGACATCCCAGAGCTTCTCTTGCTTTGAAACATACAGAAGCCACATTTATGCAACCAATGAAACTGTTGTATATAAATCAATTTGTAGGCATTGGGAAAGTATATTGAGAATAATAGAACTTACTCTTTAAAAAATAAAAATCCATTTTGTGAAATTTTATTTGATGAACTAATAATTTACTCAGTTTAAGTTTGTGTGACTCAGCCTTTTCTTGTGTTGGTTTCTGTGGTTCAGCTCATGGTGCATTTTTATGAGTGTGATAGTCCCATTTCCTTTCAGCCCTTACCCCCATCCTTACATCTTTGACTCTGGCTTCGGGCAAGCCACTTGTCTTTTCTCTTATCCTGCCCAGATCGCTGGAGTAGGTGAGGCTCAGACAAGATCATGAACATGAACGCATTTTGAAATTCATGAGGTACAATGCTGATTATTATGATACTATCTGGATGGGTGTAGCTTATGACTTTTCCCTAGGACACTAGTCTTTATTTCTGTTTATTAAGTCCTATTACTGTAGCTTCTGACCACATCTTCATAACCTAACAACTAGATTAACATAAGCTTCTGGGGATGGATCTTGTCTAATTATCCTTTATTTCCAGCAAAGTTGGCACAGGCTAGGGCATAGAGAAGTTTCTTAACAATTTCTTGATGATACAGAGACTTTCAGGCAATGACGGTGAGTTGAAGGTGGATTGCAAAACCCCCCTCTTGATGACCAACTGAAGAAACAAAAGTTGTAACAGCCAAGAAAGATTCAGCAGCAAAGTAATCAAATTCAGAAAGGGGTAAAATGTGATGTTTTATGCTCTGACAGGCAGGTCTAAGGAAGGAAACAGAAGATTCTTGGCACATCTTGGGATAGCTCTGGCCCATGGCTTCCCACCCTCCCCCAGGTCCCCAGAATGTTATAGAGAAAGAAGAGGAATCTAGAAAATTATGTAAGTTCCCATCGGTACTGCTAATCTTCAAGAGAGAAGAATTAGAGGATCCTGAATAAGACAAATCCCACCCCATGAGAGATGCTAGAGGTTGCTTTCTGCTAGTGGCTGTGAGTTGGGGGATGGAGGAGTTTTCTGGAAGAAATCCCATGACATCCGCAGATGTAGCAGCCACATGCTTAGCACATGCATGTTATGGGAATCCCAAGCTGAAAAAAACCAACATAAAACTGGGCCCTTCCCATTGAAACTTTTGGGGGTGCACACCAGAAGCAAAGGAAGAACTGCTCTGTGTGGACACTTCCACTCAGTGTTCAAAATAGATTCTTCTGGAATTTCTTGAGTCTTGCTTTGTGGCTTATTAGATATAAAATTTTGAAACTATTCCGTATGTTCAGGAGAATAAGTGCCTTTTGCCTCATCTTCTCCTGTTTCCACTTAGTTGGGCACTCTCCCAGTCTGGGCACTACTTGCCCTGATTTCTAGTTTACTTGATTTGGTTTCAGTAGGGGCGCTCTTTCTCTGTCTTGATTGCATGGCCTCAGGGGTGTGATGTAGGACTTATGTCAACTGACATAAGAGTCATAAGAGTCATAAAAGTCATAGGAGTCAACTGACATAAGAGTCAGTTAAGAGTCAACTGACATAAGAGTCAACTGACATCTGTTGGATGTTTCCTTGGCTTTAGGCGTGTTCAATATGTCCTTAAATTCTCATGACGACCTGCAAAATTGTCTCAAAGAGATGAAGAAACATGCCCTGGTCACATGGTTAGTAGCAACGCTGAGAATCAAACCCAAGCCTGTGCTCTGCCCATCTTACCCTGTGCTCCGCCATGCTTCCAGGTCAACACTCTGGGCCAGCATCCATTGGATGATGATGGCAGTAGGGCAGAAAGGACGGAATTCTATGCATTACTTGATAAGCAAGAATAAAAGCTTTCCTCACCAAATCTCAGGATGCAACACTGAGAAGAAAACCCTTGGACTCAGAGGACCAATGAAAGGAATGCCCTACCTGGCAGGTGGAAATCTTCAAGAAGGAGATCTTGGAAGCAATATTAGAGTAGAGAGTGGCTTTGCAAGCCAGATCTCAGAGCTTCAAAGTCAAAGATGTATTGCCTACAGGGTGAAGTTCCTGCTAGTTAGGGAAGCCCACAGGGTTCTTCACAATCTGACCTTTGTCTTGGGGCCCAGCTTCTTTTCCCACTCCTTCCCCTGCCCTGCCCCAGATGGGACAGCTCAGCCCCTCACCATGCTCCTGCCTCCCTCCGTGCCTTTGCTCACGCTGTTTCCTTCTCCTAGAACAATCCCACCCATTCTAAAGGCCCACACTTTGAAAAAGACTACTCTCCTTCAAAGCCAAGCTCAGATGTCTCATAAAAAACCTTCTCTAGGCACATTCCCTCGGATACAAGCTTTGCAAGCCTAGAGATGACATTCTGCTTATCTCTCTGTCTCTAGGGCTTAGCACTATGTGGAATGCACATCAGACCCTAAAGGAAGCGTTTGCTGTTAGGATGGCTGGCTGAATTCCTGACATAGCGCAGAGAGGCAGTGCAGGGCTGTGGAACTAAACTGGGGATTCAGGACTCGAGCCCCGGTCCTCACACAGCTGCTTCTTGGTTTTGTGACCTACTGACCGTCAAGACTTAGGTTCCTCATCTGTAAAACGAGGAAATGTTAAATCTTGCTCACCAGGTTTATGGGGTACAGAAAAGATAAGGAGTGTGAACTGTAAACTGTGATGCAGAATGGCAGTGGTTTGAGAAGTAAAGTCCAATATACCAACGGGAAATTAAAGACTGATAAATTACACTACATTAAAATTAAGAAGTTCTGATCCTCAAAAGACACCATAAAAGAAGTGAAAAGACAAGCTACAAGCTAGGAGATGAAACCTGCAACATCAATAACTGACAAAATCCTAGTATTAAGAACTCCTGAAATCTGGGACTTCCCTGGTGGCACAGTGGTTAAGAATCCGCCTGCCAATGCAGGGGGCATGGGTTCGAGCCCTGGTTTGGGAAGATCCCACATGCTGCAGAGCAACCAAGCCCCTGCGCCACAACTACTGAGCCTGCGCTCTAGAGCCTGCAAGCCAGAACTACTGAGCCCGCTTGCCGCAACTACTAAAGCCCACGCGCCTAGAGCCTGTGCTACACAACAAGAGAAGCCACCACAAGGAGAAGCCCGCAAGCCGCAACAAAGTGTAGCCCCCGCTCGCTACAACTAGAGAAAGCCCACGTGCAGCAGCGAAGACCCAACACAGACAAAAATAAATAAATTAAAACAAAAAAAAGAGAACTCCTGAAATCAATATGGAAAATCCACCCAATAAATCTGGGCAAAGGCACAGAAGTTTCACAGATGAGGACACATATCTGATGAACAAACATCTGAAGGTAGAAATCAAGACCAATATGAGATACCATTTTGTATCCATTTGAGTGGCAAAATTGAAGAAGTTTGACATTTCTGTTTTGGAAGGAATATGGGTCAATGGTGTTCCTGCTTCTTTGCTGTGGAAATGTAAACTGCTATAATCATTTTGAAAAGCAATTTGTGATTTTTCATAAATTTGCACATTCACGTACATTAGCACCAAACAATTATCTCCTAGGCATACACGTAAGAGAAAGTCTTGCAGATGTGTACAAGATATGTATCAGAATATTCATAGAAGTACTCTTTCTAATAAAAAGATCAAGTAACCCATGAGTCTATTGACAGGAGAATGAATTGATAAACTGTAATATGGTCACACAAGAGAATATTACATAACAGTGAAAATGAATGAACTTCAATGACAAACAATCTGGATAAATAATAATAGTGTGATTGTGGACAGAAAAAATACATCTGACACATAGAGTATGATACTAACATGGAGTTAAAGATTAAGAAAACTAAATGATACCTTGTTATGCGTGTATATAAATGCAACATAGTAAGGAATATGAAATTTAGGATGTTGGTTACCTCTGGTGGGAGAGGGGAGGTAGGAAGTTGATATATGTGAGGAACAGAAGATAAATATTATTTAACTGGATATGTTCTAGTTCCTGGCTTAGATGGTAGGGTCATGGAAATTCTTTATGATTTTAAACAAAAAAAATAAACAAAAGGTACAAGGTCATGCAAGTGACCATGCCATGCAAGTGATGCCAATCAGTGTGCCATTGCTGATTCACTTCAGTTCTGTGTATCTTCTCTCGACCACACGTCGTTCATTTTGTTTTCACTCTGTGTGTGTGTGTGTGTGGTTGTGTGTGTGTGTGTGTGTATGTGTATTGGCGTGTGCGTGTCCCTGGTGTTTGGGGGAGGGAGTTAGAAAGGGGAAAGTGGAGTGACCCTGGGTCAGTTTGTAATTTACCACAAATGTAGGAGAATGGTCATCCCAAACAACAAAAGATCTGGGGAATTCCCTGGCGGTCCAGTGGTTAGGACCCTGCTCTTTCACTGCCAAGGGTGTGGGTTCAATCCCTGGTCACAGAACTAAGATCCTACAAATCATGCACAGTGGCTAGAAAGAAAATATGCCAATGAAGTTAATAAAGCCAGCTTGTTTAAAAAACAAATAAACAAACAACAAGCGATCTTGGGAAAGTTACTCCCCTCTGTGCCTCAGTTTCCCTGTCTCTGAAAAAGCAGGTGGACTCAGAGTCTCAGAATTACTGAGTCTCTATGGCTCCTCCTTAACTTTCCTCCCGACTCTGCAGACACCTTTCTCAGGCGTCTCTTCCCTCTGGGTTTGTCTCCCGCATCCCTGCCTCTGAGGCCAGGCCTGGGCAGAACAGCCACATGCAGAATCCTGGCTGCAAATCCACATTGGCATCGAGTTTTTCTGCCCCGACCGTCCAAGCATGTTTTTTAATCACACAATTTAGTGCCCTGTAAACATGGCCACTGCTTCCTTTCCCCACAAATTCTTGGAAACAGCAGCCAGTGAAGATTTGTTTCTAGTCGTGAACCAAATATGAAGGTCACATGATTTTGTGACTTTTTTCTTTACCAAAGAAATATGGGAGGCTTAAACAGGCCAACCTTCCAATTAATCCTAAGAACAGCTGTCTTCGAGGTGGGTGAGCCTGAATATTATTTACTTTCCTAGTCATTTATCAAGGAAAAGAAACTGTCCACCGGCCTCCAATAGCTTTAATTCCTAAGAGGCTAAAATGCAGCACAGCGGGAAGGTCCTCGATACACAGGTGTGATGCAGATCGTTACCTGTGCCCACCTTTGCTCTTGAGTGGAAAGGATGTTGAATGATTGGATGTGGGTGCCCTGACCCGCACACTCACACACACACACACACACACACACACACACACACACACACACACACACACACACACACTGCAGGAGTCAGCAGCCCCCTGCTGGTCACGGAGCTTCTGGGTGCTCAGGACCCCCCCTCCCCCAAAGTGGCCCTGCTCGGATGCCCTTGTAATCGCTCCTGTCTGTCCTTGGTCCCAGCTGCATCATTTGTCTAATTCTTAGCTCCATGGAGCAGCAGGCTTTTCCAGGCAAAAATGCACTTGGTTGGTAGCTTAGCTTAGGAGGGAAGAACTGTAGGAGGACAGACTCAAAGTGGGAGGAACCTGCGGTAGCAAGAGAAATTCAGCAGCAAAGCCAAATTTGCTAATTGACTGGGGACGTAGGGTCAAGAAGGGGGAGCTCTGGGAACTGAAGGGGCACCGGCGTGGGCCAGGCACTGTGCTCAGCACTTGACACTTACTATTTCAGTCTGTGCAGTGCCGTGGAGGGAGGTGTTGTTAACCCTGTGTTATCAGTGTGATCCTATGCAGTCCTTGGGGACTGCATAACAGGCACTTGGTTCCACGTGGGCACTCGACATAGGTCTGCTGGATGGATGGATGGATGGATGAATGGCTAAAAGGAGGTGAACTTGCTGAGCTGCATGCTAGTTTAAAAATGTGTCTCTACCGTGATGTGGTGTTTTCGAGATCCTGGGAGCACCTCACGCTCTCCCCTAAGTGGAAAGGAGATCTCTCTTGGTTCAGGTTCCCAGGATACCGCTGGGCCCTGCCTGATGAGAACGAACACAAAGAAGTCCTCCACCTTAGCAGGAAATAGATTCCATAGGGACAGACTGGTGAATTATTTTCCAGAATGGCAAAAACAATGAACTTCGATGGCGACATAGGAATGGAGCTCAAAATATAGCAAAAAGAGGAGAAATAACGCTTCACAGGGCTGGGCAGATCCAGAGGAATGATCAGGGTGCCACCTGAGAGAGCAAAAATGAGGCCGTCTTATAGATTCTCTGCCTGGAAGGTGACTCTGGAATTTTTGTGCCAGGTCTCAGAGAAGGAAAGGGAGACAGGTCTTGTGTACCTGGAAGGGATGCATTCGGGGCCACTCTTCTGGAGGGCATGGTTGTCACTGGCTTCAGACCGGACACAGTGTCCTAAGCAGAGTGTTTCTCTCCTAGACCCTCTTCCTTGGCGATTCCAGCCCATACCCTCAACTCTTACACACCTCATGAGGGCTCCCAAATCTCCGGAATCAGCCCAGATCGTTCTCTTGGGCTTTTGACTCATACATCCAACTGTCTCTGCCTCCTTATTCACCTAAGACTTCATGTCTGAATTGCGTTCCTCATCTTCCTCCAAACCTGAGTCTGCTCTGATCTCTGGAACTGTTACCAATTCCCATTCACCTGCGCTAGCATTCTGATGTCATCTTGGATTAGTCAGGGCTCCCCAGAGAAACAGAACCAATTGGATGTGTATATTTAAAAAGATTTATTGGGCTTCCCTGGGGGCGCAGTGGTTGAGAGTCCGCCTGCCGATGCAGGGGACACGGGTTCGTGCCCTGGTCCGGGAAGATCCCACGTGCCGCGGAGCGGCTGGGCCCGTGAGCCATGGCCGCTGAGCCTGCGCGTCCGGAGCCTGTGCTCCGCAACGGGAGAGGCCACAGCAGTGAGAGGCCCGCGTACCGCAAAAAAAAAAAAAAAAAAAAAAAAGATTTTTATACAAAATTGGCTCATGCAATTATAGAGACTAAGATGTCCCAAGATCTTCAGGGTCACTCAGCTGGCAGGCTTGAGCCCCAGGGAAAGATAATGTTTCAGTTTGAGTCAAAAGGCAGGAAAAGGCCAACATCCTAGTCTGAAAGCCATCAGGCAGAAAGAATTCTTTCTTACTCAGGAGGGTCAGCCTTTTTGTTCTATTTAGACCTTTAACTGATTGGATGAGGCCCACTCAGATTAAGGAGGGCAATCTGCTTTACTCAGTCTATGGACTAAATTGTTAATCTCATGCCAAAACACCCTCACTGAAACACCTAGAATAACATTCGACTATATATCTGAGTGCCCTGTGGCCCAGTCAAGCTGCCATATCAAATTAGCCATCACATCTTCCCAAACACACGTTTTCATCATCATATTTATTCTTGTCTACACTCTTTTGATAATATCTCCCCTATCTGTCCTTTCTCCCATTCCTGCAGAGATGGCCACAGGGTCACCAAGCACATTCCAACAGGGACTTCCTGCCCCTCCACCCTCAGTGTCCAACCTCGTCACTGCCCCTGCATGAGACCTAAAACGGGCCACATGCCTCACCTTTCACGTTCAATGTCTTCCTGTCCCTCTCTTTCCTACAAAATAACAGCCAAGCTCTCTGCATGGCGTTCACAACCCTTTTGCACTCTAGTCCCAACTTATTTCAGCCTTTCCGGTTCATTCCCACAGGTGCTCATCATTGCTCATCCACGCCCATCCTTCTGTTTCTTCACGAGATTTCCACATTCTTGAGAATACTCCTTGCTCGTTTTGTACCTTCAAGAGCTGATATGCAACCAGCCAGTCCTTTCTGCTCCCAGATTGAAACAAGCCACTCACAGCTCTTTGCATTTTGACCCATTGGCCTCCTGGCACTGACCCTGGCGTGTTCGGTCTCTTGTAATTGTGTGCACATGCCTCATTCTTGAAGACACGATTGATATGTGGGACCCTGCATCTCTATGTGTTGTAGTTTAATGCAAGTTCTCCCAGCAAAGGATGGGATTCGAGTCAGGAAGCCCTGAGTTCGAGTCCTACTGTATTAATTCTAGCTGTGTGATGTGGAGAGGGCTCCTTAATTTCTCTGAACCACAGTTCCTCTATCTGTACAGTGGTGCTTAAAAACTTTCTTCCAGGGTTGTGACTATTAGAGAATGTATGTGCAGAAATGCTCAAACAGTGTCTGGCTCCTGGTATACATAAAAAAACTTTTGTTTGATCAAAGGAAAAGTGAACTGATAACCGCTCTCTTCTAACATTTCATTTAGTCATCACATATTGAATATTCATTTTTCATGCATGATTTTCTCCCCGTTTTAGTTTGGTTTTCCTCAGTGTACTCTATCTTTGACATAATTTTTGGGAGGATTTGAATTTTTGTTAAATGTTACTCCTCTCTCTCTCTCTCTCTCTCTTTTAATGGCTGATTACCCAGCCTGAATTTTCACTTGAGAGTGTGTAAGGACCAGTGTTCCACTTTTAAGCCTTAAAAGTATACAGTCTGCTGTAGCCAACCACCAGTTAAGGCTGTTTCACTAGGGGTGTGGTTTCCATAAAACAAGAGGGGTGCTGCTTTACGGGCCTTGAAGAGACCCATGTGGGTCTCCGTCGCAATTCTTCCCAGGAGGAACGGAGTGTTGAAAATCATATTCAGCTGCAAGAGTTTTCAGCATCACATTCAGAAAGACAGAGCAGAAGTTGCTAGGGGCTATTTTCAGAGAACTCCTAATAAGTACAGAACCAAAATACAGACACGGTTGTTAACACCCTGCGAAATGCCAAATCCAAGTTGGATCTTAGCCAGCAGAGAAATGGAAAGTCCTAGATAGCTTATCTCAGAGCAAATCTGTATTATGCAGAAGGTGTGAGATGCAATTATACAGGAGAATAAGAGCGCTGCTTCTCCGCTCTGCATCCACAACTTGGAACCGCCAATATCGAAGTGCATTTGGCATTTTCTAAACCTGTTTTCCATGAGCAGCTCAGTTGCCCTGGCCTGTGTTCTTTCCTAAGCCTCCGGTTTTCCTCTTTTAAACTCTACCCCTTCTTCCTCTTCCAGCTCGTTCGTGCCTGGGCTTCAGTAACCATCTATCCCTAAACTTAATAACTCCTCAGTATGTATTTCTAGCCTTGAATTTTTTTCTGAACTTTGGACCCCTCCTTTAAGTTCCCCACAGACACCGAAACTTACCATATCTTTCTTCACCTCTGTCCGTCAGCATTTGAGATCAAGTTCTCTGACTGCAAGCTCAGAGCTTTTCCTCTTTAAAACAATGTCTAAAAAGTATGATGTTGTTGAGTTGAGATTAAATCACTCATTTAGAATGTGTATTTTTGGAAAGGTAACAGAAAGGCTGTCTGTGGCATTGATTAGAATTTGAATTCAGAAAACTTGGGTTCAAACCTCAGCTCTGCTGCTCTGAGGCAGCATCGTGTGGACTGAAAAAGAAATCCACAACTTAAAGTTGAGAATTACTTTTTATTGGGCAGATTTTCCGAGGACTTAAGCCCTGAAGGCAGCCTCTCAGATGGCTCTGAGGGACGGCTCCGAAGAGGTCAGGGGGGAGCCAGGATAAAAAGGAGTTTTTGCAACAAAAACCAGGTAGGCGGAACATCAAAAGGTTACTATTAATTAAGTAAGTGCCTTCAATCTATGAACTCATTTAATTCCACAGCCACTCTGGGAGGATGGTGCCATTATTATTCACATTTGTTCAGAGTAGGGAACAAAGTCACTGAGTCAAGAAAGTAGCCATGCCCCTTATGGAGTGGGGAATACATGGGATTCCACGTAGGGCGCTCCCAGCCCAGGGCCTGCCAAAGCAGATGAGTATTTCTCATCCTTTTAATTTCACCTTCCTCTTCCCGACCAGATTTTCTTCGCTCTACTTGATGTCTTTTGTAGCTTAAATACATGCATTTTTAGTCTTGTGACTTACACATTTATTTTAAATATTGAATACAGTTCTTCTAATGCTGTGGGTCTCTCTGCAGGTTCTTACTCATCCTCCCAGGGGAAATGTGCACCTCTTTAGGTGAAGATTCATCTGCTAAGAAGGTGATACATCACAAGAATGATTGTTTTTTAGTTTGCTATCACTCTCTTTCTTCTCAACGCCCTTTTCGGTGGTTGTGACCGCACAGGGGAAGAACTTCAATGTCTGCACTTCTAGAACGTGTTCTGATGCTGAGACCCATGTCTCTCCTTTGGGGTGGAATGGTGTCCCCACTGGTTTAAGGGCACCCCCCCAGCCCAGCTGTAGCATTCCATGGCCCATATTTGAGAAGGGCCTGACTGGGGTCAGGGTGTGGCAGTGATTAGGTAATTAACAGATCCACCCAGGGCCAGTGCCATCAGAAGGGGTTACCCAGCAAATCTATGTCAATGGCTCTATTGATTCTGTCAGTTCTATAGATAATCTAGGTGTGACTTACTAGTAATGACTTAAAAATGAAGAAGAATAGTAGACAAAGGAGTAGATTGATTGACTGTAGAACTTAATAAGATATTCTATGTCACACAGCCAAGGGATGGACAAAGGAGCAGCCTTGCCTTAGGCTACGGATGAGGGGATTGCGATGCAGGGGAGGAGTGCCAAGGAAGCTGAGGAAGAGTGACCCACAGGCACCATCACCTTCTAGCCTGCAGGTGTGATAGGCAAGATAAAGGGGATACCTTTTGATTTGGAAAGAAGAGTTAAGAACATTCAGATGCGTTGTGCTTAAGGTTCAGACTTAAAAAAGGACACAATTAACATAAATGTGACCAAGATGTAAAGGTATAAAAAAGCAGTCATATCCTTTCCCTGCTAAACCTGATCTACCTTTGGTGATTTTGTTTGGCTGACCAGGATAATTAGTAAAAAAGGAGAATTGAAAGAGACCCAACCATCTAAGTCTTTCCACGAATGGAAAGGGATTGGAGATCCAGGTGGTCTAGAGATTTTGGAGAGAATTCAGAAATGAATCAGAGAAGGGAGATTTTAGGGGAACAGCCGCCAGGGTAGTGAGATTTGGGGATAACAAAGTTTTTAAGACTCTTTTCCGCGTGTCTCATCATGTAATTTCCCCATTGGCACCTCTGGGAAAAATCCATTCAACATTGAAAGTGCTTTCCAAAGCTTCCTCTCTTCCTCTTTGGGATGAGGTACAGTATGCCTTTTGTTGAATTCAAGGCAGTATAGTAGAGTGGTTTAGGGCACAGGTTTTGTAGCCAGATTGCCCAAGTTCCAGCGCTAGCTCCATTGTTTCATAGCTGTGTGAACTTGGGCAAGGACGTAACCTCTGTGCCCCCGTTTTGCCATCTGTGAAATAGAGATAGTCATAGTATCCACCTAATAGGGGCGCTGCGAGGTGTGAATGTGGCTGTACCTTAAAGCCTGGAGGGCAGTGCTGGGACACAGCACAAAGGTGCTATTAAGAAGGGTCTGTTGACTTACTATGTGGTGTTTTGTTGGTACCAGTTGCAATATGGATTCCAGTTCTGTTTAGGGAGTGATTATTTTGGATTTTCAACTCATATTGAGTAATACTGCTTATTAAATTATTGCCAAGTCAGGAATGTACCGTCAACATTTCTGTTGGCCCTAGAGTGCAAGTGGGTGGGAACTCATCCAATAGCGAGTCATGATGGCCTTTGAAATACCACCCCAAAGACAAAGGGAAACTGGAAAGGATGCTGAGATGAAGAAATAATTTTTTAATTTTTATTTTCTCTTACTAATATTACAATGAAATGAGATGATAATCTGTTTAGGACTGGATATTTCAGATCAGGAACAAGGTTTACACAACATTCTACTAATTCACTAGCGAGAGAAAATTTAAGAAATCTCCTGGAAAAGCTACAACCCTGATGGATTTCTTAATAAAGCTGGATGCACTCTGGAAGAAAGGAGATCGGTGGCCAGTGAACTTGGACTAGGTCAAGGCTTGGTCCCACTTTGCCAGCTGAGGAGGGGGCTATTGGAGCTTTGAGCTCACTGCTGCTGTGGAAATGGGGGAGGGATACTGTCAGGAATGGGTGAACAAGACTCAAGGCACTGTTAGATATGCCATGAAGGGCCACTGGGATGATGGACGAGAAGGAGCAGAGGTTCCAGAAGTGTCTGGAGGATCCGGCATCAGCAATGTTCTACGTAGCAAGGCCACCAGGACCCCTGAGTCTGTGATGCACCCTCTGGACACTCTAGGGAGAGTGGACAACCATGGTGATTGCTACTGGGATTCCTGGGCACTTCATAGCTACATGCTGGCAGGAAGGGGAGCAGATCATTCTTTCTCTCTCTTCTAGGAAAAGCTTTCATGGTAGGTCATTCACCAGGTCCCTGGAAAGAGGGTTGGAGAATCTGAAAAGCCTGGATCAAGGAAGTGCAGGACTTGCTGAGAGCTAAGAATTCCTGAAGAAACACATGTCCCCAGAGACCCAAGAGACACTGGATTTTCACAGAGAATGGAACAAATTAGAGGAAGGGAAGAGAAAGAAGTGGTGATATGCCATTTGCAGCAACATGGATGGACCTAGAGATTATCATACTAAGTGAACTAAGTCAGAAAGAGAAAGACAAATACCATATGATATCACATATGTGGAATCTAAAATATGACACAAATGAATTTATCCACAAAACAGACTCACAGACATAGAGAACAGACTTGTGGCTGCCAAGGGGGCAGGGGTTGGGGGAGGGATGGATTGGGAGTTTGGGATTAATAGATGCAAACTATTATATATACAATGGATCAACAACAAGGTCCTATTATATAGCACGGGGAACTATATTCAATATCCTGTGATAAACCATAATGGAAAAGATTATGAAAAAGAATGTATATATATGTATAACTGAATCACTTTGCTATACATTAGAAATTAACACAACATTGTAAATCAACTCTACTTCAGTACAATAAATTTAAAAAAAGGAAGAAGTGGTGATGGCCGCTCTTGGAGAACAAGCCACAATACAGAGCTTGCACCTGAGGTATTGGAGTGGACCTGGGTAGCCAGAAGGAATGTAGGTACAGTGCGGCTTCCCAGAAGGCCTGGTGCCAAGTTTAACTAAGTTACTGATCCCTGGCTGGAGGATCCCAGGGAATCAGAGAGCCTGCCCCCTCGCTAGTTTCCAGTCAGTTAGGGTTAGGGCTCTTACACACGGAGTTGCCATGGCAGCCCAATCCCCGGTGCCCAGGGGACCAGAGTGGGTGGGTCCACAGCAGCAAACCCTGCCTGCCCAGGTCTCTGGTGTGTGGAGAAGGCCTTGCATTCGCTCTGCTTGTGGCCAAAAAGGAGAAACAGGACATCTAGTGGCTGACAGCACCCAGAAGGGGAAGGGCTTGGAGAAACCCCATCATTCTTTCCTTTTTATGGAAAAATTCCATCTTTTCTGTGCAAAGGTCCACAAAGTGTTTACTAGCGGGCAAGCCTGAAAGGGAGAAAAACAGTCACATGTTTGCATTCCCAGTCTTCCCCCAGCTCCAGCCCCCGTGCCCTCAGAGAAGACTTCGGGAAGATTAAAAGTCCAGAGTACCTTTGATGCATTCTGTATGCTCCACCATGTGAATCTTTCTCCTGGAGATTTTAGTCAGGGTTTGTTTCGTTGTCTGTGTTTTCTTGGACAGGTACATCTTTTGCCACTGTGTTCACAGAGACAGGTATGGTAGAGCTTAGATTTATGCAGCTGATGTCCCAGCTTATGTGACCCTGAAACCTTTATCTTTTTAAAATTGAATTAGTTAATTTACAATGTTGTGTTAGTTTCGAGTATACAGTACAGTGACTCAGATATATATATTTTTTTTAAATTCTTTTTCATTACAGTTATTAGAACACTGAAATTTTTGTTTTGTTTTGTTTTTTGATTGATTAAGACATTATTCTTCAACTACACAGGGTCAATGGTAAGAAAAATTTGGAACTGAATTTTTTTTTACAGTTCTCTCTTTTATTTTTTAATTTAATTTTAATTTTATATCAGGGTATCGTTGCTTTACAATGTTGTGTTAGTCTCAGGTGTACAGCAAAGTGATTCAGTTATACGTATACATTTTATCCATTCCTCCGTCAGTGGACACTTAGGTGGCTTCCATGTCCTGGCTATTGTAAATAGTGCTGCAATGAGCATTGGGGTGTGTGTATCTGTTTGAATTAGGGTTTTCTTCAGATACGTGCCGAGGAGTGGGATTACTGGGTCATATGGTAGCTCTATTTTTAGTTTTTTAAGGAACATCCATACTGTTCTCCACAGTGGCTGCACCAATTTACATTCCCACCGACAGTGCAAGAGGCGACATTTTCCTTATCTAATGGTTTCACACACTTAAGTTACCCTGTGCCCAGAGAGAAGGGGGTGTAGAGGTAATACGAGCGAGCATCGGAGCAGGGTAAGTGGTGTCTGTGTTTTTGGTGCCAGTTGAGAACTCTGGATCTGAAGGGGTGGCCTCAGCTGAGGACAGATAAGATGAAGGACCCCGAGAGAAGGAGGGACGAGCCAATGTCAGGAGCTGAGTATTGGCCACCGAGCTGACAGGTCTGATGAGAAGTGGCATTTAGGGGACAATCTGAGATCAGAGGCTGGTAAAAGGGCCAAAACAAGGAAAGTTTGAGAAAAGTGACAGGGAGGGGTGAGGGACACACGTGAAGTCTTCCAGCCTCAGGAGTCAGTTCAGTCTGGAAGTACGTCTTCTTATTTATTTGCTCTCCCGTTCACTTTTCCGGCATAGATTCATGTTATTACCCAAAGTAATGTTTAGTCATAACAAACGTGATGAGCAAAGAGAAAAGAGTTAGTCACGTTATTCCAAGGATTACGGTTCAACAGGCACATTGAATTTCTGTAAAAGTTTACTTTTTTTCCCTATTGGGAATTGGCTATTCAAGTTTTAGAAAAACTGGGGCCTTGTGTTTTTTTTTACTCCTCATGCCAGTAATTATGAGCAGGTCCTGGCTCTGACTTCTAAGTGGCATCTGACATCTTTGAACTGCAGACTTGAAAGTACCAAAGGGCCTCCCCGATTCTACCACTACATTCGCTACAGGTTGGAGGGAAAGGTGGTCCAGATAATGTCTATTGTCGGTTGAGGATGACAAAAGTTGGACTGGAACTCTTGTCTGTGGGATTGAATTCTATCAAGTTTTATTTGGAAAATGGATATTAATTTCTTATTCTGCTCTGAGTATATTTATGTTTATCTGAAGAAGTAAAATTCTAATAAGAAACCATCATTCATGCCACATTAACAGAGAAACATCAGTTTTATAGTAACAATACTCACATTTTATAATGTATTAAGATTTTTCAAGTGTTTGAGGTTTATATTTGTGAGGAGAGATATTATTGCCCTTTTAGAGAGAAGGAAAGAGATGCTCAGTATGTCTGAGTGACCTGGCTGTGAACTCACTGTTAGGAAACAGTAGGGGACAAGGTTGCACACATGCACGGTGCTTTATTCACTGGCCCCTTCCTCATCTCTCCGTGACAAACTTCACTGGATTCCTGCTTCCAAACTGGGTATTTCTCCAGGATGAGGGAGCATTTTATCTATAGATCTATATATACAGAGGGAAGAAAAGATGTTTTTTTTCTTTAAGTCATTCTTTGAGTTTTCACTTTGTAGCAGTGTTAAATTTTCTCCTCCCATCCCTTTCTCACTCACTTTCCTTTCTTATCACTTACTCCTCTTTCTTCCATTTTTATTACCAAATACTTCAAAAGCACAAAATGTTAAAATCTAACACAGAAGTTGGAAGACTATGGCTTACTGCCTGATTTTTAAAATAAAGTTAAAGAATAACTTTCATGAGATATAACTTAAATGTTTGATACTATAAACTTCACCCATGTAAAATATAAAATTCAGTGGGTTTTTCAGTATATTTATAGAGTTTTGCAACCATGACCATTATCTAATTTTAGAATAATCTTATCACCCCTAAAGTAACCCCATGCTGATTAGCAGTCATTCCGTGTTACCCCTGTCCATTCCTCCGCCCACCTGACCGCAGCCCTAAGCAACCACTAACTTAGTTTCTGTCTCCATGGATTTGCGTATTCTGGATTTTTCAAATAAATGGAATCGTACAATATGTAGTCTTTTGTGACTGGCTTCTTTTATGAAGCGTGATGTTTTCAAGGTTCATTCATGTTGTAACATGAATTAGTATTTCATTCTTTTTTACTGCTGAGTAATATTCCATCGTATGAATATACCATATTTTGTTTATATGTTCATCAGTTGATGGACATTTGGGTTGTTTTCATCTTTTGGCTGTTACGAATAATGCTGCTGTGAACACGTATGCACAATTTTCTGCATGGACATGGTTTTCATTTGTCTTGGGTGTATACCTAGGAATGGAATTGCTGGGTCCTATGGTAACTCTATGTCTAATATTTTGGGGACCTGCCAAACAATTTTTCAGAGTGGTTGTACCATTTAACAACCTCATCAACAATGAATGAAAGTTCAATTTCTCCACATCCTTGCCTAAACATGTTATTTTTCATTTTGCTTTCCAATGCTTTTGAGGACAGGTATTTTGTCTATTTTATTTTAGCCATCCTAGTGGGTATGAAGTAGTATCTTCTGGGTACAAGTTTCTTATCACTATGTGATTTGCAAATAATTTCTCCCATTCTGTGGGTTGTATGTTCACTTTTATGATAGTGGTCTTTGAAAAAAGATTTAAAAATTTTTAGAAATTCCAATGTATCTACTTTTTTTCATTTGTCAATTGTGTTTTTGGTGTCACATCTAAAAAAAAATCATTGTTTAACCCAAAGCCACAAAGATTTACTCTCATGTTTTCTTCTAGGAGTTTGGTATTTTAGCTATAATATTTAGGTCTATGATCCATTTTGAGGTGATGTTTTCTATGGTGTAAGTTAGGGGTCCAACATCACTTTTTACGTGTGGGTATCCAGTTGTCCCAATACCATTTGTTGAAAATAGTATTCTTTTCCCATTGAGTTGTCTTGGCATACTTGTTGAAAATCCCTTGACATTGTCATTCACCTCCATTTTAATAGCTGGTCTTAATGTTCCCACTCACTGTTCTTATATTTTATTCCATTTAAGGCAACACCACTGACACACTATTGCATACACAGAGCAAGGATAGTCTAAGAGTTGGAATGAGTTTATTTTTAAACTTGGATCAGGGAAAGCCTTTCTGAGTATGATCAAAAGTCTGGAAGCTGTAAAACAAAAGACAGATAAATACGACTAAAAGCAAATGTTGAATTTATGTCTGGCATGGAAGAGCTAAAACAAAGTAAAACAAACAAACCTGGGGAACCTATCTGCAACACGTATGACAAATGAAAGGCTAATTTCTAGAATCTTTAAAGAGCTCGTGTAAAATAATAAGACAAAGTGATAGGGAAGCCAGTAAAGATAATCAACAAATAATTTAAAGGAAAAGAAAAATGGACATGAAAAATGTTAAAGGATGCTCAACGTATCTTTTAGTTAAGGAAATTCAAATAAACATTATGAGATACTTCATTAGAAAAGCAAAGATACCATGCCACTTCATTAGAAAAGCAAACATTAAAACACTGATTCTTGCGAAGTGCTGGAATGACTGGGATGCTGGGTGGGGAACTGGTTTTCTCACACATTGTGAGAGTTTAGGCTGTTACTACGTTACAGACTGTAATTTGCCAATATTCATGAAAATACAAATCGCTCATATTTTGATCTACCAATTCCATTGCAGTGAATTTACTTGCTAGAGTCAGCAAAACAAAACACAAAAACAAGCTTGGAAACAGCCTAAAGGTTTCATCAGGAATATTAAACAGTCTATAAGTAGCTATAGTATAGTCTATACAAGTAGCTCTTTGTATCCTAATATGGAAAAATCCCTCAGAATATTTTCAATGGAAAAAAAGTTAAATCCTGAAAAGTATACAGGGTATGAACCAAGTTGTATAAATGTTAAAACTGTGAATATAAAATAGAATGTAAATATAAACGTACAAAGTGAAAATTTAAAAATACACGCTCATGCATATGTGCCATCGTTAGTCTAAGCGTAGCATTTGTTGTTGTTGTTTAAAGAATACTTTAAGACACTGTTAATAGTGATCACCTTTTGAGAGAGGGACTGGGAAGGGAAAAGATGCTTGTACTTCTCATGTTACAACGTTGTGCACTGCTAAATATTCTAAGTAAGTGCATGTTATCATTTTTACCTTGAAAAATAGGGTCAATTGCGATTATTTGAATGCTGGAATTGAGTCAATATAACATGTCTCTGCATTAAAGAATATTATAGTCTTTTCCTTTAATATTCTTTTTTTTTTTTTTTTGCGGTACGCGGGCCTCTCACTGCTGTGGCCTCTCCCGTTGCGGAGCACAGGCTCCGGACGCACAGGCTCAGCGGCCATGGCTCACGGGCCCAGCCGCTCCGCGGCATGTGGGATCTTCCCGGACCGGGGCATGAACCCGTGTCCCCTGCATCGGCAGGCGGACTCTCAACCACTGCGCCACCAGGGAAGCCCTTAATATTCTTAAAATACCCACCAGTGGTACCCTAGCAACTCTGCTTTCAAGTTGCTAAAGCTTGTTAGGTGATGGGGCTCCTGGAAGCCACATGCTTACTAGAGAATGATGTTCATTGTTGACAGTCACCTGCTCATCTTCTTTTTCAACTGTGAAAATTTCATGTGCAACTTACAATTTAACTGTTTTTAAGTGTACAGTTCAGTGGCCTTCAGTACATTCACGTGACTGTGCAACTATTAACACCTCCATCTCTAGCACTTTTCATCTTCCTGAACTGAAACTTTGTACCCATTCAATAACTCCTGATTTCCCCCTTCCTCCAGCCTCTGGTAACCACTATTCTACTTTCTGAATCTATGAATTTGATTATTTTAGGTACCTCATATAACTGGAATCACAATATTTATCCTTTTGTGTCTGGTTTATTTCACTTAGCATAATGTCCTCAAGTTTCATCCATGTTGTAGTGTGTATCTGAATTTCCTTCCTTTTTAAGGCTGAATGATATTCCATTGTACGTCTAGACCACATTTTGTCTATTCATTTATCCATCGATGGACAGATATTTGGTTGTTTCCACTTTTTGTCTATTGTGAATAGTGCTGCTATGAACGTAGGCGTGAGTTTCTGTTTTCAGTCCTTCTGGGTATACACCCAGTAGTGGAACTCCTGGATCCACCTATATTCTATATTTAATTCTATATTTAATATTTGAGGAACTGCCATATTGTTTTTCATAGTGGCTGCACCATTTTACATTCCCAACATTGGTGCGCAAGTGTTCTAATTTCTCTACATTCTTGCCAATATTTGTTATTTTTGTGCGTTTTGGATAACAGCCATCCTAGCGGGTGTGAAGTTGTATCTTATTGTGGTTTTGATTTGCATTTTCACCTGTTCATTCTTACAGCAGACATTTATTCAGAGCTCACAGGTGCCAAGTCCAGGGCTAAGCATGCCGAGCTCTAGAGCTGCACGGCCCCCACTGTCAGATCTATCAGAGTGGGGTGGGAGGAAAAGACTATGCAAATGCAAACAGGCATTACCCGCTACTGGCATTAGTGGGCTGGTGGCAGGTGCATGGAGCTATGGAAACAGTGGGGTGATAAGGCTTGCTGGTTTTCTCTGTCATCTCTGGTACTTACTAGCGGTCCAAAGGTAGCGAGTTCCAAATACTTACAAGAAAAATTACAGAATAAAACTTCACATTGAGAAATTTCTATTCATTTGCTTATTCTTCTCCCTGCAAATTGGGAAAAGACATGCATTCTTTGATTTTAGTGTTAGAATGCCATGGTGCTTTGGAGTACATTCTGAGCCCCACAGGCTTAAATGAACCATGTATTTCCAGGGAAAGAAAGTGGAGGGTAAAATATTCCCTGTGAAATTGCTGCATGTGCAGCCTTGGCTGTGTGGATCACTCTGAAGGCAATAATAATCCCACCACCTGGCATTTGTAGAAGGCATTTAACTCTTCAAAGTGCTGCCGCGTAATCAGAGGAGGTGGTGTCCGTGCCGAAGAAAGGTTACCACTCAGTTCTTTGCCGTCTATAATCACTCATGTGCTTCACGCACCTGGTGGAAATTATATTTAACCGTGTATGCAAATGCTTGTTGCCAGAATGGGCTTCCATTTTCCTAGTTATTTTCTATAGTTTTCTTAATTGGGGCTTTATTAGCTACTTTTTATTCATGTATTGGGTCCATATTACCTTCTTGGGTGGTAACATCCTCATTTATGGCTATCTTGAAGGTTGGACATATATTGTATATGTGTTTGTTAATATCAAATTTTTGAAAATTTATTTATTCGTACAAAACCAACCAACCAAACAAACAAAAAACCCAAAAGATTTTACAGCCAGAGCAGTCTAGAAGCCAACGTTGGTGTTTCTTTGAGATCTCATCAGTTGATAGTCATTATACACATAATGGGTGCATTTCAGAATTTGATGAGGTTTACTTTCACTCCTGCTGGTTTTTTTGGTAACAAGCATTCCTCCTGGTGCTGTGACTCAGGCGTCAAAATGTGGCTCTTAGATTTGTGTTCCTCCTTCTGCTTAAATGACATTCAGAGCTTCCCATCTTCCTTACACAGTTGTAAAACTGCCCAAGTTTTTAGAGGAAAAGGGAGTGGGATAGGATACCTAATAGGAAAAGAGTTTTTTCCTCACTCTGTCAGGACACAGAAGGTCCGTAACGTGGTGGAAGCTTTGGCAAATCTGACTGGTTTCTTCAGGTTGTGGAAAGAAGGCAGAATGGCAGTACTTGGGGAACTAATGTGTCCAGAGAGGCACTAACAGGGGTTCCCAGACCATGGGTTATATCAGATGTTCCAGAAGGGTCCATTTGGTCTTTGGTTAATTCAAGAAATAAGAATTTATTGTCTCTCACAAAGGAATCTATCTATGAAACAGAAACAGAATCACAGACGTAGAGAACAGGCTGGTGGTTGCCAAGGGGTAAGGGGTTGGGGGAGGAATGGATTGTGAGTTTGGGGTTAGCAGATGTAAGCTTTTATATACAGAATGGATAAACAAGGTCCTACTATATAGCACAGAGATCTATATCCAATATCCTGTGATAAACCATAATGGAAAAGAATATTTAAAAAATGTATATATGTATAACTTTGCTGTGCAGCGGTAATTAACACAACATTGTAAATCAACTATACTTCAATTTTAAAAAAAGAATTTATTGTCTCTGTTATGGGTTGAATTGTGTCCCTCTCAAGCATATATTGAAATCACAACCACTGTGCCTGTGACTATGACCTTATCTGGAAACTTGTTCTTTACAGATGTGATTAGTTAAGAGGAGGTCATACTGGAGTAAGGGTGGCCCTAATCCAATAGGACTGCTTCCTTATAAGAAGAGGAGAGCAGACACGCTCTCAGACACAGAGAGAATGCCATGCGAAGGTGGGGGCAGAGTTTACAGTGATGCATCTAAAACCAGGGACCACCAAGGATTTCTGGTTAATAATCAGAAGCCAAGAGAGAGGCATGGAGCAGCTGCTCCTCCAGAGCCCCCAGCAGTAACCAACCCTGAAGACACCTGGGTTTTGGACTTTATCCAGAACTGTGAGAACATAAATGCCCATTGTTTTAATCCACCCAGGTTGTGGTAAACCACTTTGGTATGGCAGCCCTGAGAAACTTCATACAACTTCCAAGGGACCAGACACCTCCTGGTCCTACGAAGTCCTAGGCGAATGGGACAATGCCATTACCCTGGAAGAGGTCACACACTGATCTGGAAACACACACGTGTGGTGGGCACAGAGGATCCTGTGGAAGACGGTGAGCTTTGGGGTCAGATGGATGTGACTTCCAATCCTGAGCTGGTTTCGTAACCTGTCTGGCATTTTTGGTTTCCTCATCTTCAGTTCAGGGCACTCATATCTTTCTCAAAGAATTTCTGGTGGAAGATTCGCCATGCTGATGGATTTGAATGAGCTTGACCAGTGCACAGCCCACCAAAGGTACTCAGCTAACACGTGTTCCTAAAGGCCTGGACGTGTTTTCGCTCCTTCATCGGGTCATCCGTTTAGTCAGGCTCTGTTCTTTCAATTTCATCTTGGTAGTTTTTGTCCTTGCATTGTGTTTATTTAAGGAACCATTCAGTTGGGTGAAACCTCACGGCATTTAGGTTTTGGCTCAATGCATTGGAACGATCTAAAGGATATTTATAGTTAAAAACGTTTGTGCACCCAAACCACATTATTTTCATCTCCTGACACTTGAACGAGCTCTGGTTTGGGTTGGATCTTTAAGCCTTCCTGTGGTGTGGAGGAGAGCACATTTTCCAACACCCCTCATTCATCTCTGTAAATATCTTTGTCCCACCCCATCTAGTGAGTCCAAACTGCAGTTTTTATCAGGTGATGCAAATGGCGCCCCTGATTATAATAACGTGGGAAGATGCTGTGTGCGGATCCCTGCAGGCCATTCTCGGCAGATCTTCGGCACGATATTTTCCTACCTCACTGCTTGCCTTTCACTGGACTCACTTCAAATGTCTTAACAGACACCTTCTGTGCAAAAAGAAATTCATATTTGGGTCTTATATGTTTTTCATGTTTGGGTCTTGGCGAGACCCACACGCATAGAACAATTTCTTATGTTTCTTCTATACACCTGTGTAGGAATGAGCGAGGATTTATGAAGTTTGTTTTCTTGAAGAAAAAAGTCATTTAATTCCCAGCCAATACCATGACCTTCATGTGCATTCCAGCAAGATCTCCAAAGGCAGTTTGGAAGAGTGGGCCACAAAAACATCAGGGCTTCCTAATGGAGAACTGAAGTCATACCTGAGTAGACGGTGGGGAAGGAAATCTTGGGAGAAATAAGAGCGGCATTTTTATTCTTTCGTTGCCAGAAAGCCAAAACCAAAGCTGGAATTTTGTGGTTCCGGCACTTTCTTGTGCCTCCCAGTCATTTTACACAGATGGTTCTGGTTTAAGGATAAGACACTTCATCCACCAGAGGGAACGAGGCCCAGTTCCTGTGCCTGTGCTGCCTGTTCTCGTGCCAAAGTATACTCTGCAGCCGGAGAAAATGAGAACGAACAGAAGATGATTCTAAAGCCCTCCATTGGGAGGCAAAAAAGTGGAATGATAAAATGACGCTGCAACAGGGAAACTTGAACTTTCCTTCAGATTATCTCACCTTGGGAATTCTAACGAGGGCTTCTCAACTGCGTAGTCAATCATGGGTCTGCTTGAGACACACCACCTATCATGGCAGTGGCCACATGTCAATTGTTCTTGTTCCTCCTTTGTCATTTGAGAAAACAGAGACTCTGCGAAGCTTAGTGACTTGCCATTTATCAAGGAGTTAAGCTAAAGTGGGAAATATCTAAATGGAAGTTTGTATCATCTCTTTTCTTTATTACTGAGTGGGTGAAAACTGTTTCTGACCCAGTCTTTATCAACCCCATTCACACTCAATCTTTCCCCCTTACCATCTCCTATCATGGCTCCTCGAAACCTCTCAGTTCTTTTCTACCCACCAATGTGAGGTGGTTGGGATTGACAGGAGAGCTGGGTCACCCACTGTACCCACCTTCCCTCTTTCCACCAACCCAGCACTGGGCGAGAAAGTCCATAGCTTTACAGCACCCTCCTCTGAAAGGTCTTGACCATTTTCTCTCTTTGTATTTGTCCTGTGACTTGCTTGATTTATGAGCAAGTTTCTCATTACCTCTCAAAATCCAGCTCATGTAGCCTTTCCTTCGTGAAGCCTTTCCTGTTTCTCATGGCACATGAGCCATTTCTCTCCAATGCGTTTACACTATTAAATTCCTGTTATTCACTTCCAGTTTGGACTGTGAGTTTCTCCAGAGAGTAGAACCACAGTACCTAGTAGTCTATTTTCAGTGCCTAGTAGTACCTGGTACGTAGAGGGGGGTCAATAATTTAGGTTCCTATAGCCTTGTAGGTTGGTCCACCAGTTAAAGACTTTCCTCTGACAAATCCAGTTTATCCACATGGCTATAACTTTCTTCCAGGCATGTGTCACCTGGCCTAGTACACACTCTTGTTGAATTGAAATTTGAGGAAAATGGTATATATTACATTTATGGAGTGATTTGCAATTTGCATTGTGCTTTTATGAATGTTTTGATTCTTGGCTTTATACCACGCAAGAGAGACAGGTAGGGCATCCATTCAACCCATGGTGGTGAGGATTATCATCCCCATTTTACAGATGAGAATACCGAGGTTCAGGTTTGTTGATATTTTTCCCCTCCTGGTTACAAAACTAGTAAATGGCAGGGCTGGGTCTTAAACCCGGGTCTTCTGAATCCCAGTTCAAAATTTTCTAACAACATGGTATTATTGTTAGAAAAGCATAACAATAATTTTGTGGGCTTTGTAAAACAAAAAAAACCCACAACCCACCATGATAACAACCATCACAAAGGTCTTGAACTCTTCAGGGCAGATGCTATCTATGTTTATTGGTGTGTCACGTGCTGAAATGCCACTGGTGTGAGCAGTGCCCAAACCCCAAGCACACAGGCCAGCCTGCGATGGGCAAACATTGTCATAGCTCATCAAGCTCACAGATCTGCAAACATAAAACATTTACCGGGACTTGGCTCCACGAAGGAGTGAGCCAAGCCCCTGGGATGCAGCCATGTGACTCCATCAGAAAACACTCAAACAGACCTTGGCAGGGTTTCAGGGTTCACATCTGGGAAGAAAGGTATGATTCATCATTATTTTGTCCATGTTTGCCTGTGTGGCTCAGGCCTTCCTTCAGAGCCAGTCTGGACTGATTTACTGTGGCATTTATTCTTCTATGGGCCCTTCTAATGGCATTTCCAGGTTCCCCTTGGGCAAAGATGGAGGGGAGGCGATAGATTGATTGACTGACTGATGGATTCTTAAGCCAAAGTTCTTATTCTGGACTATGGCCAGTTAAATGGGTTTAGATGACGTCTCTGGGTGAAGTCTTCTGGGTCCCTAGGCTACCCCAGGTCTTTGGGGCAAAGGAGCTCTTGGAATTTCTGTGGGTCCTTTAGGATTAAGCACAGGTAAAGTCACTGTATGTTGAATTAAGCTAGGTTTCTCCATGTCTGCCCTGGAGGAGCTCATCAGAGGCTCACCGTGCCCGGTCTGTGCTCACGTCTGGTGTGCCGGCCCTCTTCGCTCTCTCTCCTTGCTCTCTGAGCCCCTGTAGCTGAGTGGTCTGAGCAGAGTCCCAGACTCTGTTTATCCTTGTCACACTCTGGGAGCCATAACCTTCACAGAGACCCTCTTCGTGTGGGGAGACAGTAAGGAGTGCGGCGTAACGCATCAGACAGCCTCAGACCTGAGCCTGTGTCAGCTCAGGACAAAGTGTGAGACTGGATGAAACCATTGCAAGACTTTGTCTCAGTGTCTGTAAAGGGGGCATGTGCAAACAGCAGGGCACATGTGGGATTAGTTTCTGCTCCTGACTGCCTGTCACTAAAGCCACATTCCTTAACTTCCCTGGACCTCAGTTTCTTTACTAATGAAATAAGGATTATAGTACCTCACCCAGGGCCAGAATACATGCCATTTACAATACCAGGGCTATAGTGGGAGTTCACTGTGATTACAGATATGAAGCACCCTGTATACTACTTGTCTCATAGTAAGTGTGCAATAAATGTCAGTAACTTTTACTCTCATTATTAGGGAGCTGCAGGGCCTCTTCTGGAGTATGAAAGGGGCGGTTGGCTTGTTTGTTATGGAGGTACCAGAGTCAACACAAGTTGCCAGAGAGACGGAGGGTCCAATTCAGGTGGGTCAGCTGTTGCCGGAATGAGGCTGGGAGAGGGTGTCACCTGCATGTTTGGGTCAGAGGCAGCAGGCTTCTAAACCCTGGGTTGGAACAAAGCCAGACCTTGGGTCTGGGAAGGGGATGAACTTCTGAGAGCAGGTCAGTGATGGTGGGGATGTCAAGGCTGAGTTGTAGGCCTGGATCTAGAAAGGATCCCGGGGTTCAACAAATATCTTGGGCACCTTTGGAAGGTCAGGTACCATACGAGTATGGGGCCCAGAGGAAAATAAGACACAGTCTCCATTGGGGGAGGATTATAGCTCTGGTTGTTGGCCAAAGGAGTCAGCCTTAGCCTGAATATTAGGAAACATAGGCCCCTAGGAATGCTTCTTTTTTAAAATATATTTGTTTATTGGTTTGTTTGTTTCTGGCAGTGTTGGGTCTTCATTGCTGCGCACAGGCTTTCTTTAGTTGTGGTGAGCGGGGGCTGCTCTTCGTTGTGGTGCGCGGGCTCTAGAGTGCAGGCTTCGATAGTTGTGGCACGTGGGCTCACTATTTGTGGCTCACAGGCACTAGAGCGCAGGTTCAGTAGTTGTGGTGCACGGGCTTAGTTGCTCTGAGGCATGTGAGATCTTCCCAGACCAGGTCTCGAACCCGTGTCCCCTGCGTTGCCAGGCGGATTCTTAACCACGGCGCCACCAGGGAAGCCCAGGAATGCTTTTGATTAAACAATCATTTTATATTTTTCTCATTAAAAATAGTAAATGCAAACTATTTTACAACCACGCATAGGAAGGCCTACCTACACATATGTATTGCTACAAGTAAAGGAGTCTGGATTCAGAGGAGTGAAGTTTAACAATGTAGCTGTCTGTGTAAACTCAGGCCTCAGTTTCTTAATCAGGCCTCATCTTCTTAATCATAAGATCATTTTGTCAGGTCATTGTGAACCTTGCATGAGACAGAGAAAGTGACTTTGTGCACTGTGCAGTCAATGTTATCTGTCATTATATTTTAAAATTTACTTTCCTTTCTGAGAAATAAATAATACATGTTTTTAACCTCTACCCGCCACTTTCCTTTTTAAAGCTTTTGGGTAGATCCTGCCATCTGCTCCTCTCTCATTGCAATGATTATAAGATAACTTGAGAAGCTAAAAAGCCTGTAATTTCGCTAAATCAGAATTTTCTTGGGCGTCTTTTGCCCTGTGAGCTGGGCATTTCAGAACATCTTCCAGAAATTGCTTTGATTTTCTTCAGTTGTCACCTCCTTTTCTGGGGTTCAGGGTAGGAGAGCTCACTCTGGCTGAGAGGCGACAGGTATTGGGTACTGTCCCACGTGGTATCTTGTATACCTTGACGAAACTGACCGGAAGCTGACAGATGGAAGTGTGACTCGGGGCTGGAGAACAAAGTCCACTGCGTGGGAAGCTGAGTCAAGCTGAGTCTTGGCCCTTTGCCTCAGGAACTCTTCTCCCTTCCCTCCGGGTGCTTCTGTTCTTGCGCTGACAGCACAGTGCTTCTCTCTGGCCATCACTCTCCAAGTCTATTCTGATGATGCGCTGACTAGTCATTCAAGTGTCAGCCAACCACGTGTTTACAATGTGGCAGGTCAGGTTCGGTGGGGCTTGAGGCTTTTACATTTGGGGTGAACGTGCCTTCTGTTTGGTCTGGCTGCCAAAACAAAGCACCGTAGACTGCGTGTCTTGAACACTAGAAATATCTCTCTCACAGTTCTGGAGGCTGGAAGTTTGAGATCAAAGTGTCAGCAGGGTTGGTTCCTTCCGAGGCCTCTCTCCTTGGCTTGCAGACGGCCACCTTCTCCCTGTGTCCTCACGTGGTCTTCTCTCTGTATGTGTCTGTGTCCCAAGCTCCCCTTCTTATAAGGCTTCCAGTCATACCGCATTAGGGCCCACCCTAATGACCTCATTTTAACTTAACTGTCTCTTTAAACCCCTTATCTCCAACTACAGTCACTTTCTGAGCTACTGGAGGGTTAGGGCTCCAACATGTGTATCTGTGGGGGACACGATGCCATCCAGAACAAGATGCAAAGTTATGGATAAAAACTGAGGTTCAAGGCTTCAGAAGGGGCCTGTGTAAGTGAAGGGCCCTAAAGTTGAAGCTTTACTAGCTTCGTGGTGCGTTTGCTCCTGACTTGTCAGCTGCCCTGTAGCCATCCTTGTGCTAGCACTGGGATGGAGAAGGAGCGACGGCCGCTGCTCCGAGGGAGCTGGTGGAGGGGTGGGAGCGGCTGGCTCCCGAATGAGTGTTACGTGTGGAATTAGGTAAGTGTTGTAATGAGGGTGGGGAAGCAGAGAGGGTGCTGGGATATTGCAACCCTGTTCTCATGCCCTATTTTAGGATGTGACTGGAAGATGATTGGGAAGGCAGGTTGGCTTCTTTTTTTTTTTTTTTGCGGTACGCGGGCCTCTCACTGTTGTGGCCTCTCCCATTGAGGAGCACAGGCTCTGGACGCGCAGGCTCAGCGGGCATGGCTCACGGGCCCAGCCGCTCCACAGCATGTGGGATCTTCCCGGACCGGGGCACGAACCCGTGTCCCCTGCATCAGCAGGCGGACTCTCAACCACTGCGCCACCAGGGAAGCCCAAGGTTGGCTTCTTGAAAGAATAAACCCATGAAAAACAACACAACACAACAGCAACACCACAGAAACACCAGTGAGCTTGAAATCAGAGTATCTACCATTATACACCCTACCACGTCATGCCCTACTTATAATACAGTCAGAGCTTTCCTGAGTGAATGTGGACGGCAGGGCGCCCACCCTCATGCCTGCACCCCGCTTGTGCTCTGGGTCGGGCGTTAGTCATCACCTGTATGCCTAAGGAAGTCCAGGGTTAGCAGGGAGAGGTGCCGGGGCCCTCATCTTCCAGCCAAGCTCTCTTTACTACATCAAAGCCATTTCTTTGTGTGTGCCAGGGGCAACGTCTTTAAAAAAGAAATTTTCATGGTAGTGGGTCTCTCACAACAAGGCAACAAGCGCTAAAGCCTTCAGGCCTAGGATACAAGCCATAAAAAGGATCTGGATGAGAGGAAAGAACACAGTTGGCTGCAGGAGAGCTGTAAGTGATGGGAGACCTGACCAGCCAGACACGAATCTGTGGAAATAGTCACTTATTTTCAACGTTGCCTAAGTCAGAGAGGGCGGGAGGGTGGAGCTTCCTTAGATAGTCAAACATTTTAGCAAATCGGGTGAGTCTGGCCTGGGAAACCAACCAAGACAAGAGTGAGGTGCTTAGAGGAAAGCCAGCTTGGGGAGATAGGGTGTTGATGATTTGTCTCATGTCAGCTTCATTCATGGTAACTATACTTTGCAGTAATTACTCTAATTAGTGGTTTTGAGCATAACGAAAGGAAATAATTATAAGTATTTATAGCTGGTCAGTGGGTTATAGATTGGACAACCAAGGAAAGTAGGTGGTGAAGCGTAGTTTAGGTGAACGGACTCCATGTTATAATTAAGATTCGCTGTGCTCTTTGTTACGTTTATCTGGCAATAGTCCCTCATTTAGCGTGAACTCAGGGGCCATGTGAGAGCAGTTTTGAAGGCAGGGTCTCTGGAGTGATGGATCTTGGTGTCCCAGCATCTCTGACAGGAGCCACGATAGGGGCTCCACAAGGTGGGTGGGTTAGGGAAGGAATGACTGCATGTCTAGACCCACCGTAGTGTATCAAGCAAGCACGGGCACCTTGTTCTCTAGGTGAAGCCCACCTCCCAGGCTGAGCAGGCAAAAGGTAACCAAAGGAGATCCTGAAACTTTATCCTGTGTTGTGCGCTTGGGGTGAGGGTGACCTGGTCATTCCTTCATGAGTCTTAAAGATAGACTTCTGGGTGATGTCTGGGTGATTTCCTGGATATGC
The DNA here is from genome assembly GCF_949774975.1 of Lagenorhynchus albirostris. Taxonomy (NCBI): domain Eukaryota; kingdom Metazoa; phylum Chordata; class Mammalia; order Artiodactyla; family Delphinidae; genus Lagenorhynchus; species Lagenorhynchus albirostris. The sequence continues at coordinate 80,770,327 of NC_083107.1, read as the reverse complement.
CCTGCCTGTTACCATCTCTTTGTTTATTATTTGTATGACTGTGCTTCCTCCCCTGGACAAGGGGATAATACATGTTTGCTGTCCAGCCCCGGGCAAGAACACAGTAGATTCTCAGTAAATATCCGCTGCTGCTCCCATCATCCCCTCCCACCCCCGCCCCCCCCCCATCCTGCCCATTCCTGCCAGAGCTCCTGACTGTCCCCTTTGATTTCCATGCCTCCACGTCCAGCTCAAGGCTGCTTTGATGCTGGAGCTCCCCCTGGTTTCTCCAGCGAGCACCCGTCCTCACCTGGACAGCTCAGTCCTCAGCGTTCTACATCTGGCAGCCCTGGCTCTTGTTTGATGCTCTCCATCTGTTTCTCTAAGCAGTCTCACGGGAGACCAGGGGTCACATCAGCTGCTTATTGTTCCTGTTTCTCTTTCACCTGAGCCTTAAAGGAGGATCACACTTGGTTAGATCCGATTAGAAAGTCCTGATCTGGCCACTTGCTAGCTGTGTGGTTTTGAGTCACTTAACTTTGTCTCTTGAACCACAGTTTCCTTGTCTGAAGAAAAAGGGACAATAATGCCTAGCTGGTAGGATTACAGTGATTAGAAATAGTATTTTTTAAGTGCCTGGTACAGGTTTTAGCACATATAAGGGGCTCCACAAATAGTAGATGATGATGATAGTATAATAGTAACAATAATTGATGTTTATTGAGCTCTGATTATATCCACATACTTTCAAATAATGTTTCTTATCTAATATGTCTTACTTTGGATGAATTCAGCTGTAAAGAATTCTGGACCTGGGCAATAATCTGATGAGAAAGATGAGGCGACATGATGAAAAACCAATCATCGTGGAGTGTTTACTGGGTGTCAGCTGTTTTACAAATGTATACAGGTCAATCACTGATGCCATGAAATGAATGATAATGAGTAATTTGCCCAAGATTGCATAACAGATGGGAGCACAGAGCCAGGTTTTTCCGACCCCAAAATCATGCTCTTTCATTTTCTGCCACTAGGATGAGTGGAACTGGAAGGATGGGCAGGCTTTGGTGTCTGTCCCTAAAGAGCAGGGTCAGTAGGACAAACTAGCATCTGAGGGAGGTGGTTGAGCGGGGCTTGACGCAAGCTGCTGTCAGCCATCAGTGGACCTGGGGTGTGAGAGCTGGTACTAGTAGGCAGAATAGATGTTATAACACGGGCATGTGAAAAGCTTGGTGTTCTAGACACTTGGTGCCTTGGAGAAGCTCACTGCCTGCCAGGGCTCCGTAACCTAAACAGGCCTTGGAGTAACTCTCCTCAAAAGAAAAGGGCTCACAGAAAAGTATTTGGGCAGAAGGCATCACCTGTGTTCTGAGGGCAGAGGTAAATGCCCAAGCTCCACCTCTTAGTGAAAGCAAGTTGTCTTCTTCAGGATCTTCCTAGGAACTGGTCAGGGATGAACTTATAGGACAAAGTCCTCAGACCCCACAGCTCATAGGGTGGGAGGTCATGTAATTCACACAGAAACTCTGTAAGATGGTAGTATCACTTAGTTCTTTGCTGACAATAAGGAAACTGAAGATTGCAGAAGTGATAGGATTTCTCCAAGACTATATGGCTCATCAGTGCCGATCAAGGGTTTGAACCAATGTTCTTTGCTTTTTGCTTGAGCTATTTGCCCTATTCCAGAGATGGGAGAGGGAATTCCAGGAGCCAGGATGTGGCAAAGCCAGGGACTTGTAAGGGAGGGTGGTTCATTTGACAGAATCAGGTGAATGGACTGTTGGGAGGAAAGATGAAAAGGGAGGAAACACCAAAAACTACCATCCCTTAAGGACTTCTCCAAAGGCATTACAACCAGAGATCTGTTTAGTCCTCTATGGTAAAATATGGGATGTCCGACCTTTCACCTCCCTCCATTGGAAGTACTAGTGGTTAGGGAAGACTGGTGTTTGGAGCCAGATTCATTCGTTTCAAACTTGAGTTCTGCTATTTTCTAATTTCTCTAGACTCAACTTCATCTAAAAGGGGGATAGTAAAGCCTACCTTGTAGTATCACTGTGTGGATTGCAGTCAGTGTAAAGAGTTCACCTAGCCCTTCTTGGTGCCTGTGAAATGGTAGTTGCTTTTTTAAGTTTTAGTTTTATTGAGATATAATTGATACACAGCACTGTATATGTTAAGACTTGACTTGCATAGGTTGCAAAATTATGACCACAATAAGTTTAGTTAACATCCATCACCTCATATAGTTACCAAAGAAAGAATGATTTTTTTTCCATTGTGATAAGAATTGTTAGCGTTTACTCTCAGCAACTTTTAAATATACCACACAGCAGTGTTAACTAGAATCGTCATGTTGTACATTGCATCCTCAGTACTTATTTATCTTATACTGGAAGCTTATACCGTTTTGACCACCTTCATCCAATTCCCGCACCTCCATCTCTGCCTCTGGTAACCCCAAATCTGACCTCTTAGGGCTCTATCATCTAGGAGGTCACATTTACTGAGGACTGAGAGAGATGGAGAGGGACTAAGGGAGAGAAGAGGAGCAGGACAGGAAGGAGACAAGAGGAATCTGTTTTCTCTTCTCATTTGCACACATGAAAAGCTGAGCACCCCAGGGGGTTTCCACTGCTCCCGGCTTGGCTTCTCTGCAGACCTGGCCTGCAGAGGATGTGGGAATGGGCCCAGTGCAACAAAACAAAACAAGCTCCTTTTCCTTTGGACTGTCATTAAAGCCTGTACGGGTGTGCTCTGCATGTACAAAGTATGTTTTTAGCCGAGAGCTTCAATCAGCATCTCATACAAATTGAGAAGCAGCCTCCAGCCTCCTGCCAAGCTTGCTCAGTCCTTGCCAGGGAGTGAATTTGAGGACTTGAGGGGACTTGGAAAATGTTATTCCAGTGCTGGCTTGACTTACAGCTTCTACAGCTCCGATTTTAGCATGGGATCCTTAACGGCTGGTGGACCTACTTTCTCCAGGAAGAGGCTCTTCCCAGGCCCATCCCCAGCATGCTTCACAGTCGAGCCAAGAGAAAGAATATGAGTATCATAACCTGCTGGCAAGTTAGTGGCCAAATACCTCCTCCACCTGCAATTCATTCAGGCATTGGACAGACATTTATTAATCATCTACTGTGTCCCACGTCCTAAGGAGTGAAGGTTCAAATACAGTGTTAATAATAGTAATGATATAGTTGCCATTTTTTGAGGACTCAGTGTGTGTCAGGCACTTGCCAGACAATAAGGGTATGAAGTGAGGAACAACAACAGTAATAATAATTCCCACCACGTTTTCAGCTCTGTTTTAGGCAGAGCACTCATACTTCTGCTCTTATGTTTACACCTCATATAACTTAGAGAGAATGACCTCTCAGTCAAGAATTAGATACATTTTCTCTCTCTCCAGACCTTTATCTGCTTGTCACTTTTCCAGGGAAAAAAAGTCATTAAAAATAAATATTTATTTCAAATGATAAGTATTCCTCAACTGCTATAAATCTGCCATTTCTCTTCTGGGACATCCTTTAGCTGAGAGCTTTTTGAGTGAGAGTCAGGGCTTCCCATGCCAATCCCGGCTTTGGCCATGTGTCCGCGAGGCAGAGGCAGACGGTCTTCCGGTCAGGTGTAACTGCAATGTATTTTCTCAACGAAGTCTGGCTGACAATCCAATGCATATCACATCTCCTAAAGAAACCATGCATATTGCATGAGTCTCCAAATGTAGAAACAGATACTCAGAAAATACAAGTCTCAAAATAAAACCGAAACATTTCAAAACAACAGCAGTTGCAACGCCAGCAAATGATTTAGTTTTTTTTTTTTTTTCATCAGGATCATGAAGAAAAAAAAAAATTCCCACAGTCCCCAAGCAGAACCTGAATATCCCAGCAGCCATGGTGAGGGTTTGAAATGAGTCTGTATTATAAGTGTGGGAAAGCAATAGACTGACAGACTTAGGTAGCAGTTTAGCTGAGCACAAGATCTTTTCCTGATCTGGAAGTCAGCGAAGATGAGAGCAGAATCGAATAGCAGTTTTTTCTTTTTTTTTTTTTAATTAATTTTTATTAGAGTATAGTTGATTTACAATGTTGTGTTAGTTTCTGCTGTATAGCAAAGTGAATCAGTTGTACATATACATATATCCACTCTTTTTTAGATTCTTTTCCCATATAGGTCATTACAGACTGGTGAGTATAGTTCCTTATGCTATACAGTAGGTTCTTATTAGTTATCTATTTTATATATAGTAGTGTGTATATGTCAGTCCTAATGTCTCAATTTATCCCTCCCCGAATAGCAGATTTTCAGAATCGAGTTGCGAGATATCACTTCTGAGTGATTTGAGGCCGCGGTGCCTGGGAGCTCCAGCCTGGGTTTGGTCGTTTTCACTCTTGTTTCTGCAGGTGTGTACAGGTGTCTTGCTCCTGGTTCGTCCCAGGTGTCTACCCTGTGCCCAAGCCCCGGGCTCCATGAGCATTGGCTGGATGCTTCTCTGAGCCAGCATCCTCAGGTTGTTCTAATTCCACTTTTCTTTCTCACTTTAGAACACATATTAGTATGAGAGTGAGACTGACATTATGTCAGGGATAACCTTTAATATGCTCTAATTTATGAAAAAAGTAACATTTTAAAACTTGGTACTTTCACTATTATTAGTGCTGTGGACATCTGCTGATTTGGGATTTCTGGCATCCCTTCCCTCCTCTCACGGAAACAACTACCTCTTTTCTTTTGGGGGACCGACCGTCCTTTCTTCTTTCCCCGTGGTTGGAGGACTTGCAGTCACAGTGGTGGTGGCAGTGGGAATGAAAGGCAAAGAGTGATTTGAGAAATACGTAGTTGGAAAGTTGGTGGGACTTGGTAACTGGGCGTGGGGGGTGAGGACAGGACAGGGAGTCCAGAAGGACAGGTTTCTGGCTTGGGTGACTGTCAACTGTTAATGGAGGCATAGAAAACAGGATGAGAATTGTGTCAAGGCTGGGACGCTGAGTCTGAGGGCACTGTGGACCGTCTGGGGGAGGAGTTGGCCGTAGGCACCAAGCATCTCCCCCTGGCTCTGCACACCTCCCACCTGGGTGCCTTTGCTGTGGGTGCTCTCCTACCCTTGTGCACCTTCCTGTGAGGTTGGCCTCATGCCCCACGGAGCGCTGATCACTTCTCCTTTAAGGGCTCTCTGCATCCCATGCAGATTTAGGCGGAGTTTCTGGAACACGATAACTCACTGATCTGTTTGCTCCCTTCTCCTCTGGACCCTGCGCTCACTGAGGGTGCAGTGACGTGTGACTTATTTCTGCCACCCTCACACAAGGTACAGGATATCCAGGTTCAGTGCTGGCTCTGGGGGGACCACCTGCCCCGTGTTCACGGGAGAGCCCGGCACACGGACTTGCCAGTGATCAGACAGCCACGTTGAGGAGTTTGCTGGCGGGGCCTGGGCTTGCACTGAGCCATCCTCACACTTGCCTCCAACGTGTTGCTGCCTTGCAGCTGGTTCTGCAGCCTGTGGTCACAGAGCAGGGCAAAGCCACCTGGTTTCTGTTCTAGAGGCCCTGGCACCTTGGCTTACGGTCACAGGGTTGCAACCAGTGAAGTCAACACCCACGGGACACCTGTGGGGCCCGTGTCCCCCACCTTTGCCTGCTGGCATCAAAAGAGGCCACATCTGAGCTAGTTTTGCTTGAGTTCAAGAAGCCAGAAAATGTATGACGTGGGCAGAATGACACTAAATGGTCTAGTTTTTGGAGGGTTTCCTTGTACCAAGTAATTGATATTCATTATCTAGAATTCTCATAGTAGTCATGCAAAGTAAGCACCAGATCCTCTTTGACACATGTGGAAACTAAGATAAATAAGGCTGAGTAACTTGCGAAGGTCACACAACCAGGAAATGGGAGGGCCAGAGCCCCAGGCAGCGTCACCCCCTGGTTTCATGCTCCTTCCTCTCAATTCACCTCCTCAGCTGCCTAGGGCACTTTTCCCTTAATGATGTGCTGGAACATGTGTTATCTTTCTGCCCGGGAGCTTGTTCTCTTTTGGATCGGGTCACCTCCCTCTGTTGGAAGCTGAGTTTTCTCCTCTTATTCCTTAAAATGTACCCTTGTATCCTTCTAATCCAAAGACAGGTGCTTCTTCCAACTTCTGGTCAACCTGTCCAGGAGTTCTCACCTGGCCCTCCCACTATGGGGGGCTGCAGTGCTTCAGAATAGGCCAAATTGGCTTTTCTTTTCATGGCAGACGTTTGCTAGTTGTGTGACTTCAGCCAAGTTACGCAACCACTGCAAACCTCAATTTCATCTGTAAAATCTGGTGAAAAATGGTATCATCTCAATGAATTCTTCTGAGGATTAGATGAGATAATACTTTCCAATAACTCACATGGCTATTGCAGATTAAATACAAAGGCTAACAGAGATAACGTATGAAAAGCAACCGGGAAGCATTCATTCAAAGAAATATTGACTGAGCATTTATTATGTACCAGGAACTGTTCTAGGTGCTGAACATTGCAGGAAATTATACAACACATACTTGTCCTCAATGATCTTACATCCTATTGGGGGATGACAGGAAATAAGCAAGGTAATATCTAATGTCAAGTGATGATAAATGTAATGGGGGAAAAGTGAAATAAAGTAGGAGGGATAGAGATATTGGGGTCTGGAAGTTTTTATGTTACACAGGGTGGACAGGGAATGTTGAATGGTTAAGATAATACTTGAGCAGGTACCTGATGGGAGTGAGGGAGAAAATCTCGTGTCCACCTGAATTACGTGTGGTCCATCCAGACATAGGGAGGAGCCTGTGCGCCAACCATGAGGCTGGGATGGGGTGTCTTGTTCAAGGAAAAGCAGAGGGGCCAGAGGGGCTTCAGTGGAGTGACTGGGAAAAAATGCAGGAGGTAGAGAGGCAGGAGGTGGGTGGAGAGTAGAATATGTAAGATTCTGTAGGCATTTGAAGAATTTTGGCTTTTTCTCTGACTGCTTTCGGAAGCCATTTAAGAGTTTTGAGCAAAGTATTTACATTACATAAGGTGATTTATGTTTTAATAGGATCATTCTGTCTACTGAGTGGGGAAGAGTATGTGAATGGTGGTTACGGGGTGGGGTAAGGTGACAAGGTTGGAATCGGGGATACCAGACAGGAGGTTTTTCTTATAGCAGGAATAATGAAATTAGTGATAAAGGTATGACTTTGTATGTACTTTGAAGTTAAAACTGGCAGGGCTTGCTGATGTGCTGACTGTGAAATTTAATAGAAATAGAGGCGTCTATTATCTCTCTAATATTTGTGCTTAAGCAATTGGAAGGATGGAGTTGCATTTATTGAGGTGGGAAGACTGGGGTGGAGAAAGTTTACAGGGCTGTGAAGATCAGGTGGTCAGTTTTGAAGGCTGGGTTTGAGATGCCTATTGTGTATCCAATGAAATTGTCGGGTAGATTAGTAGGTTTCCAAGTATGGCTCAATCATGAGCTGTTGCTATACAATGGGCTTAAGGAAGAATATATCTGGCATCCACAGTCACTTGGGGCCGCTCTTGGTGCACTGTGACTAATTTTAATGGTTTAATGGTGAATGGACAAGACCAGAAGCCACACTTAAGAAAAGCAGGGCAAAGAGGTAACTAAGGACTCAGACCCTTCGGGTATCAGGGTTGGATCACCCACAGGTAAGCCATCTAGACCAGCAGAGACACTAGGTGAGCGTGAAGGGAAACTACAATAGATCCTGGAGGTGATGGTTAATTTCATGTGTCAACTTGGCTTGGCCATGGTGCCCCGATGTGTGGTCAAACTTAGTCTAGACATTGCTGTGAAGGTATTTTTTTTAGATGAGATTAACATTTAAATCAGTAGACTTTGAATAAAACAGATGACCCTCTATAATGTGGGCGCACGTCATCCAGTCAAATGAGGCCTTAAGAGAAATAAGGCTGAGGTCCCCAGAGGAAGAAAACGACAGCATCAACCCTTCCCTGGGTCTCCAGGCTGCTGGGCTCCTCTGCAGATTTTGGACTTGCCAGTCTCCACAATCATGTGAGCATGTGAGCCAATTCCTTAAGATTTCCTTTCTCTCTCTCTCCCTCTCTCTCTCTCTCTCTCTCTCTCTCTCTCTCTCTCTCTCTCTCTCTCTCTCTCTGTCACACCCACACACCCACCCACACCCCTTACATCATTTACTTCAGCAACTGAGAAACATCAGCTGTGGAAGAAGAGTATTATCATTGCCATTCCTGTTTCTGGATAAATTTTTCATTTAAGATTAGGGTTGTCATTAGATTATTATTTTTTCTCTCTTTTTTAAACTGGTTTAGGAGAGTGGGATGAGATGGGAAGAGAGTTACACCAAAGTTACAAATCCTTTTCCTGTTTTGCTGGGAAAAGACAAATTCAGGAAGTTTGTGAATTGATAACACCCATTGCCACTGATTCTAACTCACCCTCAATTCTGAATTTCATTTGTCCATTTTTCCTGTCTGCTCACTCACAGGGATGTGTTGTGAATTCTCGAACCTTCAGGTTGCCGTCAGTAAGCAAACAGATAACTACTGTTTGTGTCAGTTTGATACTTTCAAATAGAAATTAAATGCCATGAGATAAACAACAAGGTCCTACTGTATATGAGAAGGAACTATATTCAATATCTTGTAATAGCATAATGGAAAAGAATCTGAAAAAGAATATATATACTCTATCTATCTATCTATCTATCTACCTATCTATCTATCTAAGCTATCTATCTATATCTGAATCACTTTGCTGTACACCAGAAACTAACACAACATTGTAAATCAACTATACTTCAATTAAAAAAAAAAAAAGAGGGGCTTCCCTGGTGGCGCAGTGGTTGAGAGTCCGCCTGCCGATGCAGGGGACACAGGTTCGTGCCCCGGTCCGGGAGGATCCCACATGTCACGGAGCAGCTGGCCCTGTGAGCCATGGCCCCTGAGCCTGCGCGTCCAGAGCCTGTGCTCTGCAACGGGAGAGGCCACAACAGTGAGAGGCCCGCGTACTGGAAAAAAAAAAAAAAGAACTTAAATGCTGGATGTCCCTATCAGCCTTAACTACACTGTCATACTCATTACTCTCTGGGAATTTTGTAGTTTTAAATGCGTCCCACCATCAGAATCTAAACCAAGTAAAGGCGGAGATAAAAGGTGAGGAAACAACTTATTTAATATATTTTGCCACAATGTCAATTCAACATCCTATAATATGCAAAACCTTTAGTGACAGTACCATATACTTTATTCCTTGTGAAAGTCAGAGATGGTCTGCTGGAAATGAATTTTCCTGCTGCTTCTGTTGGTTGCCTTTGCTGTGTTGCTCCTGTGGGGTAGATCCCAGCCCGCAGATGCTGACAGCCACTCTGGATTTGTAGCCCAAAGCACACTTCCCTGCACACACGCACTGCATCTCCACCACACGTGTTGGTGCAGATGTGAATCATCTTTGCAAACAAACTGATTTCAAAGATGATTTCAAGAGTCAGTCTAATGAGCAGTGAATATGGACTGATTACTGTATTTGCAAAGAACCTTATTTTTTCCCCCTAACATTGCACTAAAGATCGGCCCAGTGCTTTCTCGCAGGCTTACAAATGTAAGTAATCAATGTGTTTGCGTAAATGTTTAAAGATGTCCACATTCATGTTTATGAATCGATGGACTCCTCATAATTGCTTTTGTGTGATCTGATAGACATAAACATAAACAGGACCCACCATATCTTAGAAGCCTTCCTCATGGAATTTAGAAAAATGTGGTGATGAAAGAAACGTTTATACCACATCAAAAAATCTCGTAGGAAGAATTACAGATGGAAGAATTCATGCTTGGATACATTCAGTTGTATATTTTTCTTTATTTGTAACATTGTCTTTGTGATTTAGTTTGTTTCCTTTATTGTGGTAAGAACACAACATGAGATCTACCCTCTTAACAAATTTCTAAGTGTACATTACCATATGGTTTACTATAGGCACAGGGTAGTACAGCCGATCTCAAGAACTTATATATGTCTTGCATAGCGGCAAATTTAATAGTTATTAAACAGAAACTCCCCATTTTCCCTTCCCCGAGACTGAGGTGCTTAAATCTACTTCTAGATCTTCTTGACTTGCTGATCCTCCACGAGGCACTGAATTATTAGCTCACAACCTCCCAATCATGCACAGAACAGATGCTTCTTGAGGTATGGTTGGGTGATAAGATAGAGTCACCTACAGAGACCTGGCTTTGGCTTCTGACTGTCCTGGGTTCAAATCAGAGTTTCTCTGCCTGTGTGATTTGGGGCAGGTCAACTAGTCTCTGAGTTTCCGTGTCTTCATTTCTAAAATGGGGAATATAATTTACCTGGCAGGGCTGTTATGGGGATTGAACGAGACAACATCTTTAGAGCACCCTAAAGTTTCTGGCAAGTAGTAGATGCTCGATGAAAGGTCATTTCTTCCCATACCCCTTTCTCTACCTGGAAGCTTGCTCTAACTCAGGTGTGAAAGAGAAGCAGAAGAGCATTCCTGGAGATATTTCTGGCTTACAGTAGTTTGGGAAAGCTAAGTAATTTATGGGACTAAGGGAGAGAGGAGGGGGCGCCATGATGATATTTTTGGTGTATGCCCAGTGTTTTCTAAAACTTGGGCCAATTAATATTCCTTTAACCTGGAATGCTTTTCTTGCCTCTCCCTTTAAGTAGTTCATGTCCTCCACCAAACCTTTCTTGTAGGACTTTCCCAGCCAAAGTTGCTTACGAGCTTGTGCTCCTCAGAACTTCCATACATCTCTCTCCAAACATCACATTTGTCCTGTGTCCTTTCACAGCTGTTGAAGCCTTGGCTTATAGTTTTTACTGAAGTCTATGTGTAGTGAGAGCAAAGGCACCTCCATTTCATCATTGCATATTGGACACCTAGGGGACCTGGCGAGGGACCGTATATGGCAAGTCATATGGGTTTGGGGATAGAAGACCTGGGTTTGAGTCCAGCTTTATTGTTTATTGTGTGGTATCAGGTAAGTCCCATAGATTTTCGTAGAATGTGTTTCCTTATGTATGAAATGTTTATAATAATCCCATTGGCCATTTAAAAAATAAATGTCCTCAAATTCTATTCAAAACGGGTGCAATATAAATAAAATGAATGGAATGGCTTCTACTCTACCTTCATTGAGGACCTGTTGGTCAGCCATAGCAGATCACGGCTGTGAGAGTATTTGATGAACAATAAATGCGGTACCCATGCTATGTATAGTTATTAGGCACTCATTGAATATCTCCTGAATCAATGCTTAATGGAAAGATGTCCTTCCCTTTCTCTTTTATTGGCCTGGGAAGAAGGGTCACAGCTTGATAACACGCTTGGGGGAAGGGGAGCAACAACTCTTATGGGAAAGAGACAGTCAAGGGAAGGTGGCAGCGTCGGACACAGAGTAAATTTAATTAAATATATGTGGAATAGGGTAGAGTGGTTGGGAAAATATATCATAATATAGAAAAGTGTTGAGAGGTCAAAAGAAGCAATGTAAGCATTGATTAGACTCTTTTCCCCAACTCCGACCTTCCTCGTTCCCTTTCCATGCATTATTTTTTTTGGTACAGCACTTTACACCTATTTATTTGTTCATTTTTCTATGTGTTTATATTTGTTTATCTGATTATTTAGTTAGTTTAACATCTCTCTCCCCTTGCTAGATGATAAGCTCTAAGAGGCAATGATTTTTGATCATTTTCCTTACTCGCATATCCACGGTGCCTAGAGTAATGCCTGGCTAATGCCTGCACAGGGCAGGTGCTCCCTAAATGCTTGTAGAATGAGTCATGATGAATTTTACTGTCTTCCTTAGGCTGGGAAGATATTCAAGCCACCTGTTTTTTGGCCCCAGGATTCTCCTATATTTCACGACATCATCCTTCTGGTTTCCTACTTATCTCCATCTTGGAGTATCTTGTCTATTTATTTGCTTATTTGTTTGCCATTTGTTCCCTTCCAATTGAGGCTGAGTAGTGATCTGAGTACAGACGGCTCGGGATTGAATTCTGGTGCCATCACTGACTAGCCGTATGGCCCTGGGCAACTTGCTTATCCGTTCAGAGCCTCAGTTTCCTCGGCTGTAACATGGGGATAATAGCAATTCCTGCTCCCAAAGTTGTGAGGATTGAGTTTGTTAATGCACACACAGTACAACACCAGGCACATAGTAAGTGCTCAGTGCTTATTAAAGTATAATTAACAAGAAGGCAGGGGCACTGTGTCTCTTACTTATTCTGCTGTCCTTGGTGTCGATTACAGAGTCACCACTCACTAAATATTGATGAATAAGTGAATAAGTATGTCAAAACAAGTAGTTGTAATATAGACATTTGTCTTAACAGTATCAGACACATAAGGAATTTTACTGAACAAACATTTTTGAAAAGCGCCTGCTATATGCCAGGCACTGTGGGGAGATGCGAGGATTCATCTATCCATTTATTTATTATTATCTACACGCGAGCATCTCAGGCTGAATCCATGGCCTCAGAATGCCAAGGATTTATGGGCTCCAGTGAGAAATGGTGATCTGGACTAGTTCTGGCATGGTTGTCCTTTGATAACGCCCTGAACCAGTGTTCACTGGACACTAACCCACACCGGGTCCTCATTGGGCAGCAGGGATGCAGTGATGGAAAAGGCCAATCCCTGCAGCAAAGAGCTCATGGCATGTGTTTGATGTGAAAGAGACAACCAGGGTGCACTGGGGTGAGTCTATGGTAGAGAAAAGGAACGGGGCTTGGGGAGCACAGAGGAGGCACGTAGATGAGAGTTGAGGGTGCAGAGGGTGAGATACAGCTTCCAGTGTTACTCTCAGGAGCTTCACATACAGACAGTTCAGGCCAACCTCAGCAATGGTGGAATGCCACTCTGAATCAGTGAAAAGGATCTAATCATAGGACATTTTCCCCCTGCAGGTAGTTGTATTCTCTTCTGAAAGTACACCATCATCACACTCCTCATAAAGGACTGTGATTTTCTATTTGTCTGTTTTATTACCCACGACACTGAGCTCAGTGAATATTTGTTGAACCAAAATAAATCAAATTCCCAAGCATGTTAATTTCCTAGGTTGCTGTAACAAAGTACCATAAGCTGGGTAGCTTAGAACAACAGAACTTTATGGTTCCTCATTTCTGAAGGCTAGAAGTTCACTATCAAGATTTGGCAGGACCCTGCTCCAGCTGAGACTCTGGAATCCTTGCGCCTTCCTAGGGTCTGATGCTTTGCCAGCCATCTTTGGCATCCTTGGACTTGTAGGTGCATCACTCCAATCCTCTGCCTTCACGTGCTCTTCTCCTCGTGTCTTCACATCATCTTCCCTCTGTGCGTGTCTGTCTCTACGTCCAAATTTCTCATTATAGGACACCAGTCATTCGGATTAAGAGGTACGCTTAATGAGCTCATCTTAACTTGATTAAATCTGCAAAGACCCTATTTCCAAACAAAGTTACATTCTGAAGTATGGGGGGTTTGGACGTCAGCATATCTTATTTTAAGGGGACACAATTCAACTCATAACACGAGGCTGGGGAGCTCGTGGATTTTGGGGATGAGCAAGAAGGTTAGCATAGCAGGGAGCTGCAGAGGACATGCATGAGGCTGGGGGCTTCGTGGGATCCTCACCAGAACAAGGAAGCCTATGGGAAGACAGTCTTTAACCAGAGAGTCAGACCTACCTTTGGAGGCTCTGCTACAGATATTCAGCTGAACCTTACTGGAACTTGGCTTTCTAATTTCTGAGTCCAGCCTGTTATTTAATAGGACCTAACATCTGTCCAAGGGGCTGGAGTCTGTTCCTGCCTTCCGGGCTCCACTCGACACCTGAAACCCGAGGAAGACACTCTCTGACTTCAAGCCTTGGCACTAGACAGCCTCTTTAGCCATCTGGATCAGTTCAAACCAGGTCTGATTTCAGCTTTGCCTCTGTGGGCTCCTAACAGTAGTACAGGTAGTAATATGGCTTCCTCTAGTTGAGAACACAATAGTTACCTCATCTCTGGTCTTCTGACAGCCTCACTGTTGGGGCTTCACTGGGGTAGGGTGGAGATCATCTCCTTGGAATAGAACAAAGAATGGAGCCCGGAGGGTTCATATTGACACGCACACGGCCACACAGCTAGTAAGTGGTGATGTCGGGGTCTGAAACCTGTTGCATGGAACTCCGCAGTCTTTATGTTCATCTACCCTACTTCCCTTCAGCCAAAGACTTGGGGGCAGCTCTAGGAAGGTTTTGACCCCTATTCCTATCATTATCCAAATAAACCATCCTCTTAAATGACCACCTGCCTCTCCTGAATCTTTCTGTCCTGTTGATCCTCAAACCAGAGGACAGGAGTGGTGAGACAAAGACAGCCTGGGTCATGGAACACTCATTCCATGGAACATCATTCCTATAATGTTCTACGCGGTGTGTCTCTCTGGGTTTAAGCCATCAGCTGCTGGTGCAGGGGCGCTAGGATGCTCATGTTCTCCAGAAAGTTCTCTGGCCTTCAAGGCTGTGGGGGAATTCATCACTTTTCAAAGCAATCAGAAGATTGACCTTCCAGAATCCCGCCCCCCTCCACCCGCCCCGAGTTACCTCTCCATCGCCTCCTATGAGATCGCTGTCATCAGCGGTGTTCTGAAGGTTTCCAGTGTCGAGCAGCTAAAGATAAACGAGAGCAGTGAGCTGGACCAACACACGTTCTGCAGAGAGAATTCATTAGTGGGGGAGGTCTGAAGAGGAGTCACTTTTGCAGCTCTGGTTCCTGTCGCTCTGAATCTCCATCATCGACCATAGGAGGCATGTGGGCTGGGAGTGCGTGGACCACGTGGGCTGCTTTTGTCAGCCAAGCCGCAGAAGGGAGCCACACGGCCCCGAGGCCAACCTCAGCCAGCCACAGGGGTGGGCTCTCTCAGGAGCGAGCGGGGGGCCAGCAGGACTGGGGTTTCCGCTTTCTCACAGGAAGGCTCAATTGCTCTCCTCGGGACCGCAGGGGCCTTGCTGAGCAGCGGTGACTCAGCTTCCTGTGTGCCCTGGCAGGCGAGGAGGACCCCTGACAACTCAGGGCCCCTCTTGCCTGTGCGTTCCCTCCCATCCACTTCCTGCTCTAGAAAACCTACAGTGATGGTCCAAGTCTCTGTTTACCGGAAGCCTTGTTGAGAAAAACAGTTTGTACTTCACATTTCTACAGCATTTTTCACTTTATAAAAACATTTTCTCACACATTGGTTCATCCAATGGTCACACAGACTCTGAGAGTGCAGGGAAGCCACTGTCACCACTGTTACACAGATGAGGAAAGTGGGACTTGGCCAGTGAAGGGGGTTGGCCAAGGCCTTGTCGCTTATTGGTGGAGGGTTGAGGCTCAAGCCCAGGATTCTAGAATACTCATTCAGGACCTTATTGTACTTTCTTGGGTGGCGCTCGGCGTTTCGCCCTTATCATGTGCTTGCTCCAGGTAAAATGCTTGTTGACTGAATGACCGACTGTAATTTTCATCCATCGTGAGATGGATCCTTAGGTCTCTAAGCAAGCTACCGTGGGGGAGTGGGAAAGACACGGGCTTTGGAGAGACAACCCAGGTGCAAGTTACACTAAGACTCACGTTAGCTACATGATTTTAGGTAAGGTTCAAATTCTCTAAACCGTAGTTTTCTCTGAATACAGAGGATAATAATGGTGATTTTTCAGGGCACTTCTAAGATTTGAATGAGATAATACGGATCGAGGGATGGCATAGTATTTGCTATGTAGAAGTTGTGTGGCTCTGCAGGGCTTTTTCCATTGCCCTCACAGGGACGCTTAGCTTCAGAAACTCGTTAAACAAATCTTGCAGACATTTTCTTTATATATGGGACAATGCTTTTGCTTAGTAACCTCTGAAAAATCAAGGACACAAGTGTGCAAAGCAAATAAAGTCTGGTCCTGGCTCATTTAGCCACTATAATCAAGAAATGAGCTATACCCTATATGAGGATTTCCCAGTTCTGTACTCTAAGTTCTGGGTACCAAGACTTCTCATCATTTCTTTTGACTTATTTTAGATAAACATTTCTGGCCTTGTAAACAGAGTGGAACACACCCTGCATTGCAGATTCTCTGTCTGTGTTTCTTACTCCTCACCGGACGATCTGACTTTCATTGTCCCTTGCTCTTGCTACCCTGCAAGGGGTCACAGAGACACTCATCAGGATGAGGAAGTGGCATGGGGTCTGAAATGTCAGACGCAGAAATAATACTTATTTTTCAAGAATATGCCTAAACGGTCAAGATGCTATTTATTTAAAAGTACCCTTTATTTCACCAATTGGATGTTTTCTGTGATTTCACAATTTTTTCTTTGAATAGACTATATGTCTATTGGTGTTAATATCTTAGATTTCAAATTACTTACAGCCAGGAACTATGTTATATTCATCACCATATTCCCAGGGCCAGGGTCGCTCTAGATTTTCAATGACTGGTTCTTGAATGAGCAAGGGTCATGCACTCATTCATTCATTTTACAGAAACAGACTGTGAACATTCCTGAGCTGTCATCCAGGTGGATAGGATAGTATACGGCCTTAAGGAGCTCAAGGAAAGAGTGTTATTCGAGTGTTATTCAATCTGAGAGGTGAGTGTGACTCCCCACGGAGAGGAGAGACGGGTCAGGAGATGAGATCAGGCAGAAGGGAGCAAGTAGAATGCACAGCTGTTCCAGGAGATGACCGTGAATGAGTCAAGTAAGTCTCCTCGTTGGGAGCTGGTCATGTGATCTTGCAGAGGGACCTGCCACCTTGAACAGCCCCAAACTGAATGAAATAGGAGTAATTACCACCACGGAGAGGCTAGCAGATGAGGGTGGCCTCTGGGCAGTCAAGACAAATTACTCAGGACAAATACAGTCCTACGTTCACATCTAGGACAGGGGCTGATGTGATTACTATCTGCAGAGAACCGGGGACTATTGTGATCCTATCTGCTAATGGGGACTTTCAGAGTGATGGACCTTCTGCTGGATGGAGCATGAAGGGTGTACTCACTTCTGGGGAGATGTTTACTTTGTGGTTTAGGGACCCTTTCCAGGGCCTCCTTCATTATTATTTCTTGATAAAGAGGATTTAAATAATTCAAAATTATTGTATATTTTTCCTTTCAGAATCACACTGTGATGGGAAGTGGGAGAATGTGTTTAAAGTCTACATAGTTGTTTATTCTCCGTTCATTTAGTACATTTTCCTGAGCACCTACCTCTCCTGTGCTGGTCTTGAGTTGGGCTTGGGATTCAAAGGTGGGCAAAATCCGTCCCTTCACTTTAAGAATCTCCCCAGTAGTGGAAGAAAGTGACTCATAAGTAATGACAATACACTGTGGTAAGTATAGAAGGGAAGACAAATAAAAGAGTGCAGAGGAAGGAGTGATTAATTATGTTCTTAGTAGTCAGGGAAACGTCACAGAAGATGTGTTGGGTTTTAGGAATGAATAGGAGTTTTCTGGTGGAGAAGAAGAAAGCATTTTAGGTAGTGAAAATGCCATGAACAATTGCACAAGGGCAGTAAATTCATGGTTTGGGAAATAATGAATTAGAGTACTGTAGCTAGAGTTGTGTTGCCAGCTCAAATATAGGCAGCCCATTCGATGTGAATTTCAGATAGTGAAAAGTGAATACTTTTTTAGCACGAGTATGTCCCCAATATTGCATGAGACAGGCTTATACTGGAAATATTATTTGTTGTTTCTCCAGTGTTCAAATTTCATTGAGCATCCTATATTTTTATTTGCTAAATCTGGTGATTTGAGACTAGAGTACAAAGCAGATGAGACCGTATTACAGAGGTCTTTGAAAGTCATGCTTGAAGGTTTTGGCTTTAGTCTTGTGGGGTGGTCTTGGAAGGTTTTTAAACTGAGATGTGATATAATCAGATTTCTGATATTATGCTGGCTTCATGGAGGATGATCTAGAAAGGGGGAAACTGGAAGCAAGGACATTGATTTAAATAGAGGGAAAGGGAGTTTTGAACCAGGGTTACAATCAAGAGATTCTCAGGCAACAGACTCCAGGGATATTTTCGAGATGGAAGCTACAGGACTTGTTGAGAAAGACTGAGTGTTTATGCTGGCAATCCTTTTTTGTTACAGGCACGGTATATTTTTCCTTGAAAGTTTATGACCTTCTGAACATACACTCCCAATAGTCTTGGGACTGAAGACTGTCTGGAGACTGGAATTCTGTGCCATTTTCCACATGGCTCAGCTCTTGGTTTCTTTAAAACATATACTCAGGCTAAACTCTGAGCCAGTAACTCTGAGCCAGTTCATCACAACTTGATTAAGTGGCTAAGTCCACGCTGGGCACAGGTGGAAACACTTAGTGCCATAACTTTAGAAGGGTCTATAAAAAAGAACGTCTTCCATACTTTCTTAGGAGAGATTTACTTTTTGAAGAAAGTGTATATTTTGGAAGGGGAAGGACATTGTTTATTTCTGACATTAAATACACCTCCAAGGTTATAGAATGTATTTGGATTCTCCAGACTGGTTGTCAAGAACTCACAGAATCGTGTCAGAGGAAATTGTTTGGTTACTTTCCTCCTGTTACAGCTGGAGAAGCTGCAGCTCAGAGAAGAGATGCGACCCACCCAGAGGGTGGCAGAACTTGGATGAGGGGAGAAGATTCATGACTCCCAGCTAAAATGAAACAGGAATTCTTTAAACATTTAGAATTTGGAAACACAGTGTCATTCTTTTTCTCTATAACTACCAAATTACAAAGAATTTCTCCTTGAGATTTTTCAATTTGGACGAAAGTATTAACACAAGTCTTTTTAAAAGGGATTTCATGAAATTGTGTCATTTGAGAATAACCACATCTTATTCCTATTGACAGCCCTTTTGAAACAGATTGACTCAGCCTAATTCCTGAAGGTTTTCAAAGATTTTGGAACTCGGAAAAAGAAAAGTTTATATAAATAGGAAATAATAGTTATTTGTTGAATGCATTCTCAGCTGTAAGACTCTGACATTTTGGCAAAGGCAAGTTTTCCTTTCAATAGATCAACATTCAGAGCCAAGTTGTGTTTAAAAAGAATAAAGCAAAAAGTACTGTATTTACATTTCAAGGATGAAATGTCTTTTCTCCTTAGAAATCTGAGGAATGCTCTCTGGGACCACCACCTGGCCTGCCTCTGCCTCATTGATTCCAGGGAGACCTTCACTGCCAGAACATCCCAAGGTAACTCCTCATTCAGGTTTGAGGGATTTGCTCCCGGTAAAAAGACTTATCCAAGTTCTCCCTCCTTTCCTCAGCAATGAGGTGGCACGACCCATTGAGATACCGCAACGGGTCCTGAGCTCTGAGTCGTCTACTCCGCAATCAATCCTGATAGAAGATTTGGTTTTGTTTCTAATCTCTTGGTCACTGGGTATCTTTTCTTTCATGTCCTATATGTGGCACCTTCCAGCCCCTTCTGAGGTAGAGGGTGGGGACGGACGAGCAAAGGACGGTGATTCTGGAATCCCTGGGGCCCTGGGACCGTGTCCTTTACCGAACACCTTTTCCTTTCACTGCCATCCTTCCTTCATGGGGATTTGGAACATTCTCTCTTCCCTTTTAATGTTGATGAAAAGTCTTATAAAACCCCAAGTGCTAATCACCAAGGGAGGAATGTAGACAGTTTGGGCCCTCAGATGGCTCTTAGGGATGGTATACGGGAGGGGTGCCCAACTCCCGGGCGATGGACCGGTACTGTCCATGGCCTGTTAGGAACTGGACTGCACAGCAGGAGGTGAGTGGTGGGTGAGCCAGCGAAGCTTCGTCTGCTGCTGTCCATGGCTCCCCGTCACTTCCCATCGCTCCCCGACGCTCCCCGTCGCTCCTCGACGCTCCCCATGGCTCCCCATGGCTCCCCGTCGCTCCCCATGGCTCCCCATCACTCCCCATCAGCCCCCATCGCTCCCCATCGCTCCCCACGGCTCCTCGTCACTCCCCGTCGCTCCCCATAGCTCCGCATGGCTCCCCGTCGCTCCCCATTGCTCCCCATTGCTCCTCGTTGCTCCGCATTGCTCCGCAAGGCTCCCCATCGCTCCCCGTCGCTCCCCATAGCTCTGCAAGGCTCCCCATCGCTCCCTGTCGCTCCCCATTGCTCCCCACTGCTCCCCACTGCTCCCCATTGCTCCCCGTCGCTCCCCATGGCTCCCCGTCACGCCCCGTCACTCCACATCGCTCCCCATGGCTCCGCGTCACTCCCCGTCGCTCCCTGTTGCTCCCCATCACTCCACATGGCTCCCCATCGCTCCCTGTCGCTCCCCATCGCTCCCCGTCGCTCCCCGTCGCTCCCAATCGCTCCCCATTGCTCCCCGTGGCTCCCCGTCGCTCCCCTTTGCTCCCCGTCGCTCCCCCTCACTCCCCATCACTCCCCGTCACTCCCCATCGCTCCCCGTCGCTCCCTGTCACTCCTCATCGCTCCTCATTGCTCCCTACCACTCCCCACCACTGCCCATCGCTCTGCATCGCTCCCCACGGTTCCCCATGGCTCCCCGTCACTCCCCATGGCTCCCCGTCACTCCCCGTCGCTTCCCATCGCTCCCTGTCGCTCCCCGTCCCTCCCCGTCGCTCCCCACTGCTCCCCATCACTCCCCACGGCGCCCCATCTCTCCCCGTCGCTCCCCATCACTCCCTATGGCTCCCTGTCTCTCCCCGTCACTCCCCATCGCTCCGCATCGCTCCCCACGACTCCCCATCACTCCCCATGGCTCTTTGTCGCTCCCCATGGCTCCCCACTGCTCCCCATCGCTCCCCATCACTCCCCATCACTCCCCGTGGCTCCCCGTCACTCCCCATCATTCCCTGTCTGTCCCCATTGCCCCCATTACCGCCTAACCCATCCCCCCTCTCCCCGTCTGTGGAAAAATTGTCTTCCACAAAACTGGTCCCTGGTGCCAAAAATGTTGGGGACTGCTGGTATACAGTATACGCTCTAAATAAGATGGTCCGTGATCCATCAGGCCTCTGCCAACCTCACCCCACACACCTGCCCTGCCAATTCCTCGTACTATACTCTATTTATTTATTTAGCAACGTGTCTTGAGTACCTTTCATACACCAGGCATGGAGCCTGGCAATGAACAAAACCGGCAAGCGCTAGCCAGATATTTCTCCCACTGGATTTACTGATACCCAAGGGCCCCCCCATTCTTGTTATGATGTGAATTCTATGAGAATTTAACAAATTTCTCTTTTCATTTGATGATCATCTAAAAATGAACATAGGGCTTCCCTGGTGGCGCAGTGGTTGAGAGTCCGCCTGCCGATGCAGGGGACACGGGTTCGAGCCCCAGTCCAGGAAGATCCCACATGCCGCGGAGCGGCTAGGCCCGTGAGCCATGGCCGCTGAGCCTGCGCGTCCGGAGACTGTGCTCCGCAATGGGAGACGCCGCAACAGTGAGGCCTGTGTACTGCAAAAAATAAAATAAAATAAAATAAAAAATAAATAAAAAATTAAAAAAAAATAAAAATGAACATAAAATATAATGTGGAGTGACTGAAAGTTTGCCTTAAAACAGTCCTATTGCAGGATCTTGGTGTCCAGGTTTACACTTGCGTTACTGAGCACATCAGGGCCAATGATCATTAAACTGTTGGTAAACTTTCAGTGTACTGTCTGTCTCTCAAGTTGGGGGTCTCTGGACATGTCCTTGAGCTCTGACAAGGTTCTTTTTCTCTAAATGGGTTTCACATATTTTTCAAGTTTAAGAAGCACTGGTCCAGTAGCAGCAACAGAATGGTTGTAGTTTCCTGCAGCCATCATGCTCTTCCCAAACTTGGATCACTCAGGTCTCACGGGAGGCAGGAAGATGGTCCCCCAAAGATATCCACGCCCCGATACTTGTGAATATGTTACATTACATAGATATAGCTGGAATTAAGGGAGATTATCCTGCATTGTCTGGTGGTCCCAATGTAGTCACGTGGGTCCTTAAAAGTAGAAGAGAGTTAAGAACAGGTACTCCAACAAATACGTGTCCATGTGTGTTCACACCTGCAGTAATCCCAATAGTCAAAAGGTGATAATAGCCAATGTCCACGCATGGACGCACAGATAAACAAAATGTGGTATATACGCACATTGAAATATTATTCAGCCATAGAAAGGAATGAAGCAGTTCTACATACTACAATGTGGGTGAACCTCTGAATCATTATACTACGTGAAAGAAGCCAGACAGAAATGTCACATATTGTATGACTCTGGATATGAAATATCCGGAATAGGTAGATTCAACAAGACAGAAAGCGGATTGGTGGTTGCCAAGGACTTGGGGGAAGGAGTATGGGGAATAACTGCTTAATGGGTAAGGGGTACTACTTTGGAGTTGTTCTAACTAGAAACAAAGCCTTAAATTATTAGCAATGAGTTTTATCATCCTTTTTTATATCGTGCAATGCCAGTTTTAAATGCAAATATATAAGAGCATTTAACCTGTACAAAGGATTCCCAAAATTACACAATTTGTATTTTATAGCTGATACATTCAAGGTCAAGGAGAAAATGATTAAAAATTTCAAGTGGTGATAGCAGAGCACTGGGACCTTCTGAATGTGGGGTCCCGTGTGGTTGCACGGGCTGTACCCCTTGAAGCTGGTCCTGAACACCTGCCTTTTCTTTCCTGGATCACATCCCTGTCTCCTTGACAACATTCCTTGCATATCTAAGATAAACTATGTTCACGTGAACCCTTGTCTCAGGTTGCTTTGGGGCGGGAATCCACACTCTGTTCCCATCCCTGTATTCGTATTGCTCAAGGGAGAGGATAAGGAAATGCTTGGAGAAGCGAGCCTTGTGCTTTGGGAGAGGCCGTGGGCTGCGGTGGTTGCAGAAGCCTCCCTGGAGGAGCTGGGGATGAGTCGCATCTTCCAGATCATGTTAGTTGGGAGACAGTGGAGGGGATTCTGTGTTGGGACTGAACAGTGCTATTAGTGACATAGGGACAGCCCTCGTAGCTACTCCAAACCAGCTTTCAAAAGCTCTTGTGCACGTGATCACAGTTCACATGCAAGTCACAGCAAAACATATTAGGCAAAGAAGGTAGATGGAATTATATTCCCCTAGAGATGAAGACACTCAACCCCAAATATCTGAAGCCCAAAGGAATAGTGGATTCATCACAGGAACCCAGTTCTTCTGATCCCAGAACCCGGGGTGCCTCACCAGGCCCTGCAGCATCTGAAGATGAGGGATCCTGCAGATTCGGTGAGAGGAGCCATAGGGTTCTGCGCTCACACGCATATGTGGAGGGCCGGCTGCTACCTCTCTTGTTCTGGATAAAAGGTACAGAGACGTTAACTGAGGGACCCAAGATCCTGTATTTAATATGCATTCAAACTTATTTCTGTGAAAGAAGCACTGACTTTGGCCATTTTGGCTAAAAGCATCTTTTCTGGTACTGTGACCCAAATAAATGTGGGAGCTCTCTGCCTTTACTTCTTTTTTTTTTTTTTTTTTTTTTTTTTTTTGCGGTACGCGGGCCCAGCCACTCCGCAGCATGTGGGATCTTCCCGGCCCGGGGCACGAACCCGTGTTTCCTGCATCGGCAGGCGGACTCTCAACCACTGCGCCACCAGGGAAGCCCTGCCTTTCCTTTAATTCTGATTTTGCAAGGAGCATCCTGCCAGGAAATTACCCTGGTGTTGGGGGTGAGGAAGGGGTTTTGAAAGAGAGAAAGAAACAAGATTTCAGGGTCACAGCTGTCAGCAACCCGGGGTGCCCATGGGTCTGGGTCGGTGGGCAAGGGTCCCGGAGGAATGGAGTCCAAAAGCCTGTGAGTTTTCTCTTGAAAACTTCTCAACTTTTCCTGTAACACCCAGAAAAAAGAACCAAAACATGCTGTAAGTTATCTTGTTCTAAAACTTCCTCTCTTTTTATTTTCCTAACTTCTGTAAAAATAAAATAACTTTGACACGGCAGTCATTTGTGAAAATACAAGTCAATGAAATGGAATTTATAAACTTTAAGTGAAGCCAATGTTTGGATTATCTTGTTTCAATTAAGATGCTGTGCTTTTTGCCTTTTAAGAGTGAGGATTCTGTCGTGTTCTGTATTTAAATACACAGCGCCGAGGTTGACTTTTGAACAAGCAGAGAATGGAAGGAAAGGGGAAGGTACTGGAAGTAAAAGGGGAGGGGGGGAGTTGAGTGATGCAATGGAATAAGCACAGGTTTCGAGTCAGAGAGGCCTGAATTCAAATCCTGGTTCCATGCTCACTAGCTGTGTGATGTTGGGTAACTTACTTAACCTCTCTGAGCCTCAGTTTCCTTATCAATAGAATAAATATAATTATACATACAAATTTGGCTGTGGGAGGTGATTAAATGGGATAATGTATGTAGTTTTGCCTGGTGCAGAGGAGGCCTTCAGTCAATATTGAATTTATTCATTCATAGTAACTCTTGAAGTTATTATTATTATTATTATTTTGCGGTACGCGGGCCTCTCACTGTTGTGGCCTCTCCCACTGCGGAGCACAGGCTCCAGACACGCAGGCTCAGCGGCCATGGCTCACAGGCCCAGCTGCTCCGCGGCATGTGGGATCCTCCCGGACTGGGGCACGAACCTGTGTCCCCTGCATCGGCAGGAGGACTCTCAACCACTGCGCCACCAGGGAAGCCCCAAAGTTATTATTATTTTTGACTGTCTGTGGATCACTCCCCAATTTTCAGTGTACCTTTGAGAATCTATAGTTATCTAGGATACTGTCATTCTATTGTGGCCTCCTAGCCCTAATTTTCCAAGCAATTGATTTCAACGCCTTTAATTATGCTAACCCTTATCTCAGGAGTTGAGAGCGATCCTTCCTTCCTCCCCACCTCCTTCTTTCCCTCCTTCCTTCTTTCCTTCCTTCCCTCATCCAGTTGAAAATGGAAATTAAAATTCTATTATATTCCAGGCACTGGGTTGAGAGTACAGGCTATGAGGTCAGGAAGACTTGGTCTTGGCCCCTGGGAAGTTCATGGTCTTCAGGGAGAGACACAGGGGAGGGAGCGGGGGAAGTGGAGAGGAGTGGGCTTCCCCAGGAGGGATGGCATTTTCCTGAAGACTCTAAGGACTTACGTGGAGAATCATGACAGGGCCACCCCAGGAGGAGGGAGTGGTAAGTGCTGAAGGACGGAGGCCTGAAGATGCCAGGTTGCTCAGGGACCAGCAAGGAGGTTAGGATGGACAGAGCATGGGTGCCAAGGGGCCCCAAGGAGGTGAGAACTCAGGGACCAGAGGGCACCAGACAGTCACAGACATCGTATGCCTTTCCAAGGTGTTTAGACTTCACTCTGCCGGCCACAGAGAGGGAGAGCAGGATGTAAAATTGGCCAGAGGCATGCATAAATTCCATCAGGGAACAGATCTGAGGGCTTGGTGGTGTCAGGGAGATCAGTCAAGAGCTTCTTTTAAAATCCAGCTGAGTGATGAGGAGGGTTAGAGCTTAGCGATGGTGGGAACAGCTCCACCAAGAAATGGTGCAGTTGACGGGGTGATGAGGAAGGATCTGGGGCATCAAGGTTAGAGTGGGAAAGCTGCGGGGAGGGGCAGCTTTTCCTAACTTCCACTAGAGCGGAGGCTCCTCTCCATGTAGAAGGGATTGTCTTACCCCAAGAATGACCTGGGAATTGCCCGATTTCACGGCTGGGCTTTCCAGGTCCAGGTCCGATATAAACATGTGTTGAATGAACGGATGCTGGAAGTGACACTCATGCAGGAAGCCAAGAGGAGGGCTGGCGGGCTGTTTTGAGCCCATCTTATTGCTCATCAGCCTTTGTAACCAGTCACATGCTCTGTTCCTCAAGGTCATCCTCAGCATCTCCTCCTGGGGCCCCTGTGCCCTGGCCATGAGCTAAGAGAACAATGTGAATGCGGTGGCGCGGCTCCCAACTCCCCTCGCACCAGCATCTCTCATCCGCAGCAGACCTTGGTCTGTGTCTTGTTATTTCAGTGCAGAATCCTGGCTGCCCTAGTACTGCATCAACTCAGCCGGCTGGCTGGGACCCCAGGTCTGTTTGGGTTGGAAATTGCATGTTGTCCTTTTTGTAAAGTAGGACGATCTGAAGCTCCTTCCTAGGCAGACCCAGGCTCAGATCATGGGCTTATGGCCCATTTGTCTCTGAGCAGAAGGGAGGAGCCTTATCAGGTTTCAAAATCCGAGTTGCGTTCTTTAGTTTCACAACTAATGCACACACCATCACCAAGCCCACAATTACTCTCTAACTGGCAGTTTAAAATTCTTCCATTCTGGTTCCTCACCAGCTGTAGATAGAGCACATTTTTCCAGCCTAGGGAAATCTGGGTTTGAGTTCTGGTTCTGTCACACATTATTATTGGTGAGGCCTTGTGTGGCTCTCTTAGAATCTCTGTGCTTCGGTAGTCATAGGACAGCGCAGGGTAGATGTAGATATTGATGGACTAGGAGTTATGTGCCTTTCGCTCTGTTCGACTTGGCCCTTCTTTCATGAGCGGGGTGCATGCGTATCACCACTCCTCTAACTGCTCAGAACCCCAGCAGTGTAACATCAGAAAGTCTAATGACTCACCTTTTAAGTCAGGTTTCTTGAGGCTTTATTTATTTATTTGAAGTTTAGTTGATTTGCAATGTTGTGTTAATTTCTGCTGTACAGCAAAGTGTTTCAGTTATACATACATATATATATATATATTCTTTTTTATATTATTTTCCATTACAGTTTATCACAGGATATTGAATATAGGCCCCTGTGCTATAACAATAGGACCTTGTTATTTATCCATTCTATATATACTAGTTTGCGTCTGCTAACCCCAAACTCCCACTGAGGCATGATTTATATTCAGTAAATTTCTTCCTTATTAGGTATACAGTTCTCTGAATTTTGAAAAAAACCTGCATGTAATTTTGTAAACACCACCATGGTCAACATATAGAACATTTGCATCACCCCAAAGTGTTCCCACATGTCTTTTTTGTAGTCAATACCTTCCTGCCATCTGCAGCCCCTAGCAGCCATTGATCTGTTTTTTGTGCCTATAGTTTTGCTTTTTCCTGAATGTCATATAAATGAAATTATACAGGAGGTGGTAGCTTGACTCTGGCTCATTTCACAGAGCATAATGCATTTGACATTTGTTTATGTTGTTGCCTGTATTAGTAGTTTCCTTCTAATGCTGAGTATTATTCCATTGCGTGGATGGACCACCCTTTGCTCATCCATTCACAGTTGATGACATTCAAGTTGTTCTCAGTTTTTGAAGACCATGAGTAAAGTTGCTGCAAATATTTGCATGCAGGTTTTTGTGTGGTTGTATGTTTTCGTTTCTCTTGGGCAAATTCCTAGGTGTGGGATTAGTGGGTCTCATGGTACATCCGTGCTTAAGTTTATAAGAACCTGACAAACTTTTTAAAAATGTCTGTGTCATTTTAATGATTCACTGTTTTGAAAATTAAACTTTTATTTTGAGAACATTGCAGATTTCTATGCAGTTGTAAGAAATAATACAAAGAGATCCTGAAAGCCCGTGTATGCTGTACTCCATTTTCCCCGGTGGTAACATCTTGCAGAACCGTATAGTACGATGTCACAGCCTGGATGCTGAGGTCATTGCAGTCAAGATCCAGGACGTTGCTGCCACCACCAGGGTTCTTTATGTGGCCCTTTTCCAGCCCCCCGCCTCCCTCCTAACCCAGCCCCTTCTTAACTGCTGGCATCTAGTAGTCAGTTGTCCATTTCTATAAATTTTTCATTTCAAGAATGTCATATAAATGGAATCACACAGTTTGTACCCTTTGGGGATTAGAATTTTTCACTCAGCACAATTCCCTGGAGAGTAATCAGGTTGTTCCTTGTGTCAATAACTGTTTCATTTTATTTCTGAGTGTTTTTCCATGATATGGATGAATCCCAGTGTGTTTAACCAGTCACCACTAAAGGATATCCATGTCGTGTGTTGTTTCCAGTTTTAGGCTATTACAAACAAAGTTGCTATTAAGTATTCGTGGGTAGGCTTTTGTGTGAATATAAGTTTCATTCTCTGGGATAAACAACCGGATGCAATTGATGGGTCATATGGTAGTTGCATATTTAGTTTTATAGGAACCTGCAAACTGTCTTCCAGCCTGGGTGCACCATTTTTATATTCCCACCAGCAACGTATGAAAGATTCAGCTTCTCCACATCCTCATTAGCTTTTTATTTTTTCAGTTTCTCATGGGGATTTACTTTCCCCAAAGGGATCAACAACATGCACTTGGATTCGTCATTTCTACTATTTAAAACTATTATTTCTGTTAATCTCTTCTTTATGTAGCTCAGTGTCCCTTAGGTGAGGTGTTGTTGGAAGTCAGACCAAACAAGGATAAAAGTTTGCGTTCCTTGTAAACTGGTGAGTTTGATTTGACACCCAGAGCTAGTCAAGGCATACAATTTCCCTTTTCAACTTGGCTACCAGGATGTTCAGTACCAACTATTACGTTCATTGTCAGGGTCTCCCATTAACCTCCTTTCATTGCTTGCTCATATCCTTTTTATTATGCTGGCTATAAATATTTAGCTATAAATAATTCATTTGTCTAAAGTGTCTCAGGTCATCCCTTCTCCATGTTCCTATAGGCACTTGCCTTAGTCTATCATTGTGTTCACAAAAGTGAATTAAAATCATGCTCACAGGGCTGTCTCACCCACTGTATGAAGAGCTCCTCCAGAATAATGCCCCCTCACTGTCCTATCATCCCAAAGATACCTTGTAAGTATTCATTCATTAGATATATAAGGAACATTTGTATGGATTTTCTATGGGTTTTGCTTCAAGAAATCATAGTTCAGAAGAAAAAGTTAATCTGTGAATCTGAATAGCTATAAAACCAGGCAGAATATGTTGATTAATTTAAAAGAATTCAGATGCTGAAGGAGGTCAGAGATGGGAGAAATTGTGTTTACAGTAGAGAAACAGAAGGCTTATTTTAATAATTTTATGACTTTTTTTTTAAGATGTTGGGGGTAGGAGTTTATTAATTAATTTATTTATTTTTGCTGTGTTGGGTCTTCGTTTCTGTGCGAGGGCTTTCTGTAGTTGTGGTGAGCGGGGGCCACTCTTCATCGTGGTGCGCGGGCCTCTCACTATGGCGGCCTCTCTTGTTGCGGAGCACAGGCTCCAGACGCGCAGGCTCAGTAGTTGTGGCTCACGGGCCTAGTTGCTCCGCGCCATGTGGGATCCTCCCAGACCAGGGCTCGAACCCGTGTCCCCTGCATTGGCAGGCAGATTCTCAACCACTGCACCACCAGGGAAGCCCAATTTTATGACTCTAAAAAAATTAACGTCTTTGGCACGAACCATTAAAATCCTTTCAGAGATTAGGTGGAGTTGTATAAAGGAGACACCATGGGGAAAGGAAGCTGAGGGTTATTTGGGAACATCTGGAGATGGGGCTCTGCCTGGTAGTCCTGGTAGAGCTGATGGGGTAGCCAGGAGGGAAAGCAGCTGGGGAATAGCCTTGTCTGTCTCAGGAAAAAACAAGCAAAGGTGAGTGCCAGGAGGACTGGAATTCTGAGAGAAATGGAGACATATCCTGTCCATCTGAGATGACACTGAAGGACCCAGTGTTTTTAGAAATTTCAGGAGTTGCAATAGGGAGGGTTTAAGAGCTCTGGGGCATCACAGTTAGAAGGTAATGAATAGCCTGCCCTTCTGGGGTCCCTAGAACCGAGGAGACCCAGACCAATGGGGCTGCCTGACTGTAAAGTCTCTGCTCACTCTTCTGTCCACAGTCCTGCCAAGAACAATGAAGGCAACACACGGATGACCTCAGAGGAGCCCAAGGGACACCTTTCATCACCGGTGTCTGATGTCTGATCCAACCATTGGCATTGCTCTCTCTCTGTATATATATATATATATATTTTTTTTTTTAACAGCTAAACCCCTAAACCAAACAAATGCAGAAGTGAAAGAAAGGATTTCTTGTGAAGTAAAGGGGGCCACAGCTCTAGTGGAAACAAAATTATTCTCATGACAAAGTTGTTGGTCCTCTGTGTTGTTTTCCTGTGCAGTCTTTTGGCAGCTGTGGGCCGGGCTGGTCCTATCCTGGGGACACTTGTGATCAGGTTGTAAGATGAGTTCCTCTATGAACTGCCTTAAAGACTAGTGGTGCCTCTTCTGAGCATTTCTTTTGCCTTTATTTTAATTTTTTTAAAGGGACATAATTGTTTATTTATTTATTTATTTATTTATTTAATTTTGGCTGCATTGTGTCTTCGTTGCGGTGCCTGGGCTTCTCATTGCAGTGGCTTCTCCTGTTGCGGAGCACGGGCGCAAGGCGTGTGGTGTTCAGTAGTTGTGTCATATGGCCTCAGTAGTTGTGGTGCACGGGCTTAGTTGCTCTGCGGCATGTGGGATCTTCCTGGACTGGGGCTCGAACCTGTGTCTCCTGTGTTGGCAGGCCAATTCTTAACCACTGCGCCACCAAGGAAGCCCCCTTTTGTCTTTTAGATTCTCTGATCATAGTTCCCTCATTGCATGGACTGCTAGAAATTCAAAGTTGAATTCGTGACCCCAATCTTGTAAATGTACGACACTTCCTGACATAAATTGAATGGACGGTGGCAGCGTCAAGTCTTGCCTTTATTTTCTTGCTTTAATTTCCTCCCTTCTTAACCTGTGTACACTGTTTTCCTTAAGACCTTTGATTTTTTTTTTGTAATAAATGTGGATGTAAAAAAATAAGGAAATAATTATTGGGTTTGGTTTACACTGGACTGATTTCCAAAGTTTGACCTCTACTGAAAAAAATGGATTCCACAGAAAATCATAATTATAGTCATGGTAATACCAAACATTAATTAATTAATTTACCGAATTTCAGGCTTTTTGCTAAACATTTTACAAATATTAACTCAGTGTATTCTCATTACAGCCCTATGTGTCAGATGCCATTATTGTCCAAATTTTACAGGTCACTGCACTGAGACACAGAGAAGTTAAGTAACTTTCCCCAAGTCCCACAGCTAATAAAAGACAGAGCCAGGATTTAAATTTAGGAAGACTAGTTTTTCTTGAAAAAACCTGCTTTATTACTTACACATTATTATAATAAAATCCAACAAAAAATATAACAAAGATTTGGACTCAATTACGCCAAATTTGTCATTTAACATCTATGTGACCTTGTGCACATACTTTACGTTATTTGAAAATGGAGCTGATGGCGTCTATCTCCTGGATTGGCCTGACGATTAAGGTAGATAATCTGGTTTAAATCTGGTATGTAAGACAGTTATAGTACCTGTTGACACTGTATAATTATATAATATTATAGTTATATAATTATATTCTATAATTAACTGATAGCAGAGAGAACTGTGGACAGAGGCGGTCTGGATCTAGTCTCAACTCCAAATCCTGTCAATCCAATGGGGTGTAATCTTTCACAAGTTTAAATAAGATCCGGGATGTGAACATGCTTTGTAAATGACAGATGGCTGAACAACGTCACGGGTCATCCATCTAAAGGGGAAGTTAGACCTGCTGGCCTTCAGGGCGCTTCCCAGGCAGGTGACGGGACAAGCACTTCCACTGATTGTCCTCAGATTTTCTTTTGTCTTTTTTAAAACCCAAGTATAAGTAGTTACGGGATGGCTTACGTGGTTGCTGGTGTTGGTCTTGGCCAGGATCAATGCAGGACTCTGTTCTTTAGTCAATTCTTATTTGGGTAAGTGGGCTTCTTTGAATGTCTTGCAGGTACCTCAAAAGTCAACATTTCTAAACATAAACTCACTTTATTTCACCCCAAATCTGATCCTTCCTAGATTTTCTCTCAATGAATGGTACCACCATCTACCGTGTTGCCCAGAGAGAAATCTAGAGCCATCATTTGATTCAGCCTCTGCATTACCCCTCTGTCCCCAACCACAAGCGCATCCAGGGGCCAGTACTGCTGACCCTGCCTCATAGCTTTTTCTGCAACATGTTCCTATTTCTCCTTTCCCTCTGCCAATGCAGTGCCTCACGTAGGACCTGGTTTCTAAAGCTTCATTTCTAGTCCTAAAAAGAAGTCATTTCTGTGATCATCATAATCATCGTCATCATGCCCAACATTTATTGAGCACTTGCTTTGTGCCATCGTATTTATATGTATAAGAATTGTATGTATGTGGGAGTGTATGCGTATGTATATATGTTTTTCATTTAATTTGAAAAACACAGCATTTGCTATGTGTCAAATATTTAATATTTAAATATTTTAATATTCAAGTATTTAATATTGAAAAAGTTACTTAAACTATTTAAGGACATTATAAACATTAATTCATTTAATCCTCACAACAACCCCATGAGGTCAGTAGCATTATCTCCATTTTACAGGTGAGAAAACTGAGACAGAGAGATTAAGCAACCAGCCCAAGTTTACACAGATAGACATTGGCAGAGCTCAGATCTGAACCTGAGAAATCTGGCTCCAGATCCACGCCCCAGTACTTGGTGGAGAGTCATAATAAAAGCTGCTGGTCTAATCAGTCAGGTGGAAAGGGTTGTGACTATGAAAAGCAAGCACAGGGAATTTGCTGGGGTGATAGAGCTGCTGTGTGTCCTGATGGTGATGGTGGTGGTTACACAAATCTACTCAGGTATTAAAATTCATGGAACTGTTAAAAAAAAAAAAACCTACTGGTCTAAATCAGGTACCTTTCCTGGCCTTACAGAAAACACAGCAACTCTGTGAAGCAGGTATTATCCATATTTCCCAAATGAGGATGCAGGTTTAAGGACCTTAAAGAGAGACCCCAAGTCACACAAACAGGAAGTGAGCAGAGGCGAGCCACTGGCTGCGTTCAGCCGGCGAGGGTGTTGGTGCCGGAGCAGATGTGGGGGCACGTGCTGCTCTGTCTCAGTTCCTGGATTTGACCCCAGTGTATGTTATTCTGAAAAGCAAACAAACAAAAAAACAAAAACGAGCTCATCAAATTCTAGAAGTCATTGAATCATAGAATTCAAGGATGAGCATGACCTGTCGGGGCTTCTTGTTGAAGACCTGCTGATTCAGATGAAATATCCCAGGTCCATGGAGCTTAAGAAGACTCTCCCAAAGTCCCACCATATTCAGGAAATATTAGGGTCAGTCCTGACCCCCGTGTCTTCCACAGTGAAACCCTAAGGGCATTTTGGTGTGGTTCTCTCTTTTCATGGCAAAATCCAAAGACATGAAAGAAGTGAGGCACATAATAGCCGTAATCAGCAAACACTCTTTCCCCCTGCACCACCCCCTTTCCTTTTCATCTGTTTGGTTTAAAAATTCCTATAATCGGTTACTAATTATCACATCACCTCTGCATTCTTATCAGGTTTTTGCAGTTGGGAGATAAGGACCCACACTATCTCCAGATCAAGAAGGCAGTTGCAGTGATGAATCTTTCCTTCCTAATTTAGGCTGAAACTGCAGAGCGGGCCCCATGTTATAACCAGGGATGGGAAAGGGGAAAACCAGAGGGGAAAATGGTAGTGTCGCAGAGTTGATTAACCCTGTGTGAGGACCTCCAACTCGGCCTCTGTGGCTCACCCAGGCCCTCCCCCTCTGACCTACTTTCTCCGGCCACTGAAAGAAGAGAGATGTTACACAGAGATGTTTTAAAGCGGGATCTGATAACATCTTGTCTGTTCCAGCCAGATAAGCATTCCTAAGCCTGCCTCCGTCTGTCACTGCTTAGGAGGCCAAGGTGCTGCCGTAATCAATTGAAACAATAGCCTACTATTAGCGCTCCCTCCGTCCCCAGCATAGTTCAGGGTTTCTCGGTCTGCACTGAAAGGCTGACATTCTTGGTAATGAATAGGACATTTTAAATCACTAGTCTATGTCCCATAGGCATTCTGCCCAGGGACAGTTGAGGAGGGCAAGAGGAATGATAATAAGGGAACCCAAGAGTTCATTCTTACAAACTAAGGAGGCTGTTGGTGGTTACAGAGAAAACAATCTGACGTGTGTTCTTATTAATTCTCTGCCCGCGCATCTGGGACGAGCATGGAGATGCTAAAATTCAAGCCAGACTGCTCTGGCTCCCTTTGGAAACTGCTGGATCTAATCTTCAGAAATAACAGAGCACCAGTTTCGTTGTTTATTTTCCAGAGTAAAATACTAATTCATGTAAATGAATCATTGAACTAGGTCTGTTAGGCAACTTCTTATTTTCTTAATGATTCCCATTTTCTAGGAACCCAATAGGATGTTGCTAAAGATGTTAATCATCTAGATTTTTTTCATGTGTATTTGATGCTGGGTCCACACTTCTTATAATTCTCTTAATGGTTCTTTTTCTCTCTTGCTTCTTTGTTTTGAAACTTGAGTTCCTTCTTCACTTGACCAATTCTTACCAATCTTTCAAAATGCACCACAAAACAATTTTTTTTTAATTTTACTTCCAACTTCAAGATTATTTTTGAAATGGAAAAATGTATTTCCATCTCATAGGAGTTTTCAAGGTTTCCATTCTTTGGTGAAATAAGAAGCCTGAACTTACTGTTTTCAATTGACGGATAACACACGCAGTAAACTACATAGCAATTATCTTAAGTAGAGCCTGATAATATTTTATACATATCTGTGTAACAACCATACAGATTAAAATGAAGACAATTTCTAGGACCCATGACGATTCTTTTCTGTTCCTTCATCATCAATAACCCACCCCTGATATCAGCGCATTTTCTGTCACCACCAATTAGATTGTCCTACTTTTGAACTTCATGTAAGTTCAGTATGCAGTTTTGTGTGGTTGGTTTCTTTTGCTCAGAGTAATGTTTTTTAGATTCATCCATGCTACGTGGGCATCAGTGGTTCTTTTTTTTATTGTTATGTAGGAGTTCATTATTTGACTATACCACAATTTATGTATCTATTCTTCTACTGATAATCATTTGCTCCCAGCTTTTGACACTTACGAATAAATCTGCTATAAATAACCTTGTCCATATTTTTGTTTTGTCCATATTTTTTGATGGACAAATTACTCCTCTTGGGGATAAAACTGTAAGTGATATTGGTGATTTACAGGGTAGGTCTATATGTAGGTTCGGTAGATATAATCAAATAGTTATCCAGTGTGTTTGCACTAATTTATATTCCTAATATTTGAGATTTCCAGTTGTCCTGCATCCTCACCAAAACTTTGTACTAGAGTATTTTTTGTTAATTTTAGTTTATTTTCTTAGACAAGTGTTGGTATCTATTCATTTGCCTACTAGAAACTTGAGCATCCAGTTTTGCAAAGTGTCTGTTCAAATCTCTTGCCCTTTAAAAAAAAAAAGAATTATTTGACTTTTTCATATTGGGCACATCATTTGAACAGACACTTCACAAAAGAACTTTTGCAGAGCCAATAAACCCTTGAAAACATGGTCTTTTCTTTAACCAACCTCAAAAAACAAAAAGAAGGTAAGATCTGTCTTGGGCAGATCTCTGCCACAGATAGGCACTGGCCTTGTTCTCTGTTTACTAGCCTTGCTATTGAAATTCTTTTTGAGCTAGAGCTACAGCTGGAGAACAGGTGGGCCTGAGCAGATCTCAGCCTAATTCCCAGATTCTAGAAAACACTCACCTGGCACTCCTCTGCTCTGCAAAGATGACAACTTCCTTTAAATCTACTTGTGGTTTTCCTGGTATTTGGAACTATTATAAATTATGATGTAAAAATGCCATTTTCAGGAGGCAGCGTGCTGCTTCTCTCCACTCTTATTTATCGGGGTTTCTTGTATAATTAGGCAAAAAAAATATTATTTTACCAGTTAACACCAGCATTCCTTTGTTTGAAAGAAATATTTTGACAAGTGGTTGCTGTTGAAGGGGTACTGTGTTGTCAAGTACTAAAATTTAACGAGGTTTGCATGAGAACAAGGGAAGAGTTGTTCGGTTCTGGAGAGTGGGGAAGAGGATGAGAAGGGAGGTGAGGGCTACTTAGCTCTTTGGGGTTTTTCAAAAGCACTTTAAGGTGATGATATCCACTAGTGCATTTAAAAATGCTGATGTGGTACATGGTATTACTGTTCCTCTATTTTTGGTGCTACTTCCTGTGGGAGGATTATATATCCTCACGCTCTCAGAACTCAGGCTTGGCCATGGGACTTGCATTGGTCAATAAATCATGAGTGAAATTGATGTGTGTCATTTTCCAAGCGAAAGCTTTAAGAGTCAGTGAGTGATTCCCTCTTCCGTGATGACTGGCTGCGTTTCAGGTAGCAAGTGCTCTGTCAGCCTCCATCCACAAAGGAGAAAATGGGAAGAGAGCCAGAGCCAGTGATGAACTCGTAGGGTGAACAGACAGTAAAACTTTATTATTGGAAGCCACTAAGATTTGGGGATCATTTGTTATTTTAGCCTTACCTGATTGATTCAGCTCCGTTCTGTTTTATAAATTCTCCTTTATGCTCTATGCCTCCAACCAAACAAATCTCTAGGAAATTCTGCTCTGTCCACAAGTATTCTGGATGAGGAATTTTTGTTGTTGAATCATGGAAGGAGATGCCCTTTGGGTTTGGGTTGATGCATTGCTTAGATAAACACAGGCTGAACCAGAAGAAAAAGAATGATCTAGAGAATGCTAACATCCCTGGGATGCTCAGAAACGGCAGGCAGTGTTTCGGCATTCCAGGACTATGGAGGGGGAGGTTGAATCCATTTTAACCAGATATTCAAAAAGCAAGGGACTCCCATCTGACATCTGGGGTATCTTTGAAGACAACACGTACACATGCTACTCTATGTAATCTCCATGTCTAGTTATTTTTTCATTTTCTAGACTCAGTTTGGCAGGATGGTGATAACTTTGATTGCAGAAAGGAATCATCACCCGATGGGTTAAGATGAGAGATGGCTGTACACGGTTACTATAAGTCTGGGGTCTTTGGACCAATGGGTGATACTGGAGATTTATGAAATGGCTTCATACATTTTAGACCATTACATTTTCATTTAGAAAAATGGGGATTTACCATTTACTGAACTTTGGCCATTTTTTTCCTTCTAACATCTCTTCTAACTAGGAAGAAATTCCAACCAGGTTGTGGCAGTCAGCCGCCTGTCAGGCTGATTCCCTGGTGAGCTCTGACTTTTTACCTTTTTCTTTGCCTACGAAGGTATTTTGTGGTGGAGGGAATTAGGTAGAAGCTGCTACCTAGGCATCATTTCAGCCATGTGTCTGCAAAAAAATTTCTTTTGTACTAGAAAATTGTGGGAGAAGTGGTGGATGCCTTTTCGCCTCTGTTTAGAGCAGGGGTCCCCAAACCCCAGGCCACAGGCCGGTACTGCTCCCTGGCCTGTTAGGAACCGGACCACACTGCAGGAGGTGAGGGGCAGGCGAGCGAGCGAAGCTTCATCTGTATTTACAGCCGCTCCCCATCCCTCGAGTTACCCCTGAGCTCCGTCTCCCATCAGATCAGCAGTGTCATTACATTCTTAGATTCTTATTAGAGCACGAACCCTACTGTGAACTGTGCATGTGAGGGATCTAGGTTGCAGGCTCCTCATGAGAATCTAATGCCTGATGATCTGAGGTGGAGCAGAGGTGGTGATGCTAGCCCTGGGGAGCGGCTGCAGATACAGATTATCATTAGCAGAGAGGTGTGACTGCATAGAGACCATCATAAATCAGTTGCTTGCAGACTCATATCAAAACCCCATCAGTGAGTGGCAAATGAAAACAAGCTCAGCACTCCCACTGATTTTGCATTATGGTGAGTTATATAATTATTTCATTATGTATTACAGTGTAATAATAATAGAAATAAAGGGCACAATAAATGTAATGCGCTTGGATCATCCTGAAACCATCCCCCTCCCCATGGTCGGTGGAAAAATTGTCTTCCATGAAACCGGTCCCTGGTGCCACAAAGGTTGGGGACTGCTGGTTTAGAACCCATGTCCCTAAATCTCGACTGGTGAACAAGCTTCCTGGTGGAGGACCAGCCCTTCATGGCAAGTGAATCTTCTTTAGTTTAGTAGAATAAAGCAATACTTTAGGGTGACAACCTTCGGCAGGTGATCTTATTGGTCTCTTGGAAGAAGCAGTGATGTTTTCTCTACACAATCTGGCTTTTCATTTTTTTAGGGTGCAGGAATTAATGTCCTTCTGAGGGAGCACAGTGGCGACATGGGAAAAAGGGTCTCAGCTGCAGTTGATGGTTGCCAAGAGGGGTTACCATATAAGCCATGGATGCCTCCCCCACCCATGTGCCCAGGGTCTTCTCTTTCTGAGAGTCAGGGTGTCCTTGCATCACCTGATGATGGCAGAAGGGTACCCAGAAAGTGTCAACCTACAGAAGACGCAAATGCATTGGTGTCTCTGATTACCTCCATTTATATGTCTCTCGCTGGTTGCTCCTTCTAAGCTCCAGACTCTGATATCGAACTGCTGACTTGAATCTCCCGTTCGAAGTCTAACGGGTATCCAACCTGATTTATCCAAAATGGAACTCCCGTTGCTCTTTCCATCCCAATCTGTGATCTATTTGTGCTTTTCTCTCTTTGTATCCTCCCTCAGTAAATGGCATCACCATTCATCCACATTTTAAAGAAAAAAAGCCAAGTGTTATCCTTGAGTTTTTTCCACATCTTCATCCACTAGAAGGACCTATTAATTCTATCTCAAAAACATATCCTGAATCTAGCCATAGCTTCCAGGATCCATAATCAAATTTCCATTATCTCTTGCCTGGACTACTGAACCCATCTTGAAACCCTGCTTCCACTTTTGCCTTCAAATAGTCTGTTCTCCATAGAGTAGCCAAGAGTTCTTTGAATAATTTCAATTTAGTCACTTTTCTCTGGATGTCCCTCTTTCAGCATCCTGTTGCTCCCAGGACAAAACCAAAATTCCATACTGTGCCTTCAAAGGCTTGATGTGTTCTGGCTTCAACCTGCATTGCTAATCTCCATCTTGCTCCAGTCTCCCCTGAGCTCCTTACCTTCTAGACACACTGATCTTTACTATCACCCCAAGTTCATTCCTACCCAGAGCTTGGCGTTAGTGTTCCTTGTGTCTGGAACTTTCATTCCTCACATCAGCCGGGTCTCAGGTCTCATCTTCAATGCCACCTCCTCAGAGAGGTCTCCCATGCCCAGGACCTCCCCAAGCATACTCTGCAACACCACTCTGTTTTATTCCTTTATAGAATTTACCAACACTTAAATTATATTTGTTATTTTTAACTTGATTAGTGCTCATCCTCCCCACCCCCTACCCCCATGAGAAATATGGGTTATTTAAGACAGAAACATTATCTTGCTAGTTGATCACTAAGCCCAGCTTAGAATAATGTTGGCACATAATAGGTACATAATAGATAATTTTAGGAAGAATGAATTGACTGTTTGTGAAAGTATGTTTTTTCCAATGACATAAAGTGATACTCTTATCCCATGTGAGAGAAGTCATAGCAGTATTTGTCAGCAGCCTTGGCAGAGCTAGGGTTTGTGATAGAAAGAATAATGTCTCCCCAAAGATGTCCGTGACCTAATCCCCAGAATCTGTGAATGTTACCTTACATGGCAAAGGGAATGTGGAGATGTGATTATGCTAAAGATCTGGAGATAGGATGTTTACCCTGGATTATCCGGTGAGCCCATTGTAATCACAAGGGTCCTTGTGTGATGATGGAAGCAGAGGTCCGAGTGATGCAGCGGGAGCCAAGGAATGCCGGCAGCCTCTAGAAGATGGAAAAGGCAAGGAATGGATTCTCTCCTGGAGCCTGTAGAAGAAATGTAGTTCTGTCCATACTTGGTTTTAGCCTCATGAGACCCATTTCTGATTTCTGACCTCCAGAATTGTAAGATAACAAATTTGTGTTGCTTTAAGGCACTACGGTGGTGGTAATTTGTTACAGTAGCAATGGGAAACTAATACAACGACAGCATTTTTCATGGCCACCAACGATGTTTGAGATTTCCAGGGAATCAGACACCTGGCCTCACTGGCAGCTGGAACAGGAGGGAAAGAGACTGAGGCCATGTGATTTTATTCCATGAGTGAGCAGGGCCACTTCTGTTTTATTCACCACCGCATTCCTGTCTCCTGACATAGCATATAGCACATGGTAGGTGCACGATAATTAGCTCTTGAAAAAACATACGTCGTATCTCCTGTAGGTTTCCTGAAATATTTAGAAGAGACTTTTTGAAGAGGGTTTAAAATTCCCCAAACAGCAGGTGAGACAAACATAACAGGTCCTCAACAGTTAGAGTTGGGTCAATCCTGAGAAATTTCTTAAATCTCTAAATTCATAGTGTGAAATAAAAGTCATGTTTTTATGGCAAGACAAGAGAAATTTAAGCAAAAAGTCTTCTCTGCCCTTTGGCCTCCTCTCTCTCCGGACTATGCATTGTGTATCCGCATCACGCATCACCAGACCTCCCCCAGTGGGGAAAGATACCTGCTCATTGAGGACACCTGCTCCTTGAAAATACCTGCTCAACTGTAAAGAGCAACATTCTCCTAACATCAAATAGACAACTCTTTAAAAGACAGCATTTCTTCTTGATCTTGTAAGGGGTCATGTAACCTACCATGATGATGCTTACATCTGGATCATGTAAACTTTCAATAATAATAGGTCATTTGATGTACAGCCCTCTGTCTCAGAAAACTTATATAACTGCGCCTTGACTTCTAACGGGCAGAACAGTTCCCAGAACTTTCTGAGATGCTCTTCCCGGGTTATAATCCTCAAATTTGCCTTGAATAAAATTTTCCATTTCTTTCTTAGATCAACTGATTAATTTTTCATCTACAATAGATAAGAAAATGGTAGACTAGTTTGCTGATTTTATCCGAAATTTCAATCAACGAGGACCTATGTCCCGTGCATATTTTTACATGAGAAATCTTTTAAATTTTATTCGTACCATATTTATTTCATGAGAAAGCTGTTTTCCTCACAGAAGCATCTTCTCCGTCACAAAATTTGCTGTGGAAACAGGGGTGGATGGCAAATATCCAAGCCACATGGACATGCTGTTAGCGCAAGTTCACGTGCCGGATGCACAGTGAGGCCGAACAAACGGAAACGTCGGAGTTTCGAGCAGAGAAAGGTTTACTGCAAGGCCAGGCAAGGAAGCGAGGTGGCTCATGCCCTAAAAAGCCTCGAGCTCCCCGAAGGGTTTCAGAAAGCATTTTTAAAAGCCAGGTTGGGTAGTGGGGTGGGTCTCAGGGTACGCGATCAGCTCGTGCACAATTCTCTGATTGGCTGATGCTGAGGGAACAGGGTGGTGTCACAGGGCTTAACTGTATCAGTCCTGACGCTCCAGGAGGCCTGGGGCTACGTGCTCACGGTCATCCAGTAGTTAACGTTTTCCATTTGGTGGTGGGAGGGTTCACATCTTCAAAACAACTCAGGAAATTTGTATCAAATACTAATATCTAGGTACTTCAGAGAGGAGCTAAAGCAGAGGATATGGGGGGGGAAAGGCCTGTCAGGGGGAGTCCCCATAGGGTCCTGCTCTGTTCCAATGTGGCCACTGCAAAGTCAGCCTGGCTCACCCACCACCTGGTGGCTTGATGGACACACAGCATGGATGATGCTCAAACAAAGTGCAAGTGGATACGTTTTTGGAAATAAAAGAAATGATGGCATTAAATCATGAATCCATGTCTGTAATTTATTATCCTGAGCCTAGTTTTAACCCTAGAACAATCTGGCCCCAAGAAACATAGATTAAAGGTTGGGGACTCCCTAAAGCATCAACAGATATGGGGACAATTGTCTGATTTCGGGGTGATGGCTAATGTCTGGGGTAATGTCCAGGATGGCACTGTCCGTAGACAGGTACAAAGTGATGGATGATGAGCTCAAGGTCACTGCTGGTTTGAGAGGTATGAATTCCCAGTAGCAATTTTAGTGGTTCATTCTGTAAAAATATTTTTATTTTTCCCCCTACTGACTTTTTCTGGGCTTCACTGCTCAGTATTCCTTTCCTTTATGGAACTAGGGTTTTAAAAACCGTTCAACTTCGGATCAGTGGCTTTGCTTCTGCCCTTCCCATCCCAAGAGTGTTCCCAGAAGATTTAACTCTGGCTTTTTGGTCTGCAGTTATTATTGGGGAACTTTTGTTTCATATCCTCCAGAGGAAGCCCTGTCTTCTGGCTCTCTAATCAGCTCTGACAGCTCTGGGTGCCACGACCCTGGTAATTAGTCACACCGAGAAGGCAAGTGGCATTTACATTCACTCACCTTTGGAAACTTGCATCTGGGGTCTCCTGCGGAGAAATCTAGGCTGGGATTCAAAGTCAGTGATTGCTTCACCACCCCAGGATCACTGATTAGGAAATGGCTGCTCCCCTAAGACCATTTCCATTTCTGTGGCAGGTTTTGAATAGAGCTAATACATTTTAGAAATGCAAATGGCTTTAATTTGAGCAAAGTGAGTGGCAGGCTGAAGCTGCAGTCTGACTTTTCTCTGGTTGCTTCCTGCCACAACCTTTCAGGCAGATGCTTTGGACTAAAGGATAATGCCAAGTTCAGATCATGATGATAAGGGTCACAGTGCTGGCTTTGCTGATGCTACGGCCCTGTTCAAAACTTCCTCCCAGTGTAGAAGGGAACAGTGGGAGGAGCATGCCTGACAGACTGCTGAGGGTGGGGTCATTTAGAATAAATGATGAAAATAAAAACTTTGAAGAAAGCCAGCCTCAGTAGAATCTCTTAATGTGCTACGGAGTGCTTTCATGTACATTGTTTTAGGTTATTAGCCTCCTTGTCAGCCCCCAAAGAAGCAATAAGGCATGAAGGGCCAGCGAAGGTTTTGGCCTGGGATCCACCAGGATGAACATTCTGCCTCTGCTTCTTCCAAGTATGTGTCTCTTGGCTCAAGGAGGGAGGCCCCGCGTTGGTTTTCTGTCAGAGGCCTTCATGGTGCAGATTCCAGCAGCGAGAAAGAAATGGCAGGGGATGCAAGGCCTTCTCTGTGCCTGCCAAAACACTCCAGTGGGGCAGCATTTATCCTTTCTACGTACAAGGCCTTCCAAAACGCTGCGTTTCCTAGAAAAACCTGGACCCTCCAAGGCACCTGGTAGAGGTTCAGATAACGATACATATGCTTCCGGTATCAGAACATATTTTCTGAGAGCCTTGAATCTGAAGGTTGGTGGGTTATGACACTATGATGCTGAGTTTCATTTTCACTATGTAATCCTCGTATACAATGTTAACGGATATCATTAACATAACATTAGAGTCATCAGCTTAGCATGTATTATGGCAAAGACTTTTCCTTGACCAACCTCTGGACAGCCTTCTCTGAGCCCTTTTTTGGACTAG
Organism: Lagenorhynchus albirostris; assembly: GCF_949774975.1. Lineage (NCBI taxonomy): Eukaryota > Metazoa > Chordata > Mammalia > Artiodactyla > Delphinidae > Lagenorhynchus > Lagenorhynchus albirostris. Next base: position 80,727,046 of record NC_083107.1, on the reverse strand, counting down.
GCTTTCTCTGTGGGCCTTGTCCTCAAGAGCCCAGTTGTAACAAGAATCCTGTTGAATCAATTTAGCCGGAATCTCCCACCCTCGGTACTGATCATATCCATCTTCCTTCACCACCCGCCCAGGCAGCATCTGGTCCTTCTGCCCTGACTTCAGCAAGAGTCCTGCTTGTTCAGTCGAGGAAGAACTCCTCCCCACCTCCAACCTTGATGTCTCCTCTTACTAACTTTCCTGGACTGATGCCCCAAATCTATTCCTTGGCTGTAAATCCCTACTTTTCCTTCTTGTACTTGGAATTGAGCCTAGTTCCATACGAAGGTCTCTTTTCCCCTATTGCAATAGTTCTTGAATAAAATCTGTTTTTATTACTCTAACTACCGTCCTACTCTGGTTTTCATGAGGAGTGTGGGATTAACATATACACACTGCTATGTATAAAACAGATAACAAGGACCTACCGTGTAGCACAGGGAGCACTATTTAATGTCTTGTAATAATCTATAATGGAAAAGAATCTGAAAAAGAATAGATATATATGTATAACTGAATCACTGTGCTCTACACCTGAAGCTTACACAGCATTGTAAATTAACTATACTTCAAGAAAAAAATGGTAATAAAAAAAGAAAACTAAAAAAAAAATAATAACAGAAAACAACTTTCAATACCTATGCTACTAATAATAGCTGACATCTGTATGACATATAACAGTTCATAAGGCATTTTCACAACCTTGTCCTATTTGAGCCGCACACTACAGTTTCTGGAAGAGGATGTCTGTCTATACATTCACGTTGGCTTATCTGTAGACATTCATCAAGTAAGGTGTGTAGGTAAGACGTGAACCTAAGTCTCTCTTTAAATCCTTTATCCTTTCAACCTGGACTCAAACAAGGAGACTTTAAAAATAAAAAAAAAAAAAAAACTCTTAAAAACTAGGGGCCAGCGTGGTCTCTGGAGATTTCAAGGGAAATGAAGACAAAAATAAAAAGGGCTTACATCTTTGCAAGTGCTTTTCAGTTTACAATGCCCTTTAGAAACACCCCCTCACGTGGAATTCGGTGAAGGAGCCACGTCCCATTGTTTCATAAAGGAAGAAACCGAGTCCCAGGAATGAAGTAATGTGGCCATGACCGTGAAGTTCATGTGTAGCTCAGTCCTGTGACTTTGGGAATTGTGCTCTATTCAACCATGCTCCTCTCAAAATAAGGTCCATTGCCTTAGATTAAAATGGAAGGACAAAACAAGTTTTAACAGATTTTAAAAACGAGAAACTAAAACTGCAACAAAAAAACTCAGTTGTCTGAACTGGGTGCAGGGTTACATGGAAACTTCTACTCTCTGGCCATACTCCCTCCACTTCCTTCAGTCACACACTGATGCTGATTTTTCTTCACAGTTTTAATTTTCATCTTTTATGTTAAAAATGATCAGCCTGTCCCTGGTGATTTCTCTCTCATGCTTCCAGACACACAAGCTTTTCTGATTCCAGGGTTTAATGTTTACATACATTCTCACATTGGGTTTTAGAATGCAGTTGGTTTTATCTCTATAATATCATGAGATGAATTTATTAAGAAATAAATGTATGTTTTCTAATGATCTGTAGTTGTATCTGTTTCGAACCAAATATCAGAGCCAACCCTAATATGCGAGCTACACATGCTCGTAAACATCTGGATGCGCTGTTACCATGGACACAGAATATCTTCATATTTGCATAGATACATTTTATAAAATATGGGCAGGACTGTAATCAGCACGTACCCCCCAAATAAAGAGTAACACATCGAGGCTATTTGTCCCCAAAGAGAAATCTCTTTACTATTTATCTTATTATTAACATATACCTAATAACCATTAAGAAATCAAACACTACAGAAAATGTATAAAAAATAAAATGAAAGCTCTCTATGACCTACTTCCCTGAGAGAACTATGGGCTATAGGTTGGCAAAGATATTTTTAGCTTTTAGATTTTTTGATGTGTATAAATACATATATGCAAATATTATATTACTTGCATTAGAATTGGAGTAATATACACTAGCTTGTCATTTAACTTTTAAATTTAAAAATATGTCAGGAAAATCTCTTACCTCTATTTATATATCTGTCTACATACCCATACACTTATATATTCCTCTATATTTATCTCTATATCTCTATATCCATATATTTGTGTATCTATATCTTTATCTTATCCTTTAGCATATATATAATATTACATTGCCTAGATGTACTCTAATTTATTTAACTAATCCCACATTGACAGTTTAGATTTTCACTATTAAAAATAATGAGGCAATGAATATACTTTCTATATACATCTGAACAATTATTCACTTACTTCCTTAAGCAAAAATTCCCCTAAAAGGAATTGCTAGGGCATTTCCAATTCTGACGCACGTTGCCAAGTTGTCCTCCAGTAAAGTTTGCCAGTACACAGTTCCCATCAGCAGAGTAGGTGGGTTCCCTTCCTTACACCCCTGTGACCACGATGAGTATCATCAATCTTTGAAATCTTTTGCTGCAGATTTTTCAACTTAATGTAATTCTACTCAAGCTCTAACACTTTCCCTTTCAGAAGATAATATAATTAAAAGTGTAAAAAATAAAGTCAGCCGTGGTGATCAATCGAAGTATAATGTCAATTAGAGCTATGCAGAGAGAGCTTGAGATGGTCAATGATGAATCCTAAAAAGCTCTTAGAAACATGCATAGATGAGACCTTTTGAAAACTCTTTCGTCTGATTAAACAATGGCAGCAGTACTTTGTGCGGTTGTACTTTCTTCATCTGGTCCTAATTATGGCACAGGTGTACACCTCCTTATCAGTCCTTCTGTCCTTCCACTGTTATTTTATTTGTCCTACATCTACCCATCCATCTGCCCATCATTCAACAAACACTTCTGGGTGCACTTTGTTTATTGAATCAGCTCTCCGTGTCGCTCTCTGTGCCAGGCATTTTCAGAGCCTTGTGTCATTCTACCCCACAGCAGCTCTGCATGTTTCATGTCTGTGTCTGGCCTCATCCTGTAAACAAGGTCCGACTTCAGGGAGGCCAGGAGACCATCACGGCCCCAGGACCCACATCCTGTTATCTTCATATAACAGCCAAACAAAAGATGCTTATCTTTCCACCCTCACTATCAATCCCAGGGAAAGAACTGGCAAGCCCTGCTTGGGACATGTCTCCATTCTAGAATAATTCTCTATGGACACAGGATGGAGTATTTTCATAGGCTAACCTGTGTCCTCTGCCCAGCCCTACTCTGAGAAGGACATGCACCAATTGATATGATTAACAGAGAAAGGGGGGTCGGTAATCAGATTAGACAAAACTAGGCTACCTACCACTGTTTTCTCTGAGAGAGAGGTGGTGACAAAAACGTGGATGCCTCTGACTCCCATACATGGTACAGGGACATGACTAAGGGAGCACTCGGAAAGGCGTGTAGCATGTACGGAAAGACTGGAGGAGAATCGAAGACAGAAGAAAAAGCATGTGTATTTGGGAAATAGCTAGTCATTTTGTCAGGCTGGAGGATGTGACTTGTGGTGGGACATAGCAGACTATGAGACAAGAGAGAAAGCCAGGAACTAGACTCTAAAAGGCCTTGCGTGACACACTCAGGAGTTTGAATTTCATCTCGTTGGAAGAGTGATGGAGAGACAGTATCCATCTTGGAGGATGGACTGGGGAGTGGGAATCTGGAATGGATGGCCGGGTAGGCTGACGGCAGGGCATGTTTAGAAGCTGTTGCGATTGTCCAGGTGAGATGAGAGATGGTGAGCACCTGAAGCAGAGCAGTGGCGATGACCTGGGGAGGGGGCAGAGGCATTGAGGTGAGAGGATCAACAGGTGACTGATGTAAGAAGGTAGGGAGACAGAAGAAATTTCATGCGGGGAAGAGTAAAAGGTATCTCCCATCTCCTCAAAGAATTTCAGACTCAGGACTGGGCCTCCTGTATCCCTAGAGCCTTGAGGTCATCTCCCAAGGAGTTACTACCTAACTCTTTCTTTCCAAGTAAGACCTCTCTCTTCCCAGCCCAGCCTGCTGTGAAACTGTGGCCAGTTCTTAGCCCCTGCCCCACCCGCTTTCTCATCCCTGGCCTCAGGTGTGCCTTCCACTCTGCCCTGATCTAGCTTATCTTCATCCTGGACCCTTGCAGTCTTTGCCTTGTACTTGAACGAGCACCTTCATTCCTTATTATTTTTCCATTCTCCTTGACTGTGTTCTCACACAACTGTAATGGGACTTATTAAGATTATCAGAGAATTAGAGTGTCTATAATAATGCTGGGTGAAGGAGCAACGTATGTTGGAATCAGTACAAGGAGCTTCTCCTTCTAGTGTATTCATTAAGCACCCACTTAGGGCCAAGCACTCTGCTGTCACTTTGCATATCTTATCTCATTAATCACCAAAGTCTTGGTTGCATTTGTTTGTTTAAGGCAGGCAACAAATACATATTGAGCCTTACATGTAATTTCAGAGTACGGAGAATAATGTAATGAACATGGCATCAGAATCCTGCCCTTATGAAGATCACCGTCTAACAGGGGAAACAGACCGTTAATAATTAAATACACAGATATGTGATGTAATTTGGGATAGTGGCAAGTGTTCTGAAAATAATAGAGCAGGGTAAGAGCAAAAAGGGTGACAAGGAGGTGGAGAAAAAGGGGCTGGCTCTTTTAGGTAAAGGGGTCAGAGAAGGTCTTTTTAGAGATGACATTTGAAGGGAAATCTTTTGAAGGGAAAAATTAAGCCATAAATAGTCTGGGGGAAAAGGCACAGAGAATAGCAAGTGCAAAGGTCCTGAGGTAGAAAAAAAGCTCGGCTTGTTTGGAGAAGGGAGGACCAGTGTGTCAAGTGTGTCTGGATAACATAGAGCAAAGGGACAGGGAGGGGAGATGTGTCTGGGGGGTAGACCGTGCAGCCTCATGGCCATGCTCAGAATTCTGAATTTTGCTTTACCTGCGCTAGGAGGCTACAGGTAAAGTCTGAGCAGAGGAGCACCCTGATCTGCAACTTACATGTTTCAGCAGATTGTCTGGATCTTGTGGAGACAACAGATGAATGGGGGGGAGCAGGGTAGGAATAGGAGAAAGAGTGAAAACAGAGGGAGCTGTTCTAGGTGTCCCGGCAAAAGATGATGGTGGCTTTTATGACGTCCATTTAACAGACGAAGAAATTTTAGCTCCTAGAATTTATACTATTATCACAGTTTCTCTCACCTTCAAAACAGTTCTAGGATCTGAATCAATGGTTTTTTTGAATCCAACGAAAGTGAAAGTCTAAATAACTTGCTCAAGTGCAAAATTTAAATGATAATGAAAGGACAAGTTCTAGAATTAAAGTCACGTCTGCCTGGCTCCCAGACCTGGACTCTTTCCTCAGTGCTAGAACGCCTTTCATATTGCAACACGAGCTGATTTCTCTGAATCATTTTCCATTAAAGATATCATTTTGATTGATGATATTAATCAAAAAGAAATAAGAGAATATTATCTCTGTCTCTCTCTCTTTTTTTTTACTGTTGGCTAACCTATTACTTCATTTTCAGACACTAGAGTTACAACACTCATTTTATAGAAAAAAATTAAGTGTAATAACCAAGAAAAGGCACTTATTGGAATAACTGAAACTATAACTAATATCCTTAATCATGGAAGATTGAATCTCTAATTTTGAATATTAAAAAACCTGATTTAATATCTAATGTTTATTTCATGTCATTATGTTTCAGACATTGTATGCTTTGCATATAGTATAGCTAATCCTTAACATGAGACTTTAAGCTGGTATTACTTCCCCCAATTTACTGGTAAACAAAAATTGGGCTCACAGAGTTTAAATAAATGGCAAAGCAGGAATTAAGACAAAACTCTGAACTCTGTGTCTCTCTGTGTGGAGGGGAGGGAGTTGGTTTTGGGTCCGGCAGTCCAGCTCCCTTGAAGCTCCCTGACCCCTCTCCCATCCCATCCCTCCACGTTCCTTTAATAACAAGCCCAGGACAAAAGCCACAGGAAAGGCTCAGAGTTGCCAGAGCCAGGAGCAGTCTCAAGAGGCTTATGTAGGTATAAGTCAGGATGGTTGAGTTGTGTGTTGTTTTCTCTGACTAGGAAATTGTTATTATTCCATCATGACGTTGGTTTGCATTGAAATGACCACAGTGGAAAGTAAAATAGACCAGTTTTTTTAAAAAATCACATAGCAGGTAAAGAAGATAGAGCAGGTGGGGTGTGTGTGTGTGTGTGTGTGTGTGTGTGTGTGTGTGTGTGTGTGTGTGTGTATAAACAATTTTTATTCTCAGGTCCCTTGTAGATAAAAAGGTTGAAAACGTGGAAGGAAAAAAAAAATCCCCTTTGCAATATAAATTGTTTATTTCTCTTTCTAATTCTCCCTTTCTCTCTTTATTTTCTTCCTTCACCCTTTTTGAAATAATTTCATTTTCCAAACTAACATCTTTGTGTTTTGGTACTCTTGTGAATAACTGGGCTTGTCTGGGAAAGTGGGACGTTGTCAGAACTCTCACAGTTTAATAGTTGGAAAGGATAGATTGTTTCTTCTCATCTATCATTCATGGTTTGCTGCTGTGAGTTCACAAAGCCAGGAGCTTTCAGAAAGTGGAAGATAATAATGGGGCAACAGTCAGAAAAAGAACGCTAGCAACCTGAAAGAGGATCCCAACATTCTGCTGCCCATTCACATGACATGGGCATAACCATTCTTCTGGCAATTTCACATCACGTATCTGTGTATTTAATTATTAACGGTCTGTTTCCCCTGTTAGACGGTGATCTTCATAAGGGCAGAATTCTGATGCCATGTTCATTACATTATTCTCCGTACTCTGAAATTATGTGTAAGGCTTAAACAAACAAATGCAACCAAGACTTTGGTGATTAATGAGATAAGATATGCAAAGTGACAGAAAATGTTAATCAATAATTTTACTTTGAAAATTCTATATTACCTAGTGAGGGGGTTGAGCACAGGGCAGCTGCCGTATTTGCTTTTCTTAGCCATGAGAGGCCTTTACATTTGCAAAGAGAGGAAAATCAACTAAAGAATGTCACTGGTTGGAACATCTCAAAGAGCTTGGCATGGTCAGATCTGGTATATGCAACCAGTCATACTTACTCTCTCCTCCCCAGAAGTTGGTTTCAAAGCAAATGAGATGCCAGTAAAGAATATGTGTGGAAAATGATAAATTGTTACATGCATGGGTACATTAACTGCATGAGATAATTGTTAACCCTTTGAGAGAGCCACGGGGCCTGGTGCACAAGCTTCCTTGAGAGCTTGGCGCCCATTTTCCATGTGCCCTGAGCATGTGGAATGGGACCCCCTCCCCCTTCCGAACTACAGGGCCTGGTTACCCTGATGCAGTATGTCAATGGCCAACTTGATCAGTACTCTAGACCTGGGCTCCACTGTCCTTATCTTCTGTCTGTCCTTACCTTTTACCTGCCTGACCTTGACTCTTTGGATTTATCTCATTTGAATTTGGTGAACTAGATTCCAAACCAAACCAATCAGTTCTCAGCTTGCTCTATGTTCAGACTAGGCTCTAATTCTGAAAGTGGTAGCAAAATTTACGTTCACATTTAGTTGAATATAAAATAAACACAGTTTAATGTGGTGAAAACAAAAGAAGTGAAATAGGCATTATATCTGATAAATTTTATTTTTTAAAAATTTATTTTTTAACTGAAGTATAGTTGATTTATTTTATTTTTTTTGAAGCTTTACATTTTATTTTATTTATTTTTTTATACAGCAGGTTCTTATTAGTTATCCATTTTATACATATTAGTGTATATATGTCAGTCCCAATTGCCCAATTCATCACACCACTACCACCCCGGCCACTTTCCCCGCTTGGTGTCCATAGGTTTGTTCTCTACATCTGTGTCTCTATTTCTGCCTTGCAAACTGGTTCATCTGTAGCATTTTTAGTTGATTTATAATGTTGTGTTAGTTTCAGGTCTACAGTTCAGGGACCAGATACATATTCTTTTTCAGATTCTTTTTCCTTATAGGTTATTAAAAAAGATTGAGTATAGTTCCCTGTGCTATACTATAGGTTCTTGTTGGTTATCGATTTTATATATAGTAGTGTGTATATGTTAATCCCAAACTCCTGATATAACCTTCCCGCCCTTTCCCCTTTGGTAACCATAAGTTTATTTTCTATGTCTGTGGGTCTGTTTCTGTTCTGTAAATAAGTTCATTTGTACTTTTTCTCTCTCTTTTTTGTTTTGCATACCACATATAAGTGATATCATATGATGTCTTTCTCTGTCTGACTTCACTTAGTATGATACTCTCTCGGTCCATCCATGTTGCTGCAAATGATGTTATTTCATTCTCTTTTATGGCTGAGTAATATTCCATTGTGTGTGTATATATATATATATATATATATATATATACACACACATACCATATCTTCTTTAAATTAAAATTCATTTTAGTAAAAGAGCTTAGAGAATGGACAAATTACTTTAAGATAGATTTTAAAAAGTCAGTGTGGAGTGCTAAGAAATTATCAGCATTTGAAGTTGTGATTCTCAGCATCTACTTTTGAAAATTTTTCATTTAGATGAAAATTAGAAATGTCATGCAATTTTTAGAAAAGTGAAGGTTAGCATAGTTATCTGGAGGTAAATTAGAAATAAAAAAGGAAAAGTGTAAAAAATAAGAATAAATTCTACAACAATATAAAAGATATACGGAATTAATGAAAAAGTAAAATACTTTCTGAGAAATGGATTAAAATGCTAAAAGATTAATAAAAAGTTTGAATACTGGCCCTTTGTGTACAAAAATCATTGCATGAAGAAGATTTTGCCTGAGAAACCATCATTTTGGTTAATTTATTTTTGACAAATTTACTCTTTGTCATCAACTGTCAGAAAAACATGTGTGTCTTACCACAGAATTCAATCTAGTAATAATCACAAACAGCACTGTCAGCCTCCAGTGGGGTGTTAGACCAGTATCAACCCTGGCGTCATAAAGAGTTTGGAAGACCACAGAACTACTTCCCGGGGAAAGTTCTATAGCTTCTCAGCTCTGTTCCTTTTCTGCAAAATGGGAAAAATTATGTGAGATGACATATTTGAAAATTATTTGTAAATGTAAAGCTTTGGACAAATGTATAGAAATATTATAATACATTATTATTATTATTATTTAAGTGCAAGAAGCACATTATAGCAGCTGCTAATGGAAGCATAGGTCTGCAAATAGTACTGAAAGTCATCTCTATAGGATTTCTAAACTCTCTGTCATTCAGCATCTTGTTCTAGTTAGTTATGTGTTCGCTGGCACTAGTTCAATGGATGCCTTCTGTGTATCTTTGGCTAAAACGCTTGATTAAACGGACTCTTCAACTCATTCTTTGATGCATTATTGACTCATCCATTTATTGGTTTGTTTAACATTTAGTGAATGCCTATATGGGCCAGACACTGGACTAAGTGCTGTGGATGTAGCATAAAATAAATGATCCCTCTCCTTAAGGAGGTCACATTTATTGGGGTGACAAGTGAAGAAATAGGGAACTCTGTTGTACTGCAGCAGTGCTGTGACAATAACCAGCACACAGCCTCCTGGGTGAGAGCAGCAGCATTTAACCCAGCTGCGAAGATCAGAGAAAGACTCTTGGAGGAGACAGCAGCTAGACACCTGGACTAGCTCTTGAAGAATAGCAAAGCATTAGCTCGGGAAAGAAGGGGTGAGGAGAAGAACATGTGGTTTTTCTAACAAGCAAAATATTTAGTTTAGTCTCTATGTTAGTTGAACCGAACTGAGTCACCTTTAAGGTAAAAGTATTTTTTTTTTAAGTGTTTACAAGGTGCTGAAGAATAGAAAAGAGCTCTTCAGGTAATCAATTCTCTTTCATGCTGCCCAGTTAATAATTGCGTTCATTCTTGAGCAGCTCATAAGTATATTACCACTTCAGACCCACTGCTTCAAAATGCATAAATGAAAAATGATCAGTGTTGCTTTCCTTACTGTGAATATTTTAAGTTGCAACATTAATATACTTATTTCTCTTTTATTGGCACCAAAATAAGCATTGAAAATAATGGGTTTTGCTTTATTGATTTCAGAGAAACTACAGAGATGTAGAAACATTGAGTTTAAAAAAAAAAACAACAAATAAAATGAACTCTTGCCTCCTGTGGAATGCTGTATTTTCATCTGAAATAGTCCATGGGATTCTGACGTTATATTTGCTTATATTAAAAAGAGAAAATCATATGACATCTCTTATAGGACTGGAGTCATTTTGGAACTGGATCTTGAAGTGTGTTTGGAAAATATCATTGATGGAAAAGCAGCACAAAGGGCTACAGCAACATTAGGAAGAACACAGGAATTGAAACAATGGTACTAAGACTTCCAAGGTTGTGAAAATGAAGGTAAAAGAGAGAGAATGAGGGCAAATATTTATTAGCGCTTACAATGTCTCTGCAGCTTCATGGGGGCTCTGTTATCCACATTTCACAGATGAGAAACCCAAGGCTCAAAAATGTGGAAGAACTTGCCCTGCGTCACAGAATGTGTAATTATCAGGGCTGGAATTCAGTCTCAGATCCGTCCGATTCCTGATCTCATGCAGTTTGCATTATGCCTTTCCACTGCATTAAAAGAAGACAGAGTAGAATAGAAACAAGGGCTTTGAGGAGGAAGAGAGAATAGGCATTTTTACCAAAGAGCTATGATCATTTGGGTTAAATGGGAGGCAAGTCCTGTTAAGGAAGAAAGGAGGGGATTGGGGTAGTAAAACCCACTGTTCATCTGGGATTCAGGTGAACTAAACTGTAATGACCACTCGGGTTTTACCAAATAGATTTATTTTACTAAAAATAATAAAAGGGAAAGTATTTTACGACATGAGTTTTGATTTTGGTTTGAAAAATATGGCCACCATAAAAACAAGTATCTTTGTAATGGAAAGTCATCAACAAATGAGTGATTCATCCAGTGCCTTCCTACTTGCAGTGTATGTGCATGTGTGTGTGTGTGTGTGTGTATGCATGTTTGTATATGTGTGTGTGTGTGTGTGAATGAGGCTCTACCTTTTGTCAAACAGTGCCACCTCAACAATGCCTGCAACTTGAATAATAAACTCTTTCTTTCCATAAGTCCTTCCCCCCTTGCTACCAATGTTCTCTTTCCTTTTAGCCAACTAGCCCCTGTACAAATCTGTTTAATCAATATCCACTAATAATATTGGGAAGGACTCCATGAATTTGTGTCTCAAATAAAATAATATTTTACCTGCAAACTTCTAGGGGACATAATAATATAGAGCTATGAATCTCAAATAGCCCAAGCCAGGGGAAGGAAGAACTGGGCTCATGGGAGTGAAGGAGTTGTTCTGGAAGCCCTCATGTACCACAGAGGTGGGGATTAATACAAACAGGAAGAACAGTGCATGACCAAGTCTCCCTAGTGTGGCCCCCAATCTCCCCAGTATCCCTAAAAGCTCCAGGATTTCCACCATTGGAGATGAAATCTCTTCAACTTGAATATTCAAGTGCTCTTCATGGCAGTACACCTTGGAGTGAGGTTACATTTTAAGCTGCTGTCAGTGAAAGTGTTCTTGTTCATACAGAGAGGAAGGAGATGAGAAAGCCAAAGGGCTCACCTCTTCCGATTTTGCTAAAAGCCAGCCTTGCACATGGAAGATTATTGAGATAGATTCTGATCAATATAACACTGCCTCATTATAGACATAGTCATTCAGCTTTGATATCCAGTGGGGGTCTCATCCTGCTCTGATGCTGTCTCATTGGTTTCTTTGTGCCTGTAAAAGATGGTTGTTAAAGCCTGTCTTACAAAGACAGTGAAGTGTGGTGTGCAGGGCATGGCATTTAGAGATACAACATTTGGACCAATAACGGGCTTGGCCAATTTCTGGCGGTTTGACATTTATTCCCACTGTCCCTGCCCCATGGCCAAGTTCAAGCCCTCATCACTCTTTCCCTGAACTTCTACCTGGTCTGCTGGCCTCTGGTCCCCTAATCTCTGATTTAGTCAGTCCTTGGTGCTAAATAACCCACCCAGCCCACATATTCTGTCATTTCATTGCCCTGCTTAGTTTTTTTTTAATGATCCTGTATCAGTGAAACAATGAAACTTGAACCCAGCAGAAGGCCCTTTGGGATCTGGTTCTTGCCTCCTTTTCCAAGCAGCCTCTCCTAACTCTCTCTGCTGTCCTGAATCAGGTAATATGCTATTCCCGGATAAGTGCTTATGCCTTTGTGCTGTATTGGCTTAATAGTCCTCAGGATTTAGCTTCAAAACTTTCTTGACTTTCCAGAGCCCCTCTCCTTGCTCCCCATTTCAGTTTTGATTCGTTCTTCTTTGGTTTTATACCGTACCTTGCACAGACCTCTACTGTAGTCAATCTTTGCCCTCACCATATTGCAGTGATCTGTTTACTGGGGTGTCTTGATCCTGCAGAGATCGTGAGCTCCTGGATGGACAGGCTGCAACATGTACCCTGTAGATGAAAGAATTGGATGCAGACTTTGGCACAGGGCTGCCATTCGAACAGTATTTCTTAAATAAAAAACACTACTTAAACCTAAAAATCTTTAATTTGTAAAACAAAAATGGTAACACCCAACTCATGGAATGGTTGTGAGGATAAAATAAAAAACATGTGAAAAAGAACTTCTCAACTATACATGTCATTAAGCATCCTAGCTGTTATTATGGGGTTCGTGTAGGTCCTGAGAATAAAGCTTTGTCTTTATCTCATGGGCATTTGAGACACTGCAGATTCTACTCCAAGTCAGGAATTAGACTTAGTCTAAGGATTCCTGTAATATACAATGTTTTATGTAACTATTAAAATTTCTACCTGCCTATTAGGCCCACACTGCTTTTTAATTATCTTAGCTTTAGGGAAAAAAAGAGATACATTAAGAAAAGAAAGCCTCACAACAGCTCGTTATAGCATTATTTGTTCACAACTACTAGCAAATGTATTTTGCCGAATGCCTCAAATCCAGTTTTCAAAGACTGAGCTGCAGTTAGTAATCATTTCATAAATATTAATGGGGAACATGCAAGTGGAAAGTTAAATTAAAATGCTACCAAATGGCTAGCGTGGAGCAGAAAATGCGCAGGAATTTCTAATCAGTGGAATACATGGTTGTATAACTTTTATCCTCCCATTAGAGTACAAAACAGAAGTTGATTTTTCTCCCAATTAGCATCAGTTCATGTTGAAGGGGAAATGCAAAACAGCTCAGTTACTGAAAGATTCTAGAACAGCTATTCTTTACGGTAAGTTTACCTTCCCTGGTCTTGGTTGAATGCAAGTGGCTGGACACATAGACTTCACGACTGACGGTGGTCTTCTCATTGGGTTACTTGGCAAGACTTCACAAGATTTTGGGAAAGGAGAGAACAAGCAATATTTTACTTTCATTCACCATCAGTTTATCATTTTTAATTTCTGGAGTTTTTATAAATCTATATTTTAACCAGCCTGTTGAAAATGTGATTGATTTAGAGATTTCAAACTGGAAGAGAGGAAAAGTATAGAGTTCTGATTAGCTGGGCCCAGTGTTGCTGTAGTATCTAATTTTAGATTATTTTTAGTATCAGCATTAGACACCTTTGCCTCATATTAAATTCATCCATCCATCCATCCATCCATCCACCCGTCTAGCAAATGTTCACTGAGTATATACTATGGACAACGGCCTGTGCTAGGCATTGGAAATGGATAGTTGAATAAGATATGGTCACGCACGTTCTTCTCCTATAGATTTCACAGTCTAATACAGCAACTATATCATAGCTTTGTTATGAGATTGAAGGAGTTATTGTATGTAAAGCTCTTAGAACAGTTCTTGACACCTAGTGTTGACATATGGTAAGCACTGTGTGATGGTGAGGGTAGAGCAATATTAGGGGATGAAGATGGACATATTGGGAAGAATCAGAAAATGACGAGCTTCATATGTCATGCACATTTTTCATGCATGAAAAAAGGAGTGATTGAAGAACAGGAAACAGGTGAGTGAGGTGATCACTCATGTGTTCCATAAAGACCATTGTGACTGCTGTTTGGAGGATGGATTTAAGATCCAGGAGCTAGAAGGCTCCACATCAGTTGTAAGGCAATTAACTTAGATGAGGGGAAAGAAGACAGTGGGCTGAATGAAGGGAGTAGCATGCAGGCTGGAGGATGGAGGAAATATTTGAGATTTTTAGGATGGGGGGATTGGTGGCTATTGGTAATTCACTGGAAATAAAAGGCAGTGGGGGGAGAATGTAGAGTCTCATTTGATGCCCTAGTTTCTAGAAGAGGTGACTGGTAGACAGTTGAGCCTTAAATGAGAAAAGTGAAAGTAAAAGAGGGGCACTTTTAGTGGAGAGGTTTTGAGTTCACAGCTTTCCTAAGAGCTGCATCGCTAAACAGAGAATGCACTTAGATGGCTTCAAACTCTGCCAACTCAGCAGTTTAATTCTTGGATAAGACACGGCATCACTCTGGACTTCCATTTCCAAACTTGTAAAATGGGGGCAAATACCATCCAAAGGATTGTTGAGAAAGTGAACAAAGATAATGTATATGGAAGCCCCTTACTTGAGATGACAGGACTTAGTATGTGCTGGAGGTTCTTACTTTGAAGAATGGTGAAGATTTCACTCTGAATGGTTTGTTCAGTTTCGGAAACTTGCCCGAGAGGAAAAGACTTATTCATAAACTTGTTCATTCATGCCCTCTCTTTTTCATTTGTTTATTCATTCATCCAGTTGGCAAGAATTTATTGAGGACTTTCTGTGTATAGGTCATGTGTCAGGTGCTTCGACAGGGAGGAGTCACTTTGGCAAACAAGGATTCCTTTGGATGCCAGCTGTTTCTCTGTGCTAAAACTACTGTCAGATTTACTTTGATTATGTCTGTATTCCTGCTCTGTAGCATAAGAATGCAACAGAGATGAGATCTCCCTTAGGATCTCAAAGGACCCAACATTGATCCTTTACGTTACTCTGATGACAACAAGGTAGTATGCTGGATGGTTGCCAGTTAGTCAATATTTCTTTTCATTTTGAATTAAGTTAATTGGTAGACAAGTTGTTATTAACAGCAACAATAAAAATAATAGCTAAAATCTACTGAGTGTTTTCTAATAAATTGTACCTCACTACCTCGATTGATTCTGTGAGGTGATTTATTCTTTTCCTAGTTTACAGCTGAGGAAATTGGGGCTAAAAGAGGTTAAATCTCAGTTAAAATCATACAGCTGGTAAGCAGGAGAGCTGGGACTGTAACCGAGGTTTGTGTGACAGTATCTCCTACTGTAGTATCTTACAGTGTATTGTAATTCTGTAAAATACTAATGTAGCATATTGCCCATATTTCAATGTGTTTAGAAGATTATGCTATGTTGACCTCCATAGTCTAAACCTATTTCCTTCCCTGTACATACAACTTGTACATACATCTTTCTCAGCATATATCGTATTGTTATGTTGTTCAATTGACTTCTCTGTCTCCCTTCCTAGAATATGAACTTCTTGGAGGCAGGACCATGTCTTATGGTCTTGTACTTGGCAGATAATGAACAGTTACAACATGTTTGTTTGAGAACTGAATGTATGTATATATAAACTACAGATGAAAACTGTTTTTTAACACTCATCAAAGTGTTTCTGCTTTTGATACAACTGAGGACTTATATAGATGATTGTATTTAAGTTGTTATAGAATTACCTATTCAGGTTTCAGAAATCTTCTTAGAAGTTATCCGGTCAGAAAAACCTCTAATATACAATTATTAGCTATCTCATTTATGTTTTTCACATCACTGCCTATATTGCTGTATTATTTATTTTACAGAATGGTAATTATTTGTCTATCAATATCTCATTTCATGTATCTTGAATTTAGCTGTGCTGATATTGACCTTGGCTGACAGAGCTGCATGGAAACTACATGGTTGTGCCTTCCTGGGAACCAAAGACACGGCAACCCTTTTAGTCAGTGCCCTTGCATCCACCTTCAGGTGAAAGTCTTTCCCCACTGAAGCCCGTCCAAAAGTTTAAAAAGGTGACTGCACCCTCAAATGCACAGACATCAATGTAAAGCCATCAGAAACATGAAAAAGTAAGGACCATAACACCTTACAAAAGTAAGGTGTTACCAAAGTAAGACATAACACCAAAAAAGAAACATAATAATTTTCTAGTAACTACCTCCAAAGAAATGGAGATCTTCAGGTTACCTGAAAAAGAATTCAAAATAATTATTTTAAGGCAGCTCAGCAAGAATCAAGAGAATACAGATAGACAACTCAATGAACTCAGGAAAATAATACATGAGCAAAATGAAAAATTAAAGGGATACAAATCATAAGAAAGATGCAAACAGAAATTCTGGAGCTAAAAAATACAATTAATTAAATGAAAAATATGATAGAGAGCTTCAACATCAGGCTCTATTGGGCAGAAGAAAGAATCCGGCAACTTGAAGACATATATCTTGATATTATGTAGTTTGAGGAGAAAAAAGAAATTAGAATGAAAAAGAGTGAAAAAAAGCATATATGTAGTATGGGGTATCACAAAGTGAAACAATATCTGCATTATGGGAGTACCAGAAGGAAAATAGGGAAGGAAAGAAACAGAAAACTTAAAGTAATAATCTCCCAAATCTGGGGAGAGTTACAGCCATCCAGGTACATGAAGTTCAAAGACTCCCAAACAGAGATCTTCTCTGAGGCACATTATAATCAGGCTCTCAGAAGTCAAAGACAAATAATTTTGAAAGCAGCAAGAGAAAAAAAGACTCATCACATACAAGGTAATCCTGGTAAAGCTATCAGAAAATTTCTCACCAGAAACCTTGTAGTCCAGAAGAGAGTGGGATGTTATATTCAAAGTGCTAAAAAAAAATAAAAAAAATTAAAAAAAGCTGACAATGAAGAATACTTTCCTCAGAGCCCTTTAAATTTTTAATTTTATTTGTGCCATTTGTTTTCTAGCAGAGCACCTTTGTCCAGTGTATTGGACTCTCTGTTACAGTTTGGTCATCAGTTTCCAAAAGTGAAGTGATGAGCACTCTATTGGGTCATCATGCTCACTTACCAAAACTTGATTCTCAAGTATTTAAACCTGCAAAATCAAAAGGAAATCATGAAAAGCCTTCCCTGGTGAGACAGATAAGGTCAGTAAACACAGAAGCAATTTCTAACCCTCTACCAAGGTCATGGGTTTGGAGAGCATAGTCATTGTATCCTGTGGAAGGGATCAGGGGGGCAAAGCCCTGGAATCCGCTGCCGTAGTCAGTGGGTAGCCCTGTGTCCCCACTGGATCCTCTGAGACTCTTCTGTCACCCTGATAATAAACTCAGAATTTTGCTTATGTTAGTTTCAGTAGGCGTCTTTATTTTATTATTTATTTATTTACTTATTTATTTTGGCCATGCTTCATGGTCTGTGGGATCTCAGTTCCCCGACCAGGGATTGAACCCAGGCCACGACAGTGGAAGCCTAGAATCTTAATCACTAGGCCACCAGGGAACTCCCTCAGTAGGTTTCTGTTCTTGCAATGGAAACCATCTTTGACTAAGATCGTTTTGTATACTCTTTTGTATACTCCTTGCCTACTTGTAGTCGTTGTTCTTTCACTGTAAACATTATTAAAATTTCTAAAACAAAGTGCTTTTGAAATGTACTAAATGAGTTAACAGATACAGATGCTCACAACTGTTCAAATGTCACCAAGCCCCTGCTGTATTAGAGCACAGGGCATCCAGAAGTGTGAGGCATGGATCCTGCTCTCAACCTATCATGGGAATAAATAAGGAAATAATAGCAGTGTTTGCTAGTCACTTACTTTATTTCTTAGTGTTTTTGGCAGTCAGGGAATTATTTCTTTATGTTATCATAATGACAACCTTTTAGGATAGCTTTTATTAACCCACTTTACAGATGAGAAAATTATGGTTTTAAGGAATTTAGCCAACATATATTCTAGTAATGTCAGAGCTGGTGGGTGCGGGCCAGGGGGCAAGTCTGTCTGATTCTGCCTTCTGTGCTTGTGCGCGTTACATTCCAACTTGGAAAAGAGTCAGTAAGACTGAATGGAAAAATGTTGTCCCAGGTGACTTGTCCCATGGAGACAGCTCAAGAGACCTAACTGAAATTTCTTCTGCTGCTTTCCCTGACTGACAACACCCTCAGAATCTGTCCTTCCTACCTCCAGCTCTCTGAATCATCTTCATTAAAGTCAAAGAATCTTTGAGCAGCTGTGCATCTGCACATTGAATTTTCGCACTCAAATGAGAAGTGGCTGGACATCATTTTCTATGCCAGATACAAGCCTTTGGTGTGTGATGAATGCCTGAAAGCTCCAATTCAGTATGAAAATGCAGCACTTCCTCACGTCAGGAGACGGTAGGATCAAAACTGCATTTAGGGTTGATGAATGAAATGTGTTATTAAAGATAATTCTTCCAAAAGTAGTGGTAATTATCTCAGCATTAACATTTCTAATTTAATTCAGCCCTGATTAAATCTTATCTTTCAGAAGGAGGAAATTGAAAGTGTGAAACACAGGATGGGAGGAAAAGGTTCTAACGGGTGTGGCTTTCAGTTGAAAAGAAGCTCTCTATAGCTTATATATTGGGCTGCATTATGAACACTTGCTAGCACAAGCCAGCTGATACCTGCGAACAGCTCCATCTTACATGGTCGTAACTCCAACACTCTTTCAAGAGGGGGATTTAAAGGTTATTAATATTGATTTTAAATATCATGTGACTTTCCCCCTCTGCCCTCTGGGCTGGGCTTATCGTTACCCCTCTGGGCTGAGCTTATTGTTACCGTCTACATTGATTCTTCCCTCTGTCCTTTGAAATTGAAATGTCTGGTTACCTGCCCTTCTCTCTCACTAGTCAGAGCCCCTCAAGGACAGGAACGATGATGTAAGTACCTTTATACCCTCTGCATCCAGCATAATGCTTGGCACAGAGTAGAAACCCAATACATGCTCGACAAACAAAATGACCAAAGGGCTGATCAACTTCAATAGCTTCTATTTTCATTTACCAGCATCCCTATCTCAATCCTTTATGCTCCAAAATAATTTATTCATTTCTTGGCCTGAGAGCAAAGTGCTTTAGCAAAGCACTTGGGGTTGGGTGGAACGGAGGTTAAGGAAAAGAAGAGACTAACGACTGAGAATAATAAAATGCAAGCTTAGATCTCCTGAATTTCAGAATGAAAGGTGGAGTTTCAGATCCCATTTCCCATGTGAAACTCTTGGCTTGCTTTTGCTAACAGTCAAGCTAAAAAAAGGAACTTTTCACAAAAGAGGTACTTTTCTTCTTGGCCTGGAAAATCAATTCCGATGTTAATCTGGCTCCTTGGAATGTCCTCCCCCACCCTTTTTCCACCTAGCAAAATACTCTTCATCTTTCATAGCCTGGCTCAAATGTCAGCTCTTCAAATAATAATAATCATGGCTGATATCTGAAGAGTATTAACTCCGGGACGGGCTGTGCTAAGAGTTTTATAGAAATTATATCACTTGCTGTTCACAAATCTCCATCAAATCAGGACTATGATTTATTATAAATGTACAGATGAGGACGCGAGAGCCTATAGAGGTGACGTAATTGCTTGAGCCCAAACATTAAGTGGTCCATAGATTTGAATGCAGGAGGGTTGACACAGCTGGGCTTTAACTGGGAGGACACACTGACTCCCTCTGAGAACTTCTGTGATGCTCTCCAGACAGAGACAGCCTTTTTCTTTATAAAGACCCAACACCCGACCCTGGCCAATTCTCAGGAGACCACCACAGCCTTTTATTCTTCCCCACAGCTTCCAGCTCTGTACTTGCAATAACACCTTAAACACCGATGCCAAGTCAATCAGTCTTCTAGAAACGATCTCCACTTCTGTCACTGCTCTGCACTTTGAACGCTCCAGTCTTTGCTCACTACCCTTGTAGTTTCTTCTGTTCCACTCTGCCTTGCCTCGGTCGAGCCAACATCTTATTTGTCCTCTCGGTTTTTGCTTTCCTCCACATGGCTGTACATCAAGAAAGGAATACACTCTCTTGTGTTCTCTCCACCTCACAGAGCATCAAGCCTGGAACACATATAAGTTTCTGCATTGTGTTAAAAACAGTGATGACCGTTTTTTTATCTTGATTAATTCTTTGGAAGTCATTATTCCAATATAGTATATTTATGCATTCCACCACAGCCCTGATACAGCACAGCAGGGAATTAGAGCTCACAATAGCATTTAAAGTGTAATCCCTCTGCCCAACCCTAGCTTTTCTAACAACTGATGCTTATCAATCCAGAAAGGTGTTGCAGATTAGTCTTCTTTTTCTCAAATCACGTTTCCTTCTTAAAAGAACCCCTTTATATGTGACTGCGCAATTGATATATTTGAAGTTTTCAAAGTAGATGCATGGGCATATAAATGACATCCGACCAAAATGCTCCTCTGGATGTTGGACTGTGGGAGTTGGAAGGCTAAAGTGAGAGAGGAATCATTTTGGATTCTGGTTTGCTATTTCCACTGAAGACGAATGTTAGACATCCCTGAAATTAGTGTAAATTCTCACCATATTGAGAAATAAGTGGATAAAATGGTACTCTTCTCCTCAATAAAGATCAACTTATGTCTTGCAAGGTTGCTTGTATATATTTTCCCGCTATTTCAAATATATCATAAAAGCTGACCTTTTTCTGTACGTACTGTCATCATAGAAGATAGTACAGAGGAACCATGAAATAATGACTAAGACAGCTAATATTACTTGTCAGCTATGTGACTTTGAGCAATACTCAAACTCCCCACGCCTCATGGTTTTTATCATAGAAGTGGGGTTAGTAATAAGGATAATTATTTTATTGGATTGTGGTAAAGGTTAAATGGTTTAATGCATGTAATGTCTCACCATGACTACTAATACCCGTAAGCCATTGTTACTTAGTGGAGGTAGCATTGAACTGGGAGAAAGAAGACTCCACGTATCTCTGGTAACTAGCCCAGTGGCCTTGTGTCCACCACTTGATCTCGCTAGATGGACCTAAAGAGCCCTCCACAATCTGGTCCGGTTTCATGTCATGCTCCTCAGCACATCACACGTGGCTTTCCATCAGTTCAAGCTCTTTATAGTCAATCACTGTTGTCCCCTAGACACAAGTCTACTCTTTCTCCCATTCCCACCGTGCCTGTATCATGTGGGCACACATGTGCTCTCTCTCTCTCTCTCTCTCTCTCTCTCTCTCTCACGCATGCCTGCACACACGTGCTCCACCTCCCTGTGTCTTTGCTCATCCCATCCTCTTTGCCTTGCTATTGCCTGGCTAACTCTGCTTAGAAGGTACTTCTCAGAGTGGCATTGACATCTATACACCACCAAACGTAAAATGGATGGCTAGTGGGAAGCGGCCACATAGCACAGGGAGATCAGCTCGGTGCTTTGTGACCACCTAGAGGGGTGGGATAGGGAGGGTGGGAGGGAGGGAGACGCAAGAGGGAGGACATATGGGGCTATATGTATATGTAGAGCTGATACAGCAGCAACTAACACACCATTGTAAAGCAATTATACTCCAATAAAGGTGTTAAAAACAACAACAACAAAAAAGAAGGCACTTCTCAGAAGAGCTTGCTGACTCCCTGAGTCTGACTCTAAGTCCTTCCTTGGCGTTCACTTCACACACAGCCCAGCAGTGTCATTGCCTGTTTCAATGTCTGAATCTTTCACAGGATGTGGTGCTACTTAGGGAAAAGACTGTATTTTATGAAATCATCTGATGTCTGGCACATCTTGAGCTCACAGTATGAGTTTCATATATGGTTCTTGAAACATTGACTTAGTGGTGGCATCTCTCAAAAAAATAATGGGAAGAAATTCGTGTTCTTGAGCTGGGGTGTGGGAGTGGTGACAGTGGCTTATGAAAATAACCTATTGGGCTTTTAATTCTGTACATGTCTTCCACTAGCCCTTGAGAAACATAAGCCTAGTTCTTTAAAAACATTTTTTTATTAAAAAATTCTTTTATATTGTAGTGTGGTTGATTTACAATGTTGTGTTAGTTTTAGGTGTATAGCAAAGCGATTTAGTTTTATATATATATATATTCTTTTTCAGATTATTTTCCCTTAAAGGTTATTACAAATTATTGAATAGAGCTCACTGTCCTATACAGTAGGACCTTGTTGGTTACCTACTTTGCATACAGTAGTGTGTATAAGTTAATCCCATACTCTTAATTTGTCCCTCCCTATCCCTTTCATCTTTGGTAACCATTACTTTGCTTTCTATATCTGTGGGTCTATTTCTGTTTTGTAAATAAGTTCATTTGCATCTTTTTTTTTTTTTTTTTAGATTCCACATATAAGCAATCTCATATGATATTTGTCTTCCTCAGGCCTAGATTCTTAATTCCACCTGGTGCCCATGAAGGTCATATACGGTAGTGGGGAGAAGGAAGGAGATTCATGAAGTATTTCCCACATTTCTGAAAGCCTGTTGGAATTGCTACACTTACCCATGAGGAATCTATTCAAACTTAGTCAATTTCATGTGTTTTTGTCTTTAAGTGAAATCGTATTATTTCAAGATGGTCACAGTTTCTCTTCATGTTGATCAGATGCTCTGATGGCAGTTTTCTCTTTGATTATTGTAGAATGATAATAAAAAATTGGTTATTATTTTATACATGCACTTTTACAGGTAGGCAAAATTGTTTGAAAAATGAAAAAGAGTGGGGGCAATTAAAGAAAGAATCTGTAATGACTGGGGAGTTAATGTAGGTGACATCTGCAGAAGACAGCAGCTCTCTCGTTCCTTTTCTGTCATTTCTGGAAGCTTGGTATACTCGTTGGATAGGCCTTCCACAATGAAATACCACAAACTGAGTGGTTTAAACAACACACATTCATTATCTCACAGTTTTGGAGGTTGGAGGTCTGAGATCAAGGTTTCAGCTGGGTTGGTTCCTTCTGAGAGTTATGAGGGAAAGATCTGTTCCAGGGCTTTCTCTGATGTGTAAGAAGGCTGTCTTCTCCCTATGTTTCTTCCCATCAGCTTCTCTCCATGAGTGTCTGTGTATAAATTTCCCTTTTATAACATCACCGGTCATATTGGATTAGGACCTACCCTAATGACCTCACTTTAACTTGAATCCTTCTGTAAAGACCCTCTCTCCAAATCAGGTCACATTCTGATGCACTAGGGGTTAGGCCTTCAACATATGAATTTTAAGAGGGGTGCAAATCAACCCATAACCCTTGAGGGCCACCTGGACCTGGGGTCTTGTGGCCTCTGGCATCATGTTGGCATTTCCATTATTTACCACAGGCAACTCCATCCCTTATGAATTGACAGAGAGGCACATGAATAACATTTCCTGAATCCTAACTTCCTTTGCTGCTGCTGCAAAGCTGTTATTCTCTTTGCTTTCTCCTTTTATCAACCTGGCTGCCAACCAATGTCTAAAAACAAAAAAAATCCTCATGCTGCAAGCTGAGTTCCTGCCTTGGGTTGATGTGGCTTTATTGATATTCCAGCATGGTTTGCTCCACGATTTATGCTCTGCAGTTTGTGAACCACAGACCCAAGGGGAAAAGAGATAGTGAAAGAGGGGATTTTTTTGATCACTTTATATGCAGTAAGTGAATCTCAATTTCCTGCCATGCTATTTCAGAGTCCTTAAATATCCTTTGCTCTGCCTGGGTGTTAGAAATGACAAAGGATCTACATTCTTCAGGATGAAATATGAGTCCTGGAAGAGCTGTAATCAGAGTGACCTCTTAATGAGAATGGACCTACGGACATGTGCATCCTTCTGATTTGGGGTGAGGGGAGGATGCCTGTGTTGGGGTCTGAAATGATAAGAACAGCTGCAGGTCTGTGGGAGACCTTAGTATTCCTGGATCTCGAGGGGAGGAACCGTACCATAACCTCCATCCTCATTTCCCACAGTGTAGGGACAAACTGAACCACATCATTAGAGAATTGAGGACGGTTATTTAGAATGTTGACCTCTGCTCAAAACAGGACTTTCAAAGCAAGGCCAACCATGAAAGGGGGAGTGAGTGCTGCAGCCTCAAATTCAGAAGATGGGAAAGGACATATTGGCAGAACTGGAGAAGAACTTAGATTTCATATGAGAAAAAAACGGAGACCCATGCCACCGATTTTTAATATGTATTGGTTTCACAATAAGACAAAAACCAGGCCATTATTTGTAATGAATAAAGTAACTTAAAACATCTATTTCTGTGTAGAAATCGCCGCAGATGGCTTGCACCAACAGAGGGGAAGACAGAGGAAAAGGGACCAGGTGAGGGAGACTTGGAGGGGGAAAGGATGGTGGAAGTTTCCAAGCTCTGGCCTCAGGGGACACTGAGGACCAACCCATTTACTATGCAAGCTTCCCAGTGGTTTGATTCAGTAAAAAGAGCCCACGAGGAAGAACATGTGAAGTTGCTGAAGGGTTCTGCTCCCAGAGCAGCAGGCAGGTTCTTTCCAAGCCTGAGGCGTGCACGGGAGCAATGATTAACAACAACCACTTGAGATGAGCAGCTCTTTAGTGTTCCATTTGTCTGACTCTCTTGCGGTCCTCCAAGGCGGGGGATGGGCTGACTCATAGACAGGATGATTTAATCTTATTGTAAAGAGCCTGAGGTTTGGAATGTGAGGAACAGGTTCAATTGCCTCGACCACACTGAGCAGGCTACTGAAGTTCTCCGAGGCAGGACTAGAACTCAGGTCTCTTTGGCACCAGCCTAGGGTCGTGTTCACTTCACTTTACCTTTGGCTTTTCCTCCCGGCAGGGTCAGATTTTTTGGTCCCCTTTGCCCTGTGAATTCCTTGATATTAAGAAGTCTATCTTATTCACCTCTGTTTTTGTCTGGTGACTTGCTGAAGAGATGACAGAGAAATGGCACAACCTGAAGGGCACCTTCCAAATTATTTATTTTAATCCCCCACTCTTAGGATGCTATTATATTTGCAGCTGAAATGTAAGGACCATGGTCTGTAACTAATCCCTTGTCTTCACTCGGCTGGATTATTCCACGGGCAATCCCTTCTATTCCTGGCTTTCTTCCTTCCACAGTTATTCATTGAGTACCCATTGTGTATAAGCCCCGTGCACTCCTAGTGGTGGCCCGGGCCATGAGTTTCAATCTGGTCTGCTGTGTTCCACTTAAATCTGCTAGATCCCTCGACTAAAACTTGTCAGTGGTTCCTCTACCTAAAAATTAAAGCCCAAGTTCCTCGACAGGACAAGGTCTATGGGCTCTAGATTCTCTGGCTACTGAAGATGACGTGGGTGGGAACAGAGCTGGGGGATGAGGCTGGAGTGAAGCAAGGGCAGGTCACGGAGGGCCACACGTGCCTTGCTAAGGAACATGGACTTGGGAGCAAATGCGAGCCTGTACAGAGAAGAGCTGAACTAATGTTGCACATGCTCTACATCCTGCAGTTTGCTCCATATGAGCAGCCTGGTGTCACTATACTCAGGACCACTGCCACAGGTTGCATTATTATTAAATTTCTGCTTTTTAAAAATTAATTAATTAATTTATTTTTGGCTGCGTTAGGTCTTCTTTGCTGTGCGCGGGCTTTCTCTAGTTGCGGCGAGCAGGGGCTACTTTTCTCTGTAGTGTGCGGGCTTCTCATTGTAGTGTCTTTTCTTGTTGTGGAGCACAGGCTCTAGGCCTGCAGACTTCAGTAGTTGTGTCATGCTGGCTTCAGTAGTTGTGGCTCGCAGGCTTAGTCGCTCCATGGCATGTGGGGTCTTCCCGGACCAGGGATTGAACCCACGTCCCCTGCATTGGCAGGCGGACTCTTAACCACCGCACCACCAGGGAAGTCCCCTAAATTCCTGCTTTTTGCAATCATCAATTCAGTTGCTCTATTCCCAGAACTGTAATGGGTATTGGAAAACACCAAAGGAATATATGACATAGTTCTTATCGTCTAGAAATGTACAACCATACAGGCTATGAGATCGGCCATTGTTGCTTTTAATATTTATTTATTCAGAGCATATTTATTGAATGCTATAGCTCTAGGTTATAATTATATGGCCATGGATTCTGAAACCAGACAGCATGGATTCAAATCCTGACTAAGTCACTTACTATGTAACCTCAGGCAACTTACTTAAGGCCTCATTTTCTCATTTATAAAGTGGACATAGTAATTCCCTCTAGTGTTGTGGTGAGAATTAAAAGAAACAATGGCCCAGAGGTACACGGGGCAGTGCCTGACCCACATAAGCACCCAGGAGATGTTAATTTGCATCGTTCTATTATGATGTGGGGAGTTGGAGACACGACAGAATGCCAGGAAGATGTGCTTCACACCATCGAGGGGCGGCAAGTAATAAACAGAGTAATTACTGTTGAAATTCACACTGCAGGAGAAACAGTCACTATGCTATGAGAGACACAGGGAAGATTCTACTTTGGAAAGATTGCCTGAGGAAGGGCTCAGAAAACGTGACACTTAAACTTCGACTATGAGAAGAGCCAGGCATTGGAAGCATCAGAGAGAGTGGCTCCCAACTGAGGGATTGGCGAGCAGAAGGCCTTTGCCACAGTGCCGAGAGTAGCATGTTCTAGAGACTCACAGCAAGCCCAGTATGCCTGGAGCTTGGTGAGCAGAGGGCTGGCGGAGGTGGGGGGGGGGCGGGCGGGGCAGGAGGTGAAGCTGGAGAGGAGGCAGTGACCCATCGTGCTGGGTCTTGCAGGCCCCAGTTAGGCGTTTAGATGTCATTCCAAGTGTAAGGGACGAAGGGGCAAAGTGACATAATGTGGTTTTCATGGCCTTGCTTCATATGCGCAAATGGCTGAGCTAATGTCTTCCAGGCACTCGGAATCAAGCAGTGGATGTGCGAGTTCAAAAAGCAGAGAGAGGGACTTCCCTGCTGGTCCAGTGGTTAAGACTCCGTGCTCCCAGTGCAGGGGACCCGGGTTTCATCCCTGGTCAGGGACCTAGATCCTGCATCCGTGCTGCAACTAAAAGCCCGTATGTCACACAGCCAAATAAATAAATAAATATTTTTTAAAAAAAGCAGAGAGAAAAACCGCAAGCCCTGGCAGAAAATTGGGACCCACTTGCTGGGAATGAAAACATTCGTCATTTGTAGAAACAGTACAGGGAAATAGGAACCTTCTGGTCAGAGGCACCTGACAAGGCAATCCCACTTCTGAAGGGCAGACACACGGCCGTGGTTGTTTGCATTTGGCAGGACATGGGAGAATTCTCAGTGCGTCCACTGGGAGCGTTCAGTCTGCTGGTTAGTTTGCTAGTCCCTGTGCTGGGCTAAGGACATAAAGATACATCGGACACACAGAGTCACCCCCTGCTGCTGTCTGCCGGATGCCGCCCGTGGCAGGTCGGTACCATCCTCATGAGATGTGCAACGATGAGGGGAGAAGCTGAGAGGGTTCGTGTTAGCACAGAGAAGGGAGGATTCTCTCTCCGGGGAGCACGAGAAAGGTGTAACAAAGGGATAATGAAGGAAGGTCACCTCCTCTGGATGCCTCTCACCTCCATGGCTCACGCCAGGTGGATGTGCCCTCTATGCCATTTCCTCAGAGTCTCCCCAGGCGAGAAAGTGTAGATTTGAAACACTGACCCAAGTCATAAAGGAACATGGGCTCTGAGAGTGTCACATGTTCTCCTACTCGAATGGAATATTTCAGCCTGAATTGGGGCTACCAAGGGAAGGTCTTAGCTCAAAGGCCCCCAGTTTTATTTCTGAGAGTCTTTGACCTACAAATAAGAATCATGAGAGGAGCGGATCATGAGAAGTTATAAGACAAGAATGTGACCTACAAATATTGTTTTTACATTCACGTGCATATTTTATCAGGCCTGGGTTTGTTAATGCCGCTTCTCCCATGTACATCCATTGATTCAGCCTCCATTTACTGACCTTTTGTATGTCGGGCACTGTGCCAGGTTCTGGGGATCCACATGAGTCAGGCACCAGCCTCATCCCTAAGGACCTCACAGTTCCAGGGAGAATCCGATAAATAAACACGCCCCATTGGAGAGGAAGCTGGTGTGTTCTGAATGACCCTAAAGGGTAAAACTGATACCAGTGGATGTAAGTAACTAGCAGATGGATTTCAGCTCAATATTAAGAACAACTTTCCAGTCGTTGAGTTTTCAAGAGCAGGTAGGGTTTCCTGCCCCCCACACGGGTGTCCTTCCCACAAGAAGGCAAGCACAGGCACATGTCAGTTGATGGTATAGCTGGACCTCGTGGAGGATGCTATAAGAGGGACCATGCAGCAGCAAAGGGGGATAGTGGCGCTGGGCTTGGGGTCCTGCGACTCCCCACCAGCTGCTACACCAGAGAAGGCTCACCTTCAAGACCAGACAAGCCTAGACCAAGCCTAAACCAATTTAGGTAAGAAAGAGATTCCTTGAAGTTCAGAAGATGGGGTTGGGCTTAAATGACAGATGGGCGGGGACCTTCAGCCCTGCTGAGGACTTTGCTGGACATCTTTGCCCCATGAGGATCTTCACTTGTGGGTCCAGTGCACCCAATGGTACGTGGAATCCTTTTAGGATCTGAAAAAGCATCAACTCAGCTAGAAGCCACAGGACTCATAAATATCACTCAAATGTCTGTGAGAATACGATGTGCATAGAACACAGATATGCCCAACTGAGGTGTCTGCATAAACCCTTCAGTAGCTCCCTAATGTGCCTTGGGAGATAGAGCCTGGGCCCTTGTTATCAATCTAAAGGTTTCTTATCATCAGCTCCTACTTTTCTGTCTCCCACTCCTGCCACCACCCTGCCTTTTTCATCTCCTCCCCCATAAGGAGTGCTGTCCTGTATCCGACCCCATCCGTTCCACCGATCAGGGAGCTGCTCTGGGCCAGGCAGTAATTTCCTGCTTCCTTGCTCCCCCAGGGAGCCTAGAACAGCGACTCACAAAATAGGGGTCAAAAATGTTGTCCTACAGATGCTTGGGAAGGTACAAAGACAGATCTCACCCTGTCATTTAGTCAAGGGGGTGGCTATGACTGGGAATGCATTTCTCTGAAGTAGTCATTTTTGTTCTTTCGCCGCTGGGGATCACACTGTCTGTTCAAATCAGAAATGACCTAGATTTCTTCTTAATGGACTCGGGCTGTTTAGTAGAGCTTGGCCTTTTCTCTAATGGGGAAAATAACCACTGCCGTTCACTGCAGTCATGGTGCTGAGTGCCCTGAGTGCCTACGCCATCCCATAATAGCCTTGTCGCTCACAAGCTCCTTGGGGAAAGGGTTTCCAGGATCCAAGACCCGGGAGCAGGGTCAGTGGAGGCTGGATTTCAGGAGGACTCTACCCTAGATTGGGCAGGACAACTGTATTCTATTTTTTTTTTTTTTGCAGGATATAAGTGCTGAGGTCACATCCTAATTGAGGTATTGGCCACGCGTCTGGATGTTAAGACTTTGTTCTTAAAAGACTGTGGAGAGAAGACAGTGTTTTACAAAATCTCGTGTTGAATGGATGTAGGGGATGCTTCAGAAGGGCTTTAGAAACCCCGTCACTTAATGACAAACTTCAAACAGGATTTCGTTTAGGCTGCTTAGCAGCTGCATTTTGGGGTAATGTCTCTGCTTCGTGACCAGAAAGGCAGATATAGAGCATCTCGTGCGCAGGTGGTGGGGAATCCTTGGTGAGATGGCACGCAGGGTGCCCGGTGCAGGCGGGGGTCACGGGCAGCGCTGGAGCTGGGGCCGCCCTTCTCCTCCCTGCCCCTTTCCCCTCCCCCAAGCAGATCTGACAGAAAGTGGATTGAAACTCTGGGTTTAAAAGGGATTCTTCTGTAAAGAAGGTTACATGAGGATTCTTCATGATTATTTCGTTCTTTTTCAGCAAGTGAGAAGTCATTACGGTATCAGTAGCTGCTCACTTCTGTGTGTGCGCCACAGTTTAAAAGGTGCTTTCCCAGTTGATTTACCCTTTATGGCAATTCTGTGAGCAAAGCAGAGGTGGGGGCTAGGGGGAGCTCCCGAGGACGAAGTGACTTTCTGAAAGTGACAAAGGGAGGTGGCACCAGCTGTGGAGAGACCCGTGGCAGCAGCCAGTTTGGGATCAGGGCGTCCCTTGTTCGAGTCCTGGGTCCATTGATGCCTATCTTGGCATCGCCGGGAATCTGTAGACCCTCCCCAGCCTCCTGCCCTCATCTGTAAAACTGCTGTATTGTGACAACTGGGAAATGATGTCAATTTATTTCTAACCCCGATGGGTTCCGGAGAAATTTAAGCTGTTGATTAACTGGATCATGCAGATAAATCATCAATACAGAGTACGTAGCGGCACTCGGTAAATGACGCCTGTTTTTACTTTTAGCTTTATTGCGCCCCTAGAATTTCAGGCACCTTGCCTTACCTGCGAGCTCTGCTCAGTAAAGCATTCTGTCCCCATTTACAGAAAATAAAGAGGTTGTGACTTAGCATCGCCCAGAGAACGAGTAACAGCTGTGATACAAACCAAGGAAAGGACTTTTCCTTCCTAGTCAAAGTTGCTGATTGGTAAAGATGAAATTTTTGAGTTGGAAAAGAGTTTTGAACGTCCGACCCCCCCACCCCGCTTATACCAATAGGGAAACTGAGTCCCAGGAAAGGGGCTTGTGCAAAGTCACGTGGTGTGTCAGCTTAGGGCAGAGGTCAGAACCAAGGTGATGTGATTCCTTCCCACGGCTGCCTTCAAAGATGAGCCTCTGCCCCACTGTGAGGCTTGAAGTTATACGTTCTTCTTCTGGGTCAGTGTTGAAGTCCTACCGAAATCTTAAAAGTCACGTTTATTAGATATGTAAGCGCCATGTTCCAGTGGATATGCATATCTTATGTTAATAGTCATGAGTTATTTATTGTATTTAATGAGTGTATCTCAAGGATATTACAGGTTACATCTGGGGCAGAAAGAGGCAAAGCTTCAATGCATATTGAAGCTTTTCACAAGATACATGTTCGTCTGGTTGTTGTTTTGATAAATATAAAAAGTATCAGAAAAATTCTATCATCTAAAACATTTCATGGCCGCCCACGCTGGAAGATGGTTCACGTGAGTTTTCCGGGTAGGCGCAAGGATACAGTTGAGCAGTCCAGGGCATCTGCTCGGACAGAGGGGCCAGAGGGGTTCAGCTGTGTGGATTGCTGCCTAGATTTTCTTTGTTTGAATAAAAACTAAAGGGTGTGTTCATCTACATCAAATTCTAGTGTCGCTGAGGATGAGGAACCTATTAAAGTCAAGTGCTTTTGAGTTTTTCCGAATGTTTGTCAAATATGCTTTTTGAATAACATGATTGCTTTGGCTCTTTGACCTTTACGAGTCTTCTAGAGACAACCTCAGAAGGATGGGGACTATAGCTGGTGGCCATTTCCTCTGGTGACAGAAGGTCTGACTCTAAAGCACTACTTCTTAACCCTGGCCGCATCTTATGAACACCTGGAAATCTTAAAAAAAAAAAAACACTGGTGACTGAACCTTACAGAAAATATTCAGATGTAATTGCTCAGGGTGAGACCTAGCCATCATTATTTTTCAAGCTCCCCAGATGTTTATAAGGTGCACCCAGCATTAAAAACTACATCCGATGACAAGTTAAGAATAAGCCAGATTCAAGGCAAAGGGGTGCCCTGGAGGAGATGCTGTTTAGGAGAAGTCAGTATCCTCTCATCCCTTGGCTAGAATTAAATAATTGTCTGACCAGGGTCATGACACGCTGCCCCCTTCCAGTTGGATAAGACCCAAGCTCTTGGTGTGACATTCAAAGCCCTTCACGGGGCTTCCCTGGTGGCGCAGTGGTTGAGAGTCCACCTGCAGATGCAGGGGACACAGGTTCGTGCCCTGGTCCAGGAAGATCCCACTTGCCGCGGAGCGGCTGGGCCTGTGAGCCATGGCTGCTGAGCCTGCGCGTCCAGAGCCTGTGCTCCGCGATGGGAGAGGCCACAACAGTGAGAGGCCCGCGTACCGCAAAAAAAAAAAAAAAACAAAACCCAAAAAAACCCAAAGCCCTCCACGGCTGCTTAGCACCTGTACTTGGAGCCTCACTTCTCACCAGTCTTGAGATTCAGTTGCACAGGACTATTCAATGCACCCAAACCCGTTCTGCATTTTCTCACCTCAGTACTATGACTCCTTCCTAAGACTTCTGTCTGCCCAGCTTTGCATGGTGAGCCCTTATTCACCCTTTGAAACTTGCATCAACAATTCCCTGCTCATGGACCTTCTTAACCATCCCAGGCCAGGAATCAAGCCCTCTCTGAGTGTTCCCAGTAACTGGTTCGTGCCTCCGGAAGAGAGATCAAGTCTCTGTCCCCCTTGCAAACTGTACATTCCCTGATTCCGCATCCTCGGTCACCTCTGCCCTGTGCCTGTCCCAGACCAGGTGCTTAATAGATGTACCTCAAATGAATGAATGAGTGCAAATGACATAGCTCTAGTTTGGAAATGGGAACTGAGACTGAATTAATTTTTCCTAATTTATTTTCCACACTCCAGTCACATGTTCTGAGCCACTTGGTCCCTGGGGGACTCTTTATCTCCTTTCACAGATGGAGAAACTGAACTTCCGAGAGGAAATGCGGTACTTCAAGGATGCCTTGATGATATTAGAAAAAGGAATGGGGGAAAATTTACTAGTTAGTCCTAGGTTTCTATCTTCTGCAGCGAAGCTTCTGACCATTACCTGTCCATGTGGTGTGGTGAGCGCTGTGTCTGGGGCATAGGACTGCTATCGTTAACGCAGGAGTTAATGAACCCGGCTCAGTTCTATCCACTCCCAGGGCTTCGGCTTCCACCCACATACTCTCACATCCTGCATTCAAAGTTCTTGCCCAGTTTTTGCTCACCTAAGTCAACTGCCTCCTGAATACCTTCACTTGCATTTTTTACAGAGGTCTCAAATGCTGCAGTAGAACTCGTCTTCCCTTTCAATTCTTCTCATTCCCTATCAGGAAAAGAGGCAGAAACATGGGAGTCATCCTCTCCACTTTCCTTTTCCTCACCAGCCACATCTAATTGCTCACAAGGTCTTGTTGATGTCACTTCGGAAACATCTTTTCCCAATTCTGGACTTGGTTTCTTCATCTGGTCTTTGAGAACCCTCCATTTGGGGCTGCTTGTTATTTTTCCAAAACAGAGACTCTCAAAAAGTTAAAAAAAAAATGGTGCCTCTTCCCTGGATTCACAGATGATTTCAAAAATGATAATTACCTCTTCCATCTTCAGTTATGATTCTATTTTGAAATCCTCTTCCTCTAATTAAAAACAAAATCACCAGCTCCTCATGCTATTTGAGCCTGAGTCATTTGTGCAGCAAAATCAGCAAAGTTGCAAAAATGACTGTGTGATACAGGAATCGGGCGCCCCAGGCTCCCCCTTGGGATCGCTCATCTCCATGAGATGCACATATCAGCTCCCCTGCCGTATTTTCCAGATCACCCACGGCAAACAAAGTACATTGCATTTTGGGATAATTTCCTCCAACTTTTTTTTAATGCTTAGGAGAGCCCCTGGCAAGTATATGAATTCAATCAATATTATCTATTACTATTTTTTCTTCCCAGCATCTATTCTTTAGGGATTTAAAAATACGCATAGTTCCTGCTTATGACAAGACTAATCCCCTGAGGTGATGACTGGTCTCCAATTTTCACTCCAGTGAGCATACAGATATGTCTGTCACTTCAATTTCATTCGTTATTAAAGACTCATAAAAGTTAGAGTTGGAAAACCCATAGGGATCACCAAGCATGACCCTTTATTTTCACACAGGGGAACTGAGGTCGCACAACTCAACAACTTCAGTTTAGTGGGTTTTACTGCATTTCAGAAATAACACACATTGAAACTAGACTTCTCCCTGGAAGAGGTAACCGCAGACTGTTACAGGTAGGGTCAGTGACATAGCAGTTACTTTGGAAGCGTCAAAATGCATTCTTAGTTGCTGGCTAAAGAACTGGTCTTGTTAGTCAATTAGTTCAGAGAAAGGGCAGTTCAGGAAGAGGAAAGCCTTGTGCAAAGGCACAGGAGGGTCACAGGGTCAGACATATCCCTGGAATGTAGGCAGCAGGGATGAGGCTGGAGTGGGAAGGGCTAAGAGGTTAGGCTGGAGCTAGATGGTGAAGGAACTTCAACCTCATGCTAAAGACTCTGGACATTGTCATGAATGAACGAGGTGGCAACAAGAGTGTTTCAGCAGAGGCTGATGACCCATCACCTTGTGTTTTACTGGGGTGGCCATGTTGGCTGGCCCCCTCCACCCATAACTTTCCCCTCTGGGTGTTATCATCCAATCGCTCATCCAAAAAGCTAGCAATCCTTTTGATTCTCGCTTCCTCAGTTCTTTCATTCAAATCATCCCAAGTCCATTCATCACACCTCTACAGGCTACCTCGCATCTTGCTACTTCTCTCGGTCACCCTTGTTGCTTCCTAGTCAGAACCATCATCGTTTCTCACCCAAACTCCTGCAACCATCTCCCAGTGGATTTTCCCTCTTCCACTTATGCCTCCCAAGTTCCCCTTCTCACACAGCAGCCAGAGATATCTTTGAAAATGCAAATCCCATCACATGGACATATCACCATCTTAACATTTAAGATGTTAAAACATCTCAGTGACTTCTCACTAAATAATCTTCAACCGTCTTCCTGTAGCATGTAGGGTCTCTCCAGGTCTGGATCTTGCTGACTACTCCAGGCTCACTGCGTCCCCTTCAGCCTCGTCCCGTCACCTGATGCACAACCTCCTCCTCTTGTCCTTGAAGTTGACACAGTCTTCCCACCTCTCTCTTCTCTGCCGCACATGCTTTTCTCAGGCTTCTGTGCTGATGAATCCTTTCACCTCTCAGACTCAGCACATTTATCATCTGCTTGGAAAGACCTTCCTGACTCCACTCTCTTATCCCATCAGTCTATTTTGCAGTGTCCGTTTCTTTTCCTTGATAGCACTTATCACATTGTGCTTTAGTTTTGTTTTTTTAACAGTTTATTTGCAGTTCCCAGTACAATGCTCGCCACATAGTAGGTGCTCGATAAATAGTTGTGGGATGGGCGACTTGTTCACACATCTTGCTAAAGACCAGATTTTAATGACCTTGGTTCATGGCATGTGAGCAGCTTGCCCTCTGAATTGGGAATGGACCAAGCCAAGCTGATTCATTGGCTGATCGTCCACTGATCAGATTCTCTCTCTCAGGGATCTCAACTAAGAGATATTGAAGCTCTAGTCAGTTGATGGTAAGTGTTGAATCCCTAACATCTCCTAGTCTTGAGGTGGAAGCCATTTGGGGATACTGCAAGAGGGGAAGTTAGTCAAGAGAGAGGAGAGAGAAAAGGGAAAATAAAGGCAATATTGAGAGTGATTATACAGATTCCAAAATCAGAGAGAATGGCATCGAATCCTGGCTCTTCCCTGTTCCTTTTCCCAAAAAGCCCATGCCCTTTCTGTTCTTGTGTCCCTGAGATTTCCCATTATGGCTTTTAAAAGATTCCTCTTTATTCTAAACAGCTGGAGTGGGGTTACGTTTCTTAAAACAAAAGATGGTGACTGAGACATTTAGGAAGACCGTTCTGGCTAGAATGTGGAGGGCAGCCTGGGGCAGAGATGAGTTAGGTGGCTTTTGCAATGGACCAGGTGAGAGATGATGCTGTCTGAACTGAGGAAAGTAGAGGTGGTTGGAAGGGATAGATTCAAAAGTTGTTCCATAAGTAGGATTGACATAGTGCCAGTAGCCTGCGAAGGGGCAAGAGAAGGGAGTCCAAATGATGCCCAGTTTCTAGCTTGAACCACCCAGTGATGGTCTTTCTATAAGCTGAGCTCTTGAAGGTGGGAGGAGTGGATATTGGAATGAAGAGAACTGGTTTGCACTTCCCATGACTACCCCATACAAACTATTCCTATTAGGCAGGTAGGCTGCCTGGCTGCTCCCACTCTCCGTCTAGGAGTCCAGCAATGCTCATCTCTAAAGCTAACACTGTTCTTCAGTTATTTTCTTCACTCCAAATTATTCTCATTTATTTTGACTTATTGATATCCTCCTCATCTTTCAAGATTTATTTCAAGTTTCATTTTCTCTGCAAGAATTCCCTGTGTACCAAGCCCTCTGACATGGTATCACCCGGGGATCCTGTAAGCAATTAGAAACAAGTGCCAAGGAAAGGCACAGAGACATTCTATGCACCAAACATGGTGTATAGAACTTCAGGACTTGATCCATCATTTATATATTCATGTGCCCTAATGGAGACAAACTCTTGAGAAAAACCCTGGATTATCCTTTGGATATACCCGTGGCCCAGCTTTACACAGAAATGGACGATTCTCCATTCTCCCACAAGTCTTGGATAGAGTTATGAACTTTCATAAATGGATGATAGCCTTACATTGGTTGTTTGGGCTTTTCCTTCAACCCAGGACACAGGGCAATGGCATGGCGGGCCAGTGGATTAAACCTCAATCTTCTACCGCCTTATCAGAAGCCCGGGTAATGGAAGTGATATTTATGAGGACTTGTTTGAAGGGCATGCTGTTTATCCTTTCCTCTAGTGTGCTAATTTTTATTCTTGCATCAAGCTGTGCACTTGGACCATATGTTCTTAGTCCCCAGCAGAATTTTCATGCATTTTAATGGTATTTCCTTGGCTTACATCCAGGGATATTATACATAATAGCTTTATGAAAACTATTACTGTAGGGATGTCTTTGAAGTACTATGCATTAGGTCATTCAATTCCTTCTATATGGAGCCTGAAGCAAGAAACTCTTCTGTAAAGATAAAGGTCAGGAAAAGCTTGGCTTCCTTTGAGGAGCTGGGGCAATTATAACTTTTTGGTGACAAGACTGACTATATCTTCCTTTCTGGATTGACCATCAGGAAACTCAGAGCCAGATATGCAGGTGAATTGCAGGAACCATGAAGGCATCTATGGCTTACAAAAAGGTGACATGTGAAGTGATGCAGGTAACAGAGTAGAGGCACCTGTGGGTTTTGCTCAGCACCAAAGAGGGGTACTGGGGATGAGAACAGCTCAAAGTCAACAGCTTAGGAGGCTTGAAGGTCTTGCTAACTGCGTTCTCCAGTTCCCCCACCTGAACTGCTATCTCTTTTGATTTTCTTGTCTTATGACAGTGGCAAGTCACCAACCCATTCTGGGAGTCTTGTAAAGTGAGGGCATTAGAGCAGAGGCTGTCTAATTAGAGGTGAATTAGAGACCATCTCTAACAACGTCCTTTATTCTTCCTCCCTCCTCACCTGTTCTGGACTAACCACAGGCACCTCTCATCCATGCCAGTGGCTGTCAGACTAAAGAGGTAACTTAGGAGTTTTCAAACTTAGCTACATATTAGAATTATTTGGGGAGTTTTGAAAACTTATGATGCCCGACTGTACCCTTAACAAGTAAATCAGACTCTGATATGAGACCCAGACACCTTTATTTTTTAAAACTCTTCAGGTGATTAAAATGTGCATCTAAATTTGAGTACCAGTGCTCTTCAAACTTTACTGTTAGTTTGAATCACTCCGTATCTTTCAAATGCAGATTCGGATTCCAGAGTTTCTCGAGGAGGCCTGAAAGCTACCAGGTGATCTGATGTTGTTGGTTCCCAAATCACACTCTGAGTAGTGAGGGGAGAACACACATTTGAGGACTAGTATAAAGGAGGAAGTACCCCGATTCACTTCAGCTGGGGCCCATTGAGGGGCATCCTGCAGGCTGAAAAGAGCAGAGCCATTAACGGTGTTCTGATTGGCTGAGCCTCAGGCAATGTCAAGTCCAGGGTGAGGACCAGAGGTCCAGGAGGACCATGAAGATGCCCAAGGATGCGCTCCATATTTCCTGCCCACCCCTTGTGGCATTGATCTCTTTCTTGAAGTTTTGTCGGTGGTCAGGTACCTATGTTATTACACACACGCAAATTTGTTGACTAACTAGATAATGAGCAGCTTGAAGGCACGGTCACCTCTTTGTCTGCAGAGCCTGAACCACATGGGGGTCTGCTGAGTGAGGGCATGCGTGGAGGACAGGCACTCCTTGGAGGGAAAAAGGACAGAGGACTAATACTGATGCTGCAGTGTGCTGTGCGACAATAATTCTCTTCTGAAGGTGCCTCACCAAGGAAAAAGAGTGCCCTGGATCACCACCATCCTATAGGGAATACCCACGGGTTCCCAGGGCTGCCTACACAGCCCTGTCTCCATGTTTCTACTAGTAACCGGGGTAACCGCGGCTCATCTTTCAAGGTTCAACTCCGAAAATCTCTTCCTGTGTTACGCTTTCCTTCCGTTCTCCCTGCCTCTGTGCCACTCCAGCTCCTGAGCGGCTTCCATCACAGACTCTGTCGTCCTCGACTGCTCGTGTGTCGACATCTCTCTGTGTCACCAGCACTCAACACATTGCCTGGCAAGGAACAGGTATTTAGGGAACAAAAGCTCAATGAAATAAAATGAATGACTTACCACAAACTTCCCTTCTCGGTGTTTCCTGACTTTCATCCACAGAGGAATAATTAATCAAGATGGCCGGAAAGAGTTTATTTTTGGATACCACTGGGATTACCAGGATACTAAATCCCTGTGTCCTCTGTAACTGGAAGCTATTAACAGAAATAACCCGCCACAGTGGTGTTTTCTGTCCTTTGTGGGCATCCGACCTGAGCCGAGAGGATGGCAGGTGGCTTCCTAATAGCAGGAAGGCTGCGTGTGAATCCCAGCTCAGGGAGCCAGGTTTTGGAAAAATCTCTTTGCCCTCCAAGCAGGGCCCCAAGGCTGCACATGCTCTTGGGCACTTTCATGGACTGTTTGCCAAAGGAGACTGCAATCTACTTGCCAAGTTGGAAGTGCCCTCTGGGCACCCGTTAGGCGCTGTTGGTTTCTGTTGAGCTTATGAGTAACACTCCTATCTTACGGGAAAATGACATTTGCTATTATGTGATTCAAAGCATACTTGTTAATTATCATATTTTTAGCTGATACATAGCATCTGTTTTTAGAACATTCAGAAAAAATGTCATGTCTTTAAAGAAACGTCTAGGTAATGAAACTCAGGGTAGTCACATATAAGAGTTTTCTTTTCTTTCTTTTCCCTTTCCTTTCCTTTTCTTTTCTTTATGCTCTTCCCTTCTCTTCTTTCTTTATGCTCTTCCCTTCTCTTCTTTCTTTCCTCTCCTTTCCCCCCCCCCACCCGTCTTTCTCTCTCTCATAAATTATGAGCTAGAAAGACTACAGTTCATTCTGAAATGGTGACAGCTTCTCCAGTAGAGAGAGTTGCCTTACGACACCCGCTCCCCAGTGTGTGCAGGGCTGACGATGGTTGGAGGGACTCTTCCTGCACAGCTGTGTGACAGAGGCTGTATTTGAAATAGGTGGATGGAGCCAATGTGTATTTCAAATAAGAGAATTGATAGTTGGATTTAAGAGAGAAAAGTGAAGATTTAATCCGTGCATTGAGGTTGGATTTAATTTTTGATATCACAAATTAGTTCCTACTTTAAATGGATTATCCATAGTAAAGAATAAATCAAACCCTGCTTGAATTTTCTCAAAGAGGATTGTTTTCTCTTTTGAAGACTTAAAAAGGAGCCAGTTGCATCGATACTGTGCTGTCACCTAGAATCACACCAGAGTCCTTAATTCACCCTTGATGAGCCGTGAGACAGAGGAGGAGGGACTCTCCTGCCCAAAGCAACAGACTCGCTCCCTGGTCCCCGGTGCCCAGCCCCTCAAAAGTTCATCTCTCCAGCGCTGCTGCTCTCTCATTTCCCCCTTTTCTCCTTAAAAAAAAAGCATTGCTCATTTTCTTTTTCTCATTTCCCCCATTCTCTGAGGGATAGTGAAACACAGACATCCAGAAGTAGCTCGTGCAGGGAAGTGTTGCTTTGTTTTTTCTTACGAATGTGCCTCTCCTGTTCATTTCTTGCAGGTCACAGGAAGGGCTGTGTGGCTTGAATTTGTGCCTGGCCCTTCACTGGAGGGTCAGCCCACAATTGGCATGGGTGCTGGCCAAAGGTGTGCTCTTGACCTTGACTAAAAATCATCTATCATGTTTTTGAGCTTCTTTCCTTCCAACGGCTCCTACTGGAGCGGCAGAGAGCCCACAGACATGAAGCCTGCCTTCTGACACTTCCATAACCACGCTCTATTCCCATCCAGGGTCCTGGCCCTCAGACCCTTCGTACACATTCCTTACTTGTTTCAGAGGTTTTTACACTGGCTAGTGCTTTATGTGGTACCTGACCAGCAGATAAATTCTTGTTAGCAGGAGGGAGCCCTGTTTAGAAACTTGAATGTGCTAGAAAACGAACAAAATAATCTTGAAAAGGTGGGTCACTCCTTCATATACACAAGAGCAGACCTTAGTATAAACAAAGGTAGGACTCATCTTCGTAGTCTATGGTTGCAATTGACAGTGAAAATTGATCTGCATAATAAAGTAACAGGAATTTGCAGGAATTTGGGGTCTTGCTGGCTCATAGGAAGGGTGGAGAGAACAGATGTGTGTGTGTGTGTGTGTGTGTGTGTGTGTGTGTGTGTGTGTGTGTGTGCTTACCTTTGGCAGAAGAGTAAGTCCTTG
Organism: Lagenorhynchus albirostris; assembly: GCF_949774975.1. Taxonomy (NCBI): domain Eukaryota; kingdom Metazoa; phylum Chordata; class Mammalia; order Artiodactyla; family Delphinidae; genus Lagenorhynchus; species Lagenorhynchus albirostris. Next base: position 80,686,412 of record NC_083107.1, on the reverse strand, counting down.
GGAATCCTTGGAAATCTGGGGGAGGGGCCAGATTTCCCACTGCACGAGGAATGGGGATCTAGGCCCTTTGATCTGGATACAAAGAAAGGCCGAGCCCAGACAGCTGGAAGACATGGGGACATGTGAATTAAAAACTTCAGGCATAAAGAGACTGACCACAGTAATAGTAGGTAACACCTAAAGATTATTTGCTAAATGCTAGGCATTGTTCTGAGAATATATTAACCCCCCTTTTTTTTTTCAACAACTGGCGAGGCAGGTGTTTTTATTATCCATGATTTTTTAAAATGAGGAACCAGGGTCCTAGAAGCTAAGGAAATTGCCTTAAGTCACAGAGCTGGTATTCCACCCGGTTGGCATGTGTCCAGGAACTGTGTCCAACCATCACTGTGCTCCCTCTAGAGGAGGCCTGAACTCACCAAGTGGTCTGAAACAAGGAACTCTACCCCTCAGACCTAGGTTTCCTCCTTATTAAAATGAAAGGCTTGGACTAGTTGATTGACACAATCATTCATTCACTCATTCATTCCAGGCATAAAATGGGAGTTTCGTGCACTTGAATAAGACTGTTTTCTGTTGCCTAGGAGTCTCGCTTCTTTGTGGAGATTCCAGGCCTTTCTTTCCTTCTTATATCCTAACCTTCCTTGCTGGATCTCTGTGTCATCAGTGTACATCCCCACTGCCCTCCTTGTTGAAGCCATCCACCAACCTCTAGGTCCCTCCCCCATCATTGCTTTAGCTTCGGATTCATGGTTCATATGAGAAACATCTCCACCATGGGCAATTTCGGTATCCATCTAGATGACCCTTCTAACATTCCTTGGCCTCCTCTCCTCTGTTTCCTCCACCCAGCTCAGCTGTGCGTCCTACAGTCACATGCAAGATCTCACCACGACCAGTACCAGTACCAACCGTTGCTCTCCATAACTCCCATTGTAAGCGACCTTCTCTCCTTGATCACCTTTTCAGCTCCTTTCTTCTAGTATCTTTGACTCCAAGGGTCCTTTAACCTCACAGGGTCCTTCAATCTATTCAGCCTGTCATTGTCTGTCACTGTCTCTCACCCGTCTACTGTCACTGCCCTATGTACCCAAATGAAATCCCATGGCCCTTCAGTATAACCAGAGGGAAGCTGGACTTGCCTGGAGAAAAAAAGCCGGTCTTACTTTACATTCATGATCATTCATTTCAAGTGGACCCTTAAAGCAATCCAGCCAATATTTTAGAATTCTCTTGCCTTACATATGCAGTCTTACGGTCCTTGACAATTATATGATTCACCTTCATTTTCCTCCTCAGATCTGTGATGTCTCCTTTCCAATCCTCAATCTCAGCTGTTTATCTTGTTGAGAAAATTGAAGTTTTCAGAAAACTTGTGCAAGCGTCCATCAACTCACCCACCTATGAACCTGCATCTGTGCCCGTATACACTACTTTTTCTGTTGCACAGATAACTTGTGTTCCTAGACAGTGCTGTTCCCAACATGTGGGTTCCAGATTCCATCCCCTCACCCCACTTCTCTGCCCTCTGACCTCACCATCAGTTTTTCTTCTCTACCAGATATTTCCCACGAGTGTGCAAACATAGTCATTTTTCCCCTTGCACAAAACAAAAAACAAACAAAATTCTCTGTTTTTAATCTACTTCCCCCTCTATCATTCTATTTACCCCCTTCCTTTACACCAAAATGTCCTCAAAGAAAAATGTCCTAACTCACTGCCTCAATTTTTTTCCCCTTGTTGTGTCAGGATAGTACAGTAATCCTGCAATGAATGACCATAAACATTTCTTTTGTCTCTCACATCCTAGTTGGTGTGGATTGATGTCTCTCCTGGGTGGTTCTCCTCCAGTGGGTGATCCAGGCTGTCAGTCTGTACTTCTGCTGTGACACCTCCCTCTTCAACATGCATCCTCCATGGTGACCACAATGTGAAGGGTGAGCAGGATCACACGGGGGGCTTGGTGGGCAGACCTGCTTAGAGTTGGCACAAATCCTCCTCCTCACATTTCTATGCCTGAGATCCAGGTCACAGGGCCCCAACATAACTCTAAGGGAGGCTGAAGGATGTAGTATTCCAGTGTACCCAGGAAAAGGAAATGGGACAAACCCTCCTCCTGCTGAACCATTAACATTTGGACGATTTTTGTTGCAGCCTCTAGTATTACTTGTCCTGACTAATGCAGACATTGGTATAGGTCTTTGCTGTGCTAAAAAACTAAAATAGATGACTTTGGCTTACTGGAACTTTTAGAGATGAGAAGAGTAGATATAACACATTGGCGAGTTAAAAATCCATGTTATGTAGCAGTGCATTATTTGGTAAAGCTCTAAGATAAAGTTGGAAAGCCAAACGTTAGCGAAGCATGGAGACTATTGTTGACTGAGGGTGCGAGATATTAGATTCAAAACAGATGTGCTCTGTATGAACTGGCCAGTTTGTAAGCAAAAATAAAAGCACATGAAGTCCAGAAATGTGCGGTCTGACAGGATTGGAAAAGCCAACTGTTTCCATTTCTAAATGACAAGATAGAGGATTTAATCAGACTTTGAGTGAAAAATTGTCAGAACACTCCTGAATTGAATAAAGCGACTCAGAGCAAAGATCAGGTTGAGGGTTTGACCTTCCCATTCAAGGCTGATGGTGGGAGAGGGAGGGGGTAGGGAAGAGAGAGAGAGAGAGAGATTGGAGAATGTGTTGAAGAAGCAAAGAGGTCATTTAAGAACTATGTGTCTAGGAGTACATTTTAGTGTGTTCCTTACTTATGAAACTGCCTGGGAAAAGCCGTGGTCCTCCTCAGTGCCCAGGAATAGGAAGTGACATTGATGAGTGTCTCGCCAGCCCCACCGTGATGCTCTAATTTGGCTTTTGCCCCCGTCACTCCACGAAAACTTCTCCTGTTGTTCCACAGGAGGGTCATCAACAAGAGGATACCCAGTTGCTAAATCAATCAGTCAACTCTCAGTCCTCATCTTAGTTGACCGCCCAGCAGCCTCAGATACAGTTGGTCACTTCCCTTTGCTTTGAAATAAATTCTGCACTTGGATTTGTTCTCTGCTTATTTTCTTCCACTATAGTCTCCTCATCTCCCCAATCTTTTCATGTTGAGACCCCAGCACCCAGTCCTCGGACCTCTCCTTCTTCCATCTATGTTCACTGCCATCGAGTCTCATGGAATTAAATACCGTCTATGCACTGCCACATCCCAGATTCGTGTATGCAGCACAGACCTCTCTCCTACTTGAGGTTCATCTACCCAGCTGCTTCCTTGTCCTCCTCCTTGTATCAGTCCTATCAAACCTAATGGGTGTAAAACTGAATCCTTGATCTTCTCCCCCAAAGCTGCTCTTTTCACTGTTTTCCCATCTCAGGAAAAGGCAGCTCCATTCTTTGAGGTTCTCAGGTTAAAAAACTTTTGGTTCACATTACCTCCAGTTTATATTTCATATCTCTCATGCAACCCGTTGGCAAATCTTGCTGTCTCTGCCTTCAAAGTATCCCCAGCATCCAAGCAGTTCTCAGCATCAGCGTGGCGAGGAACCAGGCCAAGCTGCCATTATCTCTCACCTCGATTAGTGCCCTTAACTGACGGCCCTGCTTCTGCCTCTGTGCCTTTTCATCCGTTCTCAACATGGCTGCCATGGTGATCAAAAATAAGTCAGATCATGTCATTTCTCTGCTCACACCTGTGATGGCTTCCTTCCTAAGGCCAACCCAAAGCCTTTCCAAGGGTCTACGTGGCCCTGCAGGTGCTAGGTGTCTCCTACCTCTCTGGTTTCTTCTATTTCCCCTCTGCCTTGCTCCTTTCTGGCCACACAGGCCTTCTTGCCATCCCTGAATGTTCTAGGCATGCACCCTCCCCCAGCGCTTGGCAGGTATCACCCGTCCAGGTCTTTACACCTGTGCCCTTTGGGAAGAGAGTCTTTTCCCTGGACACCTCGGTTAGCTGCTCCCCCCAGGTCCCAACACTCCCTGTGTCATACTTCTCTGTAGCAGTTTCACCTCTACCCTAGTGAGTATCTTGCCGACTGATCATATTCACTGCCTGTCTCTCTCCAGTAAGACCGAAGCTCACAGAGGTAGAGATTTTTGCCTGTTTTATTGACTGCCATGTCCCACGCATCTAGATGAGCGTACAGGCACAGGGCAGACATTCAACACGTAAGCGTGCAGGAATAAATGCACATGTGTGAATGACGAGAGACAGGAATGAAAGAGGACCCGATCTGGCAGGAGCAGGAAGTGTCAGGACTGCCTGGCGGAGGTCTGGGCTCTGGGAAGTCGGAGGAGCTCCAGCCTGGTGGGGGCTCCACAGATGTGCCTTGTCATGCTGCAGTACCCTCTCCCACAGCTGGACCACATCCTCCTTGCTTGGAGTCTTCCTGCTCTCTGCAAACCCCGCTGCACTGACATCTTCTGGCTGCTTTGCCCAGCGTAAACGAGGAAGTAAATTGGTCCCTGTGGGGCTGTGGGCTAACGGTGGAGGGAGGCGGTGGGCCTCCAACCCTCTCTCCATCTCCCTCTTCTCTCCTCATCACTGGGCAGAGTCTTCCCCTGTTCTTAAAGGGAGATTGCATGCTCGTAGCCTGAGCATTGCATTCTGTCTGTCCTCCCTTGCTTCCTCCTTTGCATTTCTCATGGCTGGAGCTTACAGGTGAAACTTAGGATATGCAGACTTCCCAGGAAAGGATGCTCCCAGACCTGTGACAGCACGCTCAGTCTCAATGCACTAGCTGACTGCATAGCTTCAGGCTGGGTAACATGCAAAGTACAGCTTCAGCTCTGGAGAAAATAGAAAAATAACATGGCGGCCGCTTTGCAGAGAAGAGGTCCTCACTTTGAGAAGGGTGTGTGTGTGTGTGTGTGTGTGTGTGTGTGTGTGAGTGTGTGCAGTGAGGGAACCTTGAGTCTCTTCCACGTCTGTCCACCCTGGACTGTACTGGGCACAGTGGTGTCACCCAAGCCTCCTGGAGAAAATGCAACGTGTGGACAGAGGAAGTTAACGACAAAGGTTTGGTTAATTACCTGAGCCCAGTGGAAGAGATATTCTGAGGACAATATGGTGTATGTCACTCAGATTGCCCCCAAACAAAAAGAGCTGATTTTATTTCTACCTTAATACCTTCCTTGAAGTGTTGTTTTGGGATTTAGACATGATAAATTTAGGTAGCCTGGTGTAGCGTGTGTACTTGAGCAAATGTGGTTGTTTTATTGTTATTAGTACTGCATTGATGCCCAGAGCAAGAGCAGTATGTGATTTATGTCTGAATTCCTCAGACGTGGTTCAGCGCCTGATCAAACTCTCCTTTATTAATGCACATTGACGAGTGAATACCTCAATATAGGAAGGGTTAGAAGTAGGAAGCAGCGGATCTTCTCACAGATGTCCTTTCCTAGGAGCTGGGTTGCTATGAAGTTTGCTCCCTGTCCCCAGAATGTTCAAGAACATTCTAATTTCTAGTGTTGCTGTCTCTTTGGCCACAGTTGTTTTGAAGTCTTTATGTCTGTATCATGGTATGTGAGGTGCTCTTGTTCAAGACACTGGCTTGTAATTTGACATCCTCAGGTCATTTAAGGCTAAGTGTACTAGCACTTTATGTGCTGGAGAGAAAAAAATGTATTCAAAATATAAAATTATCTGTGAAAGGCAAGAATCATCTCACAGGTACTTTGCTCTGTGATCACCAAATGAGAAGTGATGACACAGCCTGCAGAAGCCAATGCCTGGATTCAATGACGGGCAGACAATGTTTCTCACAATGTAAAGATGAAAAAAAGAGGTGCTATTGAAATTTTGAGGAATCAGTGAATGCAGTGTTACTGTGAGACCCACTTCCTGTGTAATTCCCGGGGAGGTGGGTCTATGTCAGCCGATGTCAGTCACCAAGAAGCACTTCCTTTTGGGACCAAGGTCTGTGATCACCATCATTCATTTACTGACCCCAAGTGCCAGGTGCAGGGCTGGGGGCAGGGGACACACAGCCCCTGCCCCCAAAGGGGACAGTCCAGGGGGCCAAAGTGAGCGTTCCTAACAGCCCACATAGAAAATGCCACGGGGAATCTCAAAACAGCACAGAGGAGATGCCATCCTCTGACTTGCTGCTGGGGGAAGGCTGCCCGGAAGAGGCTTCCTCTTTGGAAATCTACGCATCCATGAAAGAAGATAACAATTCTAATCAGGGCAGTTGCCTAACCAACAGGAAATCAAAGTCTTCCGAGGCTCAAGGTTTCCTCTCGGCCCTGGGGTCCTCGATGTCCGCTTCAAGAAAACTAAGAATTAAAATCTAATTTTAGAGTGTAGTCCAGGGAAACAGATTTTCTTACAGGAGATTTTATATCTTGTGGGCTAGGAGTTTCTAGAAGTGAGGTGACTTCAGTGGAGAGACTTTGGTGGTTAATATCATGCATTGGGAAGGACAGCCCAGCTGGAGGTCATGGCTTTCAGGCTGTAACCTCACTTAGTTGTTCCCTCAAGTTTGACAAATCACTGAACCCACCTGCGTGGGAAGGGCAGGACTAGGGCATCTTGTAGGGTCCCGCAGGCCCTGTGTCTCCAAACGGTCTCCCTATCTCATCCTTAAGGAGGGTGTTGATAGCAGAACCACATCCCTCCATCCCTTGGGAATTTTTTCCTTTTCAGGGTCTAAGTGACCAAAATTGGTTTCAACTGTGTCTGGTTGAAAATCAGTGCAATTATCTAAATAATTGAATAGGATAAAACATTTTTTGTATTAATTATCTGGGTTAGTGACAATTAAACTTTTTGGGGATTCAGGGGCCCTTTGTGAATATAATAAAACTATGGCCTCTCCAGGAAAAAAAAATATTTATATGGATGTCCAAGAAATGTTTTACACGGAATTCATGAAGATGGATGGACTCTTGGAAACCCACCCAGGACAAGAGACCATATTTTAAACATCCATGGTCAGGTATGGATGTTGTGAATTACTGTGAGGCAGGAGTTACCTAGATGAGTGATCTCCAAAGTGGGGCCCTCTACCCCAAAGAAAGCGAAGGATGACCCACTGGGTGTGGGAAGAGCATGCCAGGACTTCCAATATGATGTATTTTATGTTTGAGAAAGTCAGAATGATTAAGCTTTACAAATATGTAGGGTACAAGGTGACACTGAGGGCTTCCAACAAGCATATAATGTGTTCCAAGGGGCACACGAGGTGTCCTGCGGGGAGAGTGGGATTGGTGTCATTGCTGGTTCATTCACTTATCAGAGGCTTGTGGTGCGTTGCAGTTAATTTGTGATAGAAGACCATGATCGATGTGGTAGATATTTTAATGACAACGCCTTTAAATAACATTTGCAACACTGTGCACTGAGATGCAAGTAACCATTTTAATCTTTTATATCATACAGAAGGTTTATGATTTTCTCTTTGCAGATAACTTAGAAGTCTTTTAGAATCTAAAGATGCATTTTCTTTAATAGCAATAACATAAAACATATTCCAAATGCCCTGACTTTCTCATGAGAGGATAGATGACAGAAGGGCATATATTTAATTTTCCTTTTAAGGTAATAGTATGTTTAAAATGTGAATTTCGTAACAGACTTTTGAAAAAAGTTCTTCATGAGAAGAGAACATTTTGGACATGCATGGTTAGGTATGATTCTACTGTTTTGTGATTTGCTGTTAAAATTAATAAATCACTTAAATAGGCTCATGCCTGCATACTTAAAAAATAAAACTTGGCAACAGAATTACTACCAAGTTAGAACATCCTCAATGGGTTTTGAAATGGAGTTTGAACTCATTTGTTTGAATTCACTTGTTTGAGAGAGATACATATGGCATTTATATTAGTTTGCTATAACTACCAACTGACATCAGTAGTTATTTCAGTAAAGTCTTTGCATAATCAGTGGAAAGGATTGGAAAGTAAGTGACATGATTTATTAAAGCACATACAACAATGCACTTCTTTGTTTTGTATATATTTTTCTTTTGAGGTATTTTTTTCATCTGTGGCAACCATTAAAGCCAAGGATTGAAATAAATCTAAATTAAAACCAGTTTCTGTATGGAAAACTTAAATACACATTTAAAAAAAATAATAGTTTATTGAATTGTATACGTCTCTCTAAAATGTTTATGTATTAAGTTCTTTGTTCTACTAATAAATGAAATAAGGAAAATAAAAATTCAATATTTCTCATTGCAGCTTTCATTTTAAAATGTTCTAGTTTTTGAATGTTTCATTGTTTATATCACATGTTGGCATAGGCATCGATTTACAGATACCCAGGCCAAATTTATAATGCAGTAAATTTTCATATGTCAAGGAGTCTGCGCTCAACATATTTTTTTCTGATCGGGTGGATGATCAAAAAGTTTGGAATCTACTGATTCAGATGATTGATTGAGACAGTAGGAAACATCTAGAATGTGTAGATTTTTAGGAGCTGCCTTCCAACTGCTAGGCTCACTCCACTCTGTGCAACTACAGAATCTCAGAAGAACAGAACTAACGAATTCACCCAGGTCTCTCTGGTACACAGAGACTAGATACAGCTACAAGAATAAGGCAAGAGGGCGCGTGTGCGTGTGCGTGTGCGTGCGTGTGTGCGTGTGTGCGCATGTGCGTGCGTGTGTGTGTGTGTGCGTGTGTGTGCGCGTGTGTGCGTGTGTGCGTGTGTGTGAAGTAGTAGGAATTGCCAATGCATTTTGAGCCATAGTAAAACTCTCTCATGTGCTGTTACCAGATAATCCAGTGATGGGGGAAGAGGAGGAAGAGAAGAACGGGAGGGGGAGTAGGGGTTGTTGACAAGCAAGGACTTGCTTTCGTGTGGCTGTTGTTTTGTGCATCAGGATGACCCTGCAGTGCGAGTCCCAGGCCTGACTCCCATGAAGATATTTTGTCCCACCCGTGACTTTGCAGAACTCATCTGATTTTTCTGATTTCTAGTCTATCTTCAAATTATGCCAGTCTCTCTCATTGGTCTCCTGTGGGGAGGGGATACATCACATACAAGAGAGTGGTTTAGAAACGCTGAAGTGCTGTACACAGGCTCAGGACTGAGTTAGCAAAACATCTATCTAATTTGATTGATACTGTCTTCTCTTTTCTGGTTGGAACTCACTCACCTAAAAACATACCCCAGTGTTTCTCATGGATCAGACGTCTGAATGACTGACGCCATCTTTGGCTGAGTGACTGGAGGTGGTGTGGTTCAGCGCAACTGCAGACCTACGAGTAGCTGATGTATTAATTCCGGTGGCATGCCACATGGATTTGCTTTGGACATTCACTGTGAAGCCTTGGGTTGGGTGACACCTTCGTATTCTCCATGGCATCTAGGACAGCGTGCCAGGCTCAGTAGATGATTGTTAATTAAAATTGACCCGGTGCCTGACATGATTGTCCCAGAGAGTGATTATTTAGCATCAATTCAATGGATCCATCAGGCCCTCTTCCCCCCACCCCATAGCCCTCAGGACTGCCTTAGCCCTTTTAGGGCACTGCTGCTTCACTATGAAGACATGACTGTGCCTGTAGGCAGGTATTCTTGGTCTACTTTACAAATGAGAGTGCAGAAATACAGAGACCCTGATTACCATGGCCAATTTTAGCTGCTCTTACATGATTTACGATAAATATTTGTAAGGCACATTCACATGAATATGCCTCAGAAATCAAGCATCCTTCTCTGTGTCAGTGGAGTTGGTTTTCTCTGTTGTCATAACGTTGTCCTTTTCTGAAGGCTTCTAAACATTATTCACGTCTTTCTTCTAATAGCACGGAGTCAAGCTAATTAGTAATTAGGTAGGAAGTTGAAAAGACAGTGACAATTTTTTTATTCCTAATTATGCCCGATCCTTCTGAGACCTTCCAGCAAAGAGAAATACTTTTCCTGTGCAGACATGGGATTTGGATTTCTTTTTTCTTTTCTTTCTTTCTTCTTAAATTTATAGCCATAAGCCAGAGCCTTTTTCAGTAAGGCTCTTGCCAAGCTTCAGTTATTCCCCTGGAAATCGTTTTTTTGCTTTTCCAATCCTCACTCTAGACTTTGCGTGTGTCCTCTTGAAACTCCATCTTCTGATATCAGGGCTTCTAGCGCTGGCCAATATCTGGGGGCAAGTTTGGAGGATTTTAGAGGTGAGTGTCAAGAAAATGTTTTTTGTCAAAATAGGGGCACAGGAAATTTTCATTCCAAACTCTAAAAGCCTCCTGACTCTCTGAGAAATACAAACCAATTCAACAAATGCTGTGTCAGGCACTGGCTCTGCTGGGAGCCAATGGCAGGAAGTCTTCATCTTCAAAGGTAATGCCAGCGAGCTTCCTTCTCCTGGGACCAAGAGAAGATGAGAGGCTAAGGAGGAAATAGAGAAGATGATGAGAAGCTGCCTTCTCCTCCCTGGAAACCCAGATCTGGGAAGTATCTTTTTTTTTTTAATAGTCTTTTAAAAAAATTATTTTTTTCTTTTTTTGGCCACAGCTTGTGGGATCTTAGTTCCCCAAGCAGGGATTGAACCCAGACCCCAGCAGTGAAAGCGTTAAGGCCTAACCACTGGACCACCAGGGAATTCCCTGGGAAGCATCCTTAAAGCACTAAATGCGTCATTTTAGGCACATCATTAATTGGCAACTATTCAAAAATCATGAATCCTCCATCTAAAATGTGCCAAACACAAAGACAGGCAGGAGACCATAAAATGAATTGCATGTGGTCTTGATCTGGAGGATTACATGGGAAGAAATGATTATAAGGTATGTACTATCATTTAATATGAGGTATTCGGTATTCAGTGACTGCAGGGAAAATCCATAGAGAGGGAAAAGTAATCATTTCTGGGGAGTTTCAAAAACTTTCACTTTGGAGGTTAATTTGAAATGATGATGTTGTTCAACTGAGTTTGCAAGAGCAGAGACATGAGAGGGTCATAGCTTAAGGTGTTGGGGGACTCAGAAAGCTTTACAAGCTTGAGAACTGGGAAGTGGGAAGTGGTGGAGAGATTGCAAGGTTTGTTGGGGGCAGAGGTTATCGAGTCCAAACTCATACTGCCCATCACGCAACTAGCCAATAAATTTTGTTAAATAACAAAAATAAGTTATTGGGGCAAGTAATAGTGACTTTATTTAGAAAGCCAGCAGACAGAGAAGATGGTGGCTAGTGTCCACCATCTAGTCCATCTAGATGGACTAGTGTCCCAAAGAACCATCTTACGCAAGTTAGAATCCAGGCTTTTTTATACTAAAAGAGTGTGTGTGTGGTTGGTTGCTGCAAACATTTTGGTGCTGGAATCCTTCGTTCTTGCAGCTGTCCACGTAGGTCTAGTCACAATGTTCCTGTAAACCTCCAATAAGACAAATGGTATTCCCTGTTCTGCAACTTTTTATCTCTGTATGAATAGAAAAGTGTTATACCTTTAAGGTCAAAGACTCAGAATGGGCTACCTTGTATATTTCAGGCTATAGGCAACATTCTTAACTTGTAGCTAAGCAACAGAATACAAAGGTTAAAGTAAAAGAAACAGATCCAATATGGAGTCCAATATGGATTTGTTTTTCCCCATTACAAGGGGGCAAGGGGAGGAGGAGTGGGCATCAGACGATGAGGCTGAAGAAGAGGCAGGGACCATAGTGCACAGGACCCCAAAAGCCTAGTCACAGAGTCTGAGCTTCATTCTGAGGGTTATAGAGAGCCCTCCAGGAAAACAGAGACAAATTAAGAAATTCCTTTTACAACTGTGAGAGGCCCATATTGGATTGTTTGCAATACGGAGAGCTCCAAATGAGCCAGTCCTTACCCCGGATTAGGGTGTGATCTCCAGGTAGCTGCTGAGACCCTCCCAACTTTGCATTCTCAACCTCAGGACACTTTGAGATCTGGCTGGTGAATATCCACACTCTAGAGGGAATAGCAATAACAGAGGAAACTTGGCCTTTTCAGTAGAAATGTCAACGGCATATTTAAAGTGACCTCACCGAGCATCACTATCTATGGCAGGTCAGGTCCACTTTCTGGGCCAGTTTCTCAGTCTCTATCCATCCTATAATTTCAGGGAATGGGGCATATTTTACAACCCATGGATTAAAACGAAGTCTTTAAAAGGGTAATAAAAACAATGAGCCTGTTTCTGGCCTTTCCTAGTGAAGTTTTCTCAGGAGAACTCTTCAATATTGGATTCAGGATGGGCAAAGTGAACCTATTATGGAGCAACTCTCTTGAACGTACTTCCAATTCTCCATCTTACTTTTAGAAGCAGACAAGGATTTCAGTTAAAATACATCCTACCTAAAATGTGTTGTGCAAGCTGTCTCCACTTGTTTCCACACATCTGACATGCATCTGCCCTCCCATGTGTTCATCTGTGGAGATTGTCCTGAGGAACCTGCTCATCAGTTGGGCTGAGTTTCAGGACAACTTGATCAATGGAGAACGTGAGACCCTGGGTAGAATGTAGAACCTGATGAAAATGGTTCTGCCACTCCCCAGCCAGAAGTGTGACCTTGAACCAGGTGTTTCTTCTCCCTGAACTACTCACAGGCAAAATGGGACTGTTACGTCAAACTTCCATGGTGTGAGGGAGACAGAGAAAGGATTCCTGGGATACCCATCTAATAATTAAATTCATTATGAAAAACTGTTTCCATGGCCCACTTTCTTTGGCCCTTCCTCTTCCTTTTGGTATGGAAACATGTCTTGTTTTCTAACTTAGTCAGCAGAGCTGGAAAAGGATGCATTTGAGAAGAGCTGCATCGACTTTACTTTTATAAGAGGTTCTAATGCACTGGGCTGATGGGACTCTTTCTCAAATTTGATTGGTATCTTGACATGAGAAAGTGCTCAACTCTCAAAGTGGATCAAAATGGCCCTCTCTGAGGCTGTGTGCCTCCTGGATTTGAATGATGATGTTACCCAACGAAGTTAATAGGTGCAATATAAATATCAGTTTGGTAAAGCCAAGTGAAGGAAAGGGCAAAGGTGAAATCGGCTTAAAAATGTAATTGGGGACTGAGCGCCACAGTGCCCCTAAGCTGACATTGGCTATACTTTGACTCCGAGTGGCTGAGTAACCAATGGTGAGTAAATGAGATGCTGAAAAAGAGATCTGCTTCCAGCTTGGAGGCTCCTGGCACTACACTGGGATGATGAATTGCCTCTTAAATGGTCTCTTCCTGTTTCCAGTTGCTTACCATCCAAGGCGTCAGTTAGCTTTCAGTCAGGAAACAGAGCTACCCATGCTTTCCACGTAGGAAACCCTTGGAAGGCTGGGAGAAGGAGGGGAGGAGGTGCGCCAGAGCCACAGTCTGCAGCAGTGAAGCTCACTTGGACTCTGCCTTGACCCTCCCTCTGCACACTTACTGGCTGAAGCTGCCTTTGCAGAATGCTGGCGTGGTCTTCTCTCTGGCTTCCTCGTCTCTCTGGAGTGCCCTTCCCTGGCACCTGGAACCACAGGAGAAAAGGCATCTGAGAAATGCAGTCCTGGCTCCTCTCCCACAATGTGGAGGCCTTAAAAGGGGTCATGGCCACGTCAAGGTCACAAGAGACAGTCCAGCGCACCACCTGGCACACGAGTTGGGGGCATTCTAGCAACATTCTGATGGAAACACCTCAACCATGCAGCCTGTTCCACGTCTCCCCATGTTTTATCCTGCAAAGCACACCGTGAGAGCTTCCGTAACGAAGAGACAGTCTCTCACTCAAGACTCAGCTCCCATCACTGCCTTCCTGAATGAACTCGCACGTGCCTGACAGCTCTGCTTGCACAATTCCCCTTCACCCAAATCCCTCCCTTGCCCCACACTAGTTTTTTGAAGTACTTTCTAATTTTCAAGGACAGCACAAATGCCATCTCAACCTTGGATTAATTACACTGTGAAGTAATAAAAAAGTCTTTATTTCAATCAGAAACTCTCTCTCTTCTTTACAAAGCCCAAGAGTGCTTACTGCGTAAATACAGATTCAAACCCAGCCCTTCTATAACCTTAAATGTTTGTGATTTCCCTTCATGCAAACTATTTATACAGTCTTTCTGAGCTTTAAGTCAATGAGGTTAAATGGTTCATGATAAAATCACTCAGTGTTTCAGTTTGAAACATGTTTTCAGAAAGTCTGATAAGAAATAAGTGTCTATCTCTATCTATTCATAAAAGCACTGAATGTTCAGGTGAAACACCAGGCACCAAAAGAAAAGAAACGAATTAGTTAAATAGCATATGTAGATAAAATTTAAATGCAAAGTATCTATATTGAAGTTTTACTTAGGAAGTACGTCATTCATATTATCTTCAGTGTCTCTGCCTGTCACAGTTGTTTCAGTTCAGTGACCACAGCAATTTTTCTGAAGGCTTTTCTAGATTCACTTCCAAATACTAAGCCCTATTTTTACTCATAAGATCACAGGTTTCTTAAGTTGAAGCCTTGTTTATTGTAGAGTCTCAGAAATAGAATTCCTCTGACTGGGAGAGGGAATATACACCTCCCAAAGCTTGGAAGGAAACACTCCTATGTCACAAGTGCAACGTGACACTGACATTCAAGGAGTGTTTGCTCCCCCAATTCCCAAAGCCTCCTAGAGCCCTACTTGATGATGTTGCCCTGGGTGTCTGCTCATAGCCTAAGAGCCAGCTGGGCAAGCCTGCAAAGCCATGAGGCAGGAAGCATCTCTGAAACACATGTCAAATGGGCACTTCTGTGGACTTGATTCACAACGGTAACTTGGCTCTGGAACAAAAGTGGAACTTTCTATTCTCTTGACTACCTTTTGTATAAATCAAGCTAGTGTAAAATTATATTTTTCAAACATGTATAAAGAAAAAGAAGGAAAGTGCTGAGCCAAACGTCTTTGGGAATCCTTCGGGCTCAAACTGTTTGAAGAGCTGGCTGATTCAAACCATGTGTCCATTTCACTGGCCAACGGAGAGGATTGAATCCAACTGTTATGAACATTCTCTGAAATAGCGGATGAGACTTCAAAATACATAAATGTATATGCAAAATATATACATATTCTATAGTACATATATCCTAAAATATCCTTCCACTCAGAATAAGTTAATTTCAGATAAAATCATCCATCTGAGTCTAATCATCTATCTGTTTATTCTCCTAATCTAGGACGAGAGAGGGAACTATCAAATTAGTAAGGTATCCATAATGACCTCAGGTCTCCTCCCTCCTACGTCAAGGCTACTTATATGGGGTTAAATATTTTTTTCTCAGGTATGGAGGAGGGCAAGCCGGGCAGTTTAGTACATCTGTGTGAAGTGCAACATGGGAAAGAATCTAGTGGGCATCAAAGGGATAAACTCAGTGAAAATGCTATCTAAACTGTGAAAACTCTATGCAAACATTAGATATCATATTCCAAGATTTGATGATAAGCCTCATTTAAACTCCCTTTGTGATGACTGATACCCCCTCCTCTTCCTTTCCTGTAGAACAGGTGAGAGATACAGGAAGCTAAAACCCTAGCAGCGTCTGATTCCCTCTGTAAATCTCAACCACTCTTACATCTAAGCAAGTCTTCTGGCTGGTTTCACGGACACGCCCCTTCCTGGGAAGTAGGTAAATATCAAAAGGTAGCTTCTAAAATAATTGCAAATGAGAGTAAATCCGTGTTTCCTGGCACACGCCACAGCTCTGTGTACTTTCCTGATATAGCGAGATCATCTTTAATAGGATGGCTCTGTGTTCAGAATTTTCAACTTCTCTCTTGTTTCTGGGATGATTCAAGCCCTGTAATTGAAGTTCCAAGAAAATTGAAGTCATTCATCTCTTTTTATCTCTAATGTAAAAAATATAGAAATACTGTAACTTTTACAGAAAAAGCCCCACAACTGCACAAAATTATAATAATTGACTCTGTTTGTCTTCATTTAACCAGCTGGGAAGATAGTCTGGTGGAACAGAGCAATTTTCTAAATTCAGAAATAGTTGATTCATGAGAACAGCTGTTGCCCAATCCAGTCCCAGCTCTTCTTTATTTCATACAAGAAACCCAACGAAGAACAGGCTGCCACAAAGGTCTTGAGGTACAACAGGGCTCTGCTCTTCTGAAATAATAGCCCAATCTTGTCTGAGCCAATCACCTACCTGATGTTCCTTGAAAAGTTACACTAGATAAAGAATATCTGAGAAGGTCTTGGGTTCACCAGGAAAGAAGATAGGAGAGAGTTTTGGAAGACAACCCTGTTAATTTTTGCATAACATCAAGGGCTTATCTATGAAGAAATTCCCAAGTAGAGTCACCCTACTTGACATTACTGTGCTTCAAAAATGTTTTAAGTTTCTTTCAAACAATGTTCTTATACTTTAGTGTGTGTGTGAGAAACCCTCGAAAAGTCGGTTTAAAATGCAGAGTCCTGGGTCCTTGTCCCTCAGGTTCTAGAAGAGCAGGTGCAGGGTGGAGCCAGGGAACCTGCATTTTCTTCTATGCGGACCAGGTGATCATGATGCTGGCATCTGAGGAGCAAGCGGAATGAGACTCCTCACATCCCACCACCCCTCATGTACTAAAACTCAGGTGCAAGGCTCTGCTTTCTGTCCTCAGAGGCACCAGCTCCCTCCTGTCTCGGGGAGGTTTTGCTTGCTCTGTTCTTTGCCTAGATATTTACGTGCTGGCTCCATCTCAACAGTCAGGTTTGGGCGCTGATGAGGCTTACCCAAATTCCCTTTGGGAAAGTCATCCCCCTCCCCCAGCTCACTATCTGTTACCCTCTTTCTTCCTACTTCAGGGTCGGCATTGTGTGTCCTCTTAACTCCACCAGACTCTAAGCTCCATGATGACACGGATCTCATCTGCCTCATTCACTGTGCCTGGCATATTTCGGGAGCCTGGGCAGGATCTGATGATGGGAACATGAATCAATGAAAGGTCATCTAAAGGCAGGAGAAACTGGGTGTCTGCAGATCAAGCATTCACCGCTTTTGGAAATTTTCTTTAAAATGATTCCTTTCCTCTTTAAAACTATTGCAGTGAATTTTGCCTTCCATTCCATAATATAACACTATTTTGATATAAGAGTAATTCTTAAAATTTCTTCCACTAAATAAAATAGACGCTCCAGGAAGACAGGCCACATAAATTTCCCAAGTCCGAGTACTGCTGGTGCATCTCCAGATGCATTAGGGAATACGAATAACTCAGTAGTAGAACCACTCTGTAAGGACAGGAATGCTCTTATTGAAACAAAACATAGGATCCTCCAGAAACAAAGAGAAAATTCTAGAGGGACACGGTCTGGCTGCAGAGGGGCTAGTGACAGCAGGATGACTGCCTTCCTGGGTCTCCATCTGGAGTCTCATGGGTCCCTCTGTGTGACTGCTGTCTTCACTGCCACGCAGGAACCCCATGCTCACTGCTTGTCAGACCTTTTATCTTGTTTCCTGTCCGAATTGCTGAAGTTCTCCACATTTCAAGACCCCATGTTCAGAGAGAAAATAAAACTGAAATGGATAAGGACATTTTTTTAGAAAGTCTCATCGGCTTACTGGTTATAGGTTTCTGACAATTACATGGCAAGTATGCCTGGTGGGTTGGGGGTCTTGCTCCCCTGCATCTGCTGCCTCTGATCAGAAGTGTTTCACCGCACCCAAGGGCTCACATTCCCTAGGCGACTGTGTCTGACTCTCTGTTCTAATATCTTATTCCAGTAGAAGATAAACTCCATGTGGGGAGAGATTTTCCGTGTTTTGTTCTTTGACTTGCCTTCTCATATTCTTTAATGCCTGGGGTGGGTCCACAGAACCTGTAGTTTATCATCAGCCAGACTGAGTAGCCACTGATCAGGATTCTCAACCAAGATTGACAAATGAAGTTTGCTTCCCCAAATGTTGCCCACACAAAGCCTTCCCATTAAGTGCTGGGCTGAGGGATCTTAATTCTTCTGAGGGACCAGACTGGGCGAATAGCCTCGGTCGTGCCCTGCCCTTCAGGTTAGACCTGACTTAGGGGAATGGTCGTATCTGTCTATGGACACAGCTTACCACAAACACAACCTGAAGAGTGGCCATAAAATAAAAATGGCCCTCCCATAGTACAAGGAAGTTTGTCTCCTCTGGGTGCTAACTTATAACCTGATGTTTTAGCTGAGAAAAAAATACAGGTTCCAGGTGTCTTTTTTGACACCAATTAGTGGTATAATCTTAGAACAATTATTTATCCCTTCTTTCCTCATCTGCTAAGAGGGGTTAATAATTATCTGATAGAATTGTTCAGTGCCTGGTAAAGAGCAAATGTTCAAAAATCATCACTGCTATTTCTCGAAGTATCGGTAGTCTTTTTTTTTGTTTTAAGATCTGAATATGGATTTGTCTGTCTGCTGGGGATTTGGCAAAAATATCTTGGTTATTGGCAGAAATCAGTCAATATGATTGATAAGTGCTTGTTGAGTTTATTGAGCATCTGCTAGCTTAGTAATATGCTTGCCTAGAAATAACTAGTCTAGATGCTATGACTTCAGGAGATCCTACAGTCATCTCAGAATCACAATTTCTATGGTTTTAGGAAAATTCTCAGTGTTTGAGACAGGACCAGCTGGACTTCTGAAAACCTGAATTAAAAGCTGGATTTCCCTTAAAGGTGGCTTTTTGAATATAGACATTTACCCCAGCTCTTTCCTGTAACACTGTTGACATGGCATTAATCACAGGAGTAACGGAATGGGAAAGGAACACAGAGCAAAAGACTTGGAATCTGGAAAGCTGCGAGGCAAGTGATAATTTAATGTAACAGATTTGAAAAAGCTTAATGCTATGGAGGAAATGGGAAAAGCAAAAAAGGAAAAACAGAATGTGTTTCAGAATCTCATGGGAACATCAGGTATTTCTGATCATAAAGATGGAACTGAAAACAGGCAGATAGGTTGAAAGGCTATGGAAAAAGAAGTCAAACTCCCAGAACCCAAAACACAGCCAGGTGACTGCCCATCCCTCACGTGGTGGGGCTCTGCAGGATGATTGTTTGGAAGGGATTCATCCGAGGAAAACTTTCTCCTTTACTACTTTTGGACGTTTCACTCTGAATTTTCCTTCTTGCATCTTCGTTGAATTCTTCTGCTCTTTAAATTCTTCTGTCTACTCTTCAATTACTCAGGGTTTTATAGTTCTCATGCCTGCTCTCTACAGACTTTCAGATTATGGTCTTATCAACATCTGAAGCTTCAGATCTCTCCCCAAACTGATGACTTTTAAAAGCTTTCACTTCCAAACCTGCCTGGACTTTCGCCCGCATTTCAGACTCAGGGATGAGTCTGTCCACTTGACAGCTCCACGAGGTTGCCCCAGGCTCTTTGTATGCCCCATGTCACAAATATACTTTCTCCTTTCTTCCTCAAAGCCTCCTTTGTACCTGTGTTCTTTACCTCAGTTTCTTGTCTCACCTCCTGCCTTTTCCTCCCAGCTACACGGCTGAGAGTCACCCTAACCCCTTCTTCAGTCCTCATGACTTGTTATTTTTATTCTTCCTATTCTATCAAATGAATGGTACCAAATAAACAAGAGAAAGTGCCACATCTGGAGAAGTGTGTGGTCTTTCTGTGGCGCTGATATGTGAACACTTAAATTGCATTGGAACAGAAATGTTTTGTGTGGTATATCTGTGAAGTTCCACAGGACAAAGAGAAGGAAGTGATGGATTCTGGGTGGAGAGAAATTGGCAAAGTTTTCAGCGCGATTACACTGCAGCTGAGTCTTGAAGCAAGAGTAAATATTTTCAGAAGAAGCAGAACGTACAGGATGAGTGCCAGGTACTTACCGTTTAGGAACAGGCAAGCCATTGACCCCAGATCATCCACTGCGCAAGGAGCCCTGAACTTAGCAGTGAAGCTTCAGTCAAAATGTGGATGAGAGGGTAGAATCCAGGCTTGGATGTCTAGACTTTCTCCTAGAAGCAGGGAGAGGTCATGAGGAATAAATGAGCGGGGAAGAGATTAACTTTTTGAAAGATTATTCTTGCAGTAAGGAGGAGAATGGACCAGATGAGCAAGGCTAGAGGTAGGTTTTGGAGGATTAATGGAGAGCGTGCTGAGGCCAGGTTCTCTTGAACTTGAATCTGATCAGGAGAATGAGAATGGGGACAGATGTGACATGCTGATTATGATTTAAATGAAGTCACTTTTACTTTAGACTCTATTCTCTTTTACTTGAGTTGGAGCATGAGATCTGTTCTTGGCCACCATGCAAGCTCAGGACGTGCATTTGAAAAGAAGACGATGTCCTTTTCACATTGGTGAAGCTTTCAAATTAGTGTGAAGATCTCTACAGAAAGCTGGGCTCAGGCATCTTGCTGCAGCTCTTTGCCATACGATTTACATATCAGAATCTCACAATATATGGTGGTTTCTGGTTCTGCAGTTAAAATCTTCCCTTGCCTTTAGACAGAATCCATTCCCAGAGGTCCAGCAAATCAGAGTGGGAAGTGGAAAGAGGGTAGTAATCCTCCCCAAAGCTGCACATTCTTGTAGAATCTATGTGCAAGGAGCCATTGTCAAGCCCAAATTCAAACTCGGTTCTAGGTTAGCTCTTTTGCTAACATATTTCCTTCCCTAGAGGGATTTGGGAAATGGAGAAAGTAGCTCCGTTATTGCCAAGAAAAAAAAAAAAAAGCCTTATCTGAAAATACCAGAGCATTTTCTTCTCTTTTAAATTGGGTCTAACGCACTCAATTTAATTGGTAAATTTTATAACACAAAATAATAACTCTTCTGCAAACAGAGCTTTCTGCTTAAAAATGCAGCTGAAAGCATTATTAGACTATAAAGTAGTTATTGTGTAGGTCAATCTTAGGGTGGGCTAAGCTTGTACTTGGAAGCAGACGCATGCAAGAGATAGTCTGTGAAATGTATAAACTACAGGTTGCAAAAAGAGGTGAGTGTTGCCTAGCAAATGGAATTAAAAAAATCAGGGAAAGCTAAGCATGGAATTTTCTCAGAACTGGAAAGTTTTAGACCTCAGGGAATGGGCTGAAATGAGCTGGGACCCAGAGTCTAAGCCACATGTAGCATTAAAGACTCAAAAATGTTCGACTTGATGGTATTCAAAGGCTTTTTGGTTTTGTTTTTACAGCTTCCAATCTGCTTTTTTAAAAGCTTTATTTAAATTAACATTTCGTAAAATTCGCCTACAAAATGTACGATTTACTGCTTTAGAAAATTTATAGAGTGGTGCACCCTTCACCATAGTCTAGTTTTAGAGCATTTCCATCACCCCCTAAAATTCCCTCGAGCCTGTTTGCAATCAATTCCCACTCCAACTCCCAGCTCCAAGCACACACTGATGTACTTTTGGTCTCTTAATAAGTTAGTCTTTTCTAGGTATTTCATATAAACGAATACTACGTAGTCTTTTGTTCTGGCTTCTTTACCCTTTGCATAATATTTCTGAGGTCTGTTGCTGAGTAGTATTTTATTCTACAGCTTTATACATTTCTTTATACATTTACTGTGTGATGGACGGTGTATAGTATAATACCATATATACATTTATATATAAGTCTTTGTGTGCATGTATGTTTTCATTTCTCTTGGGTAGAATCCTGGGAGTAGAGTTGCTGGTTTTCATGATAAGTTTGTGTTTAACATTTTAAGAAATTTCCAAACTGTTTTCCAAAGGGGCTGTACTATTTTATATTACCACTGGCAATGTATGGGGATGTCATTCACTCCACATCTTTGTCAACACTTGATATTGCCTGCCTTTTTATTATAACCATTCCAATGGTTGTGGAGTTTTTCTAATTACTAAGGATAAGTACCTTTTCATATGCTTATTAGTCATTTGTATGCTTCTTTGCTGAAATGTTTAAGTGTTCAAATCGTTTGCCCACTACTTTTTGGGGTTGTTTGGTATCTTATTATTGAATTATAATTTTTCATATAGTCTGGACACAAGTCCTCTAACAGATACATGATTTGCAAATATTTTTCCCAATGTATGGCTTATTTTTTTTCATTTTCTTAGTGTCATTTGAAATGCAAATAGTTGTAATTTTAATGGAGTCCAAGTTATCGTTTTATTTTCTGTTATGGCCTAATCATTTTGGTACTGTGTCTAAGAATTCTTTGCTTAACCAAATGTCACAAAGATTTTCTCCTATGTGTTTCTCTAGAAGTTTTTTTCATCTTAGCTCTTATATTTAGTATACAATCCACTTGAAGCTAAATTTATGTGTGGCATGAGACAATAGTCTAAGGTGTTTTGTTTTGTTGCATGTATTTCTCCAATTTTCCCAGCACCATTTGTTAGAAAGATCATCCTTTCGCCACTGAATTACTTTGGCATCTTTGTTGAAAATTGATTGACCATGAATGCAAGCGTTTATTTCTAGACACTTAATTTCAAACTTTGATCAATATGCCTATCCCTCCTTCAGTACCATACTGTCTTGATGACTGTAGCATTATAGTAAGTTTTGAAACTGTGTAGTGCTCTCCAATTTTGTTTTTTATTTTCAAAATTGTTTTGGTTCTTCTTTGTACTTCCATGTAAATGTAGGTAAATTTCTTGTCAGTTTCTACCAATAAGTCTGCTAGAATATTGATAGAGGTTGTGTTGAATTTGTAGATCAATTTAGGGAGACGTGCCATCTCTCCAATATTTACTCTTTGAACCCATGAACATGGAATATCTTTCCATTTATTTAGATCTTCTTTACTTTCTCCTAGCAATGTTTTGTAGTTTTTGAGTACAGATCATGCATTTCTTTTGCTAGAATTTCTCTAAATAGTTTATTCTTCTTGATACTATTGTGAATTGCATTATTTTCTCAATTTTATTTTTTGATTGCTCATTGCTAATGTATACTGCAATTTTGCTAAACTCATTTGTTAGCTCTAACGCTTTTGTTGTGGATTCCTTACGATACTTTACATATAGAATTGTGTCATATGTGAACAAAGACAGTTTACTTCTTCCTTTCTGATCTCTCTTTCTTTTTTCCTAGGGTTTTCCCTCCCTACATCCCTCTCTTCCTTTTTCCTTCCCTTCCTCCCTCCCTCCTTTCCTTCCTTCCTTCCCTCCTTTCTGCCTCCATTTTCCTCTCCTATTTTCTGTGTCAGTCTAGCTAAGAGTTTGTCAATCTTAGTCTGGTCAAATGTATGACTTTTAAAAAATTGAATTTCTGGGGCTTCTCTGGTGGCGCAGTGGTTGAGAGTCCGCCTGTCAATGCAGGGGACACGGGTTCGTGCCCCGGTCCGGGAAGATCCCACGTGCCGCAGAGTGGCTGGGCCCGTGAGCCATAGCTGCTGAGCCTGTGTGTCCAGAGCCTGTGCTCCGCAAGAGGAGAGGCCACAACAGTGAGAGGCCCGCGTACTGCAAAAAAAAAAAAAGAAAAAAAATTGAATTTCTGTTTTTATTTCATTGATTTCCACTTTAATCTTCCTTCTATTTGCTTTGTGTTTAATTTGCTCTTCTTTGCCTTTCTTAAAATGGAAGCTTAGGTTATTGATTTAGGTGTTTTTCTGATATAGGTGTTTAAAGCTATAAATTTACCTCTAAGTAATGCTTTAGCTGCATCCCATGCATTTTGGTATGCTGTTTTAAAATTTTCATTCTTCTAAAAAACATTTTCAACAGCCTTTGTGATTTCTTTTTGACCCCTGGGTTTTATAGTATTGTTTTGTTTAATTACCAAATATTGAGGATTTTTCCAAGATATCTTTCTTTTGTCAATCTCTAATTTAATCTCGTTGTCAAAGAATAGACTTTGTGTGATTTCTGACTTTTTAAATTAACTGAGATGTCGTTTATGTCCCAGTATATGGTCTATCCCATGGAAAGTTTTGTGTGTGCTGTATGTGGGCTGGACAGAACATTTTCAAGTCTGTTCTGACTTTCCTTTTGGCCAGACTCACTCACCTCTCATATCTCTTCTGCACAAGTAAGCACACAACCTCTGAAGGCCAGGAAGGTGTGGGTGCCTTGAGCCTACTCCTGTCTCTGCTGTACATGTGCATGACCTGTGGGCAACCCAGGATATGTGAGAGCTTGTCACGGCCCTTCATGGCTGCCTCAACTCCCATGACTCTCTGTGAAATTCCTGGCTAGTCTATTAGTTTATTCCTGGCCTAGTCTGTTGGTCCATTGCTTACCCTAAAAGGAACTCAGCCACCTGCTCTTCCTGTTTCCTTACCACTGGCACTGGCAATACCGCAAATCAAGTGAGCCCTTTTGGGAATGGTAGCAAAGCTTATTATTTTTACAGCCTCACCAACCTGTTTGAGCTATTGATAGGGTTCAAGATGGAGATGATGGTGGCTCTGGGCAAGAACAACATAAATTCCTGTTGACCTTTCGAGAAATTCAGTAGTTTTCTGAAGAAATGCTTCTCAGTTTGTTGTCTGATTTTGCTTGATTTCCAGAGGACTGAAATGCTCTTTGAGGCAGGTTTGTTCAACCTCATTGATGCTTTTTGGAAAAGTGATTTTGTCCTGACAGAAGTTGGACTCATATTTGCTTATCTTTGTTTTGCTTATATTTTAGCTTTAGGTGGTGTCCTTTGTTACCTTTAAATCTCCTATGGGAGGCAGAAGCCCCATATCCAAAAAAGATAAACATGGAGTTGCTGACGTTGAAGACAAGGTGGTCCCAGGACTGCCTTCCCTGCATTCCCCCTCCAGCTGCACACATACTCCCTGTGGAGATCCTGCAGGGATCTCTCAATCTGATCCGGATACTTCCTTTAATTTGGAAAACTGAGGCCCAGAAAGGGAAGGGACTGCTTCAAGTTCAACTGCACAGTGGCTGAGAGGAGGATGTTAGGATGAGGACTCATAGCAGTTGCAACTGAAGTGGGCACCTTCTCTTGCCATAAGGGGATTGCACCCTCATGAGAGTGGAGGGGACTTCCAGCTTCACTGCCTTGTCCTGTTAAGGTGGGAGCCCTCAGCAGAAGCTACCAATGGAATCTCTAACTGAACATAAGAAAACCTGGCTTTCTCCTTTCCTTCTTCTCTCAACTCTGCCAACCTCCCCTCATTGCCATAATCACTACCAGTCTGGGTAACAGTAATGTGTGCCTTATATGTGGTCATATAGGGAACACCTAGGATGTATCAGATCAATGGGACAGAGTCTCCAGCTTATTCAGTAAAGTACTTCCTAAGTGTCAGATATGGAACTTAGTGTTTTATGAACATTTTCTCATTTAACCCTTACAACAGGGTAAATACCCAAGAGATAGTCCCCCCAGTCTTTAGATGTGATAAATGAGATTCAAGGAGGTTAAATAACATGTCTGATTTCACACAGCTATGAATGAAGCTGGGATCTGACTTTGAGCCTATGTGTTTCCAAAGCCTGTGGTTTGTTCCACCAACCACATGCCTCTTCAGAAATGGGAAAGCCTCATCAGGATGGCAGTACCTCCACCTGAGCCGAAACATATTTAGAAACATAACTGGATCCATCGTTACATTATGACCTACGCCAAGAAAAATACCACACATAAACACACACTCATACCACACACACACACACACACACAAACACAGGCAAAACACACACCACACTACCCCCCCCACCACATCACACACACCCACTATACACACACACAGGCACATACCCACACATGCATATACCACATCATACATACACTACACACACATATACACCATATCACACACACACTGCACACACACCACACTACATACACACACACCGCATCACACATACCACATCACACACACATACTGCATACACACACATACACACACACACCCTGTTTCCCACCTCCCATACAATCTCAGCTCCTGTAGCACTTTGGGGTCAGCATCTCACTTTCTGAGCTCGGGTGAAATTGTACAAAGTTCTCAAAGATGCAGTTTTCCACCAAGGTGCACTTCCAATGTGCTCTGGAGTGTAGTACTATTTTTTTTTAAGCCAGAACAACCACTCTTCACAGCTTCTCCACTGTGGGAAGAGCGAGCAGGTTGGTGGAGGAGTTTAGCAGATTTATTGACATGAACATAGTTTTGAGACAGAAGGCAAGCTGTCAGAGCCTGACACGCAGGAAGCTCGGCATCAATATTTCTATTGACGCTCCGTGCATTCCTTATCCTCACATGCCCTAGGTCGGGCCTCTCGTGTCGGAAGGAACTGGTGAAAGGGTTTGTTCTCACCCGCAAAGAAATTCATGGGGGTGGGGAGTGGGGAGAGGGAAGAAGGGGAGGACATTCATGAAAATCATTGAAAGGAAAATCAGATGCGGAATAAAATTGTAAGAGCCCTGCCTTCATGTTTACTTGCTCTTCCAAAAATGGACCAAGAATGCAATTCAAGAGCATAAGTCATTTGCTTATTTGAGAGAATAGCTAGCGATAGGTGACATTTAAACACTGTACATTTCCGAGCAGTTGGCAACCATTCATTCAGCAAGTTCTATTGAGCAGGTACTATGTGCTGGTTTAGTCATAGGCACTGGGGGTTTATCAGTGAATAAAATTCTCATGGAACTTACATCCTTAGGGAAGGGAAGAAGGACAACAATAAAGATGATGAAAGAGTAAACTATAGACAGTGTTAGGGTAAGTGCCAGATGCCTGTGGGACAAAGTCCAAAGTTGGCGGAGCGCATGGGAGGGAACTGTCCCACCAGGCATGGGGCTCTCCTAGTCTGGTCTCTGCTGCTCCTGTCACACCGCCCCTGTGGCTGGGGCCTGTCACCTTCCTCCCTAACCCATGTTTCTTCACACACCAGGCCTTCGATCGTCTAGTTCTCTTTTCCACTGAAGGCTCTCTTTCTCTTCCTTCAGTGGCAAACTTACCTTCATTCCCCACTTCCCGCCCCCATCCTCACCCCAAGATCAAATGTCTCCTCCACTGAGTCTGCTGCTCTGCCCTTGGCCAGTTCCTGCAATGAAGTCATGAGGCCTTCCTCACTGTTCCCATGGCTTGCTGTGATCTCCTCTCCTATGACATGTCTCCCGCCATCAGTGAATCCCTCAACAACAGACTCCCCCCACTCATTTATGATGCTCTGTCCTACGTCAGCCTGCTCTTGAACACGTGACCATGGCCCTGTACTGGCTAGGACAGAGACACAGGAGCAGAAGCCATGCTTATGTGTTTCTACTCTCTTTTCTCTAAGTTGGCCCGAGTCCTTGCCACACTGAAACATAAATGCTCACTCTCCCCAGCCCATCCCTTCCCGGGGACCTGGTGATCACCCTTCTCCTGCTCCAGGATCTCGGCTTAATTCCTGACATGGCTTGGCTGACATATCTTCACCTGGGCTGTAACCATCCTGTCCTTCCCCCGGAGGCCGGGTTTGTTCCCTCTTCTCTACATGTTCCTTTTGCCCCAGGCTGGGACTTCTACCCCCGCATGTTCAATGACATGCCTGTTCTCCTTGTGCAGACTGATGGCAGCTTTAGGAAAGAGATGACATGTGTCACAGGATGATGACCTAAGGGTTTGGGTCAACTTGGATTCTTCTTTCACTCGGGAGACTGGAGGTCCTGGAGGGTCCGAAGCTCTGTAATCTAACGTAATTGTTGGTTTATTTCTCTTACCCTTCCGCTAGGCCACAGAATTTTAGCTCTGGAATTTGAACACCCTGTGTAGCACATTGGTAGTTGCTCAGTGAATATTTATAGAATAAAATCACCATTTAGATAATCTAAAATTTACACTGTGAGCACAGAAAAATGAAGGCCATTTTCTCATGCATCTCTGAATCTCTGGCATGTTTGCCAATCATTCCTGAGGGCCTAAGATGTGGCAGGCCCCGGGCTGGCACTGAGGATGGAGAGATCCATGAAGATGCTGCCTGCCAAGAGGAAGACCTTGAACGAGGCAGAAGGGAGCCTGACACCAGCACAGGAGTGTGCGCGTGGAGGAGGAGGCCTTTCTGGGTGGGGCAGCAGTCAGGAAAGGATTCACGTAAGATCCCTGAGCTTTTTTTTTGAGATACAGCCAAGAGGAAGGGCCTCCGCCCTGCACCCTGGATGGTGATTACATGGTGCCTTCATTATTCCTACAGGGAGACTTTGCTGAGTCTTGTGGAGTGCCGGCTGCCAAGCTAAGCCCTCTGAGAGGAGCTCATCTGCTGCCATACTGCCCTCGAAGGCAGGCTCTTATCACCCCAATTCGCTGGGGAAAAACGAGGTTAAGTTCTCCGTTCATGTCACAGACAGTGGGTGCTGAAAACTGGAGATGTCCACCTTTCCAGTACAATGGCCTTGATGCCATGGTCTCTGCAAAGGCTTCCTTAAATATGGTACATCTGTGGTATTTCGCATGTCCTTGAACTATCGTGGCACCTTAAGCTTTTCTACATGTCAGCCCTTCAATAATTGCACATTAGTCATAATTGTCTGATTGCTTAATAGTGGCTAGACCTACTACTCAATCTGTTCACATTTTTTATGACATGGGAGAAGCAAACTCATCCAGAGATTAGTACTGTTGCAGCCCCCAGGAGGGTTCTAGACCCTCGTCGCTGCTCCCCTCTCCACGTTCCTTGGAGTAGCTGCTGTAAATGTTACATGATCAGGCATCTCGGTGGATGTGTGTCCCCCATCGTGATCCTCAGCAAGTTATACCATTTCTCTCAGACTCCTTTTACTTGTCTGTACAAAGAGGACACTTCAAAGGCACCCCCCTTTGTGGTGATTTTGGAATGACAAGGCATGGTGCACAAGAAAACAATTTTACCTTCCTGACTTCCCTCCTTTGAGGGAATTTGTAAAGGGAAGTACTGCTTCTAATAATAGGAAAAAACGGTCTTGCAGTCAGTTTATAAAACAGAATGTAGATTAGGACTGTAATTAGGCTTAACTTCAAGAAAACAGGGCTCAATTCAGAGCTTTCACATCTATTAGTGGTATAATTCGGGGTGAGTAAGTTAATATATACTTTTCATTCTTTCTTTCACAAAATATTGATTGGCCGACTCCTGTTTTCAGGAAGGATTCTGAGGCCCAGACAGAGCACGATGGACAGATAGAGCTACTGCATCTCCAAGCTTCCACTTGCTACTGGAGCTTAACCTGGGAGCAGGCAGGATGCTGACTCCCAGCATTGTTCCCAGAGCTGGCAGACGCACTCTGAAAACAAGAAGTGTTGTACAAATGTAATCGATGGAAAGAACAAGGCATTTGCAGTCAGAGGAACTGGGTCCGAATGCTGGTTCTGCTCTTCCTGAGTGAGTCACTCCCATGGACCCCATGACTCTGCACTTTAATCTTCTCATCTTTTAAACAGAAATAACATTCCCCTGCTCACAGTGCATCGCAACAGTTCAATGTAATGGTGTCTATGAAGGCATTTTGTGAATAGCAAAAGACTAGGTGAATATTAGTCATTTAAAATGAGATGTAAGAACAGTATGGAGGTTCCTTAAAAAACTAAACATAGAACTACCATACGACCCAGCAATCCCACTACTGGGCATATACCCTGAGAAAGCCATAATTCAAAAAGAGTCATGTACCACAGTGTTCATTGCAGCTCTGTTTACAATAGCCAGGGTGTGGAAGCAACCTAAGTGTCCATCGACTGATGAATGGATAAAGAAGATGTGGCACATATATACAATGGAATATTACTCAGCCATGAAAAGAAATGAAATTGAGTTATTTGTAGTGAGATGGATGGACCTAGAGTCTGTCACACAGAGTGAAGTTAAGTCAGAAAGAGAAAAACAAATACTGTATGACAACACATATATATGGAATCTAAAAAAAAAATTGATTCTGAAGAACCTAGGGACAGGACAGGAATAAAGACACAGATTTAGAGAATGGACTTGAGGACACGGGGAGGGGGAAGGGTAAGCTGGGACAAAGTGAGAGAGTGGTATTGACATATATACACTACCAAATGTAAAATAGATAGCTAGTGGGAAGCAGCCGCATTGCACAGGGAGATCAGCTCAGTGCTTTGTGACCACCTAGAGGGATGGGATAGGGAGGGTGGGAGGGAGACGCAAGAGGGAGGGGATATGGGGATATATGCATAGGTATAGCTGATTCACTTTGCTATACAGCAGAAACTAACACAACATTGTACAGCAGTTATACTCCAAGAAAGATGTTTAGAAAAAAAAAACAAAGCTGAAAGAAGAGTAAAAATAAATAAATAAATAAAATGAGATGTAGGGAACTCTCTTGTCTGGAAAAGCAAAATACATCTGAAAGAAACGATACTGGGAGGACAGCAGTGCTGGTAAATGGTTAGGCACGTTAGAACAGCAATAAGATTGGTCACAAGGCTCTGGAGGGCCACCAGGGCAGGCCGGCGATGGAGCCAAAAGAAGTCATCTTTCTCTCTTAGTGAGGTGCTCTCTCTGGAGGATGCTGACCTGTGGGAAAACACAGAGAGTTCTGCTGCAACTCTGGGTCCCCCCAGAATACTTCAGGTGCTGAATGCATTTCCTACTGAGGCTTTACTCACAGGGAAAGGCCAGGCCCACAGTCCCCATGGAGAATCCCATGGGAACTTCTAGCATTTCCTTTCTTACTAGAAAGTGAGAAATTCCTACCAGCCACTGCTTTTCTTTTGTCTCAGTTGTCTGTAAGTTTGAGTAGCCCATTCTCTAGCATGTCTTGATTTCAGGAGAAAGTCACTTTCTCAAATACCCAAAGCCAGGGGTTGTGGGGAGACTGCCAGAGGTGGGTCCTGCCTGGGCCAGCCTCCTGGATGCCTCCCCGTCACTGCCTCAACCGGCAGCCCAGGGGGCGGCAGAGACCAACTGGCCAGGTGCACACAGGGCCGCATCTGAGGAAACAAGGCCTCATTGTGGGTCCAGGAGGATTATAATTCAGTGGCCTCCTGTGTCCCAGACTCTAGGACTGATGGCAAGTGAGTTCACTGTGCACAGGTTCATACCCACAAATGCCACAATGGCTCCTTCCACACCCAGTCAGGCAGGCCCCTGCAGAGGCCGAAGGAGTGACCCAGAAAGGCTAAGGGACTTGTACGAAATGGAGCAACTGAGGCAGGTGGGTCTTTCTGGATGCACAGCGCTTGCTTTGTATGTTACCTCAAGTGGGAACTGCCAGGATCTATGAGAGACACAGGGGAGAGCCGGGGGCTGGAAGGAGCTGGCGGCCCCCAGCCGTCACCCAAGGACAAAGGCCATGTGGTAAGTGCCAGGCTAGGAGCTGATGTCAAAGGTCAGAGAGCAGAGGTGACGTCCTGCTGAAGATGCGTGTCTGACTTCACGGAGGAAGGAGTACGCAGGAGAAGGAGTTTATTTGGAGGAGGGAAGAAGACGGGTACCCAGGCAGGCGGAACAGTGTGGAGGGAAGCATGGCGGTGGTAAACCTGAGCCCCAAGGTGAGATTTTATACAAAATGTGTGAAAGCTTTTGTCTATTTCCTTTGAGGAATATATTCCCAAGTGCAAGGTAGATGGAAAAATACAGCCAGCATTCTATCAACACATGGCTGACAGCATATTCCCCTAAGAAATATGAGAGTGCAGCAGTTTTCCGAGGGACTGAATGGTGTAAACTAGCCTTGCCCGTAGCCTAGTGCACTTTTGACTTTGAAAACCCCCTTGGTGTTGGTCACACAGCATCAGCCCGGACCCTGAGCATCACGACACCCAGGACAGTACCCAGGAGACACACGACCTGGTCCTGCTGCAAGCTCTGCCCACCTGACCACTTCGCGTGGATCCCAAAGAAAGTCAGACCCAGAAGAAAGAAGACAGGGCGGTCCCAGAGAGAAGGAAGTGGGTTTTCTGCCTGGGCTTCAGCTCCCTTGCCAACTGGTGCCTGGGCACAAGGGAAAGAGTGTGGAATTTGCAGTTGACCAGACCCAAGATTAGAATTAGATGATGTCTTTACCATTTGCATGGTTTTTTTTTTTTAGCATCTTTATTGGAGTATAATTGCTTTACATTTTTGCATTACTTGCTGCTGTATAACAAAGTGAATCAGCTATACATATATATATATATATCTCCCCATATCCCCTCCGTCTCGTGTCTCCCTCCCACCCTCCCTATTCCATTCCTCTAGGTGGTCACACAGCACCAAACTGGTCTCCCTGTGCTATTGCATGGGTTTTTATAAGTCACCTTAAGCTCTTGGAACTACAGTCTCCTTATCTCTAAAATGAGGGTAAGGATTCTGCCTTCAAGACTTGATGTTAGCATCACAGGAAGTAACAGGAAAAGCAATGAGCACAGTACCCAGTTGTCAGTGGTAGGAGCTGGAAAAACATTAGTTTCCTTTGCTATCTCCTGAGTAGTTAGAATGAAACAATCATATAAAAATCATTAGAATTTTCGCTCCCCTCAAAACACTCAAGTTCTCTTAAAATGGAACGTGATGATTTTTAATCAACTGTTTGGGATCCAGGATGACTTCATAGTCTTGTGAACCTAATTGAAATACATCCAGCCCTTCTGGCTCTGAATTGAGAACTGCAGGCTGCTCTGAACTCTCAGTGACCCCGGCACAAATGACCGTTTCATCGGCTCTGCCCGGGGAGGAGATTCAGAGGCACGAAAGGTCAACACGGGCAAGGATGTCCAAGGAACTCATTTCCTTCTGGGGTTGATGATTGAGTCAACAACATTTTAATTATTCAGTAATGAGCTCCTAGAACCCCAGAGGCCAAAAGGGCCTCCTCTTCCCCACAGAATTATTTCCCTATCTTGCGCATGACCTCTTGATTTTACCGTCTGACCGTTCCAGGTTTATCTTTGTGACATCTCCACCTCCTAATTGCATTTCCTGGGATGACCTTTCCACCTTCCCTGGGTCTTTTGCAGCTTGGTACCAAACAGAACATTCCACTTGTTCTCAGGTGCCCAGGAGTGCCATCAGTTTCCTAGGTTATAGGGAGCCCCTGATGGGTTTATCCCCTCGGAAGTGGGGTCTTATCCCAGAGCCAGAGATAGAGGCCCGGCTAGGGATTTCAAATTCCTTTGCAGGTGTCACACGTCACCTACGTGAGATGAACATCTGGGGCTCCTATTTTATACAAAGCAAGCTGGAAATGGTGCTAGAAGTGTGGGAAGATGCCAAGATGGTGGAAGCTCTTGAGTACCAGGGTCTTATGGATACGTGGAGGCTTGGAGAAGTTTTGATGATGCAGCTGCTGAGAAAGGGACGGTGGGAAGCAGGATGGTGATCCACGAGATCCCACATCCAGTGCCCCTTACCCACTTCCCACCTGCCTCAGGGGCCTCCCCAGGGTGCTGACAGCAGGAAGGGAAAGAACGAGTGAATGCGGGAGGTATTCAAGGTTCTAGAATTCACTGTGGCTTGAGAAGCAGAAAGTGCTACCTAATGTCTCAAGGCTGGATGATTGTGGAGAAGCCTGTAACTATCGTATTAGAAACCCCAGAAAATGCCAGGGCAACATAATGACTTGGATTCTCCACGGAGAAAAAGCCTTTGGCTCTGAGACCAAGACCTTAAATCCCTCTATACTTAAAATGTGCCCTAAATTTGCATTTTAGCTCTGTTTCTTTAGTTCTTTTGTGATTTAACATGGAAATGAAACCACAGTTTCCTGGGGGGATTTTTCTAATCTGGCTGCAAGGAGCAGATGACCAAATTCACCACTTCCGTGTGTTTAGACCTGGTCATCACAGCCTATAAATCCCTCCAAATCCCACTTCGGGGACTCAGACAAAAATAGCAAGTGAGGTCAGCCCCAAAGGGAAAAAAGAGCCCTTGTCATCTACGTAGAAGGAGTCAAATCATTTTTTAAATGTAAGGTTAAGAAATGCCTTATTCTTACTTGTGTCTGTGTTTGTGGCTGCAAACTTAATTTTTCATTCATTCACTAAACAGGTTCTGAAGGTCCACTGTGAGCTAGATGCCAGGGAGGAATTAGATGCCAGAAGAGGATTTGCTGTGAAGTTAACGCGGCTTAAGCTTCAGGGCCCCTCACTGATGAGGCTTGGGGAGGGGCCCTCGCAATGTGTTCACATGGTCACATGTGTTTGTACAATACCTGTATGTAAAGAGGGCCCCTCTTTACATGATAAAGGCCTCAGTTTGCATGAAACCTGAATCTGCCTCTAGTCCTTCCCCAAGAGTAGCCTCAGTCTTGTGGGAGGAGGCTTCATGTAAACGAATGAATTCCTAAGTACATTCCAGAAACTAGGGTAGAAACCCTGCAGAGTGCGGTGGGGCACAGAGAGGGGAACTCCTGACCTGCTGAGAAGCCTGTCCATAGAACTGAAGCTTGGGATGGGGTTCTTTTCTGTTTTCACCACAACTGGGTGTACTGCAATGCAGTCCTGACGCGGGCCCTGCAGTCAGCATCAGACTCCACGTGTTAGGCCTAGACCTCTGCAGGTCGGCCCTACTTCAGAAATCAGCTGTGCTCTGGGTCCCCAGGCCTCCTGCCTCTGACGGAATGACTGTACATTTGTGGGTTTCCATGAACCTCTAATGTTTGATATTACAACTCGCAGAACTCAGGAAAGTGCTATACTTATGATGAGAGTTTTATTATAAGGGATACACACAGGGCAAGCTCTTGGAGGGAGAGTGGGGTCTCTGCACCCTTTCATGGAGAACCTCCCAGCACATCCATGTGCCCACCACCCAGGAAGCTCCTCTTCCCCTCCCAGCTCCTCGCCAAGGCAGGTCAGTGTGTTTGGCGGAAGAGAAGAGCTGGGCTTCTCGAGCTGGGGCTCTGGTCCCATCCTCTGCCCTCCTGGTGGCTGCTGGCCATGCTGGCATTCTCAGATCTGCCGTTGATTTAATTCAATGAGGTGGCTCAGAAGGGCAAGGCTCAGGACCCTCGTCTCCCCAGGACCCCGAGCCCCAAGGCTGACACTGCTCTGCTCATGTTGCTGAAGGCTTTCAGAGCTCTCAGAGGAGAATGAGGGCCAGGGAGCCCTTGTGCTCTAATAAAAAGAACGGGGAGGGGAAAGTACAGACCATGGCAACACAACGTGCTCTCCTTCTTCTCTCTCCCTGTCTCTTCCCCCCATGCCCTGGGGTTGAGAAGGGTGAGCTTGACTTTCCCTGGGTCAGATCCTCCTTCTGTCAAGGAACAAAGAAGCCTTATGCCTTTGGTGTCTCAGGTAGCATCACAATCCCTTTACTCTGCAGCAAACCCTAAGGGGTGGTTGGAGATGGGTGTACCTGTCCACGCTCACCAAGCCAGATGTCCTAGGATACTGTCTTGCCTGTCAGAGACATCCCTTCTTTCTTTTCTTCAGTTTTTAAATTAATTTTTTTATTTGAAATAACTGTAGATTCACATGCAATTGAAAGCCATCATACGGAGAGATCCCGTGGTTGATCCTGTATCCATTTTCCCTCCATGGTAACATTTTAGAAAACTCTAGTATAATATTACAACCAGGATCTGGACGTTGAAAAAGAAATGTCCAAAATACAGAGCACTTCCAACACCACAAGGACCCCTCCTGTTACACTTTTATAGCCACACCCAATTCCCTTCTACTCCTATTCCTTCCTTCATCTCTAGCAACCACGAATCTGTTCTCCATTTCTATTAAGAAAGCTACTATAAACATTTCTGCCCAGGTTTTAGCATGAACCTAACTCTTTATTACTGTGGGGCAAACAGGCATCTCATCTGTAAGAAGTTCTAACCTCCCCTCTGGAAGGAGGGCATCCTGAGCAACCATGGCTGAGGTTCAGTACTCAGAAAGACAACAGGTTATGTATGAATAATTCAGACTAGTGCCCTGTCACACATATATAGGAAGCTAAAGACAACACACATTTAGCTGCCTTGTTGGAAAACATGCCTTATGACTTTGCTCTCTTAGGCAATATTGTAGTTCCTTCACCTGACGGCAAACCGTAAGAGGTGGTCCTTGATACAATAACGAATACTTTGTATGCATAACTCTAACTCTAGAAAAATAATTTTGTCTTCAGTGCTACTTTCCAAGCACGTGGAGGCAGCAGTGGGTCCAAGGCCCCAGGAGGGAGCAAGGTTGGTAAGTAAGAAAGTTATTTTTCACAGGATGTTGGAGGTTCTCACTGATGTGTGCAGATTGGCACCATCACACCAAGTTTTCAGGGAGAGAGAGGAGCCAAAGGAACTTGGAGATTTTCCCCCTTTAGAGATCTTATCAACAGTGAGTACATGTATGTATGTGTGTGTGTGTGTGTGTATATAGATATATATATATATTTTTTTTTTTCCCAGTTCAAGGGACTGAAGGAACAGAGGGAGTCTGAGTCTCCTCTGAGTGTGTAGCAGTTGCTGGGGTGAGGAATGCGCTGAGCAAGAAGACAGACCCAAATTTCCATGGCGTTTCATCTCCATAGAAACTCCTTCCACAAGGGAGCTGGGACTCTTTACATGTTCCTAATAACCTACTCTGATGACCTACATTCTCTCTCCTTTCTTGGAGACCTAATCTCTCCAGCATTTCTGGATATTGGTGTAGGTCAGACCCCACAGAACTGGCCCTTTCTCAGTTCATTGAGACATTCTTCTTTCCTCTCACTTTTTAGAGACAAGGGATATGTAGAAAGAATCCTGGAAAAGACTTCACACTCCCGTCTCGCTCCCTCCCTCCCTCCCTCCCTGGATCACAGGATTTAAGATTCAGATTTCAAATAAGACAGTATCAGCTTCTCAGAGAAAATCTGGTAAGTCAGCATTTTCACAGTGACTGTCACCAAATGCAGTATATTCTGATGGTATTTATTGTTTTCTTTTTGTTTGGGGAACACCTTGGCATATAGTGAAGTACCCAAATCTCTCTGGTAGAGAGCTGGGTGGAAGTTTTACGTATATACCTGTGTGACCAGCACCCAGTGGAGAAGATTTCAAGCATTTCCATTACCCTGGATGTTCCTTCATGCTCTTTCCTAGTCAATATTCACCCCCTCAAGGTTAGTACTATCTTGATTTCTATATTTGGACAAGATTTTATATTAGATTTAAATTAACATTGAAACTTTATAGCAAAATGAGCACACAGTAACAAATAAAAAGATGGAATTTAAAAAAATATATACAAATGTTTCAGATTTAGTGTTTGGTGAGGTGAAAAGAAGTAAGTCATCTCCAAACAGATGAGCCACGCCCACCAGGAACTCATGAGTCAGTGACCCAGACGTAGGAGTGGGAGATCCTTGGTACCAACGTGCAAGGGAGGAAATGTTCTGAATTACTTTTGGGATGTGCATTTGTTATACATATAATCACAGAGAATCAGAGCTGGAAGAGACATAACTCATCAATTAGGGTCCATCTCCTCTCTTTGTAGGGTGGGAAGCCAAAGCCTACAGGGGCAGTGAGATTCACCCAAGGCCTCAGAGCATATTCATGGCAGCACTGGGCTATCACATTGTCATGCTATCAACCACTGGGCATTTCAGGTCTCTCTGTTTACTTCTCAAGGGATTAAAGCAAAACATCTGCAGAAATTGAGAATCATGGGCTGTTATGAGCTGAATTGTGTCCCCCCAGAATATACATGTTGAAATCCTCACCTCCGGGACCTCAGGATGTGACTGTATTTGGAAATGGAGTCTTCAGAGAAGTAATTAAGGTTAAGTGATGTCATTAGTATGGGCCCTAATCCAATCTGACTGGTGTCCTAATAATAATGATAATAAGAGGAGATTAGGACACAGACAGACAAGGAGGGAAAACCACGTGAATACACATGGAGAAGATGGCTATCCACAAGCCAAAGAGAGAGGTTTCAGAAGGAGCCAACCGCACTGACACCTTGACCTTAGAACTTGACCTCCAGAACTGTGAGAAAAATATCTTTCTGCTGTTCAAGCCACCCAGTCTGTGGTACTTTGCTATGGCAGCACTGGCAAACTCATACATAGACCGCCCAAAGTACTAGTATCCGTTCGTTTATTCCATCTCTTTGATCCTACATTTACTAAGAACCTACCCTGTGCCAGTCACTCTGGCAGATGCTATCCTAAGGGCTTTAAACATATCGACTCACTTAATCCTGAGCGCAGGCCTTTGAGGTAGGTATTGCTATACCCATCTGATGGATGAGAAGAGTGAAGTAATTAGCCGAGGTCACACAGCTGGGAGGTAGCAGAACCAAAGACATGCAAACATGTGCAATGCAGCATGATAGAATCTGTGATGGAAGGTGGGACTACAAGAGAGAAAGGGTGAAGGGGTGGTGGTGGTATTTCAGCTTCAAGGAAAGAAGAGCTATGACGCAACAAGGCAATTTGGGAGACTTATAAGTGGTTATGCTTGACTGGAGGTCAGAATTAACATTAAAGGCAACTTGCTGTGATAAATAACACAGGGACTAGATTACTAGGGCCTCATATGATGGACTTCTCTGTTTGGAAATGGTTCCCCAGGCACCCGGAAGACCTAAAGGAGGGTTACATATGACCTCATATGACCAGAGTTTCATTTTATAAAAGTGTAAAAGGAAGTATGGAAAGGAATGAGGCTAGAGGCAGGGATACCACTTGTCAGGGTCACAATATTTGAGGCAGATGGAGAAAAGAGCATGGTCTAGAACCATTCTCAGGTCTGTGGATTACCTGACTTAGCAGATGATGGAAATGCAAGATGGCAGCAGGATTAGGGGCAAAGGGAAAGGATGTATTGTGGGATAGATACCCTGAGAGACTTATACACTGGCTGTTGGCTCCCTGGGACTTGAGTTTGGGAGAAGGATGGGTCTAGAGAGTAGATATGAAGGTCATCAGTGCAGAAATGGAAATCGAAACCTTGAGGGTGAATGCAGAGAAGTACAGCAGAGTTGGGGAAGAAACTGGATGATCACCAGCTTATAAGGGATGCAGAGAAGAGGAGCCTGAAAGAAAAGTCTGGAAAGAATGGTCTGAGATGCAGGAGGAAAACAAGACATGAATGGTGTCACCAGAACCAAGAGAGAATGAGTTTTAAGGAAGGAGGACTCTAATGTCAACTTCTGCAAAGAGGTCCCCTCCAGTGGACCGGAGCTGGACCGGAGCAGTGGTTCCTTGGAGAAGATGAGCTGCATGTGCCCTTTTCATCCTCAGAAGGAGAGTTTTGTCTTTTACTATTAACATGATTCTCTGACTGATGTTTCTAATCCTACTATGACATTTTTTTTTACAAATGCAAATAGGGCATTTGATGTTACCAGTGTTGACGGGGACGCTGCACATTCAGGTCCCACAGGAGCATCTGTGGCCAGAGTTGTGGGAACATGGGATGCAGCAGCCAGCATTTCAGGACAAAAACAATGAATGAAACAAAAGAACGCTGACTCCACTTAACACCCAGAGTTTTAAAATTCCCAAAATCTTATTGGAAATCAAGAAGACCGCTCCTAATGAGCTGCAATAAAGCTCTTCTTCTGAGAATGTAAATCCACAGTCTTGCAGAGGCAGTTTCTAGTTGTTTAAAGGAGTTATTGAAATTCAAGGAGGGTCCTGGACGTCTGTGCCTCTCTTTTTGAAAGGAACCTCCTCGTCCCTGGTTGACCCTGAGCTAATGAGTCTCTGGCTGATGAGTCATCTCCCAGCCTGGACTCAGAGTTGCTATCAGATTCATTAGGTCCCTGCAGTCACATTCTCCAGTGCCTACAGCAGCCAGAGAAAGGCCATTAGCTCAGCCATGCGCCCTCCCTCGCCAGCCTGCCCCCACCTGTGCTGCCTCTAATTTAATATTTGCAGACATGCCGGGCATTTGTTACTAAAATGTATTATTCTCCATGCAAACACCCTTCCATCAGCTTGCCAAGAGACCTGAAGCACCATGTACTGCATTGGCTTAGCAGAGCTGCAACCTGCCAAGACTGTTTGAGAATGACCCTGAGTGTCTCTTTTTTTTTCTGCAGAGACATTATGGCCACATCTGTCATGATCCTTTCCAACTTGGAACTCTGCTGAGAGGTATCCCATGCATTCTTAGCCAGATTTTTGGTTTCTGGGCTGGGGCTCCAATGCAGGCTTACAGGTTACTTGTTTGGAAGTGTTTGTGCTGAGCGGTGCTGCTTCTGAGTCATGGCCCGGCTGGCAGGACCCATGGCCATGGACACATGGGAGCAATTGCATGCTTCTCCCCATCGCATAGATGAGGGGTAGGTGAGCATCTCTCTTTCCTCAGGCAGCCAAGGAGACCCTCTGATAGACCACACAGGCCCCAGCCGCACCTCTCCTGGGGCTCCAAGCAGAATTATTTAGCTGTTGAAAGGAAGAGTGTTTTCCTTTTCTTGGCTCCATGGGGTCCAGAGCTATGTGTGTGGGGAGTCTACACTGGACCGCTGTCTGCTGGTCAGTAGCTTCCACTCTGAGTCAGCTCAGAGGGGTCCCAGACGTGGTCTGCAGACTGGACTGTAAATGAAGAAAATGAGGCTGGAGTTATGAGTTATCTGGACAGCTGGACTGATCTGGTTCAAAGCTCTGTCCTGTATTTTGCTATTCTGTTGGATCCACATTTTTTGTGGACATGCCTTGGATGTGACATGCCTTGGATGTAAGGACACGATGGTGATAATACCTCATGTGTTTTTTGGTCATTATTTCTGTGTTACGGTTGTTCGGTTCACGATCGACCTCCTCCCTTGCCCTGTCCCCTTCTCCTGAAAAAGGTAGTGATCCTATGTGTGTCCTTAAACTTTCCAGATAAAGATTCCACAAGTTGTGTACAATTCTGGAGGCTGAAATTGACGGAGAGGATCTGGTATTTGAGACTATGTCTAGACATAGTTTCCAGATGTGACCTGGCCACTTACTAGTTGTGTGGATTTAGGCAAGTCTCTTAAATCCGTGGAGCATCTGTCTCCTCATCCATGAAATGGGGATCACGAATATCTACCTAGTGAGATACAGTGCATGGGGCTTGGTAGATAATTCTATCCTGTGAGTGAGGACCCACTCAGAGCTCTAGAGCAGAGTGAGGATGCCCCCATCCACACCCAGAAGATCTCCCTCCATGTCGGGAAGAACCGCCATCCTCCAGAGAAGGTCAGTCAGCAGGGACTGGCTTTCCATCCAATTCAGTCTAGACACAGGAGCTGGATTAATACAAGAGAAGCAACAAATGCAGGGGTACCTACAATGGGCTCTTCTCAGACCTCATGTATATCAAATCCTTTAACAGTCACACCAGTCTTATGAAATAGGTCCTATTATTATCCTTCTTTTATTTTTTTTCTGTGCTTAATTCCTTTATTTCCTTAGGATACATTCTTTTCTAAAATTTTTTTTATTGAAGTGTAGTTAATTTACAATGTTGTGTTAATTTCTGTGATACAGCAAAGTGATTCAGTTATACATATATTCTTTTTTTTTTTTTTTTTTTTTGCTGTACGCGGGGCCTCTCACTGCTGTGGCCTCTCCCACCGCGGAGCACAAGCTCCGGACGCGCAGGCTCACCGGCCCAGCCGCTCCGCGACATGTGGGATCTTCCCGGACCGGGGCACGAACCCGCGTCCCCTGCATCGGCAGGCGGACTCTCAACCACTGCGCCACCAGGGAAGCCCCTATATTCTTTTTTATATTCTTTTCCAGTATGGTTTACCACAGGATATTGAATATAGTTTCCTGGGCTATACAATAGGACCTTGCTGTTTAACCACATTATCCTTCTTTTACATGGGAGGCAACTGAATCTTAGAGCTGAAACGACTAGATAGAGGTCCCAGAATTCACAAGCAGCGGAGTGGAGCATCGAATCCAGGTAGGTTGGCTACAGAAACCAAGCTCACAACCAGCACACAAACTACCTCTCCTAATATAGGCTCCAAACTAGTCTCCGAAACAACCTCAGAGTCCAATTTTTGTTGCAGAATATAGTACATTTCAGGGTGAGAACCTGTGACTCATATCAGATCTCGACCCCTCAGCCAGACTCTCAGGATGTGTCTTTATCTCTCTTTGCAGCACGTGTCCAGTGTCTGCACACCGTGTCACTGAAGCCACAGGACACGGGTGGCCCCATAGCTTGTCTGCACTTAGATTTGGCCATGAGCTATGGTTATGGAGCCTGTGTCCTAAAAAATGAGAGA
This sequence comes from Lagenorhynchus albirostris, assembly GCF_949774975.1. Lineage (NCBI taxonomy): Eukaryota > Metazoa > Chordata > Mammalia > Artiodactyla > Delphinidae > Lagenorhynchus > Lagenorhynchus albirostris. Next base: position 80,644,544 of record NC_083107.1, on the reverse strand, counting down.
ATGGCAGAGCCTGGGTTTGACAAGTAACCACTTGACAAGTAACTACTTTTTCTTTGTTTTTAGTGCCATGTAAAGTGTTCAACTTCACAAAGAGCTGTCATTTTAAGAGCATCAGGAAAAAATAAATGAGCTGCACCTGCAAACACTTTATCGCCACGTAAACTAGGAGGTATGAAATGACTGTTCTTCTGTCTAGCTCATTTTCCTAAGTAGATATTTAAGAAAGGTGGTTGAAAGCCCTCCACGGAGAGATTCTCATCTAATTTTATGAGCTAAAGGGGGACTTGGGGTGTGTTTTTCTCAGAAATTATCTGGCTTCTTGCCTCCAGTTTCTGCCAGACCCCAACTTCTGAATCTAGACCCAGGTCCTGAAGGTTTTAGGTGTGTGAATGGGAGCGTGTGTGTGTGTGTGCGTGTGTGTGTGTGCGTGCACGCACACACATGTGGTTAAAAGAGTGCTGACAGGATTCAATATGGAGGTATTCTAGGTGCTGGTGTGGCTTTGACCTTGAACCCTACCTGGTCCTGGTTTATGTGCTTCTACCTTGATTTGGTTACCTCGTGCCCCAGGTTGCTACTGCTCCACGTCTGGTCCCAGTCTCTGAGGCATTGCCTTCTTGGCCTATGATACATACGAAGAAATAAGTGTGTCCTGTTCTTTCAACGAAAAAGATGATGCACTCACAGGTGGAGCACAGGTGCAGTCCCTTTATCCATACTAACGAAATCATGCAAGCTCTGAAAACTGAAAGCTTTTTGGTATCTCTTACCTGGCCTGAACATATCTGGCAGCAAAACCTGATGTGAACTTTAGCTACTTAGTTTTTTAGTTTAATTTTTATTTTATATTGGAGTATAGTTGATTTACAATGTTGTGTTAGTTTCCGGTGTACAACAAATTGATCCAGTCGTACATGTCTGTATAGCCATTCTTTTTCAGCTTCACTTCCCATATAGCTTATTACAGAATATTGAGTAGAGAAATTTAGCTGCTTATAATGCTTAGTCGTCCTGTTTGGTGTAGTTTTCACATATTTTACTGCATAAATATGAACACATTTGATTAAGCATTGTTGCCCCAGACCCCTTGGGGGCTGTCACATAATATATTGCATATGCGCCATATTACTTTTTTTAAATCTAAAAGTATTCTGGATTTTGTAATACATCTGGCCGCACGTATTTTGGATAAGGGATCAAAAACCTGTGATCTCATTTAATCCTTGCCAATCATCTTGTGCAATAATGATTATGTCCATATTAAGAGGAGAAAACTAACAGAAAGATTGGTTAATTTGTCCAGGGTCACAAAACCATTAAGAGGAAGGTCCAGGATGAAATATATGCTTTTCAGCTTCCAAAATACATACCTTTCCAACTACTTTACATGGTCTTCCAGCTTCCTTAGGGCGGTAAGCTGTGTTTCTAAATGATGTAGGCATTAGGAGTTTGGGATTAACATATACACACTACTATACATAAAATAGGTAAACAACAGAGACCTACTTGTATAGTACAGGGACATATACTCAATATCTTGTAATAACCTATAATGGAAAAGAATCTGCAAACGAATATATGTATGTATAACTGAATCACTTCACTGTACACTTGAAACTAACACAACATTGTAAATGAACTATAATTCAATTAAAAACAATGATGTAGGCAAGGTGGAAACAGGACCATGAGCAGAAACATGGGCGGTGCTCTAGAAACTGGCCACTCAAAGTATGGTCCTTCGACCAGCAGTATTGGCATCGTCTGAGGGCTTCTTAAAAATGATGAATGGGCACACCCATGACCTACTGAGTCAGAATCTGCATTTTATCAAGGACCAGCCCCACCAGGTGCTTCTTGTGCTCATTAAAGTGTGAAGAGCCCTGGGCTAGATGATTGGAGGAGGAAAAGACCACATGCCACTCTAAAGAGTTCTCAGAATTGTGATCTTTTGCCAAGATCGTGCTGTTGGGAAGCATCCTCTGAGGCAAGGCAAAGGAGGAGGGAGAGGAAGGCAATGGTTCGCAGCTCCTCGGTGGATGCCAAGGACAGAGATGTGCCCACGCTTGTTCTACTAGTCTGTTGCCTCAACAGTTTTTTCCCAAGGTGGGGCTATTTTTCTACTTATCGAAGAAAGTCCTGCAACTGCATATTTATCTCGGGGAAAAACTCAGGGAACTGGCCTATCAAAGAAGAGTATCGAACTCATTACATCATAATTATTAATTATTTGCTCATCAACGGTATGGCCCTAGAGCAGGTGAGCAAAACAAGGATTCCTAGACACCTGTGATTATGAAGAGCATGCATTTTGGGGCAGGGGGCTGGCCAGACCAGAAATACTAAACCAACTTCTATGGCATGTGAGAAAGTGGTTAAGTTCTGAATCCAAAAGGAGAAGTAGACCTGGGTAAGGAGGAACAGGGGTCAGGGTGCAGGGTGGGCAGGGAGGATGCGGGGGGGGGGCAGGGGGTGCGGGGGGCAGGGCAGGCGTGGTATCTGACAGTGTGCTTGGGGGTACACCTTGTACGGGCCGTGCCATCTAAATGAAGTCTTGAAGGAGGTGAAGGAATTAGCAAGTGGAATCTGGGGGAAAGCGTTCCCAACAGAAGAAACAGCAGGGCAAAGGTCCTGAGGCAGGACCATGTCTGTTTCATCTGAGGACAGCAGACAGACTCAAGTGACTGCAGTGGGGAGACGGAGGGGAGTCATCTCAAACCCGATACCAAGCTCTCTGGCTCTCTTCTTTGCCTGGCTTTTACATAAACTCTGGGGCTCACGGAATCCAGAAAAGATTTCCCCCATGGGCAGAGCCTTGCCTTCACCATGGCCCTTCCAGCCCTCTGCCATGGGAGGACGCCATCCAGAGCAGTGCAGGTGGGGTTGCTGGTCCACTCTGCAGCAGTGTTTCTCTCACCCAGCTTCCTGTTTAAGCCAAACAATCCCTGTGTCTCTGGACCAAGCCCGGCCTTTCGTAGCCTCGCAAGGCCTGGCTGGAGAGGATGCGGAACGCTGGCCCCTGTGGAACTGACAGTCACGTTGCCCTTTCCAGTCTTGGGGGAGCGACTCCAGGGTTGGCCAGCTTTCCCTAGTTGCAAAGCTATGGCCAATGCTGCCTACCAAGATGTGTTGATTGTCAGACAGAAGGTTACAGGGAGAAGAAAAGGATTTGATTGTGCTTCGGCAGGTGAGCACTCTTCCCCTCGTGGCAGATCTCACTGGGCTCCACCTTTACATATCTTCATGGCCACAGAGATGTTCAAGTTTAGAATTACAAGAGGCTGCTCACTTTCCCCTGGGAGGGCAAGATGGGCTGCCTTTCATACCTCATTGATGGTTTCCCTTATTTTGGGGGGGGGCTCACATGCATGGCCCTGTCTTATTTTAAATTGTGGCCTTTTTCTCTCTCGAAGGAAGCTGTAGAGCACGAGAGGCCTGTAGAGGTCATTTCCTCTAACACCAGCATATTGAGGATCATGATCTTGAGACAGAGAGGTCATCTGGCCTGTCCAAGGTCACTCAGTTGGTGGCCAAGCTGGGACCAGCATCCAAGCCTCCTGCCTTTAGCCCAGAACTTGTTTCACCATATTGAGACTCTGGGACTCACTCATTTTCTCAGTGATTTTATGCTTTTTGTTTTTCTTCCCGTCCCATTACCAGACGTAGTTTTTCTCCTCCAGTGTTCCAGTTAACTTAGGGACAACTAGTTCAAAATAAGTCTCGTATTTGCAACTACATAGGAGGCACTGTGCAAATGAAAATTAAGGGCGAATAAGAAAGAAGTTTCAGGGCTTCTCTGGTGGTGCAGTGGTTAAGAATCCACCTGCCAATGCAGGGGACACGGGTTCAAGCCCTGGTCCGGGAAGATCCCACAGGCTGTGGAACAACTAAGCCCATGCACCACAACTACTGAGTCTGCACTCTAGAGCTGGTGAGCCACAACTCTAGAGCTGGTGAGCCACAACTACTGAGGCCCACGTGCCACAACTACTGAAGCCCACACGCCTAGAGCCCGTGCTCCACAACAAGAGAAGCTACCGCAATGCAACGAAGAGTAGACCCCACTCGCCACAACTAGGGAAAGCCGCACACAGCAACGAAGATCCAACACAGGCAAAAATCAATCAACCAATCAATCAATCAATAAAAAAAGAAAGAAGTTTCAATCTTCAAGACAAATTCTAGGAGGAGAGACAATCATTACGAATACACGTAAACGTAATGCAGTGTTCTAACAAGAATACGAGGCACTGCTTAGGTTGCTAAGAGCAAGGATGAGAAAGTTTTGCTAAAAGAGAAGGGGTAGAGAAAGTGAGGTGGGCAAGCCAAGTTTTCATCTACTGGTTCCACTTATGAAGGAAAAGCTCTGTTTGGAAACTCACCTTGCCATTAAGAATTATCAACACTTTGGGTTTCCATGTTGGTGGGAAAGTGTCTGGCTGTCACAGGGATCGAGTGTGGGTATTTTAAAATGAAGGCATGAAGAAAGCCCTGCTGTTCTCCACGCAGTCACCGCTTCGGGGTTTGAACGAGAACCCCTATTGCCTGTAAGTTGATCTTTCTCCTTGAAGTCACTCTTCATAAATCCTCCCAGAGTCTAGGGTCTCTTCTTTAAAATATACGAGGTGTCTATCGAGGCAGCACAGACAACAGTATTTGAATGTGCAACGTGGGACAGAACAAAAAGGCCCATGTGAGATTAACTGGAAAATGTATCCAATGGAATATTCATGCTTCATAGAGTATTATTACACATATGGCCCTGAATTGAAAAATAATGTTCCTAGGTTGAATTAAATACTATTTCCTCTGTGTCCCCACAGTATTTGTGCATGGGTCTATTACTCAGTGATAAAGCACCCAGCGTGTATTCAGCCTATCCTATGGTACCAGGCAATGCAACAGAGATTGAGAGTATAGAAAATCGATGAGAATTTAACGTGGTATTCTCATTAATATTGAACACAGTATTGTAATATTATAATGCACTGTGGGAAATACTATAAACCCTAAAATCTAAGTGACTAAACACAACAGAAGTTCATTTCTTGCACACATAAAGTCTAAAATGTGCCTTTCTAATCAGTAAGGGGTAAACTCTCCTCTAAGCAGTAAATTGGAGATCTAGGTTCTTTCCATCTTGTGGCTCCAAGTGAGGAGAGGAGGCATCTGCCTCTGAGTTGCCTTGGTGTGGAAGTAGCCACCTCATCTCTGTCCACTGAGTGCTTCTACGTACAAGAGAAGCTGAGAAATCAAGTCCTTGGCTGGACAGCCACTTTCCAGCAACAACTTGACACTATGAAAAGGCAATAGGAATCTTTGGTGGACAGCTAAAAAATCATCCATGCTACGGTCCTAGAATCTCTGAGTTTGATTTGGGTCGAGGTTGCAGTTCCCAGCTTCTCATGCGGCTGGGTGGAGTCATGTGACTAAGTCCCAGCCAATGAGATACATATGTATGTTATGTGATCACTTCCAAGAAACTCCTTCAGATCAGCTGTGTGCTCTTTTTCTATTTTCTTTTTTTTTTTTTTTCCTTTTTTGTGGTACGCGGGCCTCTCACTGTTGTGGCCTCTCCCGTTGCGGAGCACAGGCTCCGGACGCGCAGGCTCCGGACGTGCAGGCTCAGCGGCCATGGCTCACGGGCCCAGCCACTCTGCGGCATGTGGGATCTTCCCTCACCGGGGCACGAACCCGTGTCCCCTGCATCGGCAGGCGGACTCTCAACCACTGCGCCACCAGGGAAGCCCCCCATTATCTTCTTTATCCATTCCTCTACTCTGTTAGAAGTGACAGCTGGAGTCCCCACCACCATTTTGGATCCTGAGGTTGAGGACCATACCTACAGATGGCAGCAAGGACAGTTCACAAATGCCTGATGCCCTGAAAGACGGAGTGAATGACCTGGGCTACTTACCTCAGCTTTTATGTGAGGAAGAAATAAACTTCGATCTTTTCACAGCTTACGTTACTGTAGGATTTGTTAATTACAACTGAACCTTATCATAAATGATATGTAAGCAGAGGGAAACACCTGTAAAAAGATTTGGAACTACATGAGGATTCTGAAAAAGTTGAGAGTCTGATGTTGCTGTAGTATAAGGCTCATGGCCTAGGGCAGGGATAAGCAAATGTTTTCCAGAAAGGCCCAGATGGTAAATATATTAGGCTTGGCGGGTCATATGATTTCTGTTGTGATTTCTCAACTCTGACATTGTTCTGTGAAGGCAGCCATGGAAAATGGTGTAAAGGAACAGGAATAGCTGTGTTCCAATAAACTTTTACTTCTAAAAACAGGTGGTAAGGAGCGAAATTTGATCATCTTAGAGAATAATCACACTGCATTGCTTTATCATTATCATTTATTTATAATGATCTCACTATTTTTTTTTTGGTTTTGTTTTCAGTTATATATCCATGTATGAATTATAGTGTCAGGAGTGGAGAACAGGTTTAACTGACAGCTACGCAATGATCAGGTGAATGGTCAAACTCAGTCCTCCAACTGTGCTTACTTAGATCTACTCTGGGTGCCAAGAGGATCATCATCTAACTTACTCCTACCCACAGATGCCATTTTTGACCTCTACTAGGAGCTTTCAGTGTCTTCACTGAAAGAAGAGGCTAGTGGCGAAATATTTTTAGAAGCTTGACAGTCTATAAAAGGGGAGAATTTTTCATCATTTGGTAGCTGAGCCTTTTCCCTTTTTTTCTAGTAATGGAACTGAATCTGATTTGACAGCCGTCTCCCTCTTCTCAAACAGAACAATTACTCCATCAAAAAGGAGGGAGTTACAACATTTAGGGGGTATCTGTCATGATGAAAAGTACTCTGAAGTAGGAGACAGAAGTTCTCTTCGTTTTTTACTTTGCTGGAACCAAGTGTTTGGGGAAACCCATTAATCTTCTAAGTCTTAAGTTTCTCATCTTTAAAATGGTCACAGGGCTATTTACTTCAAAGTAGATTGGTAGCGTCTCATGGGGCTGATGGTATGAGCTGTAGGAAAATGTTTGCATGAGCTGGTACATCTTAGGTCGTATCCGATTGCCCTGCAGTCAATATATAAGAAAACACAGAAGAAAGACACATTATAAAAGGTGGAGAGGGCAACTTGCCCTTTGAAAATACATCATGCCTTATGCATAATAGAATTCAAAGCATTGATTCACATTTGGGAACCATACAGATAGAAAGCAATCATGTCAGGAATTCAAATGCTTCAACAAAATTGGATCTAAATGGGTCAAAAATGAGTCTTTCATTTATGGGAAATGCTTCTAAACATGGCTCTAGAATGTCTCGTATTGAGTTTGAGCAAACATTTGGGAAACTGGCAAGAGCAGAGAATCCGCAGATGTTTTCCATATACACAGTATATATTAAACAGACGAGTGAAACAGAGAATTCAGGAAATGCTCAGACAGAGAGGGAAATTGTTAAGTGGAGAAAAATCTGTTTGCTTTCCTGACACCCTCTCTCTTGTCTAAATCAATTATGAACATTCATCTAACCTACCCTTATAGGTCATAGAAACTTACATGATCAGAAGTCTGAGAAGGTCTGGAAACAGAACTATTAACTAAGCTTTTATCACTAATTGTTATGCTTCCTTTTTTTCCCTCCTCAGCTTTTATTGGGAAAATTCCCCCAAAGCTATCATTACACTGAATAATGACAGAACTTACTTACTGAGGCAGAGAGCAGAAACTTTTTGAGATAGCAAAATTTGAAACCAATTAAATATTAATGAAAAATTGTCTATCTCAGAATCCATTTCTTCACATTCATTTTATCTCATACTTGTATTTAATCTACAGAAAGTTGCCATCATGTATATTAGAATTCGAGAAATAAAAAATGTATGAATAATTTCATGATTTTCCCAAGAGCAAGTTTCTGTACCAGTTAAGAATATGGGGCTTCCCTGGTGGTGCAGTGGTTGAGAGTCCGCCTGCCGATGCAGGGGACACGGGCTCGTGCCCCGGTCCGGGAAGATCCCACATGCCGCGGAGCGGCTGGGCCCGTGAGCCATGGCCGCTGAGCCTGCGCATCCGGAGCCTGTGCTCCGCAACGGGAGAGGCCACAGCAGTGAGAGGCCCGCGTACTGCAAAAAAAAAAAAAAAAAAGAATATGAATGAAAAAGAGGTTAAAATCACCATAAAGAACCATACATTTCTAGATTATTAAAAGCAATGCTGTCAAATGATCATCACTGTGAAGATGATGATGATAACATTTTTTCCTACGCCTTTCTAGTTGTTGATATATATTTTGTAAAGTTTTTATCTGGTAGTTATAGAATAAAGTCTTGATATTATATATGAGTAGCAACTCAATCCAAGTGATATTTAATGAATTGCCCAGATAGTTTATTTCATGAAATATGTTTGTTCTGAGATACAAATTCTTCTTTATTTTAGTTCTAGAAATACCATACATAAAATCCAGTCTTTATTATCATCGAGGCATATGAAGGTTTTTAAATAATAGAAAGAGCACTCTAAGCCATGCTAAGTGGGTAGACTACACACAGTAATTAAAAATGGATGACAAAATGTATGTGGGACCTTCACATATTTCCTAGGTGTACAGATTTCCTAGGTTCCAGGGTGAATGCTGATAATTGTTTGGACTTAGGGAGTCCCCGACTGTCAGCTCTTGCTGTCTTAGGTACAAGACCCCCTCCTATTTATTTAGATAGAATTTTTGCACTTCTTGCCTTATCATGAACCACAGGACATGCAGTAGTTATCGTCTGCACAATACATTGCCCTTCTACATCTGGGGCACAACTATATTCTTCCATTATTCCCATGAAGCAAGGAAACTTACTACTATTTATAGGTGGTGACCACATTGACTATTTTCTAATATGTTCTGTCATGGCCTATTTTGCTAGAATGTTAGTTCCTGGGAAGCAGTAATTCTATTTGTCTTATTTACAGTAGGTTCCATAATTCACAGAACAGTGCATAGTGTAAGACAAACAGAATAAATATTCTTAATAACTTACCCAGGGTTATTTCCTATAACTTTTGGGTTTTACAAGGGCCCTTCTGCCATCTCAGCCCTCCAACCTTGATCATTTCTATATTAAATCTCTGTGTATCATTTAATATAGAAATTTATGTAGCTATTTATTTATAAATAAATATTGTTATTTATGTTATACTTGGATTTGTCCAACTGGAAATATTAACCTTTAATTGTAAAGGAGCATCAATGCCAAGCAATATTGTAATCTTACTACTGATAACACATTAGGAAAGTGCCTAGAACCACATAGAAATTTACTGTTGACTTGAGCTAAATTTATAGAACAAAACAATGCCTGAATGATGAAAACAACTGGATTCATATTTTACCAACTTTGGGACTGAAGGATAGTGATCGACATAAGCTTTGAGAATTTTACACCCTGCAAAAGTATCACTCAGTATTGAGAACAAAACAATTATATTTTCATGTGTAAGAGGACCAGAGAATTTTATTACTGTTAATTTTCATTAAACATATTTATAAAGGATCTACTGCAGGAGGATGACACTTAAACAAAGGCAGGGGTAAAAGTAATAATAATGAGGGGATATATAAATTAATAAAATATGTCAGAAACTATTGGTTATAAAAGTAACTGTTTTATATTAAAAAGTGCAAAATTAAGCCTCTAGATAACAATGATAGGTTAGTGGTGATCAGTGGCCATTGAAACATGATAATTTATATGTGTTCTGGAAAAAGACAAAAAACCCTCACATACTTTAGACTTTATACATATATAAAGTCTATATCTATCTATCTATCTATCTATCTATCTCTCTATATATCATGAGTGTACATTTAAAAATTAAGAACAGTAAGTGTGAAACTAGAATTATGATTATAGATTCCCAAACACTAGATGAGAAGAAACATTTTAAGACCCAAAATAAATTAGGGAATATAGAAATTATTATCAATGCAAAATATGTTTGAAAAGAGGAAAATAAATAAATGCTGATTCACTGAAAACATAGTGGTAGAAGACAGTGGAAAGCTTGGACACCAGGTCTCTAAAGATGCCAGGGTAAAGGCCAGAGATTTTCTAACTGCTGAATGAGACAGCAAAGCAGCGGTAGGGGCCAAAGTTCTGCCACATCATATTGCCGTTGGGCGCCAGCCCCTGATAATGCCAGGGAAGGGGCTGTGCTTCCCCAATAATGCAGCTTACGGGCCCTACAGTTCAGGAGGTGGAGGGCCTCTCTTTTCAGACTGACGTAGAGTCATAATGGATCTCTGTGTGCTCTCCAGAGTGCAGTTGGAACTGGGCACTTGTGATGTTTAATTTTATGTGTCAATGTGACTGGACCACAGTGTCCAAACATATGGTCAGACACTATTCTGGTTGTTTCTGTGAGCATGTTTTGGATGAGATTAACATTTAAATTGGTGGACTTTCAGTAAAGCAGATTTCCCTCCATAATGTGGATAGACATCATCCAATCAGTGGATGGTCCGGACAGAACAAAACTGACTTCCCCTGAACAAGAGAAAGTTCTGCCAGCAGGTTGCCTTTGGGCTTGTACTGCGACACTGACTCTTCCCTGCTGGCCTGTCCTGCAAATTTTAGACTTGAAAACCTCCTTAGTCACATGAGCCAATTCCTTAAAATAAATCTCTCTCTATATATACACATACTATTGGTTCTATTTCTTTGGAGAACCTTGACTAATACAGCACCCAAACACCTGCCCCTGCTCCTGTTTCCATGAGTTTCCCTTAGTAAATGCTTTTTAATAAAGTATGATGTGCTTGTCTTTCCTTGCCTTTCCTTTAAAAATAGGGAAAGTATAGTTTATCAACACACCTAGAGTGTTGTTCTTTGTACTAGCTAATAAAAAGAGCATAACTTTAGCTAATACAATGTGCATAATGTTATTAAAAAAGCAATGAGAAATGTCATTGATGAACAATGTTAAAAACAAAACAGAGGGCGTAAAAATAGTAAAGATTTTAAATGCATAAGAATATATTCTGAACAACTTTATGCCCATAAATTTCAAAAATTTAGATAGAGCTGATATTCTTCTAGAAAGAAATCATATATACATTGAAAAAAAGAGAAAACATCTGAGTAAGCTTATAACTATTACTAAGTTAAATAGGTAATCAAAGATTTCCTTACCAAAAGATGCAGGCTCACATGGTTTTCAGGTGACTTTTACTAAACTTTAGAGAACAGTGATTTAAACAAAATGATGCAGAAGGTATGAAAACAGTTATCTAACTTATTTTATCAGCCAATATGATTTCAGCACCCAAACAAGAAAATTTTTATCACATAGAGATTAAAAATCTTCAGTTATATGTTAACAAAGCAAATCTGTTAGTGTATACAAAAGCATTAGTTTTATTATCTTAAATTTTTGTTAATATATTCATGTCTTAGTAAAATGTGATTATTTCTATGGTGGGAAAGACAGAAGTCCACATAATGAGGAAATAAGCACAGGAATTATTGTGATATGGAAGAACAGTTGTCCAGACGGGAAGACTGAGGCAAAAGGGTTATTCTGGAAGATAAAGTATAAGAGCATTCTGGGCCAAGGGAGGAGAAAAACACTGTGTGTTGAGAGTGCGTGGCAAGCTTGAGTCACTGTTGGTATTTGGCTATGACAGAAGTAGGGAGATTATCATGGCAGCTAGACCAGGCCCATTCCATGGAGGTTCCCCTTCCTTGGGCCTGGCTATCACCCAGAGTCCTGAACTGATTTCCTCATTAATGCTGCATTTGTTCCCATTTCCCTTGTTCCTCCAGCAACTCATAATCCCTTTAACAGGAGCAGAGGCAATGTTGTTTATTCTGTCTGTAAGTCAGGAGTGTTTCCCCGTGAATGCAACACAATTGTTTTGAGTTCAGTCTTCTCTCTGCCTGCTCTGGGCCTTGCATCCAGTGTGCCCACAGCACCTCTTCACTGACTGATGGATGTGGCACTTTGGCAAAGAGCATATGGTCAATTAATTAAGTCTCACACATGGCGCAACCGTCTAAGGGAGAAAACCAGAAACAGACTGAATGCAAAATGATGGAAGAATCGGAAACAAAGAACAGGGGATAGAAGCAAACTAACTCACATCTTTAAAGAAGCATTGGGTCAATAGGAGGGGATGCGGCGGGGGCAGCTCCCCTAATGAGCAGCATCACCGTACAGAGCCAAGCGTCTGGATTTGGCGTCAGAGGCCTGGGCTTGAGCATAATGTGTTGTCAAATAAACAAGTGCCCTTGAGCCAGTTGTTGAAACTTTCTGAATAACATCCTCATCTGAAGATGGAGAAAATACATACTTCACGCGGTTGTTATAAGGACCACACAAAATACGGTCTGTGAAAACGCTTTAAAATCTGCAAGTTGTTACTGTCATTTAATTACAAAGCTTGCCTGGTTGGGCAAGAAAGACAAAGCACACTGAAAAACAAAATCCAGATTGATTTAAAGCAACGCAAAACAAAAACTAGTAGAAAACAGGAAACGATGTCAGGCATAAAACCTTGGCATACTTTCCATGTTTAGAAGCATTTCCCATAAAGGATTATATATAACTGAGTGACTGGAAAACCTCAGGAAAGTTCCATTTCCTCTCCTTCCTTGCTTAGCTCCACTTGGAGCTCAGGAATGGTTGCTTGGAGGCCCTGCAAGCACTCATCAGCCCCCTGTAAGGAGAACTGGCTGTGCAGTTCATGGTTATTATCCTTGAAGCTAAAAATGTGATGGGAATGTTACTGCGTTTCCTTAGAGCAGGTTTCTGCATTCACAAGTCACCTCCACTCAACCCACAGGCCTCTCCGAGCTCACTTACAGCCTTGTCAGCAAGAATGCAGAGAGCAGCCTGCTGCAGCTGCAACTGAGCCCTTTGGGCTGTGCAGGGTTCCTGACACTGCCAGTGGGATAGTAATCACTTTTATGGTATCTAACTGACACCTGCCCTCCTCCCCAATAAATCATGAATATACTTAAAATTTTTTCTTTTTCAGCCAGCAGAGGGATTGTGAGGTTTTAGCACAAACAGATTATTATCTTGACGGCCACAGTCTTTTAACTAACGCTAAACCCTCGCTTTAATCTCTCCTCCCAGATCTGGGACATCGCAGTTCAAATCTCAAAGGCAGGGACCTACTGTCCTGTATCTGAATGTAACTTTGGCTACACCACCTTGGACACTGTCCTCTCTGAGCTGCAGTTCCTTTACTGAGGAAAAGGTAGAGCAGATGGCTAGATGGTGGCTAGATGATCCTTATCATCTCTTCCCATAAAAATTTCCTCTTCAACCTCAACCTCATCTTACCCCACAAGATGCGAAGTCAGGCTGGAAGCATCGCCAGCAGCTGACAACTGTGTCACTAACTTGGTGGATTTGTGTGACCTTTTCTGCAGCAATAGATCTGCTTTCATGGTCACTCACTGCCTCACACTCTCCCTGTGTAAGATCAGAGCAACTCTTATTCAGAACCTTTTCTGGTTCTGTTGGCTTTAATAAAAGGACCTTCCCATACGGAGCTGGAGCGAATCATTTGGTGGCCACACAGTTTCCATGTCATGGCACACACTCACCCTTATGACCTCCTTCACGATAAAATAAGAAGGCATCACTGTGCTTTTGCCCTCGAAAGTACTGAAAATCTGTGTTGCTCTCTGTCTCAGCGACTTCGATTGATCTGCCCCTCAGTAGTGTGTGTTACTCCTGGCAGCCACGGGACAGAAATTGTAGGGGTCATGAGATCTTGTGACCTCGGCCAGCCCATTCACTGAATTCTCCATCTGCTTACAAACTGCACCCTGTTGCTTTTATCAAATGACTCAGTGAGTTGGGGATGTACGTGCTTTTTTTGGTTTTTTAATACAAATTGAAAGTGGCAGGAGGGATTTTGTCAGACAAGAACTTGAGGGCAATTTTGAAGTGTTCTATGGAACCAGATGTTGTACAGTTTATTAAAATTAAGAGAACTATTTAATACAGATGTTTATAGATATTGAACATATTTATTACTGACTTTTAGCTTTCAGAAGTTCAAATTGCTCTACATTTCTTAAAGAAGGGCAAAGAATAAGAAAAGGGGAGGAGGTGCTGTCACGATAGCATTGCCAAGATATGACCTTAGTCACTTTGTGTGTTATAAGAGGAGGTCTTCATCATAATTTTGGAGATGGTTATCACCTTCACCTGTGTGGTCCTGCGTATAAATCTAGAAAGAATTACCCAAAACAATTTTCACCATGATTCTGAAACATCCTGAAGTAAAAACAGACTTCAGTTTTGAAACTTTGTGCATAATGAAAAATAGGACACTGGTATCACAAGAAAGAGTAATGGAAACAATTCTGGGATTTACTGATGATGGAGTTGTTCAGGATTCAGTGCCTCTTTTCAGGGTCCAAATCACCTCTTCCAGCAGAGCAAAAGCTGAAAGTTCAAAGCCAACTTGAAGGAGCTCTACCATTGACCAGCCGAAGTTCACAAACATCCAAATAGCTTCCTCATCTGTAAAATGGGATTCTTACAGAACTCGTCCTGTAGGAGTCAAGAAGAACCAACTGCAGTATGGCATGCTAAACACACAGCACATGCATGGCACTTTCTGAGGCCCTTGACTATCAGCAACTATGGCGAACTTTATCACTCTCAGTCTGGGAAGTATAGTGGTGAAATTTTGATTCTTATTCTGTTCCCAAGTAGACATAATAAATATAACTAATAAAATTGTTGTGTTGAGTAAAATGAAAAAAGCAACAGTCTGGAAAATCTCACCCCATCTTGAATATCCAAAGCATAGGCATAAACTTTGTCTAGTGAGCGTGAAATGGTTTCTCACCCCAAGGAGAATGTTACCAGAAAAAGAGAACATTTGTCTCCAGCTCCTATAGCTCGAGGGATATTTGGAAGTGAGATAGAAGAGGAAAAAAAAAAGTGAGGCACTGAAAATAGCCACAGGAAAAAGGGCACGTAAGAAGTAGGGGGAAATCATTCAGACAGAACTCTGACCTTCTTCCCACCGAGCGTACAAGGAGGATGGGATTGTCCCTCCCACCACGGTAGTCAAGTAGAGGGCATTTGGAAGAGAATGGACAAGGAAGCCCAGGTCCCTTGGGCAATTATTGTAAAATGAAAACTGAGCAGCTAAAGGCACTGAAGCAGTTTGTGTATAAGTCCTGAGACAGGAACTGGGCAATCAGAGAGGCTAAGAACTTGCCAAAGCTAAAATGCAGGCGAGCTGACACAGGTGCAGAGAGTACATATACCTTAACAGCTATATTCATAGTCTGGGGAGGAGATGCTGGCACTTGTCACTAGTTCTAATTCAGGGGAAGACCAGTGGCTACAGTGCACAATTCATCATGTAAGTAATGTTGAGTATGTCTGTATCCCTTCCCTAAATACATGCATGCACGCACACGCACCCAGACACACACTTTTAAAATTCTTCTAAAACTTAAAGATCTTTTATGGATATATTGAAAGGGAAGGATAATGAATAAATGATATCAATAACATTTTTCGCACTCACCATGCCAGTGCAGGGATAGGATAGTCCCATGGTGTGGGAGCTAAAGATTGCGGAGAGACCACTGTATTATGGTTTACTCTGCAGAATAATATTACCACAAACACAGAAGCTTAAAACCACACACATTTATTATCTCACAGCTTCTGTGGGTCAGGAGTCTGAGCATGGGTTCGGTGGGCTCTCTATTAAGCTGCTAACTAAGTGTCAGCCAGGGATGAGTTCTTATCCGAGGGTCGATTGGAGAAGGATTGACTTCCATGTTCATATGGTTGTTGTCATCTTTAAAATCCTTGCGAGCTGCTGGACCGAGGGGCTTAGTTTCTTGCTGGCTGGCTGCCAGAGTTTTCCCTCAGTTCCTTGTCATGTGCCTTGTTCTTTAGGGCAGCTCCCAACATGACAGCTTGTTGCTTCAAAGCCAAGAGAGAAGAGAGTCTTTCATCGAGAGTCCTTACAATTTTATGTAACATTATCAAGGAAGTGAAATCCTGTCACCTTTGTTGTATTCTATTGGTTAGAAGCAAGTCACAGGTCTCACCTACAGTCACAAAGAGTGAGTTATACAAGGGCAAGAATAGGAGGAATAAGTCATGGGGGCCAACATAGAGTCTTTCCACCAAAGCTACTATGTGTCAGGAACTTTAACATATTGAATACTTGATCTTTTCAGCTTCACTCTGAGATGCATATTATTATTACTTTACAGATGAGGAAATTGAGCCTCCCAGAGGTGAAGTAATTTGCCCAAAGATCACAAGCTAGTAGAAATGCATCTGGAATTCTAATACAGATCAAAACAAGGGTTATTTTTCCTACCCTTCTTTATTCGCCCTTTTAAGGCAAGTGTTATTTATCCTTCTTTCCTGGGAAGACCATGGAATGACCTCCAAGAATGCAACAGGAGTGAGCAGTTGAAATTACTTCCATCTTGGCCTCTGACAGTTGAGTGACACCTCTTCTTCCCCAATGCCATCACAGTCATCTCTTAACAGAGCTATTTTAGGCTCACTGGCCTCAAGGACCAGGCCGCTCAAATCATCTCAGTGAGGCTTATTCTTTCTTACTCTCACAAAAAACAATCTTTAGAATTCAGTTTACGAGGGTCCCTGTGATTATCATGTTCTTTCTAATCTAAGTATGGGAATACTTTGATTTGGAGTGAGGAGACATTTTCCCACATTTTTGGGTGAACAAGGTCAGGTGATAGCTGGTTTATAGATACCATAGAAAAATGCACTTGAAAATTCTAGTCATTTCACCAAATCTTTATGTTTAAAGATGTAGTTTTGAGAATACTTTTGATTTTCAAATGTGTGCATATAAAGACATTGGTATACTTGAGACTTGTAAAATAACTCCATATTAAACTATTTGCTATGCCTGGAGCATTACTGTTATTTTTCATTCACTTAAAATTTTATTTAAACACAAAAATAATTTTGAACTTTATTTTGTAATGCATTGATTAAATTTATTGATTTAGTTTAGTTCTATTCAATAGCAGTATACTGTAATGTAATTAAAATTTTCTTCTAGTAGCCACATTAAAAATATAAAAGAGGGGCTTCCCTGGTGGCGCAGTGGTTGAGAGTCCGCCTGCCGATGCAGGGGACACGGGCTCGTGCCCCGGTCCGGGAAGATCCCACATGCCGCGGAGCGGCTGGGCCCGTGAGCCATGGCCTCTGAGCCTGCGCGTCCAGAGCCTGTGCTCCACAACGGGAGAGGCCGCAACAGTGAGAGGCTTGCGTACCGCAAAAAAAAAAAAAAATATATATATATATATATATATATATAAAAAAGAAATAGATGATGTTAATTTTAATGATAATTTTTCTAAACTCTATATAGCCCAAATCTTATTTTAATATACCATCAAAATAAAAATTGTCAATAAGCTACTTTGCATTCTTTTTATCCTACTAAGTCTTCAAAATCCAGTGTGTACTTTATTTACAGAATATCTCAATTTGGAAGCTACATTTTCGTTGTAAATATTTTATCTATACTTAGTTTTCGTAAACTATGCAACGATAAGTGTAGATTCACATACCCAAATTGTTCTAAATATAAAAGTTTTCGGCCCGCGCGTTGCCGCCCCGCCCCGCCCCGCCCCCCCCCAAAAACGTCACAGCCTTCATCTCGGGGTTCCCTCAGCCCGGTTCCCCGGAGGATGAAGTTCGTGTATAAAGAGGAGCATCCTTTCGAGAAGCGGCGCTCTGAGGCCGAGAAGATCCGAAAGAAATACCCGGACCGGTTCCCGGTGATCGTTGAAAAGGCTCCCAGATCTCGGATAGGAGACCTGGACAAAAGGAAATGCCTGCTGCCTTCTGATCTTACAGTTGGTCAGTTCTACTTCTTGATCCAGAAGTGAATTCATCTCCAAGCTGAGGATGCCTTGTTTTTCTTTGTCAACAATGTCATTCCACCCACGAGTGCCGGGATGGGTCAGCTATACCAGGAACACCATGAAGAAGACTTCTTTCTATATGTTGCCTCCAGTGATGAAAGTGTCTACGGTCTGTGCAGTTGCTGTCCCTAAGGTGTGTGGGGGGTCCCATTCTACAAAGAGAGAGGGGGCCCTCTTTCCTTGACCTACTCCTCCTTGAGGGTCATACACCACCTCCCGTCTTCAGGACCTGCACTTCCTAATGTTTGAGACTCTCCTCCAGCTCCTCGTAACACAAGGGTTAATGGGGGAGATGGCCTCTAGTACCTCTCCTTTCTCCATTCTTCCCCTTTCTTTACCACCTTTCCCATTCTGCTTTAGACTTGATTGTCAATCTCTTTCACATCCAGTGATTGTTTTGGTTTCTCTTCCCTTTCTAACTGCCCAAGGGGCTCAGAACCCCAACAATCCCTTCTTTTCACTCCCTTCTCTTTTGGGGGTAGATGGAAGGGACTGAAATTGTGGGAGGAAGGTAGGAGGCACTTTAATAAAGAGGAAACCACCAAGCAAAAAATAAATAAATAAAAGTTTTCAAATAACCAAATAAGTATGCTTTTGAATTTAAATTAATTAAAATTAAGTAAAATTAAAAATCAAGTTCCTCAGTTACACGAGCCATATTTCAAGCACTCAGTATCCACACGTGGTTAGCAGCTACCATACTGGACAGCATAGGTCTAGAGCAAGTTCGTCACAGAAGAGATTTCCACTGGGGAGTGAAGATCTAGAAGCTCAGTAAACTCTTTCTGAACATTGTTGAATTGGGAAGATTAATGTTATCAGCAACAAGTTAGAGGAAAGACTAGGCAACGAGTATTTAAGCCTACATTTTGATTTGATCCCAGATGAAATGATGATGATGATAATGATAATGACATTTTATTCAATGCTAATTCTGTGCCCAGATCTCTACTAAGCACTTTGTACCCCTCTGGTGTAATTTCATCATCCCCATTCCATAGATGAGGTACAGATAGACAAAGTCCCTTGTTTAAAGACATGTATCTAAGAAATGAACATTGTGAGCCTACACGACCAGACAGTCTGCCTGTAGAGCCTGCATCCTCCCTTAATTTACTCTTCTGCCCCTCAGAGATTAATATCTTTTTAAGACTTATCCTAAATAAGATGGCAGAGTCCTTGAAGCAAAGACCATACTGCATGCTCCTCTTTCTTCAGTGGCCTCCTCATTCCCCAGTTCAAGACCTTTGCTCCAGCTTTTCCTGTAGTGTCTTCTTTCTTCACCTTCACTTGTCAGAATCTGAACCATTGGTCCATAGTTGCTTCAGGAACAGCATCCTCCAGAGATGCTGTCTCAAACTTCCAGTGGAAACATTCTTGTCTTAAGGTACTTTATAGGTAACTACATTTCTTAGGGCATAAGAGTCCTTTTCTCTTTTGCATTCTGGCTACTCTGCATGCATATTTTGTCTCCACAAGTTGGTATTACGTTCCTTGAAGGCAGTTCCTGTTTTGTTGGGATTACTGTCCCCATTTTCCAAAATACCTTCTGCAGCCTTAGATGTCTGTAGCGTTAATAATTCCATATTGTTCATACAGTTCCCATCCCGTGTGCCTGCTTTTTTTTCCTTATATGTGGAATCTTTTTTTTTTTAACATCTTTATTGGAGTGTAATTGCTTTACAATGGTGTGTTAGTTTCTGCTTTATAACAAAGTGAATCAGCTATACATATACATACATCCCCATATCCCCTCCCTCTGTCTCCCTCCCACCCTCGCTATCCCACCCCTCCAGGCGGTTACAAAGCACCGAGCTGATCTCCCTGTGCTATGCGGCTGCTTCCCACTAGCTATCTATTTTACATTTGGTAGTCTACATATATTCATGCCACTCTCTCACTCTGTCCCAGCTTACCCTTCCTCCTCCCCGTGTCCTCAAGTCAATTCTGTACGTCTGTGTCTTATTCCTGTCCTGCCCCTAGGTTCTTCAGAACCATTTTTTTTTTTAGATTCTATATATATGTGTTAGCAAACGGTGTTTGTTTTTCTCTTCCTGACTTGCTTCATTCACTCTGTATGACAGACTCTAGGTCCATCCACCTCACTACATATAACTCAATTCCATTTCTTTTTATGGCTGAGTAATATTCCATTGTGTATATGTGTGCCACATCTTCTTTATCCATTCATCTGTCGATGGACATTTAGGTTGCTTCCATGTCCTGGCCATTGTAAATGGAGCTGCAATGAACATTGTGATACATGACTCGTTTTGAATTATGGTTTTCTCAGGGTGTATTCCAAGGAGTGAGATTGTTGGGTCATATGGTAGTTCTATTTGTAGTTTTTTAAGGAACATCCGTACTGTTCTCCATAGTGGCTGTATCAATTTACATTCCCACCAACAGTGCAAGAGGGTTCCCTTTTCTCCACACCCTCTCCAGCATTTATTGTTTGTAGATTTCTTGATGGTGACCATTCTGACTGGTGTGAGGTGATACCTCATTGTAGTTTTGATTTGCATTTCTCTAATGATTAGTGATGTTGAGCATCCTTTCATGTGTTTGTTGGCAATATGTATATCTTCTTTGGAGAAATGTTTATTTAGGTCTTCTGCCCGTTTTTGTATTGGGTTGTTTGTTTTTTTGATATTGAGCTGAACGAGCTGCTTGTAAATTTTGGAGATTAATCCTTTGTCAGTTGCTTCATTACGAATATTTTCTCCCATTCTGAGGGTTGTCTTTTCATCTTGTTTATGGTTTCCCTTGCTGTGCAAAAACTTTGAAGTTTCATTAGGTCCCATTTTTTTGTTTTTGTTTTAATTTCCATTTCTCTAGGAGGTGGGTCAAAAAGGATCTTGCTGTGATTTATGTCATAGAGTGTTCTGCCTATGTTTTCCTCTAAGAGTTTGATAGTGTCTGGCTTACATTTAGGTCTTTAATCCATTTTGAGTTTATTTTTGTGTATGGTGTTAGGTAGTGTTCTAATTTCATTCTTTTACATGTAGCTGTCCAGTTTTCCCAGCACCACTTATTAAAGAGGCTGTCTTTTCTCCATTGTATATTCTTGCCTCCTTTATCAAAAATAAGGTGACCATATGTGCGTGGGTTTACCTCTGGGCTTTCTATCCTGTTCCATTGATCTATATTTCTCTTTTTGTGCCAGTACCATACCGTCTTGATAACTGTAGCTTTGTAGTATAGTCTGAAGCACAGGAGCCTGATTCTTCCAGCTCCATTTTTCTTTCTCAAGATTGCTTTGGCCATTTGGGGTCTTTTGTGTTTCCATACAAATTGTGAAATTTTTTGTTCTAGTTCTGTGAAAATTGCCGTTGGTAGTTTGATAGGGATTGCATTGAATCTGTAGATTGCTTTGGGTAGTATAGTCATTTTCACAATGTTGATTCTTCCAATCCAAGAATATGGTATATCTCCCCATCTGTTTGTATCATCTTTAATTTCTTTCATCAGTGTCTTATAGTTTTCTGCATACAGGTCTTTTGTCTCCTAAGGTAGATTTATTCCTAGGTATTTTATTCTTTTTGTTGCAGTGGTAAATGGGAGTGTTACCTTAATTTCCCTTTCAGATTTTTCATCATTAGTGTATAGGAATGCAAGAGATTTCTGTGCATTAATTTTGTATCCTGCTACTATACCAAATTCATTGATTAGCTCTAGTGTTTTCTGTTAGCATCTTTAGGATTCTCTATGTATAGTATGTCATCTGCAAAGAGTGACAGCTTTACTTTTTCTTTTCTGATTTGGAATCCTTTTCTTTCTTTTTCTTCTCTGATTGCTGTGGCTAAAACTTCCAAAACTATGTTGAATAATAGTGGTGAGAGTGGACAACCTTGTCTTGTTCCTGATCTTAGTGGAAATGGTTTCTGTTTTTCACCATTGAGAATGATCTTGGCTGTGTGTTTGTCATATGTGACCTTTATTATGTTGAGGTACGTTCCCTCTATGCCTATGTTCTGGCGGGTTTTTATCATAAATGGGTGTTGAATTTTGTCAAAAGCTTTGTCTGCATCTATTGAGATGATCATATGGTTTGTCTCCTTCAATTTGTTAATATGGTTTATCACATTGATAGATTTGTGTATACTGAAGAATCCTTGCATTCCTGGGATAAACCCCACTTGATCATGTTGTATGATCCTTTTAATGTGCTGTTGGTGTCTGTTTGCTTGTATTTTGTTGAGGATTTTTGCATCTATGTTCATCAGTAATATTGGCCTGTAGTTTTCTTTCTTTGTGACATCTTTGTCTGGTTTTGGTATCAGGGTGAAGGTGGCCTCATAGGATGAGTTTGAGAGTGTTTCTCCATCTGCTATATTTTGGTAGAGTTTGAGAAGGATAGGTGTTAGCTCTTCTCTAAATGTTTGATAGAATTTGCCTGTGAAGCCATCTGGTCCTGGGCTTTTGCTTGTTGGAAGATTTTTAATCACAGTCTCAGTTTCAGTGCTTGTGTTTGGTCTGTTTATATTTTCTATTTCTTTGTGGTTCAGTCTCAGAAGGTTGTGCTTTTCTAAGAATTTGTCCATTTCTTCTGGGTTGTCCATTTTATTGCATATAATTGTTTGTAGTAATCTCTCATGATCCTTTGTATTTCTGCAGTGTCAGTTGTTACTTCTTTTTCATTTCTAATTCTATTGATTTGAGTCTTCTCCCTTTTTTTCTTGATGAGTCTGGCTAATGGTCTATCAATTTAGTTTTTCTTCTCAAAAAACCAGCTTTTAGCTTTATTGATTTTTGCTATTGTTTCCTTCATTTCTTTTTCATTTATTTCTGATCTGATCTTTATGATTTCTTTCCTTCTCCTAACTTTGGGCGTTTTTTGTTCTTCTTTCTCTAATTGCTTTATGTGAAAGGTTAGGTTGTTTATTTGGGATGTTTCTTGTTTCTTGAGGTAGGATTGTATTGCTATAAACTTCCCTCTTAGAACTGCTTTTGCTGCATCCCACTGGTTTTGGGTCGTCGTGTTTTCATTGTCATTTGTTTCTAGGTATTTTTTTATTTCTTCAGTGATCTCTTGGTTATTAAGCAGTGTATTATTTAGCCTCCATGTGTTTGTATTTTTTACAGATTTTTTCCTGTAATCGATATCTAGTCTCATATTTTTGTGATTGGAAAAGATACTTGATATGATTTTAATTTTCCTGAGTTTACCAAGGCTTGATTTGTGACCCAAGATATGATCTACCCTGGAGAATGTTCCATGAGCACTTGAGAAGAAAGTGTATTCTATTGCTTTTGGATGGAATGTCCTATAAATATCGATTAAGTCCATCTTGTTTAATGTAACATTTAATGCTTGTGTTTCCTTATGTATTTTCATTTTGGATGATCTTTCCATTGGTGAAAGTGGGATGTTAAAGTCCCCTACTATGATTGTGTTACTGTTGATTTCCCTTTTTATGGCTGTTAGCATTTGCCTTATGTACTGAGGTGCTCCAATGTTGGGTGAATAAATATTTATAATTGTTATATCTTCTTCTTGGATTGATCACTTGATCATTATGTAGTGTCCTTCTTTGTTTCTTGTAATAGTCTTTATTTTAAAGTCTATTTTGTATGATATGAGAATTGCTACTCCAGCTTTCTTTCGATTTCGATTTGCATGGAATATGTTTTTGCATCCCCTCACTTTCAATCTGTATGTGTCCCTAGGTCTGAAGTGGGTCTCTTGTAGACAGCATATATACAGGTCTTGTTTTTTTATTCATTTAGCCACTCTATGTCTTTTGCTTATAGCATTTAATCCATTTACATCTAAGGTAATAATTGATATGTATGTTCCTATTACCATTTCCTTAATTGTTTGGGGTTTGTCATTGTCTTTTCCTTCTCTTGTGTTTCCTGCCTAGAGAAGTTCCTTTAGCATTTGTTGTAAAGCTGGTTTGGTGGTGCTGAATTCTCTTCGCTTTTGGTTGACTATAAAGGTTTTAATTTCTCCATCAAATCTGAATAAGATCCTTGCTGGGTAGAATAATCTTTGTTGTAGGTTTTTCCCTTTCATCACTTTAAATATATCCTGCCACTCCCTTCTGGCTTGCACAGTTCCTGCTGAAAGAGTAGCTGTTAACCTTATGGGGATTCCCTTGTATGTTATTTGTTGTTTTTCCCTTGTTACTTTTAATATTTTTTCTTTGTATTTAATTTTTGATAGTTTGATTAATATGTGTCTTGGCATGTTTCTCCTTGGATTTATCCTGTATGGGACTCTCTGTGCTTCCTGGACTTGACTATTTCTGTTCCCGTATTAGGGAAGTTTTCGACTATAATCTCTTCAAATATTTTCTCAATCCCTTTCTTTTTCTCTTCTTCTTCTGGGACCCCTCTAATTCGAATGTTGGTGTGTTTAATGTTGTCCCAGTGGTCTCTGAGACTGTCCTCAATTCTTTTCTTTATTCTGCTCTGCAGTAGTTTTTTCCACTATTTTATCTTCCAGGTCACTTATCCGTTCTTCTGCCTCAGTTATTCTGCTATTGATTCCTTCTAGAGAATTTTTAATTTCATTTATTATGTTGTTCATCATTGTTTGCTGTTTAGTTCTTCTGAGTCCTTGTTAAATATTTCTTGTATTTTCTCCATTCCATTTCCAAGATTTTGGATCATCTTTACTACCATTACTCTGAATTATTTTTCAGGTAGACTGCCTATTTCCTCTTCATTTGTTTGGTCTGGTGGGTTTTCACCTTGCTCCTTCTTCTGCTGTGTGTTTCTCTGTCTTCTCATTTTGCTTATCTTACTGTGTTTGGGGTCTCCTTTTTGCAGCCTGCAGTTTTGTAGTTCCTGTTGTTTTTGGTGTCTGACTCTGGTGGCTAAGGTTGATTCAGTGGTTTGTGTAGGCTTCCTGATGGAAGGGACTAGTGCCTGTGTTCTGGTGGATGAGGCTGGATCTTGTCTTTCTGGTGGGCAGGACTGCGTCCGGTGGTGTGTTTTGGGGAGTCTGTGACCTTATTATGATTTTAGGCAGCCTCTCTGCTAATGGGTGGGGTTGTGTTCCTGTCTTGCTAGTTGTTTGGCATAAGGTGTCCAGCACTGTAGCTTGCTGGTCATTGAGTGGAGCTGTGTCTTAGCGTTGAGATGGAGATCTCTGGGAGAGCTTTTGCCATTTGATATTATGTGGAGCAGGGAGGTCTCTGGTGAACCAATGTCCTGAACTCAGCTTTCCCACCTCAGGGGCACAAGCCTGACACCCGGCCAGAGCACCAAGACCCTGTCAGCCACACAGCTCAGAAGAAAAGGGGAGAAAAAAAAAGAAAGGAAGAAAAAAATAAAATAATTAAAATTAAAAAATTATTTAGGGGCTTCCTTGGTGGCGCAGCGGTTGAGAGTTTGCCTGCCGATGCAGGGGACGCGAGTTCGTGCCCCGGTCTGGGAAGATCCCACATGCCACGGAGCGGCTGGGCCCATGAGCCATGGCTGCTGAGCCTGCGCGTCTGGAGCCTGTGCTCCGCAACGGGAGAGGCCACAACAGTGAGAGGCCCGTGTACCGCAAAAAAAAAAAAAAAAATTATTTAAAAAGTAATTTTAAAAAAAGGAAAAAAAAGAAAGAGCAACCAAAGCAAGAAACAAATTCACCAATGATAACAAGCGCTAAAAACTGTACTTAAAAAGCAAACAAACAAGAAAAAACACGGACAGACGGAACCCTAGGACAAATGGTAAAAGCAAAGCTATACAGACAAAATCACACAGAGAAGCATACACATACACACTCACAAAAAGAGAAAAAGGAAAAAAATATATATATATCTTTTAGGAAGTCTGAGGTCTTCTGTCAGAATTCAGTAGGGGTTCTGTAGGAGTTGTTGTACATGTAGATGTATTTCTGATGTACCTGTGGGGAGGAAGGTGATCTCCACGTCTTACTCCTCTGCCGTCTTGAAGGTCTCCTCCATGTGCCTGCTTTTGAAGAAAGTTTATTTATTTTGTCTGTGATGTCTTAGAAAACTCTTACTTATGGTAGCCTAAAAATTGGGAGATTCTGTCATTGAGTCTGTGTGTCAGTCTCTTGACATCATTCTTAGAGGGTAACATATACACTGCTGAGGTCAAAAAGGTGTATCTCAAATGAGTCCATGGACCACATCTCCAAACAAACCCTAGTGAAATATTCTAATTGTTGATGATCTCATAAGCCTTCTTATGTCCACTTGCCTGGACAATGATGCTTCTTTTAGGTTATTTCCATGGCACAATCTGGGATTCTGAGAGAAGAGATGGGGAATGGTTAATTTGACTTAACTGTAGCCATAGTGATCACAACTGAGGGCAGGAGACAGTGAAGAGAGCATGGAGATAAAAATGGGGAGACTCGACTGTTGGTTTCCAGTTTTCCTGCTATTCTTCCTCTCCAGGCCCCAGGTTTCCCACCTATAAAGTTAAGGGTTTAAATTGAGATTTCTTGGTCCTACTGCTCTAAGATGACACAGCATCTTCCATTCACTATTTTAGGGGCCTTTGGTGACCTCAGGTGAGGTCACATATCTGAAATAAGGTCACATATCTGAAATAAAATCACATATCTGAAAATAAAGTCACATATCTGAAAATAAAGTCATTCCCTTGTGAGGCCAGTGTACCATACCTGGGCCATTCTCAGACCCTCATCACCTCTCACTGGATCTGGGACAACTGTCTCCACACTGGTCTTTCTGCCCAGAAAATTCACTCCAACTCCATTCTCTACGCAGCAGCCAGAGTGACTTAAACCAGCAGTCCCCAACCTTTTTGGCACAAGGGACCCATTTCATGGAAGACAATTTTTCCATGGAAGGCAGGGTGGGGGAGGGCAGGGAAGATGGTTCAGGCAGCAATGCGAGTGATGGGGGGTGATGGGGAGCAGCAGATGAAGCTTTGCTCACTCGCCTGCCACTCACCTCTTGCTGTGCGGCCAGTTTCCTAACTGGCTGCAGGCTGGTACCAGTCCATGGCCTGGGGGATGGGGATCCCTGACTTAAAGGACAAAAGTGATCACATCACTTTTCTGTGTAAACAGCTTCAGTGCTCCTCTCACTGCTCCAAGCTGGGGGCACTTTTGGCCCCTCCTTCAGTTGTCCCCTGAGTGCTGAATCCCACAGTCTTTGGGGACCCCTAGGACCTTCCTCACCATGCACAATGCTCTTACCTCCCCTCTGTGAACTCAGGCCTTCTTTCCTGTCACTGAAATTCCTTTTCCTCACACTCAGAGTTATCTGAAGCACAGACCTTAGTTTCTAGGAAGTGCCATTCCTCATGTTTCATCTCCCTGCAGCCCCAGGACTCACCTACCTGAAGGTCATCTAGACCCTTCTAGACTCTGCTCTTCATGCTTTCAGGTTTTAATGGCCCCAGCTGCCCAGGAGGCTCTCAGACTCATTAGGATCAAATCCAGTGAAGCCTTCCAGGTTTAGGTTGATTTTCTTCACCAATCAATGTGTAGATATTATTTTCCTGTTGTTCAGAGACGAGACAGAAGCATTTAACTCACTTTTCCAGGTTACGGGGACTTAAGTCTGTCAAACACCAAATTATTCAACAACAATTTCTGTATATGTGACATATGAAGAGAAGGATTTGATCACCTCTGAGGCTTTTCCACTCAAAATGGCATCCCTTTGAAGAGTCTGGAGAAGAATATATTTTCCTTTAAAAAGTAATACTTCCTACAACTGAAGGTGAATCCTGTAAGCATATGAGAGAAGCTGTACTGGACCAAGAAATCATGTGCCCCTTTGGGTTCCCTCGACTGTCCTTCTTTCTAAAGCACCACCCACCTCCCAGACTTCACTTATGGGCACAGCCCTAGGCAGTGGAACCCCTGAGCCTGCCTGGTCCATATGGCCACACACTTAGCCCATTTGCAGTGAGATGCCTGTCTACTTCCAGACATGGACGAAGTACCCCACACAGGGCTGAGATCTGATATCTGAGTTGCTGCTGAAGGGCCCAATGCAACCTGGAATCTTGGAGGTGTTAACTCTTCATGGCATGGACAGAGCAGCGGAAAGAGGAGATGGGAAGGTCCTAGGTTGATACATCCCCTTCTTTCCTTTCCCCCCGTTCTACTCCAAAATGCAGATTTGTGTTGCAGTCTTCCTGACAAGTCCTGTGTGCCTGGGGAACACAAGTTTGGAGCTGCCTGCTGTATCTTCAGGGTTCATGGTGAAGCAGAATCATGGTAACTTCAACCTGGCTTCCCATGTTTCTTTACCCTGCCTTTCCTTCATTCTCTGGGTTTGCACCTCCCAAATAAAGTCTTAGGTTTGTTTTCTAGATGACTCAGGCTAAGACAGAAGCCCAATATGAAAGGGACTTATTATTATTATATTTTGTTTTTATACAATTTTTAAAGGTTACTTTTCATTTACAGTCATTACAAAATATTGGCTATATTTCCCCGTGCTGTATAATACATACCTATAGCCTATCTTATACCCAAGAGGTTGTACCTCCTACTCTCTTGCTCCTATGGTGCCCCTCCTGTCATGACTCTCCCCACTGGTAACCACTAATTTGTTCTCTATATTTGTGAGTCTGCTTCTTTTTTATTATTATATTCACCAGTTTGTTGTGTATTTTAGATTCCACATATAAGTGATATCATACAGTATTTGTCTTCCTCTGACTCATTTCTCTTAGCATAATGCCCTGCAAGTCCATCCATGTTGCTGCAAATGGCAAAATTTCATTCTTTTTTAAAAGAAAGGTGCTTATTATGTTTATACCTTGCTGCATCATTGCATTATGAAATTGAGATTCAACACAATAGACATTCCAAGGAGTGCCACGCTCACGGCAAGACCGAACGAGGAACACGGCACTCGAGATTTCAAGGCAAATACTTTTTGTGTCATAATAAAAATGATTAGCTTCAGACATTACAAAAAAAAGTGACTCATAAAACATGTATTGATGTTGCATTTGAGAACAGCTGCAGTCTGTGTGCAGGAATACACAAAAAAGATTATCTGCCGAAAATCAATCTTTGCAGTTTTGGAAAAAGAGAGAAGACGGAAATAACTCTTTGTGGAGATGACTGACATGTTCTGGCCAGGCATTCTTTGTTAACAGAACAGCTGAGAATTAGACAAATTGGAGCTGGAAAGCACTCCTGTCATAATGTGGTTGATGGGTCTGTGGAAAGGAAGTAACCACACCTGCAGGATGTGTTCACTGCTTTCCTGAGCTCTTTTTAAATAATCCAAGCTGTGAAGCTTGCCCTGGGAAGCTCATCTCCAAAGTGGGCAAAATGTTCCATGTGAGAAATCAGGCAGAGTGGTGGAGAGGGGCTTCATTGAAAGCCTCATGGTGGATTGTTCATTCATTCATTCATTCATTCATTGAATCCAGGACTGTCCAAGAGAACTTTCTGTTATGATGGATGTATCCCAGAAATACACTTACTGATACTGCCATCACTAGACACTAGTGAGCACTTGAAATAAGGCTAGTGTGGCTAGGAGCTGAATTTTTAATTTTATCTAATTTAAATTAATTTAAATTTAAACCACATGTGGCTAGTGACTACCCTATCAGGTAGCTCAGCTATGCATTCATCCAATTAAAAATATTTCCTGAATATCTATTAAGGGTCTTAGAAGTTGCTTGATCTGTTTCTTTGGAGGATAGCAGATACTATATAGTTTTTTTAAAAATGATAAAAAAATGTGCTCACCTACTACCTCATAGTAGCTGAGCTGGGTTCACAAGTATTCAGAATAAAATGAGAATTAAATTTAGTAATACACACATACAATTTAACGAGAATAGATATACATGTACCTGATGATGGAATAGTTTTATAATAAGGAAGACCAAATCTGACTCCACATTAGATCTATTTCTTTTACTTTAACCTTTGTATTCTATTGCTTTTGCTACAAGTTAAGAACATTGCCTATAGCCTGAAATATACAGGAGAGCCCATTGTTAAGGGTATAACACTTTTCTATTCATATAGAGATAAAAAGTTGCAGAACAGAGAATAGCATTTGTCTTGTTGGAGGTTTACAGGAACATCATGACCTGAGCTAAGTGGAGAGCTGCAAGAGCAAAGGATTCCGCCACCAAGAAGTGTGCAACAACCAGCCACATCCCCTTCCCCTTTTAGTATAAAAGAAACCTGAATTCTAACTCAGGGAAGGTGGTTCTTTGGGACACTAATCCACCATCTTCTCCACCTGCTGGCTTCCTGAATGAAATCGCTATTCATTTCCCCAACAAATCTTCTCTCGATTTATTGGCCTGTCATGTGGTGAGTGGTACAAGCTTGGACTATGTAATAGTTTATTTTACTCATTTATTTATAATTATATTGATTCAAAAGTAATTTTAAAAGGCCAGGGCAAAAGTCAGGTATTTCTTCATGGCAAAGATGAATTTGTGTTGATTCTGGAATGGAATTCCAGGTAGAGAGAACAGAAAAGGCCAGGTAAAGAGTCCCAGAAATGGCTTTTTTGTGTGTGATGGATTAGACAAGAAGGGTCTGGAGACTGCACAAAGAGGCATAAGGAATTATATATTACCTGTAGCCAGGAAATAAATAAAAAGTCACTGTTTCTGCATATTTGGATTAGCAAAAAATATCAGAAGGAAAAAAAAAGACTATAGGCAGTTTCTGAGATCAGAATATATGTCATAATCACAAATGGTTACTTAATCATTTGTCACCTGCCCAACAAAAACTAGTAGCTTTTCCAATAGACTAGATCTATCTGTCAAATTATGGCAAGAACGTCCCCAGAGAAATCAAAGGAAGCCCTATCCCACGGAGCCTGTTTCAACGAAACAGTGTTCTCATATGGCCTGGGTGTTCAATTCAAGGAGTTACTATTTTATACTAGTAGAAGTGACATGCTTTTAACTACAGGTACTGATGAAAACCTTTTAAGTGAGCAAGAATTTCAGTTTTTGGAAATAGAAATTGCAATATGGGGCCAGAATGTCTTTATCTTCCAACTAGAGAAAGCCTCAGCGAAAGTCAAGTCATATAATTATCATCCAGTAACAGGAAAGTGGAAGTGATTCTCCTGAGCTCTTTTTTTAAAAAAATAAATTTATTTAATTTATTTATTTTTGGCTGCGTTGAGTCTTCGTTGCCGTGCGTGGGCTTTCTCTAGTCGCTGAGAGCGGGGGCTACTCTTCCTTGCGGTACGTGGGCTTCTCATTGCAGTGGCTTCTTTTGTTGTGGAGCACGGGCTCTAGGCACGCAGCCTTCAGTAGTTGTGGCTCGTGGGCTCTAGATCACAGGCTCAGTAGTTGTGGCACACGGGCTTAGTTGCTCCGCGGCATGTGGGATCTTCCTGTACCAGGGCTCGAGCCCATGTCCCCTGCACTGGCAGGTGGATTCTTAACCACTGCGCCACCAGGGAAGCCCTCTCCTGAGCTCTTTATGCCTACCAATGCCAACAAGAGTAGGAAGGGAAACAAGCCTGTGCCCAGGGGCCCCTGGCATGTTACAACCATGGTTGCACTTAACATTTACAGCTCCATGAGGTAGGTAATAATAGTCAGAATTTATGGTTAAGGAAGTCTAGCTCTGTGCAGGCTCATAACGTTTTTAAGGTCATAAGGCGAGTTGGTTTCAGACACAGTTAAGTTACTCTTACTGCAGAGCTGTTGTCTTTTTCATTACATCATGCCTCTTTTTTTTTCTTTTTATTATTGAAGTATAGTTGACTTACAATATTGTATTAGTTTCATTTGTACAACATAGAAATTTGATATTTTTAGAGATCATACTCCATACACAGTTATCATAAATATTGACTATATTCCCTGTGCTGTACATTACATCCTTGTAACTTCTTTATTTTATACCAAGCAGTTTGTACCTCATAATCCCCTTCACCTATTTTGCCCTTCCCCCTTTGCAAAAACATGAACAGATCTGGAGGGTATTATGCTTAGTGAAATAAGTCAGAAAAGGAAAGACAAATAATGTATGTTCTCATTTATATGTAGAATCTAAAAAATAAAACAAATAAATAAATATAACAAACATAATTGAACTCATAGAAAACATCATATCTCTTTCAAGCTCTCCAGTGCCTTCCGTCTCAAGTGTCACAGTGCAACTTTACAAGCTAATGGAGTGAGGAAAAAAAAGTCAAACCATTCCCCAGCTGATGATTACATGTGGTAGAGTGTGATGGCATCCTTAGAGAAAATGCCATGGGATTCCAGTCCAAAGCAGGGGCGGGGAACTTGTGGTTGAATAGAACCAGGGGTACTTTATGGAGGAGGTGACACTGAAGATGGATTTGAAATGCAGGTAAGATTTGGCAGTGGAGCAGAAGGAGTACTGCAGGCAAGGAAGAGGCCGCCTAAATGACAGAAAAGCTTACTGAAGATCTGTGTCACGTCTAGCTGGAGATTTTGTGGGAGAATAAATCTCTGAATTAAGTGTAACGGAATGTTCCGTGGCTGAAAAGAAGCCCCAAATGTATGTCAAATAGGTACAGTTAGAGGAAAAGAAAACCTGACATTTCAAAGCTTCAAACTAATACTTGTTATCCACCAAGGAAAACAGAATTTACCTTTGGACCAGGATAATCCATTGTTTGGTGAAAATCATTTTATTCAGAATTACTAATTATGTACACTTGTTATGGCCAGGCGCAGGGGAGAGGCAAACAGAAACGATGTGGTTCCTCCCCTGCTGGGGCTCAGGAGCCTGTTTGGAAAGACAAGCATTATGTGCGTCATGAAGGATAAGCACAGACTTACGGGAGAGACAGTCCTGACTTTGTCTGAGGATGCTGGAGGAGAGGTCTCAGAAGGTCATCTGGAATTTGCAAGATTCAGGGATGAGTAGCAGGGTGGGGAGGAATGGTGTCCCAGGCAGTGGGAACAGCATGTGCAAAGGCCCTAGTGTAAGGAATCATTTAGCTGCTTACCTTTTTCAAGGACTGAAGGGGGACCCGTGAAGCTGAAGTTCAGACGGCAAAGCAGAGAGCAGCAAAAGGGGGTACTGGAGAATAGTCAAAGTCCGGGTGCTCACAGCCTTCTGGGGGAAGGGGATTTTATTCTGAGCACCATGAATCTGTCTCTTCTGCAAGTGAAGGAGTGTCACAATGACCCCCAGAACACATGAAAAGAAAGTATTACTCCTGAAGTTGCAACAAAGTTTGCAGAGATATGGTTCTTCCTAAAAACAGGAAGAATTTGCAAACTGGCAGCCTACCTCTTCCATGTATTCATTGGAATTCAGGTCAGTTGAGGTTCATTGTTGGCGAGCCCCCCAGGGCACAGGGAACTGCATGCACGTTTGCTCTCTGTTTACCTCTAGCTGGAGACCGTGAAACAGGAGACTCACAGTCCCACTCTTAACATCCTACGCACAGAATTTAAGACTGAATAACCCAACATGTACTGGACTTCAGCCATTATGTGCTGATGGAATTTTGTTCTCCTTTTAGGGCTGCAATTTAGAACCACACCCCTGTGGACGAGAATAGGATTCCCCAACGGGGGAAGTGATATTCCCACTATCATTCGTCCTAGGATGAGACAAATTTGGGAATAAGAAAGTAGGGTGGGGAGGCTGGCTTCAGACCAGAGAAAGGTGACCCTCTTTTCTCTCTGAGACCATAATGAGGGTCAGGCCCTAGGAACTTTTATGGTGGGCAGAGCAGCTTGCAGACTGGCCAGCATCACAGAGGGAGCCCTATACGAACAGACAGATGGTGGATTTGAGTCTGTAGACATTGAAAGTTGTCAGATCTTTGAATGGTTGCAACTTACTCTCTGTGTTGTTCTGTTATCCTCAGGGTATTGCTGTGGTTAGGGGAAAGCATGGGGTCTGGAAATGCAGTCAAGTGGGAAAACATGAGATACTTATTCCAGAGCACACCTGAAATAGGAAAGGAACTGGGAGCCCAGAGGTAGGTTGGAGTCTGAAGAAGGAGCTCTTACTTTGTGGTGTGAGAATTTAATGGGAATGTGACCTTATACATTGTCCCAGGTTGGAGAAGTCTGGCCAAACCAGTAGAAGGATGGAGAGACGAGAACGTGGCTGGAGGTCTGGAGAGGACTTTGAAAGGAATGGATGCGTAGAACCCCAGCGTGGGTTTGGAGCACATATGTAGGTTGGTGCTGCTGGGGCTTAAATCACAGTGGGGTGTTGGGAGACGAGGATGAAATCTAAATAAACAGGATTCCGTGAGGAATCTCATATGTCATGCCAAGAAGTTTGGATATGGAAAATTGTTGTCTTTACACAGGGGAATGGCATATTCAGATTTGGATTTGAGAAAGGTTCCTCTAGTTTCAGTGGAAGGAATGAAGCAAAGGAGGTACGTTTGGTGCCAGCTCTCCAGGTGAAAGGCAAGAAAAGTATATCTTAAGTCAGTGATGATCAGGCTAGAGAGAAGGAGACATCTGATATGGTAGGAAGTGGAATCATAGAAACTGGGGATTGATTGAGTGTTGGTGGATGGAGAGGTGAGATTCCCAGTTTATGTACTTGTCTGCAGGTATTTCAAATAACTAGCATCATCTATTTAAAAGGGATGAACAAATAATTGTCTTGGTCAAACTGTCTCATTTCCTGATTAGTATGAGTTTATACCTGGATGGGTCAAATACTCATCAAGCCATTATTAGAATAAAGAGACAAATGTCATTTCCTGTTTCAAAACAGAATGCTTAGGAATTGCAGCAGGTCTGTAGACGAGCAACATGAGAGCTACAGTAGATGGAGACTTTCCAGTAAGCTCTAGGGAGTTGGGGTCATATGAAGGCAAAAAGTAGAATATTTAAATGGAATAAGTGGCATATTTAAATGGAATATTTAAGACTCAAGCACAATCATTTACATTCAGATGTTTGTTATCATGGAGCTAACCAAAACAACTGACTTCCAATACGTAAGTTGTTCCTGGGGGAGGATACTGTCTGATATTTTTTCTCCAGGAAGGGTGGAGGAGAAATGAATGGTCTTACTTCCTAGCTAGCATGTTTGATCAGTGAGCAGGAGGAAGGATGCCTTCAGGCTTGGTTGAACACTGCCAGCAAAGGATGGCGTTGAGGCTGGAGCTCTGGAATCTCCTCAGATACCTCCGGCTCTCCTGGATGCTTTAAGAACTTTCTCATCTGGAAGCTGGAGATGGGAACTTATGACTTCAGGTATCCATTCAGCTCTGAAATTTTATATTCGTTCCACTGTGAGGCTCCTTTTATGTTTGCTGAAGGGTAAAGCCAAAGCAGGCATTTCATCTTCAGGAGGAGAAATTGTATCTTTGCCTCTAATTAAAATTATGACCATACAAATGTTCCTACAGTATTTGTGATGGTTCTCATCCTTCTGAAGAACTAATCACTTGATAGGAGTGAGCATTAACAGCCTGAAGAAAAATATACATTAAATGTAGGTCCCGTTCATTTATAATTTGTGATTATCTGAATTAAAGTAGACCTAGAAATTACATTTGCAGAAGTTTATGGAAAAATAGAAGAATGATGTAGGTAAGGAAACATGTTTATGGACAGGTAGCCCTTTCTGAAGCAAACTTTTAAATTATTAATAAGATATCTATAAATGTGATACCAGTACATTTAATATCTACCTCTTCTGTTGCCCTGGAAGATGAGTGA
Source organism: Lagenorhynchus albirostris (assembly GCF_949774975.1). NCBI lineage: Eukaryota > Metazoa > Chordata > Mammalia > Artiodactyla > Delphinidae > Lagenorhynchus > Lagenorhynchus albirostris. Next base: position 80,609,013 of record NC_083107.1, on the reverse strand, counting down.
AGTTTTTCTAAGTTTCTTTTTCCTTCCCTCCCTGTGCCAGAAAGAACGGACTCCCTACCTACCCCATCACTCTGCATGGCTATTCAGCAGTTGTCAGATGACAGCAGGATGAGGTTTGTGGGTTGTCTTCCCCACTAGACCTGGAGCTCCAGGACATCGCTGGCCAGGACTTACTGCTGTCTGTATTTCTGGCTTCTGGCCCAGAGCTCTGCACAGATTAGAGGCTCAGTCGTTACATGTTGGATGGAAAAGTTCTTCACCAAAATGATAAAGGACCACTAATGAATAGCAGTATTAATTAAACCTATTTGAAGGCAAAAGAGCTTTGCTGTAGAACAGGGTGTCACAAAGTCAAATGCTTAAAAAATTCATATATCCATGAATCTGATATGCTGGTGGCCTGGGTCAAAAACAAGAAGAGAGTGTGTGGCCTGTGACCCAGTCGAGGAGGGCATGCCTTCCCTAAAATCCTTCTTAATCAATTTAGAAAAAGAGAGAAAGCATAAGAGAAAATCCCTAAGAGGTACATGGCTCACCTCATGCACTCAAATTATAGGCAAGAATGTGAGCTCCATGAGGACAGACACGCTGTGTTGACTGTCTTCACCGCTGTATCTCTAGCGCTAAGGACTGCAGCTGGCACAGCGAACAATAATAAGTATTTTTATATGAATTATTGAGTCAAATAAAACACTTCTATAGGCTTGATTCAGCCCTTGGGAGAGCCAATTTGCAACCTCATTTTATAAAGCATTCTTTAATCCATTCTTTTCCCTAATTTGGACTGGCTTCTTTTCTCTACGAACCCAATACCTATTAAAAGCACAGAATTTTAGCATGAAATGATCTCCTTCCAATTTAGATCATTTGTTTTTATTGGTCTTGACTCTATAATTTCTGATACTATTTTGTTTCTTAAAAAGGAAGCAACAAACCAAATCTCCCCCCTCTCCCACCCCCCAGAACCCCACCAAAACCAAAAACACAACCATCGACACCCTTTAATGGGTTAACCCTGGACCCATACTGCTTTTTCTGTAAGTCTGGGTCATTTGCTTATAAGTCGATGAATTGACTGAGTTTTCTGGTGTGGTGTAGAGCAAGGTTCAGTGGGGCTTGTGTATTATTGGAAAGCAGATTTCCACTCAATGAGTCATTAAAAATACCCCAAGAGGATGGTTGGGCAAGACTGGGTAATTAATAACATTAAGAAATTATGTTTTAAGTATGAGGATAGTATTTTGCTTATGTTTCTGAAAAACTTTATCTCAGATATATATTTATATATTGAATTTTATATAGTGACAGGACATTATGCTTGGGATTTGCTTTCGAATAATCAAAGAAGAATGCGAGTGGTGGAGTTAGATGAAATAAGATTGGCCATGGGCTGATAATTGTGGAAACTAGGTGACAGACACATGGAGTTTACCACACTATTCTCTCTACTTGTGTATGTATTTAAAATTTTCCATTTTCAAAAAAGATGGTAAAAACCTCCAAAGTAATCTTTTCAGATTTACCGTTGGTGATCAACGGTACTTATATTTTATTGAACCTATATTTTAATATACCTTACATTGCTAAATATAGTAAATAAATTACTTATATTGCAAAATATAGCTTTATTTTGTGAAGTGTGCCTTTAATTTATCAGTTGGACCTACATTTAGCTCAGCTCAGCTGTGGAACTAACCTAACAGGGATCACAATGATTCGCCAAGAATGTCAGATCACCGTATTTCGTCTCTTCACTTTATAGGATAAGGAATTGAGCTTGGCAGTGTTAGTATTTGTTCAAGGTCAAGTTTGTTTGTTTCTAGGGGTTTCTGGCTATCAGTTGAGATCAGGGAAAGTGGGAAAAAGTGGAGGATTCAGGGAACTTAGCCTGGAATACCAAACTGAGGAACTTGGCTTTGGTGTGAGAGGCAAAGTAGAGCGAATGTTTCTAGGGTGGGAAGGAGATGTCGAAGCAGGTGCCGGGGATGGGGGCTTGGGGAGAACATTGTCTAATATGCAGACTAGACATCAGCTGGGAAACTCTGCCTCAGGTTTTTCGTAACTCCAGATTCAAGCCCCACTGACATCTGGATTCCAGAAGTGGGTGTGGAAGAAGCCAGAAGACCATGCTGAGGCCGGATCAGCAGGTGTTGTGGTCCATTAGTTTTCCAGGGCAGGAAGAGGAGAAAAGCATGGGGAAGGGTCCTTGTTCTGTGTGGTCTTCAGATACATTTTGCCTCCTTTAGATAAGGACTAATGACTATATGCTAAAGGCTGGGCAGGCAGTATAAGAGACCAAGGCAAAGACAAAAGCAAATTTATTCTCATATAGACGAACTTAATAACTCAGTTCAACATCATACAACATCATACACGTCAGGTAAGCACTGCTGAACTTGGACTTGTTTAAAAACAAATAGATGCTACTTATCAAGACCACAAAATTAAATATTATATGTACATATGCAAGCTGAAAAACAGCTGTGTTTTTCTGCTTTAGACTAGAACACAGCAGGCATCTTTCCACACTATTTCAGTTCTAAGGAGCAAAAAAACATAGACAAAGCAGGAAAAATGGACAATAAGCTACATGCTGGCATTTAGTTTGAAAAAGCCTAATTTTTAAAGAACCAGAGAAATGTAGGTGGAGGATCGACCGTGTCTTTCCACTCTCATTGCTCCTGACTTCTTCCAAGGCTTAGAAATAAACATGCCCAGGATTATAGTCCAAAAGATCTCCCTAACATTTTATCATGCCTTCAAAATGAGCCAGTCTCTATTTTTAAATACGATTTAGTAAAAGGAGCATTGCTTTTGGAATCAGTGATACTGACAATTAAATTCCAGGCTAGATGACCAGAGGTAAGTTACCTGGAGCCTTGGCTTCCTGATTGTATAATGGAAAGATTTTACTACTCACACTACAGTACTGCAAACACTGAAGATGTTCATGCTTTCCTGTGCCCAACCATTGACAATAATTAAAACTCCAGAGGGTCAAAATATTTTACTTTTAAAACATGAGGAATATAGACATGTAGCTTCCACACAAGATTATACATCCTTGAACCCTGTGCCAAGGTCATTGCCTACAACAGGATGGTTGCTCAGTAAATGTCTAAGTGAAATCCCTTGGTTAAAAAAATTATTTGTGCACTTATTTGTATCAGCAATTGGTGAACTTCATTCCTCTTCCATTAGATTCCAATGATCCAGAACAATAAGGGTATCTTTTTTTGAGAAACAGGGATTAATACCAACTGCTAAAAATAAATCCAGGCACCAGGCTAAGAGTATTTGCCATCCCAAATTAAGATGTGATTGGCAGTAGGGCAATAACTCACAAATATTTATTGAAACCCCAGTTTCCTTTCAAATAAAAATGGAAGGTAGATTTTTTTTCCCCATGCTTTCCTCAAACAGAAGCACCCTTTCCCCTTGCTTATGTTCCAAAGTGCAAGCAAAATGTATGGTTGTAAACCACCAGTACCAGCAAAGCCAGCCTGTCATGGCTATTTTGCAGAGGGACACATCAGCTGGAAGCTTTTTCAACGACATGATAAAGGGTTCATGTTGTGAATATTGTGTGTGGTAGGCAGAATGACTCTCCAAAGATGCCCATGTGCTAATCCCTGGAATTGGGAATATGTTACTTTGCAAAGAAAAAGGAAATTGACAAAGGAGCTGAGAGAGACTCCTAGCTGACAGCCAGTAGGAAGTGTGCACCTCAGTCCTACAACCACAGGAATTGAATTCCGCTAACAATTTGAATGAGCCTACAAGTGAATTTTCCCCCAGAGCCTCCAGATAAGCACCCAGCTATCTGACACCTTGATTATAGCCTTGTGAAATATGGAACAGAGCAACAGCTAAGCCCACCTGGACTTCTGACCTATAGGGCTGGGAGATAATAGATTTGTGTGATTTTAAGCCTCTTAGTATGTGTTAATTTGTTATAGCAAGGAAAGACAACTAACATAAAATGAAATCCTAAAAACATAGGCTTGAAGAGTGGGTTCCCTTTAGCAATAGACATGGATACCCCTTAAAGAGATGAAACTTGTGAGGAAGATATAAGGGACCCCAAATCAAAGAGGTCCAAGAGTTTCAAAAATATTTCTAGAAAATGTGAAGCCTGTTGTTGCCTTCAAAACTGGGATTAAAAAGTAGAATATTTGAAATCAGCATCTCTTGTTTTGAGTACCATTTATAAATTTAAAGTCAGATTTCATTTGTAAGTTTTCATAGTAGGCATATATTTCGTAGCTAAAGCAAACTGTTATTACACATGTACACATTTACAAGTTGAATTCATTTTAAAAAAAGTTTAATTTTTGTAACAATTAAAGTGACAATATTCTGAACAGTTAGGAATCAAGCATTTCAAGATTTAGCAAAAATTTCTCGTGTGTGCGTGTGTGTGTGTGTGTGCGTGTAGGGAAAACAGGAGTATATCTAAATGATATGAGTACATGGCGATACAGTAAGGCTGTTTAGAGCAGCCAAATAAAAAATATTCCCCAATGAAATGCTACTTAATCTGTGCTTTGAATATGATATAGTGTTGAAGGTGGAGGGTGGGGAGTAGACTTTAGAGAGGCTAGAGATAGAGAATTCTAGGGAACAGTATCTGCAAAATCACGGAGACACACATGAGGCTGGTTTGTTGGGGGCCAGGTGCAAAGGGCTGCCTCCTCCATGCTGCCAATTATAGATTCGGAAAAAAAGTCACTCTTTTCCTATACTTCACTACTCAGAATAGGTCTATTAAAGACAGCCAGTTAATACAAACATCTCCTCTGGCTGCGTGAATTGGTACATACTTGTCCAAGTGTGTTGGATTTGATTTGTTGTACTCTTTCTCTAAAATAAAGCCATCTGGGAGATGGGAGAACTTTTTTTTTTTAATTGAGTGATACCTTGAAGTCATACTCTGGATTTGTACTTCTACTCAGACTACTGAAATACACAAAGAATATTCTGCAAGAAAAAAGAGAGTTCACCACAACCTCAGTAGAGTTTGGCTTCATAAAAAGCCAGTTGGCTGTGTTATGGCTGCTTTTGATGGTAATGGGATTTTCCATAGTCTGGCACTAAATCCAGGATCATCAGGCAAAAATAAAATCTTTAAGAATGTAGGAATATCTGTTCAGAAACAGAACATCCACTCTTAACTGATGTGGAAAAAGGATGTTTCTTTGAGTATGGCTCCTGAACAATCCTACATTCAAGTAATTTCCTTGAGCCTTTGAAAAATGTTCTCCATTTGGCAGAATAGAGATAATAAATGATGTGCTTTTTAGCAATTCACCTAGGAGCAATAAGAGAATGACAAGCTTGCAACTCTTCTTCCCCCCACTTAGTAGACTAGCTATAAGTTCCAAAATACAAAGGGATATTTTTAGAAGCAGATCTGTAAGCACATTGTACCCAAGATGGGATTTGAGTGAACTCAATACAGAAAAGTCATTTTACAATCTGGAGCCATATCACATGGAGAATGTGTTAAATAATACTTTTCTTTCCAGAATGATTGTATCCTGTATAATGAATTTCTTACTGTAACTTCATTAAAAAAATTATCTTCAGCTACAACTAACAAGTTTTAACTAGGGTTAGGTAAAGATCTCATTTCCATGGTAGATTCCAACTTCCTATGACTTTTGTTCTAATAAACTAGCACTAAATTAACACATATTCCATTCTGCCCTATTGTCTGTACCACTGCAACGTTTAATGTTTAGTTCAATTATGTGCAGAGACCCAATATCCTGCAGATGCCCCCTGACAGTCACTTTGAGTTTTGCTGCTCTTAATCCTCACAAGGGCTCTGTGAATGGGCTCATGGAGCCTTTTAAGGTTGTGTGAATATTCAGTGAGATAATCCACATAAAGCATAGAGCCTGGAACGTAGTAACAAGCCATTAAAGTGTAGCAATTCTATCCTAATTTCTACCATATCAGTCAGAGTTCAATGGCATGTGCAGTTGAACAATGGCAGAGCCAGGGTTCTGTATGCCCCACGTCTGCACGTACCTGAAGCGTGTACTTTCCTTGACTTCATGCTTAATGCTTTTGTGGACTCTGCTGAAACAAACTTCAACCAATTTTAAAAAGAAATAAAAATTTGTAAGAATTTTATGACAAATTGTAAAAAAGTCAAAAGAGGAGAGATAGGGAAATATTTGCAACACAGATGATAGAAAAATATTTTAATACATGCAGAACTTCTACAAGCTCATAAAAGAGACAAACAAATAGAAATTTGGGCAAACTATTTAAACTAATAATTTATAGAAGAGAAAATAAAATGGCCAATAAACATATAATATGATATTCATACTCTCTAGTAGTCAAATAAACACAAATTAAAGAAACAATATGATATTCAATTCTCAAACTGACAAAAATATAAAAAGGATGTAAAGGCCTGGACACCCTTGGGCTGGTGAGGGTGTGAATTGCTATACCGCCTCTAAAATTAATCTAGAACTATCTAGTAAAAGTAAAAATTCAAAAACACTTTTCCCTAGTAACCCCAGTTTGGGAGTTTAATAGCAGCTAAACGGAAGCGTGAAATTAAAGTGAATGGGAAGTTGATTCTTAACTTTGTATATTTTTGCATTCTGTTGCTTGATTGCTTAATAAAATAAGCATGTAATGCTCATGTGATTTATATATATTATCTAACACATATATATACATCACATGAGCATTACATGATATATTATATCATGTAATATATATATATTACATGATATTATATATAATATCATTCTGTTTAGCTGCTATTGCTCATGTGATATATGTATATATAATATATATAATGAGGTGATATAATATATGAGATATATATATAATGAGATGTCCACAAAACTTTAGGACAAACTTAAGTGGCTTAGGTGGCTTCAGTGGCAGTTCAGAAAGTTCAGAATAAGGTAAGTTACAGTCTTTTCCATTCTCTGGTGGACATACCACATATGGTATCATCTGCCCAGTCTAAATGTTGGAGGATGACATGGTTATTCACAAATTGAAGAAACTCCAGAAAAGGGAAAACAGAATAATGAAAGACTGGAAGTCACATCTCATATGCAAAGATTTAATGACCTGAGTGATGTAAATTAACAGCTTCCTGTCCTTCACTCTTCAACCCTCTGCAAATAGACCTTGCTAGTCCATGACCTATTTATCAAATCCAAAGGCTGTTTTTTTTTTTTATTTGAGCTGTGATGGAGATTACATGAAATATACAAAAACTTTAAAAAGGTTTCTGGCATGCAGAAATTCTTAATAAATATCATTGTTATTGTTGGTGTCTTTGAATGGCCCGATAAAAACACTCCTCTTTCCCCACTTTAGTTCTAAATCAAACGACAAATAAGACAAAGAATTGTCAGGTGGAGACCAAATTACCACCATTATCACTGGGATGGAAAGCATGCTTCCTGATTTTAATGCCAAAATTAGTGAGACTCATCTTCCTTTAGAACAGGCAGCAAGAAAAACAGTGAGTGTGTCTCGAGCTGGATTCTAGCAACAAAGATACATTTGCATCTCTGGATCTTCTTGTTCCCAAGAGAAAGAGGAAAGGAAAGGATATGAATATTTTGTTTCATTTTTCAGGCACCTCAGTCTGATATCTCACTACCTTCTCCTGGGCAGAGTTAAGTGGGAGAATGGAGAGAGATCAGGAGTGATAAGGTAATAAACTCTCTCCATGTGGAAGGAAATATCTAGAATGGGGAAGAACTACCTCTGCAAACATCATATGATTATTATAGTGACTGCATTCTCTGGTCTCAGCTCACATTTAGACTAGATCTATAATGTTCCATTTATGCTTAACAATGTGGATCTGTGATCTGTTTGAAGACAAAAAGATGATTTTCAACAGGAAATCTGAAAAAGAAAACCACCATGGTTTTCTATGCACACATGTGCAATACAATAAACACCAGAGACTTGATTGCAAGGAAATAACAAAAGAGCTCAAAAGCATCTTATAATTCCTCCATATGACTAAACAACTACAGAATCAGAAAAAAAATGAAAGAAATACCTTAATCAATAAAAAGTTAACCAAGATATTTAAATTATATTAAAATAAATTGAATAGCAATGGTTCTCACTCAGTATGGCCAAACAGGAAAACAAGTTAATTAATTGTTTCAAGTGCAATAGACAATAATTATTGTTTTGAATAGGTTTTAAAACACTTTCTATTCATTTTCAAAAGTGATAGTGCACAGATTTGCTTTCCTAAACCAAAGTAATTTCCAAGTCAAATTTTAGAGTGTCTCCATTATTTTTCTTCATTAATTTCAGGCAATTACAGAAATTAATTCAAAACTCTTCACCTGTGGTTCAAGATTACAAACTAAAAAAGTAAAATTAATATTGCTCTCGTGCTCAGAAAGTTTTAAGAAAATAAAGTTCACTTCATGTTTTAAAATAGATACAAATCATTTCATATTTTAAAGTAGGTGCAACTCAGCCCAAATTACACTGTAAAATTAGCATTTCTCTATACATGGATGATTAAAGGAAAACACTTAAAAGAAGTATATTTAGGAAAAATGTTTTAAGTACTGCTACTCCCAAAGGGGTTGAGTGGCAAGAATGGAAGGTAGACGAAAGAGTAAAGGCTCTTGTGAGAGACTCTTGCAGATTTTGGTGATCCAAGAAATACTTTACTGCAGACATTTATGCAGCTTATGATACCCATCCTGTTTTCCTGACCTTGGCTAACTGGCCTAGAAGTTAGTGAGAAGCTACCAGTATGAGCATGAGGTGGTCAAATCCTCAAAAATGGTGTGGCACTGACTACCATTAACCATCCATCCACATTGGATACTGCAAACCACCCCACATCAACCATATATCCTCTTGAAGGACTACACGTGGGACCAGAGAGAAAGTGGTCTCTTGAGTCAATTCATTTTCTGAGTAAAGCCTCCTCTATAAGGCCTCTTGGTTTTGGGGTGACCATTTCATTGTTCAGGTGACTATTTCTTTCTTTTTTTTTTTTCAGGTGACTATTTCTAACATAGCTCCTTATTTTCCTTTATTCTAGCAATTAAGTCATAACGAAGCTAACCTAGGGTTCTTGTGGCTTTATATACTGAAAGAATCGGACATACTCATGTTGCTAAATCTAATAGACAATTTCAATACTCTTCTTATGTGATCTTTCAATAGCATTTGGTAAAGCTGGCGATCCTCTCCTTGAAAATCTTTATTCTCTTGGCAAGTGACTTTCCAGACCATAGTATTTCCCCCCATAGATGTTTCCTTCTTAAAGAAATCCATCTATGCCCAGGGCTGAAACTACCATATTTGCATGGGTGACATCCAAATAAACATTTCCAGTTTCTTAGCTCTAGACCACACCACCATTTCTAAAAGCCCATTAGGAGGTTCCACAGACTCCGCTAGTTTAATACAGGTTGATCTGAACTCATCACTTTCTCCCTAAATCTACCTTTCCTCCTCTGTTCCCTAGTTAGACGGTGACCCTGGAATTCCTTCTCCACATTCCTTCCCCTTCCTCCATGTTTTATTAGAAAATTATTTATTTATTAGATTTTATTAAATTTATTAATTAAATTTATTAAATTAAATTTAAATTTATTAAATTTATTAAATTATTTATTTATTAGAAATTTATTTATTAGAAAATTTTCTAATTTATTAGAAAATTAGAAAATTCCCAAATTTCTCCCGGCTCGAAATATAATTATCTGCAATTCTGAGTGACTCATTTGCAGGAAAGCCCTGCTTAGTTCAAGTATTAAAGCATTTATATTTTTAATTAAAAGTTAAAAAGATTAATTATTTCTGTTATATAAAAATACATAAGGAATGTGCTCATGTACCAGCTTATGGGATAGTTTAACTGATGTCCTCTGTGAGTCCTGCCTTTGTGACATTCCCTTCTCTCCCAATCTCACACCAAATGCAATCACTAACATGGATTGTTTATATTCACAAGAATTTCCATTAACTTTTACAAATATGTATATGTATCTCTAAAACAATGTGGTATTATTTTGCACATTTAAAAATTTTATATGAATTATGTCATACTAATGTATTTTTTGCAACTTGACTTTTTAATGTTCAATATTTTCTTTGTGAAATATATGTATGGATAGACAGTAGTCCTCCCTATTCGTGAGGAATACATTTCCCCAGTGGATTCCTGAAACCAGGGATAGTACCAAACCCTAAATACACTATGCTTTTCCCATACTAATGGGTGAATGGCGTATACAGCATGGACATGCTGAATAAAGCGATGATTAACATCCTGGGCAAGAGGGAGTTGGATGGCGTAAGATTTCATCACGTTACTCAGAATGGCACACAATTTTAAATTTATGAATTTTTTATTTCTGGAATTTTCCATTTAATATTTTCAGACCATGGTTGACCATGGGTACCTGAAACTGTAGAAAACAAAACTGTGGATGAGGGGGGACTACTGTATACATATTTTTTTGTGATATATATATGGATATTTACATAGATAAATGTAGATAATATTAGCTTTTGTTCTTTTCCTTTCACTACTTGATAGTATCCCATTTAATAAAAATTCTTCAGTTTATTTAACTGTTTGTCTTTGGATGCAATATAAGTAATTTCTAACTTTTTGCTATTAAAATCAGTGCTGATCTGAACAGTGATGTACAATATTTTTGTGCATATGTGTAATACGTGCCTGGAAGGGGAGTGCTGGATCTTAAGATAGCAGATTTTCAAATGCATTAGTTATTGCAGTTTTCTCCTTAATTTGTACTTTCACCAGCAGAGTTTAACAGCTCCCTTACTGTATATCATGGCCAAACATAGCATTTATAACTATAATGCATTATAACTAAATTTCCCTCTAAACACTATTTTCTCTGTGTAAATCTCGGTGTGTTGTGTTTTGTTTTTTGTTCATCTCAAAGTATTTTCTAATTTCCCTTGCGATTTCTTCCTTGATCCATTGGTTATTTAGAAGTGTGTTATTCATTTTCACATATTTGTGAAATTCCCAGATTTCCTTCTGTTATTGATTTCTAGTTTCATTCCATTGTGGTCAGAGAACATAATTTGTATGATTTCAATCCTTTTGAATTTACTGAGAAAGGTTTTGTGGCCTAATATATGGTCTATCACAAGAAATATTTCACCTTTACGTGAGAAGAATGTGTATTATGCTGTTATTGGGTAGACAGTTCTATAGATGTCTTTTGGGTGTGCTTGGTTTACGATGCTGTTCAGGTCTTCTATTTCCTTGTTGATCTTCAGCCTAGTTTTTCTATCAATTATTGAAAGTGTGGTGGTATTGAAATCTCCAAGTATTTTTGTTGACTTGTTGACTTGTGTATTTCTCCCTTCAATTCTACCCCTTTTGTGTCATGTGTTTAGAGGTTCTGTCGTTAGGTGCATATATAATTGTTATGGCTTCCTGATGGATTGATCCTTTTATTATAAAATATCCTTCTTTATCTCTAGTAACAATTTTAAGTTAAAGTCTATTTTTGATAATGAAAGTATAGCTATTCACCTATATTTTAGTTACTGTTTGGTTACCTTTTTTTATCCTTTTAATTTCAAACTGTTTCTGTCTATAAATCTAAAGTTGTCTCTTGTAGCTAGAAGATAGTTTGTTTTAAAAAAAATTATTCTGCCTTTCTCTGCCTTCTTCTTTCCTTCCTTCTTTCCTTTCATTTTTCTTTTCTTTCATCCCTTCTTTAGTTAGTAACAATCTTGGTTGCCCACTCCAAAGACTGTAAGAAAATGATTGAAGAACAAGTAGCTTATTTAAGAAATAAATCTGGAGTGGAATTCGGGAAGAAACCAGGAGGGCAAGGCAGCCGGTAACAAATATGTGATCAAAATAGATCCCATTGTGAGAAATCAGAGATTTATCCTACTGGGGAACTGTGGGAGTGAGTGTAGACATGGAATCTCAGATGTATCCACTTATTCACTTGAGTGGTGAGGGAACTGGAACAATTATATACCAACTCATATTAGTAACTAGTTGAGGGAGTATTATTTCTGCTCTTCTCTGGATTTCCACTGGCAAGGGTAAAGTAAGCTTCCACTGCTTGAAAAAGTCCTTAGGCGGTTGGGGGGCAGAGTGCTTGTACCGTAAGGTTATGCCTGAGGGCATGTGGGTAGTAGTCTCACCCTGTCTATTCCATTGTCGCAATATCATCAAGGGACAATTTCAACTTTTTCTCACTGATTTTCTACTCCAATTCTGTTGTATATGAAACATCCATTACATATGTGGGTGTTCTTCTGAGCTTCTTATTCTGTTCCATTGATCTATTTGCTATCTCAGATCAGAGCCTACGCTGTGCCCTTTCTCATTCTTGTTATTGGTAACGTGGGTTTTCTCTGTTTTGTCTCACCGGCCGACAAGCACTGCATCAACTTTATTGGTTTCTTCAGACAATTGGCTTTGTTACATTGATTTTCTCCAGTGATGTTTTCTATTTCATTTATTTCTGCTCTTGAATTTATTTTTTTTACATTCTTCTGTTTTCTTTGGACTTAATTTTCTCCTTTTTTTTCTTTTTTTTGGGGGGGTGTGGAAACTTCATTAACTTGTTACTTCTTTCCTGATACAAGCATATAATACTGCACATTTCCCTTTAGGCACCATTTTAACAGCATCCCACAGTTTTTGGTATGTTGTATTTTCATCATTCAGTTTAAATTATTTTAAAATTTTACTTGTGATTTCTTCTTTGAGCTATGGATTATGCTGAAGTTTTATTTCTGAATATTTGGGAAGTTTTAGATACCTTTTCAGTATTGATTTGTAACTTAATGATGTTGCAGTTAGAGACCATACTTTAACATTTTCATCTCCTCTGTTTTCTTTATTCTCTGTGTGGATTTCTTGAATTTGGATGTTTGATTTTCTAAACTGATCCTCTAATTGTCTCATTCAACCTCTATTATTTTCTTGATCTTTATCTTTCTGTTTTATTTTCTGAGAGATGTCTTTTATTTCATTTTCCACACGGCACTGAAGTTTTTATTACCATCATATCAATTATTTGATACCATCTGACTTGATATTTTTTAACCATCTAGTTTTGCAACCTCTGTTCTGCAAGTGCAAATTCAGTTAATTTATATCTTGTGATTACTTACATAATTGAATTTATATCTGCTATCTTATATTTTATTTTCTATTTTTTCTGCTCCTTTTATGATTTTTTTCTTAATGAAGAATTTTTAAAGATTCTCTTTTAACTTCTCTACTAGTTTTGAAGTTATAACCACTGTTTATATTCCAGTGGTTATATTAAAGTAGTAATGTGTATATTGTAATACTTATCTTACAAAATATATAGTTAAGCACTCCCTCTGCTACCCTCCCCAATAGACTTTAAAATATTTCACCTCTGGTCACTATCCCTCCTCCACACACCATACCATTTTCTATGTTTATGAATTCTTAGAAGAGACTTTATCTTTTTTTAATACAACAAAGATAGAAAAGTCCCTCATTGCCTGTCTTTACCTCTGGGTGGATATTATCAAGTTCATCATTTCTGTCAAGTACAAGAATACTGACTTGTGATAGCAGGTCTCAGCTCATGTTCCCCATCTTAGCAATCCAATGAATTTCCCTTGGAGTTGTTGCATCTCCTGTGTCTAGTTTAATTAGGTCAGCAGATGCTACTTCAGTAGCCTTGAATTCAGCAAAAAACTTAACACTCTAACTTCTATCTCTCTTTTAATTTTGGCCTTTTGTAATTTTTCTTCTTTTTTTCACAAACTATACTAAAAAGATGCTTTAAAACTTTTATGCTTTACTCTTAGTATTTGAATTGAGAGGTTTTTTTTTTTTACAGTGAATCTTTTTTTTTGTGCTTGTGACATAACGCCAAAAATAAAAAGCTTGTATTAGTATTTGACTATTTAAGTTATTTTTTGATTTCTTTTATCTTTATTATTTCATTCTGATCTATTAACTGTAGTTTTCTGATGCTAACTGCCTTGATAATACTCCAATGGCTATGCAAACCAGTGTTGAGTAGGAGAAATAATGCATGAATAGCTGTATAAACTCTGAAGTATCATATAAAATTTTTGTCACAAACATTTACCAAGAGTTTCTTACATGTTAAACACTTTGCTGGGTTCTTTGCAAATGCTGAACTACTCTTCACAACAGCATTCACTCATCAAGAGTTGTAACACAGGAAGAAAGGGATCAGGTTTCTCAAAACCATCTAGTCGTTGGAGGTCAAGCTGGGATTTGAACTCATGTCCACCTGATTCCAAAATATGTTATTTTTAAAGTCTCCAAAAAAGACTGCAAAGTGCTTTGGAACATTTCAAAAGGGCTACTCTACTAATGCAAAAGCAGGTTGCTAACAATTGAAACCATTAAAGAGCATTCTTGTCTGAGTGCTTGGCAAAAGAATTAATCCAAGTGGCCACAGTTTCCTAGATAGCTAGATAATTATTTCCTACTTTTGCCCAGAATTCTTTCATTTAACACACAAATTTAGCTACCTGCTGATAATATGTGGGAGGCATTGGGAATAATTCAGAGTCATGTACTTTAATTTTGATAAGGTAGATATCCAGCCCACACATGAGTAAATAATCAAAAATAGGAGACAAAATTTAAAATATAATAGGTGCTAAGGGTTAAGAGTGGTATTTATTTTAAGCAACATTCCCAATGAGAGATAGGTTATCTGGTCATGCCTAAGAAGTGCGACGGACTTCTTAAAATGTTTCTAAAATAACAATTCTCCATCTGTCAAAAATAAATGAGCATGCACTCATTTGATAAAGCAATGTAGATCTGAACAGGTGAAGTAGGTAGAGGTGAGCATTGTAGTTTTTGTTAATAATTTTTCTTAAGAATAATTAAGGAGTCCAGGTTCTGTAACCTCTTAACTGAAATCTTCCGATTAGACTGATGAAGCTCACTCAAACTTTGTTGAAACAACTTTTCTATTAATAGACCTCTTTCAAACCAACAGTGCAGCTTCCTCTTTTTCCAAGATTAACATTTAGGTTTTCTGATCACACGTTTCATTCTTCAGCAACAAAAGATGACTCTGGCACTTTCTCTGGTCCTTTCCACGCTCCCACCTCTCCTATCCCCTTGACATACACCTTCTCTCCATTTGTTTCTGAACCGTTGCTAAAATAAAAGGATGAGTCATCCTAGTGGTGCTCAAATGGAAAACTCATGTGGATTTTCCAAGTATTGAAAAGCATACTGAGTAAATTATTAGAGAACTTTAGAGCGTAATGGAATACTTTTTGATGACTGGGAATCCTTGCTTAATCAGCTCTAATGGAAAGATGGCCTATTTTACGCCACTGCCAAAGACTGCATCTGCTGGGGATTTGACAGTATATTACTTGCCATTCTAACTCCCTTGTATCCAAAAAACAAAAACAAAAGAACAAAAACAAAATTCTTACCAAACTTCTTTCACTCACAAATGATTATCACATTTAAATGAGTCTTATTTCGGGTATCCTTCAAAGGAAGAGTGAGGTTTGGTCCTCTTGCAAAGTTTGCTGCACACCTACCCTGCATCCAGTTCTTCTGCAGCTGGTGTTTAGGACCATCTTCTTCTTTATCTAATGACCTTGTTCACAAATCGTTGTACTATCCAGTTACTACTTTTGTTTATGTGTGTCTAGGGTTGGTGCAGTACGGAAAAGGGCAGGCAGGAGGGTAGGATAGACATTTAATTATCTTAATGGAGAGATGGGAGATTAGGGCTCAAGAAACTTCAATTTAAGGCCTTACAAGGTTCCTATCTGATGAGAAATGTGTCCTTGGAACATCTCTGAACCTCATTTTTCTAATCTATAACATGTGGCAAATAGTACCTGACAGATTGTTCTGAGAATTACATAGTATAGGCAGGAGTTGGAAAAGCTAATGGCATCTGGATCAGAAGTGCTAAGAGATAGTTTAGGGACAGGCTATAGGCAAAAACACCCATTAAGTCTGCTCAGTTATTTCACAATCAAACTCATGTTTTAGAGAATGTAAACATTTAATCTTTATTCTCAATAATACACATGACTTATTTATAATGTTAGTGTATTTTAGAATAGTCGTCTATTTACACCTCACCCATGCCGCACCCAATAT
Source organism: Lagenorhynchus albirostris (assembly GCF_949774975.1). Taxonomy (NCBI): domain Eukaryota; kingdom Metazoa; phylum Chordata; class Mammalia; order Artiodactyla; family Delphinidae; genus Lagenorhynchus; species Lagenorhynchus albirostris. The sequence continues at coordinate 80,592,857 of NC_083107.1, read as the reverse complement.
CCATAGCAATTTTTCAGAATATCATCTTACATATGAGGTTATTACATCCAAACATTTTCCAGAAACAAAAGAAGATCTTGATAGTCTTCAGACAGTTCCTCAGAGACAATTCATCCCACACTTTTCAGTGACAAGGAGCTCAGCTGAAGAGCAGCCTTAATTCACTGGCAATTCCTTCTTGAATTGAGTCAAAGACGGAGTTCTTATAATTTTCAAGCATTATATTTTCTTGGGTTATTACCTAAAATATTTTGAAACATTTTGCATATTCATCTCAACGTCTTCTTTGTAATTCTTTACAGTTTGTAATTCTTACAACATTCCTTTTGTGCAGGATTTGTAGGTAAAATATTACATATTTATGCTAAAATATTTTTGCTGTTTAAATAAAATGCAAATTTAATTCCTTTGTATTTTTATTGGCTAAATCTGGCAAATGCAAGATAGTTTCCAGAATATTAACCATTCTACTAGCCTCCTCTTTTTTGTCTTTTAGGAGTCAGATGTACCTGGATTCAAGTCTCAGTTCTATAATTTGTAAGCCACATGATCTGGGACAAATTACAATATCTTTCTGAGCCTCCATTTTATCATCTATAATATAGGCATAACACCTCTAAGGGCAAGGACTACACCTGCTCACCAAAATCTGTGCATCCTCTTATTCCAGGGCTCACAGGTAGACTAAACTTCCAGGCTTCTCTTACATTTAGGAATCCCATTTGGTTGACTTTCAGACAATGCAATGGGAGCAGAAGTGACGTGCCATTTGGGTTAAGGCTTTTTAACATGCTCCATGTTCTTCCTTTTGCAAGCTGGGGCTGGGGGCAATGAGGTCTCAGGGATTAGTGAAGCCTTCGAATGAAAGGAGCCTAGATCTCTGAGTCGCCATGTGAAAAAAGAACAAGAACAAAGACAAAAATTTTACATACCAGGAACACTTGTACTCACTCTTTATGTGAGAAAGAAACCAACTTCTGTTGGGTTATACCACTGAACTTTGGAGGTTAATTTGTCCCAGCTGCTACTACTACCATGACTAACATAAAAATTTCTACAGGAAAAAAAATGCTGCTTTAGTAGATACCTAAAATAGATGGCATTCTGTAGAAAACAGTACGGAGGTTTCTCCAAAAACTAAAAATAGAACTACCATATGACCCAGAAATTCCATTGCTTACTATATAACTGAAGAAAACAAAAAGATTATTTCAAAAATACATGCACCCCAATGTTCATAGCAGCATAGCCAAGATGTGGAAGCAACCTAAGTGTCCATCGACAGAGGAATGGAAAACAACAGTTGAAAAGAGAATGGCATCTGGACCCCAAATGGTAAGAGATAATTCTAGGAAAGGCTAGCAACCAAAAAAATGGACCATTAAGTTTACCCAGATAAGCACAAGGAACTCAGCCCTGTGATAAAGATCAGACTAAGGGTTAATAAAGCTTTTCTACTCAGGCTTATTGTTTCAGATGATTCCATGGTATAAAATATGAAGTTGAGAGATGTAAGAATGGGTATTAGGAAACAAAGAAATACGGCAAACTGTATTATCATGTCTGGGAAAAAATGAAGTCTTATACATGGAACTGATTGGTAGAAAACAGATCAGAAACTTTTAAAGGAAGTGTATTAGTTTGCTAGGGCTGCCATAACAAAGGGCTACAAATTGGGATGCTTAAATAACAGAAATGTATTGTCTCACAATTCTGGAAGCTAGAGGTCCAAAACAAGGGTATTGGCAGGGTTGGTTCCTTTTGAGGGCTGTGAGGAAAGATCTGCTCCAGGCCCTGGCTTTTGGCCTGTGGATGGGCTTCTTCATCTTCACATGGCATTCTCCTATATACAAGTCTGTCTCCAATTTCCCCTTGTTATAAGGACACCAGCCATACTGGATTAAGGTCCACCCTAATGACCTTAAGTTAACTTACAAAGATCCTGTCTCCAATAATGTCACATTCTGTGGTACTGGTGGCTAGAACTTCAACATATAAATTTGGGGTGACATAATTCAATCAGTAACTGGAACCTTTTTTTCCTTCCAGTTTTATTGAGACATAATTGACATAGAGCACTGTATACTAAGGTATACAGAATGATGATTTGACTTAGTTACTTATGACTTATGAAATGATGATCACAGTAAGTTTAGTGAATATCCATCATCTCACATAGATACAAAATTTTAGAAAAAAGAAAAAAATTTTCCCTTTGATGAGAACTCTTAGAATTTATTCTCTTAATAACTTTCCTATATAACATACAACAGTGGTGGTGCAGTGGTTAAGAATCCATCTGCCAATGCAGGGGACATGGGTTTGAGTCCTGGTCCGGGAAGATCCCACATGCCGCACAGCAACTAAACCCGTGCGCCACAACTATGGAGCCTGTGCTCTAGAGCCTGCGAGCCACAACTACTGAAACCTGCGTGCCTAGAGCCCGTGCTCTACAACCAGAGAAGCCCACGCACTGCAACAAAGACTAGCCCCTGCTTGACGCAACTAAAGAAAGCCTGCGCGCAGCAACGAAGACCCAACGCAGCCAAAAAAAAATAATAAAATGTTAATTATATTTATCATGTTGTACATTACATACCTAGTGCTTATTTATCTTATAACTGAAAGTTTGTTCCTTTTGACTACTTTCATCCAATTCCCCTCCCTCCACTGGCTGCCTCTGGTAACCACAAATCTGATCTCTTTTTCTGTGAGTTGGTTTGTTTGTTTTTGCAATATAATAGACCTACAATGTAGTGATTCCATATTTCTACACATTTCAAAATGATCACTATGATAAATCGAGGTATGATATGTCACCATACAAAGATATTACATAGTTATTGACTATATTCCCCAATCTGTAACAGGAACTTTTAAAGAAAATTGTATTGCCAAAGAAACAAATATTCTGGATGTTAAAAACAAGACCCCAAATCCCTGTGATTATAAAACAACTTTTGGGTTCCCAAATTTGCAAAAGCAGAAAGTATACTGCAGAAGCTCTTTAGCCTCCAACACATTCGTGATCATGGAGGATAATGGACAATGAACCACTTCCCACAAGCCAGAGCCAGGGTCATGGAGAACAACAGAAAAGGGAAATCCTCCCAGGTAGCCTCTCCAAGGTCTTGTCCCCAAGAACATCCTGTGGCAGAGCAAGACATCGTCACCTGCCCAGCAGGATTCCATTGTGACCGTAGGCCACTGAGTGCCTCCTGGTTTCCTGCTCTTCCCTTTATAAATGGGAGTTTTGTAACGGAGGAGAACACACCTGACTCCATTTTGAACCTATTCCTTTAACTCTAAGCTTTCTGCTCTGTTGCCTGTGCTTAGTCATGCTGGCTCTGCACCTTTGGAAAAGAATGTTGCCTATAGTCTGAAATATACATGATAGTCCATTCTCAAGCTCTGACCTTCAGAGGTACAAATCTTTTCCATTCATATAGAGATTAAAAAGTTACAAAACATAGAATAACATTTGTCTTGTTGGAGGCTTACAAGAACACTGTGACCAGACCTACTGGACAGCTGCAAGAACAAAGGATTCTGGCACCAGAAAGTTTCTACCGGCCCCTTCCCTTCCCCTTTTAGTATAAAAGAAGCCTGACTTCTAACTCAGGCAGATGGTTCTTTGGGACACTAGTCCACCGTCTTTTCGGTCTGCTGGCTTTCTGCATAAAGTTGCTATTCTTTGCCCCAACTAGTCACCTCTTGATTTATTGGCCTGTCATGCAGTGAGCAGTATGAGCTTGGACACAGTGACAGTTTTACTGAGGTTATACTGGATCTGCTACTCTGGTGTATTGAATGTTTGGAGGGCAGTTGCCTGCTCTTCTTAGCTCATAGATCACCAGATCATGAGGGGCCACCTCTGTACTTGATGGAGAGGTCACTGGATCTGGGGATCATAGACTCTGAGCTGAGGATGCTGTAACTCACAGTGAATGTGTCTCTGGGTAGGAAGAAGGGTGCATCACAGGCTGGTCAGAGACTGCTTGGGAACCAAGGCGGCTTACTGTTTACCAAGATCAGTGCTTTCCTCAACGTTCTCCTCTTTTTCAGTGAAACAGCCACGTCAGAGTTTCAGCCTATGAAATGTATGGGGAAGCTATTGGTACTATCTGAGTATTGCTTTTAAGACATGAAAGTAGATTCTCTGCTCCCATCTCTCCTTCCACAAGCAACATACTGAAAATGACTTGGCCCCCAGGGGGTTTTAAAATGGAAGGAACCTGGATCCATGAAGCAGCATGGGGAGAAAAGTTGTCCTCAAACCAAAATAGTGGTATTGGACTATAATTTGAAAGGGAAAGTTCAATTTTGTTAAGATGCTGAAATTTGGGGATTTATTTGTTATAGTAGGTAGTATTACTCAAACTAGTATTTCTGTTTAATTTTAAGGCCCCCTCCAGACATAATATTATATGATTCTACAGTAAGTTTCAAGGACTGTGACACACCTTAAAAAATGGCAAGCCTGCTCTTTATTGTACCAGAAATTTTCTGTTTCGTGCATTATTTACTCTCGAAAATGAAAGCTAACAATGAGATTCGACTATCTAATAGCTGGGGGGTGCTGCTGTTGATGTTTTCTGGCATTAAAAATGCAACACAGGGGCTTCCCTGGTGGCGCAGTGGTTGAGAGCCCGCCTGCCGATGCAGGGGACACGGGTTCGTGCCCCGGTCTGGGAGGATCCCGCATGCCGCGGAGCGGCTGGGCGCGTGAGCCATGGCCGCTGAGCCTGCGCTCCGCAACGGGAGAGGCCACAGCAGTGAGAGGTCTGCGTACCGCAAAAAAAAAAAAAAAAAAAAAAAAAATGCAACACAGCCCAAGGAAACAGAGAAATATAGAATTTTCAGACAAGAAAGGACCTACAAGTTAGCAGACATTAATTTCATTTTACAGATGAGGAGAGTAGGCTTAGCGAGGTTAAATAAATGTGCTTAAGTTTAAACTACTTGTCAGTCCATGATAAAGACTGAATTTTGACCCAGCTGTTACTTCAATGCTTCTGTGCTTGCATCTATACAACTTTGTGTATGTAATTTTTCAAATATTATTATCTGCACTGCTAATCTTTGTTTGTCAATCTGGTCTTGCAGTCAGGCAAAGTCATACTCAAATCCTACTCGGCCACCTGTCTGCTGTGTGGTTTTGAGGAAATCATTTACTGTCTCTGAGCCTTAAGTGCCTCATCTGCTGTGTCGATATAATAATAGCCAACATATAAAGTTGTTCTGGGGATCAAAATGTGATCGTGTATGTACAACACAAAAATACACTGCTTTCTAGGCAATGAATAATTATTGTCATTGTAATGAAGATGGTTTTAGAAAAGGAATTCTTTTGGTTATGCATCTCATCTATGAGGAATGATAGGGAAAACAATCTTAAATTATTATATGTCTTTACAATCTATAGTAGAGACCTTATACTGCTATAATAAATGGGCAGTCTCTATTTCTATTTCACTCTAATTGTAACAGATGGATTAACCATGGAAACTTTCCATAAATAAGGAAGAGAATCCTATCCTAAAATGGAAGTAGTAGAATTTATTCCTGGTATCTTTGAAAACAGGAAGGTTATGGACACAGTGTTACTATGAGATGCCATGATCTGGACTAGAAGGTCTCATAATTTAGTCTTACAAAAATTATAAATGAGTAAAGCTCAAAAGAATGTATGTAACAAAGAGATCAACACAAATGGATTGTAAATTCTTTTTTCAAGCTCTAGTGAGAGATGAGGTTAAAAAATCAAAGGTGCTATATGTGATATTTCACAATTCACAAAACATTTTTCACATTCACCATCTTTTTTAGACCACCTACAGATCTGTGAAATTGAGATTGATCTTATCCCTGTTTTACACACAAGGACTTTGAGGCTCATGAATTTCAAATGGCTAGTCCAAAGTTACCCACCTAGTAAGTCCTAGAGCTGAGATGGGGCTCAGAATTGATTCCAAGAATCCTATGTGTTTTCCATTAATAGATCATTATCTCTCTAGATAGAAGATCTATTTCAATAGATGAGAAAGATTTGATGAAATATAGGTTTGAGCAGCAGTTGAAACTCTTGATGAAAGATGAGCACTAATTTAAGAAATTGATCCATGTATTAAAATGAAGCAAACTCTGTGGCCAGAGAGAAGCCACTTACAGAAAGATTTGCTTGTTAGGAAGAGAATTCTAATCAAAAAAATGTGAGATGGCTTATGAGATAATTATAAGCAAGAAACATCATCTAAAACTATATTCACTAGGACGGCCAGCAGTGTTCTTTTAGCATAAATAGGTTCTAGAACACTACTTATCTTTCAGATTCCTCCCTATTAATATTGTAAATTACTATTAGCACTAAATATTCTGAAAATACCTTATCTTACCTCTCTCTCTACTCCCAGCTGTGCCCTCCTCTCTACTCAACAATCTATATGCTGGAGCTCTTAGATGTTATCTCTCCCACTTACCTCAACACACTCCCACCAGCACACACTCACACTAACACTGTTGGGCTCATGTTTACTCTTTCACATCCCGTCTCACCTGTTTTACGTGGTTAATCAAGGCTTGATTTAGATTTAATCTAATCTACTTTCCCAGATTGCCCTAAATGAGATATTCCTCCTCTCTGCTCGGCTCCTGTGACATTTTGTCTTTTCTCCTATAATAGATCTAAAGAATTGTCTGTTCATTTGTCTGTCTCTTTTGTTGTCTTCAAGACCAGATAATTCCACTTTTTTTTTTAAGAGACAAAGGCAAATGTTTATTTAGAAGGAAAAAAAGAAATCACAAGTTAAATAGCTAAAAAGCTGAAATATACCACCAATAATACAAAATCCAGAAAAATAATAGCACATTTTAATCTATTTGTGTTTATTTTTCTTTAAGAGTTGACTCAAATATTATCTTCTCTTCCGATCACCCTATACAAAGGAGCAAGCACCTTTTTCATCCCTGTTTTCTGCTTTATTTTATTCAATAGCACTTATCCTTTGGACTCTCGTATCTATTTTATTTGTTTACTTATTGTCTTCCTTCCGCACTAGAATGTAAACCCTAAGAGGGCAAAGACATTTTCCTTTCAGCCCAACACACAGAACATAAGTGCCCAATAAATGTCTGTTGAGTGAATGTTGAAAATTTCACACAGAGTTCTGTATTTTACAAAATGCAAGTAGAATATAATTCAATTTTTGTTTAAAAAAGTAATAATATGCATAAAAAAAGAGAAGTAGATCAAAATATTAAAAGTGATTATCTCTGGATGATAAAATTATGGATGATTTTCATTCTGTTTTTCTGGATATTCCAATTTGCCTTTTGTGACTGCACTTCTCACCTCCACACACTCTATACAGGAGTGCCTCCTGTAGTGCTTTGCATGAACATGCTTTGGTGTTCTTCAAGGATGTATAGTAGATTTCATCTCCCTGTTCTCTGAATTATTTTCCTGTGAGATCTTAACCATATTTTCAAATACCACCTACACGCCATGGATTCTAAAAAAAATCTTTATTTCTAATCCCTAACTTTTCATAAGCTCCAGACCTCTCTTCTACATGGGTAACTCCATCAGGGCATCCAAAAGACATTCTGAATACAATTTGGCTAAGCTCTCACTCATTTTCATAAACAGCTGTGAGCCTGGCACTATGATAGATGCTTCATGTAGACTACTCATAACCACAGTATAAAGCAAATGAGAAAATTAAGGCTAAAAAAGGTTAAAGGACTCACAATGGTACTAAAGAATCTAATTTCAGGCATCTGGAGAGCCTCAGTTAACCCCAAATCCTTTGGGGCTCAGTGGGCAGCAAAGTCCAAGAGCCACGTCAGAGGCACTGCTGGCCCAGCCCTGGTCAAACAGCCTTCTGCAAAATGATTACCCTGGCTCAGAATTCTTTGCTAGCAGTATAAGCAGAAGGATAGATATTTTAATCGGTCCATATTAATTTCCATTCTCTACATGCTTTACAGGCTCGCAGGTCTATGACTTGGCTTCGGGGGTGGCCATTTGGAATGTCCCTCCCTCTTAACTCCATTAATTACAACCCTCCTTATCCTTAAAGTCCAGACTAAAGGATATGACCTACATTCATCCTGCTTTAATTCTTATAGAGAATAAATTCTCCCTCTACTTTCTTATACAGTATTCTTCTTCCATGTCCATTATAGCTCTATTCCAGTTTGCCTAACACTGAAGTTAGCTGTTGAACTGCTGACAGTGGAAATGCCTGTTAAGCTCTTAGCAGGAAAAGTTTCTGTCCCATTAATTTCAGGATCTTCCATGTGCCCAGCCCAGTGCTTAGGTATATACTCCACAGCTTGTACAATTAAGTTGTTGCCCAATAAATGTTGTGGCAATGATGCCTTTCGGTAATTACAATGGTTCTTTAACTATTAAGTAAAAAGAGGAACTTAAATATATGCTGAAATAAAAAAATCAACAAGAATTTCAATAAAAATAGAGAAAAATTCATGGAGCACTTAGCCAATGCTTGGCTAACTGGCATTCACTTTTACCCTCGAAACAATTCTGAGGGGTTGGGGGAGAACTATAATAAAGGGGATGACAGAGATAGCTGAATTCATTTAACTATAGAACTAAGACTATAATAAGCTTGAGAATTATGATTACCAGACATATAGAATTATCCTATAAATAGTGTAGGGACAACTGGGTAACCATCTGAAGAAAGTAATGCTGATAGTTCCTTCACAACTTATGATAAAATAAATTCTGGATGAATTTAAGGTTTATACATAAAAAGTGAAACCCTATATGAAAAGAAAACATTAGAGAATTAAAAATAAATCTTGGAGTGAGGAGGCCTTTATAAGTTAAAAAAAAAGTCCACAAGTCATAAATTTTACTATATGAACAAACAAAAAACAAGAAAAATATTTGACATCAAAATGTCCTTCATATATAAAGAGCTTCTGTATATTGATAAAAAAGATCAACAATGCGCTAATTAGATGATGGGATAATTCATAGAAAAATATATATGAATGGCTGTTAAATACATGGAAAGATATTCAACTTTACTCACGATAAGAGAAATGCAAATAGAAATTAAAATGATATAACATTTACTAGCTATCAGATCAGCAAAGATAAAAATATTTGATATCACATTATGTTGGTGAGTGTGTGTAACAAAATAGACTCTTATGAATTGTTGGTGGGAGTTTAAATAGTACAATTCTATGAAGAACAATTTGGCAACATATATCAAAATAAAAAATGTGTATACCTTCTGATCAGTAATTCTACTTCTAGAATTTTATCTTAATGATAGATTTGCTACAGGCCTCACACATTCAAGGCTTAGTTGCAGCATCTTTATTTTGAAGTTATTAACGAATGACAATGATTTAAAAGCTCATCAATAGGAAACTATTTAATAATTATGATAATCCATAATATCAGATAATATGCAACCATCAAAAAACATGAGGTAGGGGCTTCCCTGGTGGCTCAGTGGTTGAGAGTTCACCTGCCGATGCAGGGGACACGGGTTCGTGCCCCGGTCCGGGAAGATCCCACATGCCACGGAGCGGCTGGGCCTGTGAGCCATTGCCGCTGAGCCTGCGCGTCCGGAGCCTGTGCTCCGCAACGGGAGAGGCCACAACAGTGAGAGGCCCGCGTACCGCAAAAATAAACCAACCAACCAACCAAACAAAAAAACATGAGGTGGCTTTATACCATGCATATAAAAAGAGCTCTAAATTAAATTACAACAAATTTTTAAGTGAGAGAAGCAAGCTAATATGCAGAGTATGTTTCCATTTGTGCAAAAATCAAAGAACATATACATACATGCTTATAAAACACAAGCAACTCCAAAAGAAAATTGTACTGCCAAGCTTCCATCTAATAGGTGAGGAAATGGAGGATCAGAAATGTTATGAATTACCTTCAGAGTCAACCAGTTAGCTCAGTAAGAAATTTAAACCCGTCACCCGACACTGATCGTTTACTTTTCTCCCTAGTTAGGATGCCAGGTTTTCCCGTGAGAAATTCAGGGAGCTGACTATAGAAGTCTAATGGAAAGAGCAAACATAACAAAATAAGAGTTGGGACAAGATGAAGAGAGATGAAGGGATTTTGGATTTCTTAATTTCAAACTATTTCCAGAGAAGTAAAAATCTTCTTCTTAGGCTCCTCCATTATTTGCTCCAAATATCCCACCTCCCTCTTCCTGGGTCTCCATTTCCTCATTTTCTTGTGAATGCATAGAGGTGGCAGAGGTGGATCAATATTAATATTGATAACAGTGTTCACCTTTGCACCCAAGACTTATGTACATTGGGTTTCTCTACATACAGACTGAATACATGACATGAAACCAGGTGGCAATAAGGAACATGGGTGTCACTTTGTACAACTGTATATTATAAAATGTACAAGCTATTATAATTTTCACAATTTAGGAGCTCTTTTCAAACTTTCTAAAATTCCCATGGAGCATATCCACAGCCCGCATTTCTAAATTATCTCCCTGAATAAAATCGAAGATCACTTCCTTTCCAACACGAATAATATTTATGCTTACATGTAGGTCAGAGTCAGCCAAACAGCTCTTGTGTCTGAAAGTCTATTTTAGACTTGGCTGTCATGACAACCATGGGATTGGGCCCAGGTGTCTTCTGTCTCCTGACACACAGACAGCAAGTTTGCAGGCCTGGCTGTGATTTCTGGGGAGCAGCACTTAGGAACTGCCATAGGATGAATCAGCCCACTTGGTCTTGGCAGGGGTGCTGGACTATCAGACTGAAAAAAGCTTCTGTTCCATGTGGATCCTGAGTTTATCAATTTATATGGATTGGCAGAGGGCACAGCAGGGAGGTTGGGATTACTAATGGGCTAAGTTTCCACGGTACTGTAAGAACAAGGAAAGCTGAGAAAGTGTCCAGGGCAGAGTTCAAGGGATGCGTGCTCCTAGAATCCAGATCTGAGGTTTCAGACTGTTGGGCTCACATGCCAGTCCAAGGGCACAGGTTCTGAAGGAGTTCCCTAGGAGGGAGCGCTAGAAGAGCTCACACTTCTCCTTCTAATTAACCTGGCTCCACTTGATTTCAGCCCCGGGAAACCAAGTGGGCTCATCCTGCCCATCAGAGGGTTTGCTCCAGGGATCAGATCACCCTTCCTACAACAGTGGTTCTCAAATCTTGCTGTATAACAGGATCACCTGAAGAGCTTTAAAAACTCCTGGTCCACTGGCAAAACCCCATACGTATAAAATCAGAATGTCTTGGGGAGGGGACCTTGGGTATCGGTAGTTTTTAAAGCTCCTTGCTGATGACAATTTACAATCATGGCTGAGACATACTGATGTAGAACGAACTGAGAGAGGTGTGTGGTAACATACAGAAGCTTGGCTTATAGGTTTTTCTTACTATCCTAAAATGTATACTAACATGGACTTTATTGGATGAGCTGGAACAAGGATTATCAAAAGTTCTGCTTTTAGAATCCTTTCTACTCTTCAAAATTACTAAAAATTTCAAAATGCCTTTGTTTTATGTGGGCTACATCTATTGATATTTATTGTACCAGAAATTAAAGCTGAGTTTTTTTAAAACACAAGAATACACCAGCACACATTCTATTGGCCATCAGAGCAGTGATGTCATCACACATCATGGAGCCTTTAGAAAAGCCCACGGTAATCCCAAAAGAGAATGAGAGCGAATAAAGCAAATGGCATCTGAGTTTTGTCATAGCAACAGGTTTGATCTGTGGACCCCTTGAAAAGGCTGCAGGGATCCCAGTATATTTCTGGACCACATTTTGAGAACTGTTGGGTTAAATTTTCTCATGATTTTGAGAAAAATCAAGACTGTTTCTGTCTGCGAATAATTCCTCTTTTTACTGATGTTTTGTGTTTGTGCACTTGCAAACATTTCTTACCAGAGAATGTGGACTCATTAATTCTTGGAGTATTGGTAAAACAGAGAATAAGAGAACGTTTTGTAGCAAACTGTTCTCTACCTCTGTCCCGTCGTCACCTCTCACCTCTGTGTCCTCATTACCAGTTCTGGATGTTGGGAAATAGCCACAGAATAATAATTGCACAGTACATTGTGTGCACACTACATTAGACTGTTTAACTCATTGCTTTCTCGCACTGTGCTAAGTTAGGAATTGTTATTCCAATTTTATAGATGAAGAATCAGAATCTAGGAGAGGTTAAAGCCTGGCGTGGTTATGCTGCTGTTATATGTTAGAGCAGAGGATGAACACTGTCTGTATCTCCCAGGGCCCTCGTCTTTACACTCTGTCTATGCAGCCCCCATGAGCGCCAAGTTCACAAGCACAGCCAGAACTACGAGTGCGCTTGAGTCTTTTTCTGCTTCCTGGGTGGAATGTAGACCAAAAACCAAAGAAAACACACAAACATAGAGCAGTATCCAGATATAATTTTCAGCATATATATTTTATGAAACATTTCCCAGTTATTAAATTATCTGCCACATAGCTCTATCATAGCTGTATCATTTAATATTTTTTTAGATATGAAATTGTCAGCAATTTTCAGAGCTGGAAAAGACCTTAATATTCATCAAGGCCAACCTTTTAATTTTACAGAGCAGAAAATTCAACCTGATTAGGCAGATTTTCTGAGGATCACACAAATTATTACCAACAGATCTTGGTCAAGAAAAGGAGCCCTGTCGCCGAGGGATATACTCCTAGTTTTACTTATCATTGAACAACATACTGGATGCTTTATGAGCTATGCTTGGAAGAGATCCTGCAGAAATGAGGAAAGAAATGTTAGGTGACCCAGATTCCAGTTTAAAAAAAAAAAATATATATATATATATATAGTATATATATATATAGTGTATATATATATATATATTTTATGAGTGTGTGTTCCTTAAAGCTGTATAGGGAAGCATCTTAAAGACTAGCAAGGGAAAAGAATGCTAAAACTTGCTAGGTCCATCATTTGTCTCCCTCAAATACCCCTGCGAATGAGCTTCACAATGAACTTCTGAAGTTCTTACCTTCTCATGGTCACATGCGGTGAAGCAAAAGTTTTCAACCCCGGCTTCATGTTAGAATCACTAGGAAGGCTCTAAAAAGAAGACAAAAATAATAAATAAAAAGCAAAAAGCCAGTTTTTACTCCCCACCTTCAGAGATTCTGATTAATTGGTCTGGGGGGTATTTTTTCAAAGCTCTCCAGGGTTGAGAATCCCTGCAGTAGAGAAGCACGGGCTTTGGTGTCAGAGTATCTAGATCCCATTCTGGATTTCATCGCCTCTGTGCTTCACGAGCACAGGCAAGCTGTTTAGCAAAGTTACCTCCACTAAAAATGGAGATACCACCAAATACCAAGAGGTCTGTAGGCTACGCACACATGGCCAGGCAGTGAAAGAAACACCTTCCTGCCCACACAGGTGTGGAGAGCAGAAGACCCCAGCTGTTCATGGGAGGAAGTCATCTTCCTTTTGTTCCTGGGAAACAGAAATCTGTGAGATCAGAGTGCCTAGTTGTCCCTATCACCCCTGCCCTTGGAGGTCTGTCTCCTGCCTTTCTCACATCTCACCTCTGTCAGCTTTGTTTTTTATTGTCTTTTAGTACCAATACTTTTATGTCTCCTCCTATCACATTTTCTACATCTTTTCGTACAGGAAATATGCTAACCACTCCTAGTGCTCTCGTCTACCACCTAGCGCTCCGTTGCTATGGAAGGAGACCTCTGATGGGGGCAGCCAGGTGTACACGGAGGATACATCTCATCCTTTTGGGCTATTCATTCTTTTAGATCTCTGGGCATTTGATGATATAAGATAGACCTGGATGACTGTATCAGGATTTTTTTAAATTGCTGAGCTACAAGTCACCATGAACTTCATGGCTTAAAACAGCACACATTTACTATCTCATATTCTGTACATCAGGATTGAAACATGAACACATTTAGCAGTAAGAAAAGTAGATGGAACAAACCCATCTAAACTGGGTCTTTTGCTCAGTCTCCAAAGGTTGAGATTAAGATACCATCTGGGCTATATCCTCATCTGGACATTCAACTAGGGAAGAATCCACTTCCACACTCATTCAGATGGTTGGAAGAATTCACTTACTTACAGCTTCAGGACTGAGACCATCAGCTTCTTACTGGCTATCGGCTGGAAACCTTTTATCTTAGAAGTCACTGCAGTTCCCTGCCACGTGGCCCTCTCCCAAGGTTTCACAGCATGGCTGTTTGACTCTTAAGAGCCAGCAGGAGAAGATTTCTCCAGCCCTGGGAGGAGTCTTATATAATGCAATATAATCATGGGAGTGATATCCCACCACCTTTGCCATAGACTATTTGTTAGAAACAATGTGAAGGTTTTACCTGTACCCAACGGGAGGGGATTCTATAAGGCGTGTCACCTTGGGGCATTTCCAACACAGTTGGTCACATCTTGGGGGGGGGTCTGTTAGAAGATTCCTGGAGGATGAAGATGAGGTCCAGAGAAAAGGAAGAGGGCCGGGTGTATATTTTTATTGTCAGGGAGAAAGACTCTCGTATTGGGGATGTTAAATATTCAAGGTCAAACACAGAGTATTGGATCCATAGGAAGGAGTGAGAGAGCGGGCCACATGGCCAGCCTCTGGGATAAGCCTTCGATTGAGGATGGGAGGCCCCATGTCTCCTTTGTGGTCCCATCAAGTTGGAGGCCACATGGGGCTTTAGGGCGAAGCCAACAGGAACCAGCAGATGTGGTAGATGGTGGAGCCAGAGTCTGGGATCATGGACAACATCTACAGGGTATTTCACATTGCAGTACCTTTACCAGTGCTCTTCTGTTTACCCCGGATTTGTTCCATCTACTTTTCTTACTGCTAAATGTGTTCATGTTTCAACATTAAGCCCAAATACTACGACCTAACTCCTGTGTTAGGTCATCTTCCTCTGGCTAACATAGAACCTGCATCTGCCTTCTTCCCAGCATTATGGCTTACAAAATCCTGTTCACACAGCTGACCCATCATGTCTTACTTGAGGTCAAGGAGGATGGTCTTCTCTTTATCTCGCATTTAGCCTGTCACAGAATAAACGTCCTTTAATTCTGACATGTATCTATATAATTCTATATTTTATAGAAATGAGATAATATTTAAAAGTGAACATACCTGGAAAACACATTATTTTTTTCCTGTTCTATGTTTTAACATAATGAAGATGCTTAGTACGTTTATTAACGCAAGGTTTTATTCACTTTGGGGAGAGGTTTGTACTTTGGGAATCAACTACTTAATGACAACAGAAAGTTTCAGGCTTAATGCTTCTTTTCCCCCTGAGGCTTCTATCATAATTTTTGGCTGTTTGCTGATCAATCTGAGTGAGTTTAATCTACTTTTGAGCACTCTTGCTTTTCAGCAAATTTTGTTTTTAGTTGGCACGGGCTGTCACTGAAATCTGTGTCCCTCTGGATATACCCTCAGGAATCTTTCAAGAGAATGGGGATGTGGAGAGGCTTCGGGAACATTTGGTGTTTTATAGATGCCAGTAATGGGATTCTGGAGTCCTGGGTTGGGCACATAGTGTTTCTCTCCAGCTAGAGTTCTCAGTACATTATTTTACCAACTGTTCATTACACTGACGGAGTTATTTAGCCTCTAAGCTTCGGTTTCCTCAACTGAAAAAAAAAACAACAACATGGAAATGACACTACTTTACGGGATTTATGTGAGCTGATTTTCTTTTCTTTCTCTCTCTTTTGAGAATTTCATATTAAGCCCAAGGAACATGTAAAACAAAAATAGATTTCTGTTTTACAGGCCTTTCTGCTGATAGCTAATGAAACCACTTACTCAGCATGCTTTCTATTAGTCTTCCCAGAAAAATAGGAAATTAAAGAGGCCTGAGAAGTATTTTAATTCAGAATGTACTCCCAAATATGTAACTCGCAGAACAATAATAGGTTTATTGAGATTTTTAACAATAGAGGCAGAGGGTGAATCTTGAGGAAAGGGATGTACTTTCAAGACTTAATCATAGCGCACTTTTCAAAAACAAGAGTTATACGATATTTAATTTTTAGACATGGTTTGTGTAATCTGCTGCCTCACTTTTCCAATGAGGCGAATGAGGCCCATAGAGGTGAAGTAAATTTCCAACATCACACAGCTCACCAAAGATACACTTCACTTCAATATAATCTTTCTACTTCAGATGCTTATTTAATTTTCATTAAGTTTATTTTAGAAGTGATTTACAATAATTTATAACAAAGACTGGGGTGGGAGGATGCAATCAGCTTTGTAAAGATCCTTCTTGCCCTGGACATTATGAAAGCCCACTTAAAGTATAAGAAGAGTGATACTGTCAGGTGTATGCGTTAGAAAGTCCCTTCTGGTAAGTGTGAGAATGGTGGGAGAAATGAGCTAGAATGGAGGAAAGAGATCCAGCCAGAACATGAGATAAAGGACCGTCACGTTGATGCTCCAATAACAGGGCTCAAAGTTCTCCTCTATCCTCTTTCCCACAATATGGGCAGCTCTGGATGAGTTTTGGCTAATAAAACTTTCCTTTCTCACATTGAAGACTTTCTCTTACTCTTCATGTGACTTCTCTTCTCCTGCTTAATGCTTTACAAAACATCACCAATTGCAAGAGGCTCTCTGAGAGTTCTACAGTAAAAGTCCCTCTGCCCCAGTTTCCTAAACGCCTTAAGCAAACTATATAACATTAGTTAAGGAGCCTGTGCATGCGTCTCAGAAAAAACAACAAATTGCATAAAAGTGAGTATTTCCTCCCAAACACACAATTATATTGTTGATCATAGGAAGGTTTTGCAGAGTCTATTCATAAGCCCAAAGTCCACAAAACACACTGAGATGGGTAGAAATATACTGGACTGTCCTGCGTTTTAAATTAAGGTCCTTAATTTAAAGGACCTTTGTTGTACCCACACCCCCCAACCCACCCAATTTGTCCCATGAGGTCCTGACTATATGGTACAAGAAGAAGAGAATGATATGTGGAATTGGCTTGTTCTGTGCATTTCTTCACTTCGATCACTCTCTATCTTTAAGCAATTTATGTAACCTGTCCAGCCTGTGGAGAGCTGGGCAGAGAGCGGAAGCTCAGCAAAGGGTAAGTCCCTTCCACAGTTTAGCTCACAGGCTTTTCTAAGGGGACGACACACATGTTGATGAGACAGCCGACTCCCTCCCTTGTCCCACCCTATCTCCCCCACTCACTGCAAAAGGGCAGCCGTAAGCCAAGCCCTTTTCTGAGCACCTACAGACCTTGATAAGCCAAAAGATGATGCCAGAGACAGACTTCCTTGCCTACGTAGAAAAAGCAAACCAAGGGAAACAGGCAGTAAAGAAACTAGTTGACATTTCTTTGAAATTAACCCACTTGGCCACCTACAGAAATGAACTGCTTCTCCGACGCCCACTATTTCCTACTTTCTCTGGATCAGTGGCTTTGATCCGGAAATCCCAGGTGCCTGAGTGAGGGGCAAAGCTATGGAAATTCAAGCAAAATGACATTTTCCAAGAAGAGTTGGATTAGCAGAAGGGAAGATGCTGCCAAGCTGAGAACCTTTCAGGATGGAGGAGCGATAAACGGCATAAGCAACGTCATACCTTAAACATGATTTTATTCACACTGCAATGATGCTAACCTTTGTGTGAAGGGAAACTTGGGCTCCGTAGTCAACATTTTCCTATGTCTAATGCTAATGTTCCTCTACCCAGCTGCAAAATCCATCTGCACCGTTCTAATGCTTTTTCTCTCCTTCCTGCCCTGGTTATTTTTCCAGGCACGCTTCTTAACTGTCAGAACTTAATATTATTTTATAGCCCTGAGCCAAACCTTGGTAGCTTGAGGAATAGCTCAGCGGCAGACACAAGTGTGAGCTGACCCCTTTTAACACAGATGTGCTCATGAGATAAAGGAGAAAGAAATCTGGGACTCTGCTATTGTTGTGGAAAATGTTTTATCCTTATCTGAACTCAGATTGTGACCTTGGGGTCTTCTCAAGAAGTTCCCTTTGCTGAGTCACCCTCTGAAGGATGTCCTGAGGGTGATTAACTCAGAGCACCTGACACAGGGGACTACAGAAGAAAAAAAAAAAAGATCCATGAAGTCCGTGAAGGCAAGGGGCTTTACGTTCTATAGTCTTTATAACAATGTTATAGGGTTAGTGTCATTAATCCCATTTAACAGATGGGGAAACGAGGGCTTAGCAAGTTTGATTTACCCAGCATCACAGAGGTAATAATTAAGAAGTAAGAATTTGCTTCTAGATTTACTTACCTTCAACATCACAATGACAGTAGCTGCCATTTATTGAGTATTGAACTTGTCCCAAACACTTGAAGGATTTTATATATTTTATCCTAGTTATTCCTTATAATTCTATCATTGTACCTATTTTAAGATGAAAAAAAGTGGGGCTTAGAGAGGTTTTGTTACTTGCTCATCTAGGTCAAGAGTGGAACTTTATGTGATGGAAAAAAAAGTGTAAGGCAAGTGAGAGTTAAATGTTCATATTACACGTGCACCAGGAGTTAGGATCCTGTACGCTTCAATTACTATGTGTGATCTTGAAGAGTTTCATGATAAGAGCCTAATAATATGGATGTAACTGAGGAGTAATTTTAAGCACTTTTAGATCACCAGGCAATCCTTCTGCCCACAGAAGATTGTAGTGTGGGACTAATAGACCCTTTACACTCATGAAACAGTTCATATCCAAGTCAGATGAATTTTCCTTTTTGTAATTGTCACTCCTGTTCACTCACTCCCTGAATTTCAAGGAGTGAGTGTACAGAAGCTGCTAAGCAGAGGAATAGTTATTCCAGGGGGATGTGGATTTACTTTGGGTAAATTTGAATTCAGCTCACATTCATTGACACTGCGAATTCATTCAAGTACTGCATGGGGTGCATCGTGCTTGAACGTTTCAAAGACAGTTATCTTACTAACATTCACCACCAGGTGTGGTAGGCATTATTCTCCACCTTTTTCAATAAAGAAGCTAAAGCCCAGTGAGATACAGGCCATAAAATGATGGAGCGACAGAACAAGAATTTGAACTTAGGACTCTGATTCTACACAATTTGCTTTTATTACGACACCGTGATGTAAACTCAGGACTTTCTAATTCTGATATTTCAGTCCTAAAATAGTTGACTGAGTTTTGTATGTGCCCAGACCCATGTTGGTTCCACCTCAGTCTTTACCCGTGGAAGCTCTGTTCCCCTAATTCCTCCCAGGTCCTTAAATACATATAGTTACCTGGCTTGCTTCACCTCCTACTTAGGCTGGAAGAAAATCAGCCTTTTTAAAGCCCTAATTCAGTTTTCATAGCACTCAGATGGGGAATGAAGGGGATAAAAAGAGGGCACACAGACCTGTTTCTAAGGCTTCCAGCTGTGTCCATGAGGCAGTAGGCTGGAAGGAAATTCAGAGAGCTATTATGGTATGATTTTAACAAAAGAAACACATTTTTAAGTTCATTTCTGTTGTCTTTATACAGAAACCATCCCTGAGGTTCCTGCAGACCCATTTGTGATACAAACCATTTGGGACTGCCTCATCACAGGCATCCACCTTCCCTCCGGTGTATTTTTATCATCTCTCTGCAATGTCTGTAGAACTTGAACTGCAGATTCATTAAGCAGAGACAGGGTCTGCTCTTGGTCAACAGAAAACATCTGTCATGTTGTCAGTACTCATTATGTCTTCCATAAAGTATTATTCTCAGAATATTTTAGTTTTAAAATATACTCCCATTCTCTTTTTCAGCAGGCAAGCCTGAGCAGATGTTTTCTCCACTGGTTTATAGATATTGTTGATTTCCATTATCTGCCTTGGATAAAACTGCCTTTTCAATAACTACCATTTACAAACTAACTGATTACAGATGAACGCAAGGCAAACATTTTACTGATTCAAGAGCTGTTGGCATTTTATTTGATATAACTTTTAAAAGAGAATCATTTTAGGAGTACTCACTATGTATCAGAACTTTTTTATTTCCCTCTAGGCTATGACCAGAGAGACAGTTTCCCCCTACAGTGGTTATGGGAAGTTGAACCATACGAAAATGGTTAGAAATTGTCTAATATCAGCAGTTTCACATGGTTCAATCTAGTAACACACGTGGAACATAGCAGGTTAACAAATATTTGTTGGATGGATGAATAGATGGAAGATAGACATCTAGGTGTGAATTTAGCCAACTAAAATTTATAAAAGGGGTGAGACTGTTAACCTGGTGGCAGAAAATCGCTCCTCTTCATTTCTGTGTCCAGAGGGCATAAAGACACATCAATGTACTTTTGTCGCATTCCCTAGTTCATTTGTTGACCCTTTTGGTAATTATTTAGCATCTGCTATGTGAAAGCACGGTGCCGGTTGGGCAGGTGGAGACAGCCCACTGTCAAACGTAGAGACGGAGTACTTAGCCAATGCCAATGGTACAGAGAGGAAGTAGGTGCCCTGGTGGAATTACGTACAAATGGCAGGAACACTCAGAGCACAAGCTCCTAAAACCGCCTTGTGTGGCAGTGACACCTGAGCTGAGTCCTTGAGAGACAAGTTCAGAGGTTTCAGGAAATGAAGACGCTCCAGAAAGAAGTAGAACAGATCATCTAAAAATTGATTTCTCAATTTCAAAGAAAAAAAAAGAATGGGAGTTTTGCTGGACTTGAATCAAATGTGTAGATAATTTTGGTTTAAGTGTGGTGATTTCTTTCCATCTTTACTATATTGAGTCTTCATGTACATTATCATCTCATCATTTTGGGGTGTTTTCATATTTTCAAGCTGGTGGGAGAGTTGGTTCAAATCACCTGTTCCACCGCTGCTGAAAATAGAAGTCTTATTCACCAGGGATTCAGACTTGAATAGCATTTCTCCAAAGAAGACACACAAATGTTCAACAAGAACATGAAAAGATGTCCAAGAGCATTGTCATTAAGGAAATGTAAATTGAAACCACAATGAGGAACGCTTCATACCCACTGGGATAGCTGTTTAAAAAAAAAAAACCAAATGGAAAATAAGTGTTGACAAGGATGTGGGGAAATAGGAACGCTTGTAACTTGCTGGGGAACAGTAAAATGGTACAATGCAGCCACTGTGGAAAACAGTTTAGTGGTTCCTCAAAAAATTAAACAAGGAATTACTGTATGAACCAGCAATTCTACCACTAGATACATACTCAGAAGAATTGGAAACAGGTACTCAAATAAGTACTTTTTTAGGAATGTGCATAGCAGCATTATTCACAACAGTGAAAAGGTGGACGCCACCCAAATGTCCATCAGTGGGTGAATGGATAAACAAATGGTGGTCTACACATACAATTACTCAGCCCTAAAAAAGAATGAAGTGCTAATACGTGCTATAACTTGGATGAAATTAGGAAACGTTACACTAAGTGAAAGAAGCCAGACACAAAATGTCATGTATTGTGTGATTTCTTTTATATGAAATATCCACAATAGGTAAATTCACAGAGATAGAAAGCAGATTGATGGTTTCCAGGGTAGGGGGTGGGGAACAGAGAATGAATGCTTAATGGGTATGGGGTGTCCTTCTCGGGTGATCAAAAAGTTTTGAAACCAAAAGCAAGTGGTTACATTGGTGTATTACATTGAAACCAAAGGCAAGTGGTTACATTGGTGTATTACAATGTTATGAATACACCAAAGGCCACTGAATTGTGCAGTTTCAGATAATTATATGTTATGTGAATTTCATTTCAATTAAAAAAGTGTATACATCGACACTGCAATAGAACCTACAAGGCAGTTATTAGAATTCCTTAAAGACTTCAGAATCCCCGGTTTTGAAAACAGTAGCAACATAGCCGAGCAAATCTCCACAGGCCTAGACATAGAAACTAATTTTAATGATTATTATCTTTGATGTGAAAGAACACTATTGTTGTACTATGCTTCACATGAACTAAGTATTGATAAGCAAGACACATTTAAAACTGATTTTCATTATAATTAGAGATACAGTGATACAATGCATGGACAGATGTTTTAAGTCATATACAAATCATCAAGCCATTTTCGGTTTCTTGAATGACCCCCATAAGCTGTAGGAAAGTCAGAGGAAACATCCAAAAGCCATTGTACGATCTTATATTTTAAATTAAATTCATTTAAAAAAGCCCAACAGAATTGTGCTTTATTATAACAAGATTGCACTAGAAAAATGTCTTTGAGATACATCAGAAGAGCTGCCCAGGTGGAGCCCTTACGCTGTTTGCTAAGCTCACCAGGTAACACAGTGTGCCCAGAGCTGAGCAGTTTCCCAGGGTGCAGGACTAAACCCGAATGGTCTTGGGCAAACTTGGATGAGTTGGTGGTCATCCTCTTGTTTACTCTCCCATTTTATAAAGTCATTGAAATGACCAACAATACTTTTTTTAAAATAAACAATCTCTCCATATAGAAGTAATACTCCTATATTGTTTAAACTTAAAGATCTTATCTCATTTTTATTTGACAACTTTATTGAGATATCTTTGATATATAAAAATTATATATACTTAAGGTATAGAACTTGCTGTTTTGAAATAAGTAGACATTATGAAAAGATCACTACAAACTAAATAAATTACCCATCATGTCCACATAGTTACCATTATGTGTGTGTGTGTGTGTGTGTGTGTGTGTGTGTGTGTGTGTGTGTGTGTGTGTGTAGACGTAATTTAGGGTCTGGCCTCTTAGCAGATTTCAAGTATGCAGTACAATGATGTTAACTCTCATCCCATGGTATGCATTAAGTCTCCAGAGTTTATTCACTTTGCAAAACTGCAACTTTGCGCCCTTTGACCAGTGTCTCTTCATTTCCTCTTTCCCCACACGGCCCCTGGCAACTGCCATTCTCCTCTCTGCTTCTCTGAGTTTGGCTGCTTTGAATTCCATGTACAAGTGAAATCATACAGTACCTGTCTTCCTGTGCTTGAATTATTTCACTTTGCGTAAGGTCGTCTAGATTCATCCACGTTGTTGCAAACGACAAGGTTTTCTTCTTTTTAAGGCTGGATAACATTCCATTGTGTGTGTATATATTTATATATCACATATATATATACACATCCTATATATATCACTTATATATATGCATCATATATACATATATTTAATATTTTCTTCCTTCAGTCATCTATCGATGGCCATTTAGGTTGTTGCCATAGCTTGGCAACTGTGAATAATGCTGCAATAAACATGGGAATGCAGATATCCCTTGGAGATACTGACTTGATTTCTTTTGGATATATTCTCAGAAGTAGGATTGCTAGATCATATGGTAGCTCTATTTTTAATTTTTTGAGGAACTGCCATACTGTTTTCCATAATTGTTGTACCAATTTACATTCCCACCAAAAGTTTCTTTTTCTCCACATCCTTGTCAACATTTGTTATCTTCCATCTTTTTGATAATTGCCATCCTAACACATGAGGTGATATCTCATTGTGGTTTTGGTTTGCATTTTTCTGATGATTAGTGAAAACTGACTGCGTGAAGAGTTAAATCTCTTTAGAAAAATTGTGTAAGAATCATTAGCTCTAGATATACTATAATTTATCATTTGAAATAACTTATCAGTATTGTCACAACCTATAAAATCCTTTTAATAGCTCTAGTAACCGTTGCATCAGCAGAAAGATCCTTCTGAAAAGTAAAAATTATCAAGCAATGTCTGTGATTTTGCCTTTGCCAAGAGTGACTGATGACACTTTCGTTGATATAGATTGCAAATAAAGTCACGAAAAGTGTAAATTTTGATGACCTAAGAAATGAATTTTCGGAAAAGCAAGACATAAAACTGTTTTGGTCAATGAAGACATCACATGAATAAAGTATTATGTATTGTCTTAATATAAAATTGTGACACTAAAATATTATCTTTTGCAGTTTGTAAGTCTGTGTCAATAGTCATGTATCACTAATATCTTTATTATGGCTTATAAGTAATAAAATATTTTTAAAGGAAAAGTTTTATATTTTAGTCCCGTCACCTGTTCTTCTTCCATCCTGCTTTTTGTACTACAGACCCTGAGATAGCATTTTGCACTGGGCACCACAGATTATGTGTCTGACCGTGGATGTGATGCCTGAATTATGGCTTTCACCACCTACTTCAGGAGACCTGGGCTTCCAGATAATAATTTTTTTTTTTCCCCTGAGGAAGAAGGATAAGGAGGAATTCCCACCTTCTCTGACTCAGGCTCCTTGCTTCCAAAAGACCAACCAGAAATCTTTCAACAAATGGTATTTGCCTAGGATTACTTGGGCAGATATCTGCACATCAGACTGACAATCCAAAATGCTTAAGACATAGTCTTAAAAAAATTTAAATCATATCAATACTTAAGACATAGTCTTTAAAATAGTTAAATCATATCAATACCTAACTGCCAAACTTGTTCTGGACTCTATCTGTATTTAATTCTTGGGCCAAAGGGAGGGAGAGGGATTTTGTGGCAACCAATCCTTTTTAGAGCAAGCATTCTTTACAGTTTTTCTTTACTATATATTATCTCATTTCCTCTTCACAACAACCACATGAAGGCATTACATTAATTTTAAATTAGGAAACTGATGCTCCGAGAAGTCAGATCGGACTCTTGACTCAGTGGAGCGATTTTTCTGATGCCAGTGGATATGTATGCGCATATCAACCCAAAAGGAGCAGAATTTTCCCTTTAGATCACTTGCCAAAAGCACGAAAAACACTTTAATATATTTGCTCTTTGCCCTTTAAGGAAATAGGTCTTTTGGAACCAAGACGACTTATTTTAGTTTTCAGAACCCAGAATGAAAGGAAGCAAGTTCACTATGATAAAGATCTTTCCTAAGATGCTCCCTCTTTAGCATTTAACCTCACCTTCCAGCATTTCCTGTTGCTCATCTGCTGTGTTTCTCTGCCAATTAAGCAAGGTACTTTTTTCTATATTCCCCTTTCTTCGCTTTTGTTATTTATTCTCCATTTGTAAACCATCTAAAAGTTTGTACCTACAGCCCATATTAGGCTTTCTTTCATTTATGACATGATTCAGGTTTCTAGCCAATTTCAGTGTCATTCCTCATAGAAAAATAAACAAACAGCTCAGAGTCACTCTGCAGAGGGTCTGGAAGGTGTCCAGCTCATAGAGACCAATCTTGAACAAGTCCTCCCAGAGTGGCAAGGCAAGCGCTGACTCCTTTGTGCCCTCGTAGTACTGACAGAGGAGTCATTGGAGAACCTAGGAAACCACTACCTACCTGGAGGAAGATTTGTCTCTGGAAAACGACCAGCTTATTCTTCACATTATAGCACAACAGTAAAGACCATAGGTGGTCCTGGATTAGGCAACCTTAGGTTTGACCCTTGACCTTGGGACAGTCGTATCACTTTTCTGAGCTTTTGTTTCCTCCTCTACAAAAGGGAGGTAACAATAGCATCTACCTAGTGGGAGGCTACTGTGAAGATTAAATGAAGAAATGATTACAGGAGATAATGTCTGGCTTAAGTATACACTTCTGATAAATATTACTATTTGTGAAGCAATCCTAAAACAATCAAATCAATCTTCTTTTCTCTTTCAAGTCAACTGATCTGACTGTACTTTTATTTCTAACACTCAGGAGATAAACCTCACCAAGTCTGGGTAAGATAATTATTGAATTAAACCGTCGTCGAACGGGTTCTGCTGGAGAAGAAGCAGGCAAGACGCCCTACTCATGGGACTGCAGAGAGGGGTACCATGCTCATCTGAAGGAAGTGAGCCCATCTCAGGCTTCCAAGACCCACACTCTTCTCTTTTCCCATTTCTGTTGGCAGTACCCCCAACAAATGCCTCAAGAACGTAGGTTTTCCTTGCTCTCCCCCATCAAACTATTGTTGGCAATCATCTCAATAGGCAACCCTGGGACGTTGAAATGGCTGAAGATGTTTAAAGGGTGGCTCCCTCCCTGGTTCCCTGCATTTGAATAGAGCCCTAGACAATGGACTTGCCGTCTTGTCGATGTCAGCCTTCGGAGGATGCCAGTGTTGGGGGAAGGAAGGGCTTACTGCAACACCCTCCTTGCGTCGGAGCCTCTATATTCGTTTGTAGGTTAATGTTGCCTAGGCAGACAGAGTATCTCAGTGCAAGAGCAGGGACATAAGACTTGTCTGCGGAAGTCCAGGTTCCGATTTCAGCTCCATCATTCCCTTTCTGTGTAAGCTTAGAAAAATGGCTTACCTCACTAAATCTCAGTGTCTAACCTGGACAATGGAGAATAAAAATAATGCTATACTTCACAGGGCTTTTGAGGGGGGTTGATGAGACAAAGCCACTGATACTTGTTGCTTCCCCAGAAATCGACAATTCAGGAAGTTCAAGAATAATAAAAGGCAGAGGCAAAATCAGAGCATTGATCTTGGGGTCTAAGGCCACGCCCTTAGACAGAGCTGGGACTCGGGCAATCACTGGGGACTGACTCTAAAGTGAGATCTCAGCACTGTGCTGGAAAATTTGGGGTCTTGGTAAAACAGTTGATCAACACAAACAGTGTTTGTCTCCCGGGAGACAAGATAGTAAAAGAAGCCATGGCTACAGACATCTGTACGTGGAGGAAAGGAAGCGGGGAGGCAAGGAAGGAGGGAGTCTGTGACATTTCTGCAGCGAGGAAATGAAGCATCTAACGCATTTCAAGATTGTGTGAGGTCAGCTGTAATAGTGGTAAAAGAACCTGAGGCCTCGCACTAAGCTGTCTGTGAAGAAAAACAGACCACTAGGCACACAGGGTTCTAAGCCATAAGAACATTTCCCTTCGGGGGAAAATTACCAAGCATAAAAATTGCAGAATTCAGGATCAGCACGAACGACTTCAGCGGCCTCCACAGTCTGGACTCAGCCTAGTTTTCTTGCTTTATTATTTTAAAAGATATTTTCTACCTAGAAATATTTCTATATATTTGTGTCTCAGGTAGGATTCGTTGGGAATATATTTGTGTTTTATTATTATCCTCTAATAATTTTTATATTTACATGTTATTGCTATAAGTTTCAAGTTATTTTGTAAATTCTGTTTATTTTCTGTTTTATTTCTTTCCTTCTTTTGCTAGATTAAACATTATTTCTAGATTAGGTATTTTTTCTCATTCCATCTTTTCTACTGATTTGGAAATTAAATAGTCTACATTTTCTTATTAATTAGCCTAATTAAACTGCTTGTATGTTGGATAATTCAGATAGGTCAGTCTTTGGCTTGTTTAATCCAATGGCCAACTCACTTTGAATGTTTATACTCTTGATTTCTAGAACATTTATTTGGTTACTTTTCAAATCTACCTGATCATTTTTTATAAGCTCTTAATCCTTCTTTGGATTTCTTCTTTCACCATATGTAATATAATATTAATACTGTAAATGTAAATATTTATACTCATGTGAATTTTAGTGTCTAAATTCTTTGCAGAATTTAATGCACTCTTTGCTGCTTTGGCTGACTTTCATCATGGTGTCCAGTTCCCTTGTGTGTGCATGTTTTGTCCCTGTGGTTTTAGTTTTCCCTGAAATATTATCTATTCAAATTATTTCAAGCCTGGCTTGAGTTCCCAAATTACTTCAGGAAACATCTGCTTTTACCTCTGTGGGGCACCTAAGAAGACTACCTTAAATAATCATATAAAATTCTTGGTCTAGACCTTTTTAGAATACACAGGTACTTCAGACCCCAAAGATACCTGAGGTCTAACTGATGGTTAGTAACTTCCTGGAAGTATCCCCCTTACTCCTCACAGTATCCAAAACTAAAGGTGAATAGTTTCTTTGCACTTTCTTTCTGAGGGGATATTTTTCTACTCTACCTTTTTTTTTTTTTTTAAATTACGGATATAGGTCTTTGTTATCCTGGCTTCATGCAGGAGTTTCCCATCCAGCTACTTTCCTTGTGCAGGCCCTAGGCATTACTTTCTGTTCCCTTGAGCCTGGTTAAGATGGATGTGCTCTTTCCTGGAGGATCACAGATATCCCCAAGGAAGCTGATGCTTTAGTTCTTATCTCTGGATTCTGATTCCATCTGGCACTTGGTCTCTGCGTTTTTTCCTTAGTATCTTTTAAGATTATCCATTGATTTAAATTATATATATATTATATACATTATGTATAAGACATGTAAATACAATATTTATAATAAATATATAATTAGCATTTATATATAAATAGATACAATAAATATTTATAATATATAATTAAGCATTTTGTCCTTCTTAACCTAATTTTCTACCCTTGCTTTCTTACTGCTTTTGCAAAGTTCCTCTCTTCTTTGCTGTCCTCAACCCAAAGAAGTCTGTATCTAGCTATAGCACTTACTTCTTTATTTCTTCATGCATTCAGGTATTTAGTAAAAACAGACTCCTATTTGAAATCAAAACTTGTGCTTGACATTTGTGACCCAAGGATAAGACTTGATTTTTGTTGCCAAAGAACTCACAGTGCACTGGGGGAGATGGACTGGTAATCAGGTAGCAACCAAGAGTGTGATAACCAAGGTAAATATTGGTTGAAATGGAAGCATAAAGGAAGGGAACTTAACCTGGATAGGAGTGGGCAAACTTGTCCAGCCTTCTAGAAGACATGACACCTGAGATGTCTTAACGAAGCAAGATGAGAAAGAGGAAAGGACTTCTCAGAAGCAGCATATGATTAGGCAAAAATTACTGATTTTTTAAACCTGTCCTGGGTGTTATTTTCCCCTAATACTATTTTCATGCTCAAGACAAATTTTGAAATTTTTACAGCACTTTAAGGTTAAAACCTTATGTTTCTTCCTCTCTGAAATCCACCCTGGAACTCGGTAAAAATGGGTATTTCCCCCATTTTGTTCTCACTACTTCCCATCATTTGGCTCCTAACTCACTCAGGAAAACTCTCAGATCACAGTTATTTATGAGTGGGTCCCCAAGGTTTATGAACCTTTGAACAGCTTAGTACTCATATTACTTTTTTCTGTAACCTCATGGCCTAGAATTTTCACTTTTAGTCTCCCATATCCCTGCTTCACTAAATTAAGAAATGACAAGACCAAATGACTCTAAACGCAACGGGATGGACCTCGGTTAGATGCACAGTAGAATTGCTTGACAGGAGACGTTGTCACAAGTGGAACAAGTGAAAAGGAGTGGTGTGAACTGGTAGCAGGCGGTCTGTCCTGAGATACAGCAACACAGCTGTGAACTATTTCTCTGATTCTAACTCACAATATGATCTCAGAATTCTCACTTTGAACACAGACAGGTCAGTATAGGGGCACTGGACTGATGAGTGAGAATGTGGAGAAAGGGGCCAGGAGGACTTGTAGATTTCTGGCTTGACCATTGGCCAAATAATGTTTCCATCCCCTGAGAGAGATCTGGTCTGCTGGTGGTGGGGTATGGCAATAATGACTAAGACTGGGACCTGTGTGTGAAGCCTACACATGGAAATGACAAGTAGGCGGTTGAATATCTAGACCTGGAATAAGTGTACTCTGGTCAGGAGACATAAAAATAAAAAGGAGTAAGTTCAAATTTGCATAATCCATTTTGTTCATGATTTAGTTGACTTCATCCATCAATTTTCATCCTTCAAGTGAAGCACTCAAAATCTTTTAGTATGATTGCTTTTGGAATATATATACCCATTACTCCTAAATTCTCCCTATCATTTTTATTGTTTTTCTTTGGACAGAGGACATGAGAAAGGAAGACATAACTTTGCCTCTCCAGCATTCCCAGGCCAACATTGCTGTATCCCCTTCTGTACCCTATTGCTGTCCCCTTCTCTGAGCATCAGTCACCTTTATCTGTAAAAGGAGGGATAGGAAGAGATGAACTCTCAGGTACCATTTTCGTGTAAATTCTTCTGAATCTCAATCTGGTTTGGAGGGAGAATTAGGATTGAAATTAGGAGTAGAACTTTGTCTAGAACTTCCCAGTTCTTTGACTCTTTCTGTATCATTAAAAACAGAAGAGTAGCTGTGCTTCCCAGCCCCAAAGCAACTGTCCTTCTGGTCCAGACCACACGATCAAAGAAAGGAATTAGCAAATAAAGAATGTAATCTAAATGTGGAATTGTAGGTTGATTTTTTTTCTTACCTTATTTTTCCTTTCATGTAATAAATGAACAGCAGCAGGAACAAAACCCTAATAAAGTCAAAACAAAATAATTGGAAGAATTGCATTCAGATCTTCACAGTAAAGTCTCTTTTTAATCAGAATGCTCCAGGGTCAGCAGTGTAGTGTAACAACGTAAACAGATTATTCAACTATAATAATAGAGGTATGCATTTGATCTTTGGGGAGAACTGCACTCATCTCATTTTAATGTAATCTTTTTTTTGTTAAGTCTCTCTTCTCAAAGAAATCCTAAGACCAAGGCCTGAATATCATTTATTATTGTACCTTCAATTCCTGATTGCTTGTCTGATGCTCAGTAGATATTTGTTGATTGAATGGTAGCCATTATTACACTGGAGTTTTTTAGCACAAAATCTATAATGCAGATGTCTTTAAAAAAAAACAGAAAAGAGACATTAGATAGCAAATTTCTACTTTACTATCTTTTTTCAGAGTAAATAGCTTAAAAACTATTGCTGTATGTTGTACAGAATGGGGCTTAGGGATCAGAGCCCAATAGTATTTACAAATAGAATCAAGATAATCTTGAAGAGAAAAGAGGGGAGTTGGTAACTCATACAAGTTCCATATTAGATGTTTGGTGGGGGTGGGGCTGGTGGTGGAGAAATTAACTTGTTATTTACATAACTGTCATACCTTAAGAAAGGGTCACTGTAAACAGCAGGGTTGATGGTCTTCAATCAAGGAAAGAGCTAAGAGTGGGGGGAAATGATGCAAATGTATGTAGTCAGTCGAGGCTGAGGTGAGATTTGAGTTACCCAAGAAAAACATGGTCTTGATCCTAAATGCAATGGAAAACCTGCTGTATTAGGATTTTCCAGAGAAATAGAATACATATACTTATAGCTGAAGACCAAGAAATCCAAGATCATCCAAGATCTGCGCTCACAGCAAACTGAAGACTCAAGACAGCTCATGCTGTAGTTTCAGGTCTGAGTCCAAAGGCCTGAGAACCAGGGCTGCTGATGGTACAAGTTTCAGTTTAGGAGTCTGAATCCAAAGTCAGGAGAAGACTGATGACCCTGTTTGTGGACAGTCTGAAATAAGGAATTCCCCCTTCCCTTTTCTGCTGTATTCAGGCCTTCAATGGATTGGATGAGCCCACCCATGCTGGAGAGGGTGATTTTCTTCACTATCAATTCAAATGTTCATCTCATCCAGAAACACCCTCAGACACACTCAGAAATAATGCTTAACCAAATATTGGGGCTCCCGTGGCCCAGTCAAAGTTGACACGTAAAATTAACCATCACACTTCATTCCTCTCCTTCCTGGCTTTGTGACCTTACAAATAGAGCACTGACAGCTCCATGCCTTGCTTTTCCCATTTGCTAAATGAAGATGGTCACCTTAAGCTCACAGGAGACACAAACAAGAGTCGTGAATGTCATGGTGGATGAAATAATGATGACAATATCTACAGATGACTTTTACTGAGCACTTTTGTATGGTCTGAGCTCTGTGCTAAGCATTATCAACATACATTATATTTTTCAATGTTGCTTTACAAAGGTAAGACATCCATTAATACAGTGGATGTCTATCCAAACTATTTTTTAAAGTAGTGAAATATTTTCTTCTAATGAAGTTTTAGCCAGAAGTCCAAATTATAAAACAAATAAAAATAGAGATGCTCAGGTTGAAGTAGGGCCCAAGAACTAGTATACTTGAGTTTCAGAATCCCTCTCTCCTCTCTATGGGGCCATTCAGTATGGATTAATGACCATTAGAGGAGGCGGTGATGGTTCCAAAGGCAAGAGCAAATTTCTCTAATTCTAATCTGAGAAGGGATATTGTTACATTCACTGCAAAGACCAGCAAAATCTTAGGAAAATTACTGAGTTCTCTGTTTCCGATTTTATGGAACTGAGTAGTAATGTAAATCACACAGAAGATGCTGAGCACATAAAGAGTTATCATTAAATGTTAGCTGTTTTTATTATCATCAGTTGTTTCCGAATCTAACAGTCAGTGGTGGGGTGGTGTTTGCAGTCTACACTGTGCTATATGGAAGCTCTTCCCAGGTATCAAGAGTAACACAGGAATTCTATATACGCATTCTATGCTCCTAGCCTCATGGTTTTCTTGGAGAGTGGTGTCTGTATTTCTTATTCTAGCTCTTTGTTATCACATGCTTTATATCCATTTGCAAAATCTTCCATGGCAGAAACAATTAGGTACTTCCTATTTAAATCGTCATTTCCTTATTCTGATACACTTTCCCAGCTAGAGGAGGGTCTAACCTAACCACTCACTTCCAGGGACTCTAGGGTGATGTCTGTGATGGACTTATTTTTATCTAACCATTAAAACCAGAGATTCACTCATTTATTCATTTCCTTTTACCGAATTACAAATTAGGTCAAATAAAGGCTTAGGCCGCTGGAGAGTGAAAAATAATACAAATCCTACTCTTGGAAGACTCGGGGTCTAATAATAAAAATAAGATAGAGATGCATAGATGATCATAGTACAAGGCAGAAAGTGATCATTATCCTAAAAGTGTTTCAAATACATTCCCTTGAGTAGTCAAAGGAGGGAGTGAAGGAAGGTTTTGCACAGAAGGTGGTGATTTAATAGATGGTAAATTGCATCCCTGCTGAAGGAATTAGGGAGAGAATATATACAAAGAAGAGAGAGAACAGGGTTTGGCAGAAGGAGGATATGTAAGGCTGTTGGGGGGAATGAGGCCGAAGGGCAAGATTGTAGACAGTGCGTGGAGGGTCTTGGGTGGTGTTTTGTTTGCTAAGCAAAGGGACGGCTGCAGTTGTTTGAGTGGGAGGTTACCTTAATCACACTGTACTGGAGAAAAGAGTAATGTGTTGACGACTTTTCCGATGGGCTGTGTCTGGATGCCTGGGTCGGGGAGGTTGCAACAGCGGGCCCGGGGACAGGCAGTGAAGGTAGGAACCGGGGCGGTGGTGATGGAGATGGAGCAGGGGACTCAAGAAATACTGGAGATGTTTAATCAATAGATGCTGGCAACGGGTTGAGTACTGGCAACCAGGAAGAGGGAGCGTCCAGAGGTCCTCTGGATGCGACTGTATCTACCTGGACCACTGGGAGGTTGTTACATGATTCCCAGGTAGGCCTGGGCCTTCCTTTTCCTGGGGTTCTGATGGAGTGGCCACAACTGGTGTTTCAACCTGTTGCAGAGAGCACATTTATGGCCATGATCATCTTGACACCCTCCATGATTAGCCTACCACGTAGTAAAATCTAATAAAAATTTGTGAAACGAATGATGTCACTAGGATGCAAACTTGATAACCAAGACCAAAGCTATGAATGGCTACATTCACTAGTGACAGCAGGCTGTCTCGTGCAGTCTGGCAGGATGTTCCCTGCACAACTCCAGGGAGCGATATGCACATCATGGTGGCCAGAGAGGGCAGTGAGCACAGTAGGCTGGGGTGGATGTCACAGCGTCTGCATCTTATCAGGCTCCCAGCCCATTCCCAGCATGGAGTTATCATGAGGGGCAGAGTGGCGTTATTAGGGGTGGCATGGCTGCTGTCCTTTTCTCCACACGTGTGAGATTCAGGACAGGATGCTTGCATTCTGTTCATGTCCTGTCACAGATATGCCACCCCCATTTGGCAGAATTGCAGGCTTCTGTATAAGAAACTTTAAAAATATGAACAAGTTGAATCTAGTATATTTCAAAGGAGGGAAAGTAGGCTCTTGGGAGCATCCTTAGCAACCTGAGAGGTAAAACGCTGGGTTCCAGATCTAAAATGCTCTGATTATAAGATTGTAAATGACCCCTATTGAAATAATCAAACTGAGAGGCTCCTGCATTGTCTGTTCACTTAACTGAAACCTTTCATACTTTTGGACACGATTCAGGCTCCACATTTTCTGAGAAACCTTCTGACACCCAGTCTGAGTTACATTTTCCTTCTCAAAGCATGTGACATGCTGGGTCACCTCTGTCATAGCTTGGATTGCCTCACTCGTGCCTGCTCCGTGAGGCGCGGGTGCTGTGTCTAATTTATCACTGCATCCCCAGCGCCTGCACATAATAGGTGTGCAGTAAATATTCATCAGATGAGAAATAAAGGCTGCTGCTTACGTTATAATTGTTATTTTAATATATACATGCAGTCAAGAACTTTCATTTATGTAGCAGACTGAACAGAGCTGTAAAAAATAACGTGATATAAATGTAATCGTTCAAACACTTCTTTCCTGAAACATTTCAATCCTGAAAGTGGTGGGGGGGAATATTTGCAATTTTCATATGTATACGAAGGAAATTTCAAGGGTCCTCCAAGGTCAGGTGAGGTCTGAGCAGCCCAGTGATTTCTCATGGCAGAATTTCTGATGAAATCAGAACCCCAGGGCTCTGACCTAATGTTCCATAAAGTAGGCGATACCAAAACTGGAGAACTTTGAAGGGGGGTGGTGTATTTTTCTTGGGGCAATATGGGGAAAACATGTTTGCCTATGACTAATTCCCCTCTTTCAAACTGTTGGTCTTATCTTTGAGGGTTTTCAAGACAAATAGATTTAAACTGCTGTCAAGTTTCACCAGACAAAAACAAACAGACCCGGGGTCTCTTGATGAGTCTGCCCTTCCACAGTCACCCCCCACACACACACACTGCTTGTTGCTCTGTGGTTTTGTGGTGCTGTGGGTGCTGTAGAGACAAAGAGAGTGTGCAGGGAAGGGGTGCGTACCAGGAAGAGGAGAGCATGGTCATAGTTGAGCCCAGCGCTGCTGGAAGACTCCCCGCTACTCGTGCAGTTCACTCAAGGCACCAAACCATCACTGAGCACCCACTCTGCACCCAGCCCTGTGCCAGGTACTGAGGGCACAAATGCAAATAGACCTTGTCCTCACACTTGACCTTGAGAAATAACCTTAAAAATAACACACAGAGAATGAAATTGTCTTATTGCTCTGCTGGAACATCACAAAATTACCAGCTAACAAAAGCCTGCTCCATCAGTGATCAGAAGTGACAATTCTGGCCCCAGCACTGTCATCAGCTGTCTGTGTGACAGTGGACATCCTTCTTCCCACTCTGGTCCTGGGTCTCCTCACCTGTAAATAGGAACTTTTTAAAAAACTTTTTATTTTATACTGGAGTGTAGTTGATTAACATCGTTGTGATTGTTTCAGGTGTACAGCAAAGTGATTCAATTATACATTTTCCTATTTAGGTTGTTACATAATCTTGAGCAGGCAGAGAGAGTTCCCTGTGCTATACAGTAGGTCTTTGTTGGTTATCTATTTTAAATATAGCAGTGCATACATGTCAATCCCAAACTCCCTAACTATCCCTCCCCCCCCCGCCCCCCGGTAGCCATATTCTTTACAAGTTGGACTTACTCTCTGGGATCCTTCTAGCTTAGCTAATTAGACTTTCAAAGAAGTTAGAAATTGTTGGATGAAACGAATTCATCTACCTGACATCAAGTGCTAGGAGTCCCTTTTGCCTTCATGTCATTATTACACAAGGCAATGAAAACGATTTAAGGATGCTTTTCATATTTTCAATATTGGCATGGCCTTGACTCTGACGATGAGACAATAATTTGTGGTCAGTACCAGATGCAGCATCTCCTTCATAGACTGTGTCACAAAATCAAAACAGCTGTTTGGGACTGAAAGCAACTTTCACTGAGTGCCAGATGGGCTGCTAGATGCCTTCTCCGGATCCAGCCCTCCTGGAAGTACACAAGCATTTCAAATATTTGAGCGAGTAATAAAGGAGGTGACCACCCACCTTCCCCTGACAATATTTCCACAGTGTCCATACGGGCTGTTGGTGATATTTTCCCTTTATCTTTATATATCTGAGAATATGGCTGTATTTGGAGCATTCTGGTGACACATACAGACTCTGCTGCAGGCAAAAAAGTCACCCCCAATAAATGTGGATGTCAATTCACATCCACTGTGTCCTTCTCTCTTTTCCCAACCCTCCTGGGAGCCCTTTGAGTGGGCTGTGCTGTGTAGACATGCTTCTCTTGTGTGTTGTACTTGATTTGGGAATCACCCACCTATGGTCTGTGGGTGGTGAGGAAAATTGCCACAGCCAGTGGGGGCTGGCCCAGCCTAGCTCTCCTGTTTGGGGAGAGAGCATCACAGTGAACAGATTAATAAGCCCACAGGTACCCTGTTGTGTCTGCTGTGAGAAACCTGAAGTCTGGAGAGGCACTCCTTTCATCTAGGCTTGATGGTGTAGACTAGTCCTATCCAGAGGCAGGGGATGAATAAGATGATCCCTTAGAAAGTAGAAAGGTGGCTAATAAACACATTGAAGGTAAATCTTACCTTCAGATTAATAAGAACAAAAATACCACCAAAAATAAGAAAGGTTTTTCACGCGGGCATATTCGCAAAAAATTATATTTGAGTCAGAGCAGAGATTTTGCAGTACTGGTGGGAACATAATTAGAAAAATCTGAAAAAAATAATTTAGCTAGTATGTATCAAGAGCCTTAGAAATTTTAGACATAATTCCTTTCTAATGATTAAATGTTCACAAATGATTCTTTCACCCTTTGTGTAATCTATGTGAAAATTGCCACATCTGTTATCTTGAAAAATAAGATTTCTTCACTGAGTGGAATTCATCTTAAAATAGATTTTTTTCAAGAAGAGTATATTGTGAATGTTTTTTCTTTATCCTTATGTTTCTGAGAATATGGCTATATGCAGAATTCAAGGGTCACATTCATTTTATTCAAAAGTTCATGGGCAATTGTGTTATTGTTTTCTATCATCTCATGCTACTGTTGGTAAATTCTGAGTCCACCCATTTTTTTGCAGCTTTGTGGGTAAATGTCTTTGCCAGGACACTTGTCAGTATCATTCTTTTATCCCCGAGTTTCAATACTATCATCAAAATATAACACAATGTGAGTCATTCTCACAAATTCTTCTTTGAACATACCACACCCTTTAGGATTTCAGATCCAGGTCTTCATTTCCAGCAATTTTTCATTTATGTATTTGAATTTTTTGCTTTAAGACATTCTTTTTACTATATTAACAATATTAATTATCCCAAAGTGTTGGCTCCATTGCTTATTACCCATATCTATTCTTTTTTATTCTTTATCCTTTTCTTGTTTTATGGAATTTTTCTCATTCTATTCTCTATGTCACTGTCTTAGTTTTCTGTAGTGTCATATCAGACACTAATGCCCTTTTAAAAATGCTGCAATGGTATTCTATTTTTGTGTCCTTATTTTCTTTATCATTGCTGTCGCCATGTATCATTCATTTCATCATCTTCTCTTTGCTCTGATCTTCTTAACATTTACATTCTTTTAATTTTCTTGAAAATTAAAAGCACTAAATCTAAAATTGGCTCCATTCCTGGGGGGGGATACATTTTTCCAGAGTACTCATAATCAGTGTCTCTCTTTTTATTTCATTTCATCTTTTGACACAATTTTTGCATTGCTTTCATATTGTTTTGCTTTTTCTCTTAATTCTCTCTGAATAGAGGCTGTTGCAGCTAGGATGGATAATAGCCAGTAACGGTGTAGTTGAATCAGACATGGGCTGGAGGGTTGGATATGATGGCTTGAGTCTTTGCTCAGTTCTTCAGCTGCCTTGGAGGGAAAGAGGAGAGCTAGGACATTGGTCTTCAGCAGACGGCACTGGCTCCTTTTCCTTGATCTATAATTTTATTAAAATTTCTTCCGAGTGGGGACTGATCATCAGTCTGAGATTGACGGCATATTCTGCCTTTACTCTGTCCTTCTATCTGGGGAGTCTAACTTGTCACATTCATATGAAAGGTTTATGATTCCATGGGCTTTTAGTTCGCTGCATCTTACATATGCTTAATTTTTCACCCTTCTGGGGTCCACCAGTCTGTGAGCTTCTGTAGGTCAGAGATTTATCCATAGTTCTTGTACAGCATGTTTTCACCTAACACATGTTCAGAAAAAATTTTTTAAAATCTTTCCAGTTGAATTGACTTAGAGACTCAAGTTCAAGAGCCTAAACATAAATTAATAACCACATCCCACATCCTTGGTGATTTCCATGACATAAAATTACAATGAATAAACATGGATAGTAGCAGGAAAGCATGATTTACCGAACATTCCTAACTTCTGTGAAACAGAACTTTAATTTTGCCATGAATTCGGGGCACAAGGATCAGGATAAGATCATATTCATCCATTTTCCTAGTCAAGAGGAAAGCCCTGGTGAAGATGTTTGGCCACATTGCAAAGAGAGATCTCTCCCTTTCTTGAGATTTCATGCTGCGTCCTTACTTATGTCAGTGCCTCAAGCGCCGTATGTAGATATGTGTAAATGAGAGGCGGTTTAAAACAAGGAAGAACACAGCAGATTTCAAACCGTTCTTTCTATGCCATTACATACACTATAGTATTAAAACATAACAAAAAGGAAAATAAAAAAAATCTGTTCTAACAATCTGCTTCGTGAATCTTGAAAAATATACAAAACAAATCACCCCAGATGAGATGCATATCTCAGTTCTCACCACCTCAACCCAATAAAGACAATCCCATGGGCCCGAGAATGGAAAAGTCAGGAGAGGTCAGCACATACATCCTCTTCCTTTAGGCAGGACTGTAATGAAATCATCGTTGACCAAGGGCTGTTAATGGCTCTGGATGACCAGAGCACAACAGTCATTTCCATTATTCTCCATAGGATTTGTGAATGGCCACCTCCTTCAAGTCCTATGGCCTATAAACCAGGCCAAATCATGTCCAAGTGTCTGGTCGATTCGTGGGATGGTGCATGACCTCACAACTTCTAGAAGATAGCAACTCTAAGCTCAGCATAATGTGTCCATAATTAGGACGTCCTTTCATCCTTTTGTAAAAAAAAGAATGAAGAGATGGGATTCTTCTGTGACCTCCAGCTTCCAGTTTACAACCTGGTGGATTTGTTCACTGACCTCTATAGGAGTCAGCTTGGAGACATGCAGTTCTAGGTTCAAATCCTGGACCCATCATTGTGTGGTTGGGTGGCTTTCCTCCATCCTGAAAAATGAGGTGCATACACACCTCACCTGGTCTTTGTGAGGTCAGGGGGACTGTTCACCTAAGGTGAAATGGAGACATCATTCATTCACAGCCTTCTTTATACTTACAGGGCCTGAGAAATAAAATTGGTATTAGCCCCAGGAAGCCTGTGTTCTACCACTGACAGTAACCCCATGTGATCTTGTGCATGTCAGTTCCCCGCTCTGGTTTGACTTACTTTTTAATTATATGAGATTTGATCCAAATCGATCTCAAAGACCCTTTAAACTTTAAATAAGGCAAAGTCCTACAGAGCATTCCAATATTGACACCAAGACTACCCACTGACACAATATTACTCAGCCATAAAAAAGAATGAAATAATGCTATTTGCAGCAACATGAATGGACCTAGAGATTATCATACTGACTGAAGTCAGATAGAGAAAGAGAAATATTGTAAGATATTGCTTATATGCGGAATCTAAATGATACAAATGAACTTATTCACAAAACAGAAACTGACTCACAGACTTAGAGAATGAACTTATGGTTACCGGGGGAATGGGTGGAGGGGAAGGATAGTTAGGGAGTTTGGGATTGACATGTACACACTGCCATTTTTAAAATGGATAACCAACAAGGACCTCTGTTCAATATCATGTAACTACCTAAATGGGAAAAGAATTTGAAAAAGAATAGATACATGTATATTATAACTGAATCACTTTGATGTACACCTGAAACGAACACAACATTGTTTATTTATTTATTATAAATTTTATTTATTTATTTTCAACCGTGTTGGGTCCTTTATTGCTGTGCATGGGCTTTCTCTAGTCTTGGTGAGCAGGGGCCACTCTACATTGTGGTACACAGGCTTCTCATTGCGGTGGCTTCTCTTGTTGCAGAGCACTGGCTCTAGGTGTGCGGGCTTCAGTAGTTGTGGTGCATGGGCTCAGTAGTTGTGGCTCGTGGGCTCTAGAGCGCAGGCTCAGTAGCTGTGGCGCACGGGCTTAGTTGCTCTGCGGCATGTGGGATCTTCCCAGACCAGGGCTCGAACCCGTGTCCCCTGCATTGGCAGGCGGATTCTTAACCACTGCGCCACCAGGGAAGTCCCTAACACAACGTTGTTAATCAGCTGTACTCCAATATAAAATAAAAAGTTAAAAAAAAAAAGACTCCCCATTGACACCTCCTTGTCTCCCCCATGTAGTCTTAGGATTCCCTTCTCTGCTTTCTTACTTAGCTCTGTAAGGCCTTATGACCATTCTAGCAGTATCATACCTTGTGCTGTCTTATAATTGCCTGTTTTGCACCCTAGACTGTGAACTCTCTATGACAGCAACTGTGCTTCATTCCCTTGACATTCCTTGTGGCTTGACAAAGGCTTAGCACATAGCAGTTGCTCATTAAATGCTTGTTGAATTATGGTGACTTATTCAATTTATTTACCGCAACATTATTGAACACATCTGTTGGCAACCATAGTCTCTCTTCTATGGGCGTTGAAAACAGAGTACTTCTTAAATATTTCTAATGGCATAATTTCAGGTAAAGGCAGCCTTCCCAGGAAACCTCAACTTCCAATTCCAGTGAAACAGGCAGAGAGATGTTTATTGGATATATGGATAAAGACAAGAAAAATTTTAGCATCCTTATGAGGATAGATTTTCTAATTTGAATTGCATTCATTGAACAGCGTATGAGGTGCCAACTATTTGTCATATATAATAACACACACCAGGGGACAGATTAGAGAATAGAATGAAACAACATGCCTCAGTTTTAGAGTTAACTAAGCCATTTGAACTTGGAAAACTCACTCAGATTTAATGAGCATCCTTTTCTATATATGTTGAAGATAATAATTATCACCTTTTATATCTTAAGAGGCTATTATGGTTATCCCCATGAGATTTTGGACATGAACTTTATTGATAAACTGTAAAATGTCAGATTAAATAAAGGCAGTGATCATCTTTCTAGATGCTTCCCCTTCTCTCTTTTTTAGCTTTTTTCTTTTTTTTTTTTTTTGGCCACATGGTTTGTGGGATCTTAGTTCCCTGACCAGGGATCGAACCCAGGTCCTTGGGCCCTCAGCAGTGAAAGCGCAGAGTTTTAACTACTGGACCACCAGGGAATACCTGTGGTTTTGTTTCTCTTAATTAACCCTGTTTAGGTTTAATAACTGCTCAAATACCTAATATATGCATACTTTTTTCCCCCTGTGTTTCAGGGCAATGGGATAGTTTCAGAACATAGACCTGAGAGCAAAGTTCCATGACTTCATTTTTCTTTCATTAGTTTCTGCCTTCCCTAGGCACCCATGCTTAGTCCACTCTTAGACCAATAAAGACTATGAACTACACTGTTTGTATTTGTAATGTCTCAAGTGAAAATTCTCAATTACTAACTTCTTCCCTTTGGATATATTTGACACTAATTCTTTGTGTTTTGATAACACTTGATCATCATTTTATGTCCCTTCTGCATCTTTCTAGAGAAATATTAGTGTGAATTATTGAAAAACCTCACAGTTAGCTTCTTTTAAGGCTGGGAGAGACAGCGGAGGTGGCGTGTCCTCTCCTCTCCTCATTCTGTTGGGGAAGCCTAGGGATTGAGAGAAGACATGGCCTTATGAGGGGTCTGCAGTAGAAGGAGCTTGGCATTGGAGTCAGACAGTTCTGTGTGACTTTGAGAGAGTTACTTAACCTCTCTGATCCTGTATGTTCTTATCTCCAAGAGGAAGTTACTAATCCCTAATTACAAAATTACTGTAAGACTGGCATGCAGTGGGAACCAGTACACCTCCATGCTCTGGGCCCAGGTCCCCCAGAGAGTAAGTGCAGATTTGAGGTTGGGGTCCAGAGCATCTGGGTCCCAGGCCTGCTCCAGTTCCACTACAGCCCCCCCACCTCTTCCTCCACTTCCCCCCCAACTCCCGCCCCCCTCACACCCCACCGCACACAGTCCAGAAGATGCTCACCACAGATTTACAATATCAGCCTCCCTGCTTTGTCTGCCTCAGAGGAGCTTATGGCCAGAATGGGCCTGGGAACAGTCAGATGAGGAAGCACTGTCATTTGCAAACACATTTCTTTTCCATTTAAATTTCTTGCACAGGGATTAGTTGGAGAAATACATCTCAGCTAACTGCATGATAAGAGGCAAATGGAATTCACCAGTCCTCAAAGTCACACCGTGGTGAGTACAGGTTGGTGTGGAAGGAGCTAGAGATGAAGGGGCCTTGACTTTACCATGAATCTGATTAAATACATCCCCCTGGCTGCTTCCAAAACCTCCTCCGATTCCATCTCTGAAGACTTGGGGTCATTTCTTTTCTGAGCTGCTCTTCCACACAGCTTTCTGATAGCTGTAAATTCACCTTGTGTTTTTTTCTGTGCAATTACAGGAAGACTTTTGTGTAGAAAATTAACATGAGTCTATTTACATTCAAAGATTCTTGGGGTAGGGCAATTCAACGGCTTAGTTTAAGTGTTTCAAAACAATTCTTTCTTTTTAAAGGACACCCACTTATCCAGGGTCTTTATTTCTGCTTTGGAGTTCTCACTGTATCACCCTGCCCCATCGGCCAACTTTGTTTAATTAGCACTGAGGAGTGTCAACCACCTAAGCCTTCCACTCCGGCTGAGAACTCCTGGGCTCAAGTTCAGGGTCTTCAGTTAATTCCTCAAGGGGGCTGAAAGGGAAGGCCAGGGATACAGAAACATGTAATCAAACAGGGATAGGGCCAGTAGGAAGAGGTGAGTGCCATTTGTGTGAGTCCGCAGCAGCCCTTTTCTTAGGTAATGCCCCCAGGGTCTGTCGTAAGGTAAAGACCCTGAACATCATTCCGTAGATGGGGCAGCAGCATGTAGGGGAAGCAGGGCTTGGTTCACCTGTACCATGAGGCCTCTCAAACTTGGAACCAGAGGTCAGGGATCACGTTTGGTTTTTTTCCTCTATATCTTTGGTGCCTGTTATCCCCTATGGTTCGAGATCAATAAATGTCTAATCAATGAATATCCCTATTGGTAAAGATTTGCTCTATTTGGTACTATTTGCTCTTCAAGGATGAGATAAATATCCAGTAAACAAAAAGTGATACCATTTACTGTTAAAGAGATTTAACAGTCCTGAGTGTGTGTGGTGAGGGGATCTTTCTTCTGACCTCATTGTTTACGAGCGATGTTGAGGGGGGGAGCTGGGTTTAGGGCTGTGCTAGGAGCAGAGTTCTGGGTAGAGTGAGCACTGTGGGTTCCCAGATTTTCTACTGGAGCACTGGTTTCTAAAGCCCAACATGAAACCAGCTCTCACTGCGCTGCCAAGGCTGGGACCCGAGGGACTGAAGTCCCCTTGTTCTGAGAGGATGAGTTTTGTCAAAAGAGCATGAATAGCTCTGGCTTTGGCTCCGGCAGCTTTCTGCCTATCGAAGAGTTTTCCTTCACTCAGGCCAGGCTGAGCTTCATTTCAGAGAGGCGTAAACAAGCCTCAGATCCTCAGGGGATCTGGCACAGGAAAATGAAGTCATTTTACATTCGCGGCGTGATTCAAATTGGAATTGCACAAGTCAGAACGACAGGATGCTGGAGTTCTTTGTTTAGTCCTGTGCTCCAGGAGCCCCGTTTGCTCCAGCTTCCTGAAGCGAGGAAGTGGAGATGTATGGAATCCCCATTTGCATTATATAGTCTTCAAGTTTCTTTTCCCTAACGAAAACATCCAGTCTACATTTTACATTCATCTCAATAAAAGGCAAAACAAGGAGCCATTGAGGCCTTGCAGTAGGACTGACTTCACCATCCTCCAGTGTCATGGGGACAGGGCTTAAATTCCTTCCCCGAAGGAAACCCACACAACTCTCACTTCATCCGGCTGGGGGAGGGGGTACGGGAAACACCTATGAAATTGTCCTTGGACTCAAGGACCCCACACAGGACAGTAATAGGGATTCTAATCGCTTTTGAATTTTCGCTGATCTGACTGGTACCTCCTGGGTCTTTCACTTCC
Source organism: Lagenorhynchus albirostris (assembly GCF_949774975.1). Classification (NCBI taxonomy): domain Eukaryota; kingdom Metazoa; phylum Chordata; class Mammalia; order Artiodactyla; family Delphinidae; genus Lagenorhynchus; species Lagenorhynchus albirostris. The sequence continues at coordinate 80,548,717 of NC_083107.1, read as the reverse complement.
CTGTCTGCAGATTTAAGCAATAGCAGCGGCCTCTACTTTCCCTTCTCTGTTCCTGATGACACATCTCTTCATGACATCATCCAATCTACCACATTTAACAAACACAACGTCCCAGTAGGGTGAGTGTTGCTCCCATTTTACAGAGAGGAATCTGAAGTGCAGAGACGATGAGTGAGTCTCTCAGGGTCGCATGGCTGGTGAGAGAGGAGCCATCTCTTGTCGGTTTACAGATCCTCTCCACGCTTTTTCCACCAAGTCATGATATGCCTTGAAGTTTACAGTACTTTATCCTGTACCAAAGGTTAGCCCAGCTGTCTTAGTCAGCTTGGACTGTTAACAAAATACCATTGACTGGGCGACTTAAAGGACACATTTATTTCTCACAGTTCTGGAGGCTGGAAAGTCCAAGATCAAGGTGCCGGCCGACTCAAAGTGCCAGTTCTTGGTGGGACCTGCTTCCTGGCTTACAGACAGCCACCTTTCTGCTGTGTGGTCACCTGGCTTTTCCTCTGTGTGTGCAGGTGGAGACAGATAAGGGGGTCCTTCTCTCTTCCTCTTCTTTTTTTTTCTTTTTTTTTGGACGTGGACCATCTTAAAAGTCTTTAGTAAATCTGTTACGATATTGCTTCTGTTTTATGTTTTGGTTTTTTGGCCGCGAGGCATATGGGATCTTAGCTCCCTGACCAGGGATCAAACTCGCATCCCCTGCATTGGAAGGCGAAGTCTTAACCACTGGACTGCCAGGGAAGCCCCTCTCTTCCTCTTCTTATCAGGACACTAATTCCATCATAAGGGTCTCACTCTGACGACCTAATCCAACCCCATATACCTCCCAAAGGCTCCATCCCAAATACCATTGCATTGGGGGTTAGGGCTTCAACATATGAATTTTGGGATGAAGAAAGCATCCAGTCCATAACATTAACCATTTCTATTTTTTACCATCCTCTGGAAATAAAGAACTCGGCCCTTGTTCTTTCACGGCTGCATTAGAAGATGTTCCTGTGGACCCGCCCAATGAAGTACCTGTTTCTTCACACCTGTGCAAAGCTGAAAGTTGTTACTAACCTCAGAGTTCTTGCTTGCTTGCTCAGGTGCGCTCTCCAGAAGCCTTTTGTTCTTTTGCTCTCAACCATCAGTCTCAAAGCTACCTCATCCTTCTCTCAGAATGCTGAGCAGATCTTCAGGCAAATAGGCCTCCCTGTCTATCTTGGATAAGCCCGACTAACAGAAGTGAATTTGTCGATAGGCCTTTCCCTTTGCCCAGTTATAGTATCCTGAAGTTGGAATCTGCTGTTCTGAGAATTTGGATAAATGAACCTCTCCTCTAAATATCTGCTTATCCACCTAGCAGAAGGACAAGGAGAAAATAATTCTGCTTTTTCCTTCTTTCAAACCCTAAGCCTTAGATATGCATTGGAGCACAAATAAACACATTTTGGAGAGCCAAAGGGCAAGGAAGGCTAACAAAAGTCTGGCTTGTTGTTGTTGTTTTAACCTGGCCTTTTGAAATGCAGTAGGATTGAGCTTGCGGAGCCATACAAATTGTCCCAAATGGCAGACGGTTCCCAAAGAGTCCAGATGCTTTTCTGGATATAAAGTGAGTTGGTGGCTGGCTGTACCAAGTGCCTGCTTGTGGAACTTTCATCTGGAAGGGACAGGATGGAAAGGCTGAGCACTGATGCCCCAGCATTGCCCCTTGGAAACTGAAATGTCACTGGCCACAAAAAAATAGATCCCTTCACCTTTTGCATAATCCAGGCATGTGGTTTGGAAGAGAAATAATTCATTTAAATCTTGCTGCAATGAAGATTGGCTGAGAATTTCCTTGGGGCTGGGCTGCGTTGTGGACACAGTGACAAATAATATGTGGTCTTGGCCCTCGAGGGTCTTGTAGTCTGGAAGGAGAAGCGGTTGGGTAAACGTTATGATGTACAAAGATTGGTCACATCCTGTGGTATAGCAGGATTGTCTGGGTTGACAGAGAAGAGTGTGTCAAGGCTATGAGGCAACCAGGAGAGACTTCAGCGGGGCCAGTGATAATAGCTGGGACTTAAAGCATATGGATGTCTTCACCTGGCAGTGAGGGAGCGGCATGGGTAAGATGTCAGACCATGTTCCAGGCAAAGGGAACACTGGTAGCAGAGGCACAGAATGGTGAGAAAGCCCAAAGTGTTGGTGGAACAAATGTAGGGTGTGTGGAGGTGATGGTGGGAAGGGTAGCAAGGGCAAGGATTACTGATGGGGGAGGGGGGCTATGCTTGCCCCACTCAGGGATCTGGACATTACCCCATTGTAATGCAAAGCCACAGGATGCTTTACCAGCAGGGAAAAGACACAACCAAAATGCAGACGAGAATGATGGCTGTGGAATCCTGGTATCAGATGGCCTGGTGGGCAAGACTTGTAGCAAGGAGACAGGGGACTCTTTGGAGAGATGATTCCAATTATCCAGGAAGAAATGATGATCCCCCTCCCCCTTTGAAGAGTGCAGGTGGGGAGTGAGGAGAGACTGGGTCTGAGGAATAAAAAAGGCAGGATTGCCAGTTACCGACCGGATGTCAGATGTCGGGTAAGGAAGGAGTGCTGGAGAGCAAGTGAACCCAAGTCAACACTAAAGACGGATGCCCTGAAAACCCCCGGGCTTCTCTGATGACTGTGATTGCTCCTTTGCCGTGGCCGTCACTGCCGTCCTTGGACACCTGTGTCAGATTCTCTGCTCTTAAAGTCTGAATCTCTCCCTCTGTTTTTACAAACAGATCCCCCAGTACTAAGCAAATCAGAGCCTGCATGGTACTTTTCCTCTGACTTCAGACGAGTCATAAATTTTGGAATTCTTCCACAGTGAACTTTCACATCCTGCACAGAACGCTCTGGCCCTCAGACTCAGCCTTACACCATTTGGTGAGACCTTTGGTGAAAATTCAAGGTCTGGGCTTATGACACAATATTTTTTCCTGGTCTGTTCATTCTTGGCACAGTTTGGGACTAGCATATTGGAATGGGCGTTTTCACCCTGCTCAGTCACATGGT